>NC_091123.1:44356109-45041943 GCF_040183065.1 Periplaneta americana
AATAGGTCCTATCTGCGAACTTTATTTTTTTTAGTTGGGTATTTAACGACGTTGCATCATCTACTCGGTTATTCAGCATCGATGGGATGGGTGGTAGCGAGATGGCATTTGGGAAGATAAGGCCGAGGATTCGCCATAGATTACCTGACATTCGTCTTACGATTGGGGAAAACCTCAGATTCCAAGCGGGAATCGAACCGACAACCGAGCAAAACACGGCTCGGCAGGCAAGCGCCTCAGCCGACTGACCTACGAAGGTGGCTCTCTGGTGCTCTTAAATATACTAACTTACTGGCTTTTAAGGAACCCGGAGGTTCATTACTGCCCTCACATAAGCCCGCCATAGGTCCCTATCCTGAGCAAGATTAATCCAGTCTCTATCATCATATCCCACCTCTCTCAAATCCATTTTAATATTATCTTCCCATCTACGTCTCGATCTCCCCAAAGGCCTTTTTCCCTCCGGCCTCCCAACTAACACTATATGCATTTCTGGATTCGCCCATACGTGCTACATGCCCTGCCCATCTCAAACGTCTGGATTTAATGTTCCTAATTATGTCAGGTGAAGAATACAATGCGTGCAGTTCTGCGTTGTGTAACATTCTCCATTCTCCTGTAACCCCATTCCTCTTAGCCCCAAATATTTTCCTAAGCACCTTATTCTCAAACATCCTTAACCTATGTTCCTCTCTCAAAGTGAGAGTCCAAGTTTTACAACCATAAAGAACAACCAGTAACATAACTGTTTTATAAATTCTAACTTTCAGATTTTTTGACAGCAGACTGGATGCTCTTAAATATAAGGCCTAATTAAACGTTCCTTTGTAATATGCAGAAATATTACAGGTGATATGAAAAATTCACCCTAGAAGATAAAACCGTAGGCCTATATCTAATATTTTATAAGCTGCAGACAGATTTTTTTTTTTTTTTTTTTTTTTTTTTCAGTTTTCTCAAAACATATAATTCTTAGCTAAGGACATTCTATATTTCTGAAATAACCGATTCAGTTGTATTATACAATTTATGTATTAGGCCTATGGGCCTGTAGGGGCCGTATTCATAGACATTGTAAGCGCGGGCTTCCGGTGGATGATCAGCGAACTAACGTTTTTCGTATTCATAAACCAGTGTTAGCGATATGATATGATATGAATCCCGTACAAGTAACCAATCAATAGCCGGGGCTAGTTTAGCACGCTCGTAACGCGAGCTAGCGATATGTCTATGAATAGCACCCTAGGATTCGAAGTGATAGGCCTATAACACATCAGTAATAATTCTATATTACATTACAAAATTTATTTCCAACTTTTGATTGTTATGCGGCGGATATTTCCTCTAAATGTTTTACATAACTTATCCTGGTAATCATGTTCTGTTCTTGGAGTATTAATTAACTAATTCATTCATTCATTCACAATTTTTTGCCCAAGCGCAGGTCCTTCACTACAAACCCAGCATTCTTCAGTCTTTCCTCTTTTCCTCCTTCCTCTTAGTCTCCGCATACGATCCATATTACTACTGTCTGTCATCGATATCTTATTATGCTCCTAATTTTTCTTTTCCGTTTAGGCCTACCATTCCTTCCACTGCATCCTCTTTTTTATTTCGCTAATCCTTTTTATAGTATCTGTTTGTAAAAATTTTCAGTGAGCCGAAATGCTGTCTCCATTTTTTTGGCATCTAGTTTTATTTGCTTTTGTTTGAACTCCATTTTCCTAATCATTTCGCCGAGGTACAGTCCGCATTTCACGAGAAGATACGAGCAAGGAATGCCAGTTTTCCCCCCATTCTTATCACCTATCCTCGACACGGAACCGGCCGGCCATTGACTGAATCATGTTTGTCCCAGCCGACCAATGACACCACTCCCATCCACCTGCTCCTTCAAGAACGCTGAATTATTGGCTTACTCTCTCCTCTTACCCCGCAAGGATCATGCTCCCCTCGAAGGGATCCTCTCGTGAAATTTGGACAGTATTTACATTGTGGGGTTCGTTTAATTTTACCTTATTTGGTTTCCATAGCCTATACTTTGGTGCATCCAGGTAACGTATTCTGTTTTTCCAAAGAATATCTGGAGACCGATTTCCTCCGCGATTTCTTTTTGGCATTTTCTTTTTTTTTTCTTTTAACAGTCCAATCTTTTTCTGATGTTATGACGTCATGAGATAAAATTCCTAAGTCGTCTGCAAATGCTAGGGAATCTATCTTTAATTTTCCTCTGCGTAATGTGATTGGTTGATTAATTTTGAGGACAGTTTTTTGTTTACGTTACTCTTCTATTAATTTTTCAAGTACATTGTTGAAAAGTAATGGAGAGAGTCCATCTTCATGTCTTAATCCTGTTTTTATTTCGAAAGCTCCTGAAATTTCCCCCATAAACTTAACTTTAGACTTTGTATTTGTCAGTGTCTCTTTTATGATAGCAAAAGATTTGCGGTCTAATTAATCCATTATTATTATTATTATTATTATTATTATTATTATTATTATTATTATTATTATTATTATTATTATTTGGTGCTCATTGTGTCATACCGTTATGATACAGATACCTACTTGTACTGATTGATAGGTGGTAGAATTAGTGCCAAAAGGTTGATTTCTGGAGGACACTTTGAAAGGAAGGAAAATACAGTAGGACCTCTATTATCCGTGGTAATGAAGGGTGTGGAGTGAACGGTTAATCGAAAAATCGGATAATCCGTACCATAAAAGGTTTTCATAAATGAAGCGCATAATACAGTTGCGTAATTTCCTCCGGTGATCTTTTGTTTTAATACGCTAGATAGTGAATCAGAAGTTCACTAATTTAAGTCTGAGTTTCAACGACCGGTTTTTAATGAAACTCCTTATGACGGCTGGCTGTGGAAAGATAGGAATAATACACGTCTCATGTTGTAGATTTATATATCAGTCCTGTAGACTACAAGTATACACTTTATATTTGGTTTTCATTAAATCGCGCACAATTGTAATTCTGTCTCATATTCTGATGCGAGATGAACCACAGTTTCTCTTTTCCCAAACTACTCAATTACTCGCACTTGTTTTTTGTAGAATAACACGTTTTTTGACATCTGTGGAAGACATTTTGCATAGAAGTTAGACAGTATGGCCACTCGAAGAGTAGATCATACTGCGTAAGGGTAAAGGTTTGTAAAAAACTCTCTATAGAAAAAATGTATACTAATATAATGCACATACTTCATATTTTTTCTGCATAAAAAGAAAGAGCGAGAGAGAAAGCCAGTCGGATAATCCACCAATCGGTTAATAAGGTGACAGAAAATCGAGGTTCTACTATACTAACGTACTATACTTGTTAAAGTAATGGTAATTAGTCACATTCATTTAATTTTACTTACACATGTCTACTCAAGTTTCTTTTTCGTCTTAAAATAGAGTTAGAGAATATGTATTTCCTACTGGGAAGAGAAATAGTCGAGATATCGGAAAAAGTCGAGTAATGGAACTTCGAGATATATAAAAAAATATTACGAGTAAATTATATATAATTCCGCCGGCAAATTAAAATTACTTCGAGGTATCGAAAATCGAGTTACAGAAGTTGGACTAACTCAATCATCTCGTTTGACGAGCTGTGGTCGCGTGAGATTTATTACATCAAAACATTTTACTAAGACATCTTAATCAGGAAATACATAGGTCTACTTTCGGCGTAGCCTCTTATAAATTCTATATTAAAATCTTGCGTAGTTTTTTCATCACTTTTTTTTACAGCACACTGCACATACATCCCCAATCTGGGCATTAAAAGAAGAGTGCAGAAAAAATTAAACTCGAGTTCATTAGATTAAGTAAGTTAGACTGTATATGGAAAATAAGTTCCAGAAATAGGAATAACCGTTTACTGAGGTAACCCGCTAAGTATAGTCCGGATCACCTTACTTAATACCCTAAAGGTGAAACCTAACCATTCTTCCCCTATTACTACATATGCTAGTGGATTATAGTGATTTTCTAGTTCTTAGGTTGAATTTTCTTTTACCAACTTCGTTTCGAATTTCGGGTACTGACAAATACTACAACTGACAGTTATTTTCTAACTGTTATATTGGTAGCAACAATTTCGGTTTGCAGTAAAGGAAACTGATGAAAATGCAAGCAAGTAAATATATTTTCAGGTTAGGTCTCATGAATCGTAAACTGTTTAGTCAAAGCAATGAATTTAATGTTACCAGAGAAAATGGATTTAAATATTAGATCATACTAATCCTAATTACCAACATATTATGCAAGAAGTCCAGGAGGAAAATATTGTGACAGCTGCGTCGGGATTCGAACGCGTGTCCGACAGGGCGCTGCAGTGTGGCGGACGTAAGGGGAACGTTTGCATGCCGAGAGGGCAAGGGGAGGTGCATTGCGGCGCGAGGCAAAGGGGGACAAAAAAGCTGGTGGTTCTTCGCTGTGCGAGGTGAAGGGGGAGACGAAACCTCCCGAACAGAATCGTCCAGGAAGAAGCAGTGAGAACAGAAGTCTGTAGAAGTAGAAATTTCGAGCATCGTACTTTCTCGAAACTGTGGTTTAACTAATAAATAAGAGACGCAAGTTGAAGTAGCAGTTGTTGTAGTCGTTGGACAGCAAGCCAGCCAGTCTTGTGTAGCAGTGAAGCTAGCTTCTAGACCGGAGTTCGACTTGAATGTGTCCGCAACTGTGTGAGCGTCCAGTGGACTGTCGCCGAAGTCCTGAGTTCGAGTGCAGTGGACCGCAGTTGGGGGACCTGAGTTCGAAGTTCATTGGACTGTCTCTGAAGGTCTAGGGTTCGAGATACTGTGAACTCGAGTGACTGAGCTAGAAAAACTAGCCAAGGCAAACGAACTGTGAACTGAGAACTGACAGTTCTGATTTGTAAATAGTGCTTTGTGAGCATTAGTTAAGATTAGCAGTACATTGTTGTTTTCAATAATCCAAGTAAATTGTCATTGTCGTCTGTGGAGTGCAATAACGAATACTGTGTTACTGTGTGGAGGGAAATCCCATTGTTGACGGGAATGTTTACATTCAATTATAGAAAGTGACTATTGTTGAAACAATAAAATTACATTATTGATTTGTAATAAAAGTTACAGTATACTATATCATAAATTATTGATCCATATAGGAAACACCTCGCATCATAAAGATTAGGTGTGGTAAATATACAAGACATTGTTATTGTTAATACTGTATTGTTGTTGTTGTTATTATTATTATTATTATTATTATTATTATTATTATTATTATTATTATTATTATTATTATTATTATTAGACTTCGTGGAATTGCCACGAGAATCGTAAGGTTTACTGCGCACGCGGTAAAGACTGTATGAGAAGGGGGCGTGCAAGGGATGGAGTATGCCTCTGATGTAAACACTGAGCAGTATACTGCGGTTACAATAAAACCTGAATCCTGAATTCAAGAAATATAATGAATGATCATTGAAGTAGGAAATGTCTAAACATGTAAATACACTATTATTTTATAGTGAGATATATTTACTCTTAAAATTTAATGTAAGATACTCCCGTCATCCTTGAATATGTGTATTACAGTGAAGAGTTACGTACATTTTGAGCGACTACTGCAAAGTAACCTCCTCCGATGGCCACTTAAACAGTTTTTATTTTGGGAAAATGTACGTTCAACCTCACACGATGTAATACGTACATATTTGAAGAACGGAAAGTCACTACTTTTTAGTACACCAACTTCAGACGTCTTGTCGTGACCTGATAGTACATCATTTATAATACGAAGTTGTGAATGGGTAGAATTTTTAGCAATAATGTTTCTCAACCTACATTTTACTTTTCCTCAAATTAGTGAATTGTTATTTCAGATAACGATTTGTGATACTTTATCCACTATATTAAGAGCTTCTGAGAGTTGAAGTTTAGACGATTCTAACAGGATGATGCTTTTGGACACGATTTTAAAATTAGAATCAATGAACAGAATATCTTCCAATAACTGTTCAGAAGTCAATGATTTTACAGCTGCAAACCGGAACCGTCTGTGCTATCCAGTGCATCAATTACCTCCATTATTTTGCCGTAATGTTTTGCATAATAATTAACAGCGTCCAACCACGTTCCCCAACGGGTCAAGACTGGCTGCGGGGGTAAGGGTATTCCAGGGGCAATTGCTTGGAACAGCAACACTCTCATTGTAGTATGTTTGATGTAATTCTTTTCTGTTAAGCTTTGACTATTCCAACCACAATAATGCAAAAACAAGTGCTTACATAGGTATACATTAGCTGTAGCTGCTCTATCTATTTGGACCGGTCACAACTCTTAACATGAACTGCTTAATCTACGAGACCGGGCGGTCGCTCACCTCCTCTATACTACCGTACATCGGCAACCTGATTGCATGCTGCGTGTGGCAATTCAACGAAGTCTAATTATTATTATTATTATTATTATTATTATTATTATTATTATTATTATTTCAGTACGTGGCATTGTGATTTTACTCTCTTTGGTGATATCTCGTATTAGTTGGCAACACTGAAGAAACGGCCAAATTAGATTTTTAGGAACTACACTTACGTGACTCTCACTGTACAACTGTTCGTTTCGAAAGTAATTTGAGGTCGAATCGATCTTATGCATTTTCAGAGAGTTGTTTGGTCGCCCCTGAATAGGATAGCTGATTGACAGGAGCAAGTTTGGGAAACGGTAGAACATAGCAAACAAAAGTAGACAGAGCGATTGCGATAGGACTGGAAGACTGATGATAAAGAGGAAAAGAAACAACAAAGACTTCGTGTTTGCCGTTCGTATTGGGACACGGGGAAGGCAAGAAAGCTACCCTACTGAGAACTTTCACTAATACCTCGCACCAACTCGAGAACAACAGAACAGCGCTCGGCGTGCTAGAGTCTCTGTTTCGTTGAAAACTAAGCACAAAGGAGCGGGGAGGGGATAGAGATGTGGGGCAAGAAGCGTAAAGTGTTTACAGAGAATATTGGAAATAACTTACACATGTAGATGGAATGGAAATAAAAAAAAAATACGATTTTAAAGAAAACGTCGGTTTGAATATTTTGTTAACTGTAATTCTTTCCGTTCCTAGAAATATAAACCGAAATAGATTAGGAAGAGAGAGTGTAAACATTTAATGTGAATTACATTCGATTTGAGTTCATATATTAAATATTACTAGCCGTACCCGTGCGTTCCGCTGCACCTATTATAAATAAATATAAAGTAATTACATAATTAAAATAGGACGTTTGATCCAGGGAACATTCGTGTTTGATAGAAGGATAAATCGTTTAATATGTTTTAATATGTTACTTAATTTAAATTGTATTTAAATAATTAAAATGCGGTCATTTTAGTCCAGAGAGCAATCATTTGGTGCAATGACAATTCCTTTAACATGTTTCTTAATTGTTATTACATGCAACCATAGTTTAATGAAGATTGACATATCATTTAGTTTTAACGTGTATACTTTATATTACTTGCTATATGTTTCAGAAGTTACTGTAATAACATTGTAGAATTATGTCCATCTAGAGAAACTACACTTTCCAATGGTGAAATAATATTTAAACAATTAAGTAGCTTCCGATATTACTTCATACAAACACAGAAACATTCTCTTAGGCTATGTTTAATAGCTATCGATTGTTGTTGTCTAAGGTCCCTTATAGACGAAGTTATTTGTTTTTATTTCAGTACAGCGCCTTAGATGGCGTTGTTATTGTAATTTTAAAACTCATTTATCTCATTAAATATCAGTCCTATCAACATTTTATATAGAATAAAACTTATCGGAAATTATTTTTAAAGAAACTTTTGTTATGTAATATTTTTCATGAAAATCATTAATAAGCGAGATATTTCGATTTATTTAATTCAGGCATCCTTATAACCCCCCTTTTAAATAAAGTATTTTGAATGCCATATAGCCTAAAATCTAAGTTACAACGAACTTAATTTATATTCCAATTTTCATATATATCGGTTCAGCCATTATCGCGTGAAAAGGTAACAAACATACAGACAGACAGACATACAAACAAAAATTTCAAAAAAGCGATTTTCGGTTTCAGGATGGTTAATTATACATGTTAACACCAATTATTTTTGGAAAATCGAAAATTACCAGAAAAATTTCGGCTACAGATTTATTATTAGTATAGAAGATTACGATGTACCGAAGTACATATGATGTTTCAGTGAAGAAATTCTGCGTCATCATATGATGATGGATGAGTGGAACAGAGAAAAATTCTCTCCGGTACCGGGACTTGAACCCGGGTTTTGAGCTCTACGTGCTGACGCTCTATCCACTAAGCCACATGTTCTTCGGTACATAGTAATAATATATGATATGCGAAAAATAATCACTTCGTGATTTAAGACGGCGCTTATTCTGTTGGATCCCGGCCAGTTAGTCACTCATAACGAGTGAACCTCTGCACAAGTATGGACATTGTGCCACTGTCATACATCTATGACGCAGTGCATGAGGGTAGGCCACTAGAGGGAACCTAAGAGTTGGAACTTAAACTGAGAGGATTCAATCCGACATCGGGATGGGAATCCAGTGTGGCTTAGTGGATAGAGCGTCAGCACGTAGCGCTGAAAACCCGGGTTCAAGTCCTGGTGCCGGAGAGAATTTTTCTCTGTTCCACTCATTCAACTTCATATATTAACTCAAATTTTTTAAAACTTGAGCTTTTCGTGCGAATTGCTATATTTTTTAACAATAATTGCAAGACGTGGTTATTTATACAATTTTTACCTGTTAAGCTTCAATAAATATTGATTTCGAGATTGTAACGTACTGTAAATAACGTTTTCGGTATCTTCAATATCGAGAGAAAGTGATTTTGAGCATGAGATACATCTGTGTATTGTGATTTATCCTAAATTATTGGTCGAATTTTATTCATATTCATTACCTCTGAGTCAATTAATTCGGAAATATAAACATTTTTACAAACAACTGTTAAAAATGGCACTTTATATTGAGAATAGGGAAGTTTGCGAAATGAGGCCGCAGGTTGAGTAAAGCAGCCCTACGGGCAAAATAAAATATATTTGTTAATATGTGTGTGTTGTGTTCTACAATCCATTCCATTAATGCCGTCACGTTTTGAAGTTGTGTTTAACATTCAGTACTTCACCCCCCTCCCACTGTTACGCTTGGCTTAGTTTTACGTAGACTGGACCGGACGGGTCCATATACTTTGGCACAGTTTGGCCATTGTGCGCTCTGAGAGGCTCGACGCTGACAGGTGGGCCATACTGTCTCAGTCCCAAGACTTTACCCCAGTCTATAGTTTTGGTGGAATGATAGAAGGAAACGGGAGTACCCTCGATAAAATATCTTTTGCAACGTCTGATTTGTCCATCACAAATTCCATCACGACCTGTCAGAGGATCGAATCCGGACCGCCTAGATGAAAGCCTAGCGCACTAGCATTGTAGCCACAGACGCTGCTCACTGTTTTGTTAGTAAGTATGCATGTAAGACACACAGATACATCCGTTTCTGGAATCTGTGGAGTAAATCGACGCATTTGGGTGGAGCTGTGAGCTATGACAAGCGAATGGGCGGAGCCTATCAATGAGGGAGTGTATTGCGGGCTGCATCGGCTCACGGCCCTAAGGGGCAAGATGCGCGTGGCATGAGGTGATAGGTAGGGGTGGCATTTTAGACGCTCGTCTTCAATATTAATGTTTTCCCCCAGAGCTGTCATTGGACAGGCCCCATCCATTTACCACTTGCGCAAAGGACTTGTTTAGATTCCTACACTTCATTATAGTCATTCCTATGGGCAATGGCGTGCCTCTGCACCTCTGAAATGTTGGTATACATCGCAAGCAAGTTCTAATTTGTGATGACGACCCATCTGCTACTCTAGCATGAACACTACTGAAAATCAGAATAGGTTACACAATACAGGTGAGTCAAACCACACGTGAACGGTAGGGATCTTGGTTGTGAGTACGACTAAAGAACGAGACGGCATTAATGGAATCTAGTATGCAATGTTTTTAGACAGCCATTCATTCGTGCCGTTACAGAAATAACTTCCAGATAATTCTCTCGACTTTTCCAGTGTTGTATAACCGCTCTTTGTAATAGTGAAACTTTATCAAATTAAAACCAAACGGTGGTAGAGCTCAGCGGTTGAACATTTACTGCAGTTTGTGAGGTCCCCGGTTCAAGTCTGGGTGTCCCCTAATTTTTTTTTATAATTACTTGAAATTAAAGAAATATAAAAGCCATTCATTCCGATTTCTTTACTTAGAACCTGTAGGCTAATGAGACCATGTAGTTAGTATTACGAAATTACATTCTTTAAGAGAAATTAATTGAGACGCTGATATGGGAAAGATTGTAAGTCAAAAATTAAATATAAATGAATAAATCTTCCTCGACTTGGTGAGGTTGCCAAAGACAAAGAATGTTAAAGAGTAACATTTAAAATGACGTTAAAAATGTCTTACAAGAAATTTGTTTACAAGAAACTAAAATTTGCAGTAGATAATATTTCACATAATGAAAATTCATAAAAATAAGTACAGATAAAAAAAATGGACTGGGAAAGTTCAACTGTAATTTGAATTGAAATACAAATGTCGCCTTAAAATCAGTAGAGAACCCTTCAAAGCTATAATAGAAATTTCCTTAATTGTTGTTGTTGGGACTCAAACTTTATGACAGAATGACACAAATTGTTTTGTTATGGTCCCTCTAGCACCCACCATTAATCCGATGACTTCAATATCCCTGAGTTTATATGATGTTTTGTAATAAGGGATAGTGGGTTCATAAATTCTCCTTTTCTCTAGATTAACCTCCTCAGGTTGATTCTGATGTGTCTCTTGATTGTACAAAAGAGGCGAAATAGTAATATGCGTTACAAGAGCGGTATGTTGAAGTTTTCATGTTTGAGGAAAAGTTTGAAAGAGCGAAACGTAGTTGAGCTTTTTTAATTTCCGAGAATTGAAAGAAAACATACCGCTCGTGTATCGTACATTATTTTGTGCGAAGATCGTTTATTACATACCTGAAAGAGGAATTTCTAATTAGTTGCAATGAAATCTCCATCTTGGTTTCTGTTCAATGACGACAAATTTGCAAAACAAAAATATCTATCTTCAACATTGTAGCTTTAAAATGTTTTCTGTGTTTACTATACTCCAGCAGGCGTGATATACGTCTGTCTTTTTTTCCCCCAGTCCATAAATGCGAACTTAAAACAAACGGTAAGGTTATGTAATGATTAATTTTTATTTTAATATTTTAACAATACTGTATTATTTATATAACATATTGCAGTAATAACATCGGCATCTGGAATATTGTTGATTTTTTCACGGCTTCCTTAATGTTACTTGCATCACGAATGCAGTAACTTTAGTGGAGTTGTAGAGTTTACTTAATTTTTGCAAATATTTAAAAACAATAATTAACAGTGAAATTTAGGTGAAATTGCAGTGGTAAGTTTCCAATTTATAATTACTACTATATTGAACGTCTCTAAAAAGAATATGTTAAAAGTCTAAAGCAGTAAAATCAATATGTCACTTAAGCGGTCAGAAGAGGGAAATTGTTTTGTGTGTTAGGTTGGGAATACTGAATGTGGAATTTTAGACTTTCCGCGGATTGGTTTTGTGCGGAAACCAAGCAAATACGCACAATCTCGCACAAAATAGTTTTGAGAATAAGTTACCAGAAAGTATAGGCTATATTTTATTACAAAAAATACGTCGGCATTGGAACGAATCGAATAAGTACATCTGAATTGAATTGAATTTAAGAGGAGGAGGGCTTTAACAGCCCTAGCAGTGCGACCTAAAAGATCTATTGAGCATCCCCGTCATAATATCCCATCAGTCCAATAGTTTGATGTTCTTGATGAACTGAATCAAACCCTACGTCTTGGGACAGTTGATAGCTCATGAATAGGGCTAGGATTTTGATGACCTATAAATCATGATAAATGTCCTAAAAACAATGCATTTATGACCCAAAAATCTTTCAAAAATGCCCTTAAAATTGCCTAAAAATTGATCTTACATAATTTCCTTAGTAGGAAAAGAGGTTTTGTACTACTTAATATTTAGACTAGTAATTAAATTAAATTTTACATAATTTTTTCTAAGTAGTACACTTTAATTAATTATTTTATCTGATATAGTTTCCATGTATGTTCGTTCACTTCTGCGTCGGCATGTGGACGTGAGATCAGCAGTCGGCTGGTCGGTCTTGGCCCTTCATGGGCTGTAGCACCATGGATTTACTTTACTTTTAGTTTCCGTGTAGTATACCACAAGGCCACTCTTATCTGGAATTAGCAGGTATAGAGAAGTCTATATTGAAGGGGTGGTTGGACTGATCCATTACGTGGGGTGTACTACGTTAAAATGGTAATATTTGTGTAGAAAAACGATTCAAATATTATACAAAATAATAAGTATTAGTGGACAAAATATGTGAAGAAAATATCAAAGGAAATATACATTATTTTACATTAATGACGGGGATTTATGGCCAAAACTAAATGAAAATGCCTAAAAAAATAACGGAATAAAACAAAATATGCTCTTATGAGTTGAAACAGGCAAAAAATGCAAAACAATGCCTTAACAAATATGTCTTAAAACACTCAGTTTATCACATAACATATAAATACTACAGCAGCTATGTTTCTGGCTTACTAGAAAAAAGATGGAATTTCATCAAAATCCTAGCCCTACTCATCAAGCTTCGGAAAATGTTTTCCAAAAATGAGAGCTCTTTGATGAGCGAGTGCATTGGAATCATTTATTGTCGAGGCACTAGAGACATGTATAATCCCAGTTTTGCTATACGGCTGCCAAACTTGGACATTGTCCGAGAGACAACGCTCAAGTATACAAACATGCCAGAGGAAGATGCAAAGAAAAATACTGGGCATCACGCTACGAGACAGAATGACAAACGAAACACTACAAAGACTGACGAACACTACTGACTCAGCAGAACGAGCCACGGTAACGAAGTGGACCTGGGGGGGGGGGGGACATGTGGCGAGACTACATCAGACGAGATGGACCCATGCAGTCACGATGTGGGACCCCTACGTCGGAAAGAGAGGACAGAGAAGACCACGGCTCAGATGGTCTGACATGTTTACCAAATAGGCGGGGAAACAATGGTCGAGGAGAGCAAAGAACAGAGTTTTGTGGAAAAAACTAGGGAAGGTCATTGTAAATAGATAACGTAATCAGTGTTAAGATATTGTAAATAGTAAAGTCAGTATTAGTGGAAGTGTAAGATAAGTTTTGTAAATAGTAAAGTCAGTGTTGAGAAAGTGTCAGGTAAATAGTGTAAATAGCAATTAGTGTTTGTCAAAGTGCCGGTGTCAGTATAATGTGTGTAGTGCAAGAAAAAAAATGAACAAAGAACGGATTGCTGAGACTAGTTAAAGTTGAACAGGGTTATTAACCCTGTCACAAAAGTAGTATACACGACAAGCTCGCCTGGATTGACTCACCAAGCGAGTATACTTTATTTTCATGGAGTGCAGTTTCATAGAAAGGACTTTGCCGACAGACTTTCTACTGCCCCCTACTAATTGGTTGTCATAAATAAATGTCTTCCTTACTATGACGGAAATCTTGTCTTCTCTTGTTAGTAACCAATCACAACCCTCGTTCAGAAGAATTGACAGGTGCCCGTCAAATCCACGTGGAGGCAGAGTTGCCGCATCGTTTCCGAATTCCAAGAATCCCGTCAGTTTCACTGCATAATTTCGAAGGTCATCAGGATTGTGACAACTGTGCAATGTTGGGACTAGGGGACAGGATGGAATTGTCAGAGCTGTTGTGTAGAAAGTCATAAATCTGTAAGTGGGTGTTCAAAGGAGCCACCGAACTGCACTCCTTGAAATACACTTGAGCCATCCCTGTCGAGGGGGTTCTAACCTCAACGTAGGAGGTCTGTGCCCAACATGGGACATCATGGCTAACATTCATTCATTCATTCATTGTCATAATACACTGCTCTCTCAAGTTGACTGAGCATATTGGGAATAAAATCAATGGCTGTACCAAAACACGCTTTGAAATGTTTCATATAAAACAATTTTTATCTCGAAAATGAAACAAAAACAAGTAAATTTTTATATAACTTTTTTGTTTGAACTATCTCAAAGAATAACAATCTGAAATTAATGACATTACTTCCGGTTCACCCTATATATAATACTGACTGTACTATTATCCTAACTTTCTATATTTGATGTCAACCTCTCTGTTCTTGAGAGAAAAAGTCATGTCACAGAACAGAGTAAGCTATACAAACTAAAAATGTACGAAGAACAAAGGAAATTACTCGTTTTGAAAACTCGTGTGATTTACAGTGACCGTAACAAACGATCTCAAGTTAGGAGTGGGGGAACAAAACACGGCGTCGCAGCGCAATCCATCATGCTTTTTCGACACTGGCCGCCGCTACCCGTTGTCGTTCACTTTTTACTCCAGGTCTCATAAGTCAGGTGCAGGTGGTATCCAGGCAACGTCAATCTGCGGCCTCCTCAAACAAATGCGAATCGTGATTAAATATACTGAATGAACTAATTGGATCCGCTGCAAAGAACGTGGAAATCTGTCACAAATTTGAGTTCGTACCGTTCGTGCGTTTAGAAGCGTCTGCTGATTCGTAATTCAAGCTAACATTAACGTTTTTTCTTCATTGTCACCATCTCCAACATCATTATTTCCGCCATCACTATGACTGCCAATAACATCATCTACACAACGGAGACCACAACTGTCCACACCTGTGGACGCGAAACCAGGTGGCCCGGGTTCGAATCCCGGTCGGGGCAAGTTACATGGCTGAGGTTTTTTCCGGAGTTTTCCCTCATCCCAATACGAGCAAATGCTGGGTAACTTTCGGTGCTGGACCCCGGATTCATTTCACCAGCATTATCACCTTCATATCATTCAGACTCTAAATAACCTAGATGTTGATACAGCGTCGTAAAATAACTCAAGAGACCACAACTATCACTTATAAGTAGGGACCGGATTTTTATGTAATTACATGTTATATTCATTTCAACCTAACCGTATATAAATAAAAAATCTTTGGGAATCTTGTAATTACCATCGATATATTAAAATTTGATACTACATATTTTTACATATTTAGGTGGGATATAATGATAGAGAATGGATTAATCTTGCTCAGGATAGGGACCAATGGCGGGCTTATGTGAGGGCGGCAATGAACCTCCGGGTTCCTTGAAAGCCAGTAAGTAAGTAGGCCTAATTACATAAATCTACATAATTAGGAGTTTGATTTATTTTTACGTCTCTGAAAAGAAAAATAAAACTTCTGCTGGGGAAGTTTACAATTTGAAATACACAGATTTAAAAAGCCTTTTTACCTACCCAAGAAAGGATATATTTTGGGACGAAACATAACGTCCTTAGTTCCAGGAAGTAATAGAGGCACTCACCCCATACCGTCTACTGTAAATATGAGTGAACAAAAGACAACCTTTCTCATACAACTACCTTGTATTGTAAAAATCACTCAGAAAGTAGCGTTTCCTTCATGCGATGGAGGACGACATTATAATCACTATTAGTATAATTATTGTTCTGCACAACTCTTAACAAACCGTTCCCATGCAATTTTCAACCTTACCCACCCTCTTCCTAATTCTTCCAGAGAAAACCCATGTCAAGTCTGACATGAGACTTCCAGGTTAATGCTTGACCTCTTTATTTTAAATTTAGTAGACCTATTCGGAAATGGGATTTTCCGATCAATTAGAAAGTATGGTTCTCGGCTGGAATAATCCTACCCTACTGAATAACACAGGAATGCCATTTTTCAAACAACAATTTGTAAATGCCTATAGTTTGAGATTTTAGTAGGTACTTGTTTCTTACAAGGAGCAGCTAAAATGCATATGTCCCGCATCTCCACTTATTTTCTCCTAATCTAGTAAAGCGAAACAGTGCTTGCAGTACTGTTGTGTCATTGATTTCACTCAGGTCTCTACTTATAAGGAAGGCTGAGCACGTGACAATGGATTTTCGCAACTATTGTTCCACCATACGCTCCATTTGAAATAAGAAACCTCCCTATAAATTTTACAACGATTTCCACTACTGTGATCAGTACAGAGAGTAATTTCAGGCATGCTTAATTTCCTTATTATTTATTCATAGACTATTATACAGTCGATTTCATGAATATTTTGTACCTGGTATGTCATTTTAAATCCACAAACGATTAGGGAAAACACGGAAATTTTACTTGAAGGAAGTAAAGCGATAGGTTTAGAAGTAAATCCCGAAAAGACAAAGTATGTGATTATGTCTCGTGACCAGAATATTGTACGAAATGGAAATATAAGAATTGGAGATTTATCCTTCGAAGAAGTGGAAAAATTAAAATTTCTTGGAGCAACAACAAATATAAATGACACTCGGGAGGAAATTAATAATAATAATAATAATAATAATAATAATAATAATAATAATAATAATAATATAATAATAATATAATAATAATAATCCTTGGCGCTACAGCCCGTGAAGGGCCTAGACCGACCAGCCGGCTGCTGGCCTCACGCCCACATGCCGAAGCAGAGGTGGACGATCATCCAACCAGAATGGTGGTATCGTGTGGTTAGCACGATGATCCCCCCAGCCGTTATAGCTGGCATTCGCAACCGGATTTCGCTACCTATCGTAGCTCCCCAAGTGCATCACGATGCTGGATGGGCGCCGGTCCCATACACTGGCCGAAATTTCATGAGAAAATTTCGTCTCCCACGAGGACTCGAACCAGCGCGCATTCCGTAACGCGAGTCCTAGGCAGGATGCCTTAGACCGCGATGCCACGGCGCGGGACCGGGAGGAAATTAAACGCATAATAAATATGGGAAATGACTATTATTATTCGGTTGAGAAGCTTTTGTCATCTAGTCTGCTGTCAAAAAATCTGAAACTTAGAATTTATTAAACAGTTATATTACCGGTTGGTCTGTATAGTTGTGAAGCTTGGTCTCTCACTTTGAGAGAGGAAAAGAGATTAAGGGTGTTTGAGAATAAGGTTCTTAGGAAAATATTTGGGGCTAAGAGGGATGAAAGTTACATAACGCAGAACTGCACGCATTGTATTCTTCACCTGACAATTAGGAACATTAAATTCAGACGTATGAGATGGGCAGGGCATGTAGCACGTATGGGCGAATCAGAAATGCATATAGTGTGTTAGTTGGGAAACCTGAGGAGGGAAAGACCTTTGGGGAGGCCGAGACGTAAATGGAAGAATAATATTAAAATGGATTTGAGGGAAGTGGGATGTGATGATATAGAGTAGATTAATCTTGCACAGGATAGAGACCGATGGCGGGCTTATGTGAGGGCGGCAATGTCGAAAAATCGAAAATCGAAAAATCGAAAGAGAATTGGGAGGACAAATTAAAAAGGTACGCAAAACGCGTCCTTGCAAGGGGTTGGGGGCTGTACAAAACTAAGTATGTGAGCTCCAAGCCTGTTGGCCACTAGTCTCACTCCGGGTTACGCTGCTCCACTGAAGGAGCTCTAGAAAATTTTGAAGGGGAAGCCGAAATTGGACTTAACCTCTTAGGTACCATATACGCGAGGGGGACTGAGATTTGATCAAGTGATCACGCAACGGGGCGAGGAGGAGATGGCTGGTGTTTGCCATTAGGATGGCGAGACGCTGTCATCTGTTGTTCGATGACAAAGCATGTGAAGGCCGTCGGAAGAAGCGCCGTGAAATCTAAATCTGCAATTTGAGAGGTCCCTGTCCTTTCAAATTGCGACTAATTGAGTGACCGCGTATATTTAAAAGACAATTTGAACCTGGAGGTTCCTTAAAAGGCATTTGTAAGTAAGTAAGGTATGTCATTTTCATAATTTACATTATTTAAGAAGATTCTGACAGTACGGTATGCAATTAGATGAGATTTATTGCCTGATATGTCTAGCACATAGTACTGTTTGCATTAGCTGTTATAGCTCTGGATTGAAGAATTTAAAAACAATTATTTAACACAATTTTGGAAAATATACTCATCATTAAGCCTATTTAAAAACGTATTTTAATTTATTTTAGTAATATAAAGTGTATCATAATTTTCTCAATCTATTACCTTATATACAAAAATATATTTGGTCATATAACAATTTTATAGTATTGACAGTAAAGCGTTAAAGTTTTAGTAAATTGTTTACTGACAAATTTTTATGAAGAAAAGAGTTGATTACAAAAGTTGCTAAATCTTAGTAAATTTTAAAATGATTTTAGCCAAACTTTTGCAAGAGATACATTAAGCATCTCTGTGTATCACAATAGCCGTACTTCATTACTCTGTATAATAAGGCCAGATTTATAACACTATCAGAATAGCCCTATAGGTGTACCACAATAACCCACACAGAAGGATACACTGGTTTTGTTTTAATTATATCCATTATAAAAAATAACAAATAAATTTAACTCATCCTTCATATACGTCTAAAGTAGCACGTCTTAATTTTTTCGAATTTGTATATGATTTGATAGAACAATTACAACAAAAGATTGATTTTTTTTGTATTATATTAGCCCTACTTGACCCTACAGCAAAAGCAGTTGCATTGACACATGTGAAATTATTTGATATTTGTTATCACAATTTTTCGAAAATAAAAGTAATTTTTAAATTGTTAACTGCCTCCCATTGGAGGTAGCCCAGAAGGA
Organism: Periplaneta americana; assembly: GCF_040183065.1. Classification (NCBI taxonomy): domain Eukaryota; kingdom Metazoa; phylum Arthropoda; class Insecta; order Blattodea; family Blattidae; genus Periplaneta; species Periplaneta americana. The sequence continues at coordinate 44,374,878 of NC_091123.1, forward strand.
CTCAGTATACCCTCCTACATGAATTTTACAATATTAAATGTTTACATAAATTTGTTGACAGAAAATTAAAATAAACATATTATATGAATTATAAAGTGAAGAAAATGAATTTAAACAGAGTGAATATGATGACTCAGAATTTGGCAAGAGCGTTTCAAGACTGAAGTTATGATGTCAGTAGTAAGTGTCTGTGGTAGTTCAAAAGTCTTCCTGAAGCTTTCAAAGAACTTGGGAATCACACCACGAGGTCCAATAAGAAGACCAATCACATCAATGTTTTCAAGCTGGTATTTTGCTTTGAAGTAATCAACTGTTGGCAGATAAATGTTGATCTTTTCTTGATTGACAACCTCCGGCTGGCTACTCCCCGTTTCAATCCTTATGGTAGGATCAATTATATATCCTTTCTTGGTAGTCTGGGAATACGCTATGATGTCAATACGTCTAGAGGAGCCATTAGTAGCAAGGCAAAAGTCTTCCTCTTCTACTATCCAAGACTTTTTTCTTAAAGCAGTTGCAATTAAGGATCGAACATGATGTCTGGCATTTCGGAGGAGTAAACCTCTGTTACTCTGACCTTGGACGTGGGCAAGGGTTTCAGTCTCCGGGCAGCCATGTCTGCACTGGGATCCGTCCAAAGAGCGACCAGGTACTCTTCTAACTGCTACTAAATTGGCGTTCATTTTAAGGCAGGTTACCCATTCAGATGTAGATAGTCCAGACTTATTAGTAGTTATCCTAATATCTCATTAAACGTGCACTAAATCATTCCATAGTCAATCATTTTTAAATTTTAGTTAATATTTACATGTAGGCCTATAGTTTGACAGTTTTTTAGTACCGTATATATAAATTCTCGGACCAGAGACAAGTTATAAATCTGCCTTAGAAGAGACCAAGGAAGGCCACTCAGAAGATGGATGGACCAGTGGAAATCGCAACAGGCAACTACAGGCTAACCGGGAAAGTCAGAAGGAAAATATATTAAATGTAATTCGGTCGAACAAGAATTATTTTGATTACTTTCTCAGTTTGAATCGGTAATAAATGTGAAGTTTATACATTTGTTATTCGTTGGAAAATTATCTGGACTGTCGCACTGGAGGACGTGCAGAGCTTACACAAAGGTGCACTCTGTCTTCTTTAACGCCCCCGTTCTCAGGAGGTACAAAGGACGCACGGAAAGGGGAAAGGAAAGCGAACACGAGTATAAATGTGAGAGGGGTGAAATTAAGCAGGGCAAGAAAATGAATGGGGAGTGGAACAATATTATGAGCGTGGAGAGGGCTCTCAAATGAGGATGCGCATTGGCAAAAGTAACATTTCAACCAAAATGGAGGTCGCATATTAAGGCATATAAAAGTTTGAACAAAGGTGAATCGCCAAATAAAGTCAACGAGTTAACATTTGGGACGAAGAATTCAAGAGTAGTTTTAATGAAAAAACATAAAGACAGAACATGTTCTCGTATCCTTTTCTAGAAGCTGCTGCATCCCAAGGGGAAGCTTCGCTTACCACGTTCACCCTGTTCTGCTGTATGTGGGTGTAGATGAACTGTACTGAAAACTGGTGAACCTTTTATGATTGCGCTTTGTGGAGATTTTATTACATTCTCCAATCTTATTTCGTTCTTTATTTGGTTTCTTTTCATTCAGTTTCTATGTTCTCTCGTCCTTTTCTTTTATTCGATTTTCTTCTGTTTCAATTTCTTTCTTCTCTTTCTCCAGAACTATTTCTCTTATTTCCTTTTTTCTCTTTTTTTTTTAAGAGATATTTTTCTTATTTGTTTCTTTTCTTGTTCTCTTGTTTCCCGTATTATTTTTTTCTTTCGTTATTCACTAGTTTCTTTTTTTTTTGCTATTTTTTCTTGTTGTTTGTTTCTTTTGTTGTTATTTGTTTCTTTCCGTGTTCATTTGTTTATTTGTTTCTTTCCGTGGTCATTTGTTTCTTTCTTTCTTGTGTTGCTCATTTGTTTCTTTTCTTGCTTATTTGTTTCTTTTCTTGCTCATTTGTTTCTCTTCTTGCTCATTTGCTTCTCTTCTTGCTCAGTTTCTTTTTTATTGATAATTTGTTTATTTTCTTGCTCATTTCTTTCTTTTCTTGCTTATTTTATCTCTTCTTGCTCATTTATTTCTTTTCTTGCTCATTTGTTTCTTTCTTGTTCATTTATTTCTTTTCTTGCTCATTTGTTTCCCTTTGTGCTAATTTGTTTCCTTTTTCTGATCATTTGTTTCTTTTCTTACTCATTTGTTTCTTTTCTTGCTCATTTGTTTCCTTTCTTGCTTATTTACTTACTTTCTTGCTCATTTGTTTCTTTCTTGCTCATGCATTTCTTTTCCTGCTCATGCATTTCTTTTCCTGCTCATGCATTTCTTTTCCTGCTCATGCATTTCTTTTCCTGCTCATGGATTTCTTTTCCTGCTCATGCATTTCTTTTCCTGCTCATGCATTTCTTTTCCTGCTCATGCATTTCTTTTCCTGCTCATGCATTTCTTTTCCTGCTCATGCATTTCTTTTCCTGTTCATACATTTCTTTTCCTGCTCATACATTTCTTTTCCTGCTCATACATTTCTTTTCCTGCTCATGCATTTCTTTTCCTGCTCATGCATTTCTTTTCCTGCTGCTCATACATTTCTTTTCCTGCTCATGCATTTCTTTTTCTGCTCATACATTTCTTTTCCTGCTCATACATTTCTTTTCCTGCTCATGCATTTCTTTTCCTGCTCATGCATTTCTTTTCCTGCTCATGCATTTCTTTTCCTGCTCATACATTTCTTTTCCTGCTCATGCATTTCTTTTCCTGCTCATGCATTTCTTTTCCTGCTCATGAATTTCTTTTCCTGCTCATGCATTTCTTTTCCTGCTCATGCATTTCTTTTCCTGCTCATGCATTTCTTTTCCTGCTAATGCATTTCTTTTCCTGCTCATGCATTTCTTTTCCTGCTCATACATTTCTTTTCCTGCTCATACATTTCTTTTCCTGCTCATGCATTTCTTTTCCTGCTCATGCATTTCTTTTCCTGCTCATACATTTCTTTCTCTTCTTGTTCATTTCTTTATTTTATTGCTTATTTTTTTACTTTATTACTCATTTTTTATTTTATTGCTCATTTTTTATTTTATTACTCATTTATATCCTTCCTGCTCATGCATTTCTTTTCCTGCTCATGCATTTCTTTTCCTGCTCATGCATTTCTTTCTCTTCTTGCTCATTTCTTTATTTTATTGCTCATTTCTTGTTTTATTACTCATTTATTTCTCTTCTTGCTCATGCATTTCTTTTCCTCTCATGCGTTTCTTTTTTCTGCTCATTTGTTTATCTTCTTGCTCATTTGTTTCTTTTCTTGCATGACTTGTTTTTTCCTTGCTCATTTGTTTCTTTTCTTGCTCATTTGTTTCTTTTCTTGCTCATTTGTTTTTCTTCTTCCTCATTTGTTTCTTTTCTTCCATCTTTCTCTGTTTATTTCCTCCTTCCTCTATTCCTTTACTAATTCCTTCTTCTCACTTTCATAATCTTACTTTCTTCTTTTTGTTTCTTTATTTCTTGTGACTTCCTTTCTTCTGTGCATTATAAGTTACTTTCTTCTTTTTCTCTTATTATCCTTTCATATTGCTTGTGTCTTATTTGACTTGATTGTCTCTTAGTTTATTTCTTCACGATTATATTGCTTTATTTGTTTCCTTGCTTCTTTGTCTGACAGCAGCAAAATATTAACCTAGTGTAAATTTAATATACTTTTGTACTTTAACAACGTTCGATATATTACTATTACAATGCATGTTCTTATGCAGCCTGTGTTTATTTCAATTTTTACTGAAAATGCGGTATGACAGTTTCGTTATGTTAAGCAGGTTTTTTAATGATCAACTCAAATATTGATACATGATTCGTCAACCAGTCTAAACTCAGGCTATAAAAACAAATCATTGGCTTAATAACGTGTATAAATATGTACTTATTTACATTTAACTTCACATTTTTAGAGCTCGTAAAAATAATCCACTGACATAATGGCGATGTGATTTTTCCTTGATAGGCAACGTGTGAAGATGAACCCGAATAAATTTTTAAGTAGATAGTTGAGTATATGAGAGACTAAGTAATGGGATAAGTGAAAGCAACTTGACAAGTGAACACGCAAAGAAGTGAACAAGCAACGACGTGTGGAGGGACATTGATTTTGAAACAGCTTCGATGTGGCAACAAAATCCCCGCTTCTGCGCGTGAAGGTGCATAACTGACACGGACGTTGCCTAACTTTGTAGCTTAAGCTGTAATGGTTTATAGCGCTCCGCTATACAGTCTTAATATGATTAGAATTTCTGAGTGGATCTCTGGAGGCGCCAGAAAGAACTGACATGAATCCCCACTATGATGTTGGGATATAAGTATACACAATACTGTAGCAAGTTCTTGTCCTCTTTCAAGTATTAATAGAATTTTACTAGACATTTCCATTATAGTTTCCTGTCACATAATTGCATTTATTCTTATCCGATAGTTTCCCTTTTCGCTCGCAGTGACGTCAGGGGCACGTATCGTCTTACTGCCTAATACTGAAAAGCCCAGCTACTTCAGAATATTAGGATGACTTGAAGTTTTAAAGATTGGTAATTAGATTTCCAAGGCTTTCATATAATATCGGAAGTCAATATCAATATCAACAAGTCTCTGCTGTGAATTTGAAGTTATGCTTATGCTGATCCAATCTTCAGAGTTATTAACAAATCTTGTCATGGAAATGACACATAGTCATTAGACATCAACCCTAGAAAGTCAGAGTCTTACGGCCGAATTCATAGTGAACATTTATAAATGAGTGGGACACTTACGGTCCATCCCAGGTATCTGTAGCGCAGTGATCGCCAAAAGCTGTGTCGCGACACATGTCCCTGTCTCCAGTCAAGCATAACCATGACATCATATCCCCACCCTCTGTTTACAGCCTTCACTTCGATATAAGAGAAGACATTTATCAGCAGCGGAGTACACATGTAATGTTACAAGTGTGTAGGATAATATGTTTCGATGTCTTTTCGAAAACAGATAGTAAGTAAAAACTTAATTTTAAGGAAGCATGGAAGGAAAAGTATTTATTTTGTGCAGATGGCAAAAATATGAGATACTTAATTTGTTGTAAACTTTAAATGAAGTATAAAAGAACAATGTACGTTGTCATTTTTCTTGTTATGAAGACTACCACGCCCTTACCTGTAACTTGAATAATAAACGAACAATAAAAAGTAACGGCTTCTATGTCTTAATCGGAGTAAAATACATCGACGTTTTTTTCGACGTAAGTAGTGTAATTTGAATATTTCATTAATAAATAAACAATAAAAAATATTAGCTTCTGTGTTTTAATAGATGTAAAATACTTCCACGTTTTTTTTTCTACGTATGAGTGTAATTTGAATATTTCATTAATAAATAAACAAAAAATATCGGCTTCTATGTCTTAATCGGAGTAAAATACTTCAACGTTTTTTTTAAAGTATGTAGTGTAATTTACAACTGCATGATCAGTCTGGTACGTTTTTCTAATTTCAAATATCTGCTGATGTAAAGTACACGCTCTTTCTATGGTAAATAAGAAAATAAATTTATTTTATTTTACTAATAATACAAAAATAATTAATAGGAAGATAAAAAATTGACATGGAAAAAAGTGTGTATAGTTAATAAGTAGAAGAATATTATATTGCTTTCGTTTTTTGGTCACAGTCCGTATCTGCACTGTTATTCACTGCATTACCTGAGGAGATACCCACTCCACCCCGCTCCCCGCGATAGTGGTGTGCGGGTTGCATTTCTATTACGTCACAATTTCGTGGTGTTTGGCAACCACTGCTGTGGAGTAACTTCGCGCATATGGAGGCGGAGTCTATCTGTGCCGAAGTGTATTGCGGGCAGCATCAGCTCGAGGCCGCTAAGGGGCAAGATGCTCGTGGTAGCACATAGAATAGAGTTCAGATAGAAATTATCTCCTCCTGAAAGCGATTGCTCGCTTCGTTCAACCAACACCTCCCCCCCCCCCAAGAGCAGTCATTGGCCCTATCCCTCCCACATACCACTTGCGCAGAGGTCTTGTTTCGTCTTTCTACTCTACAGATTCCTGGGACGGACCATACATTATAAGTCATAAGTGAACTACTCATTTCTGTTTCCATTTCATAAACAACACTTACATAAGATTGTTTTACACTCATACAATGAGTGATACTTACAGGCTAGCAGTATGATATATGGCAGCATCCTGTAATTTTACGGCCTTTTGGATCTGTTTTTTTATATGTTACTGGTTAAGCAGAGCATTGATCAGTATTATTAGTGCATTGTTGAGTTCATCTTTGTAAATAATATTACAGCCTGCTGCTTTAACCTAAAATTATTATGTCTAAGGGGAAGCATTTCACAGATCAAGAAAGGTTCCATCTGCAATGCTAGGTATTCAAATACAAAGATTAACAGAAAACAAACAAACTGTGATGTTTCTACCAAAAAAAAAAAAGTATATGTTGGACAACTAAACAAACTGAGGGAAATAATAAGTTCCACAGAAAGGTATCTACGCTGTTGGCTGAGTCACACAATATAAATCCACACAAATCAATTGCAAAAAATAAATGATGAAAATAAATAAATAAATAATAAAAACGTCAAGTTTCTCTTTGAAAAATTTTAACTTAGGCCTACTCTTCAATTAATCATAAATATATTACTTACTTACAAATGGCTTTTAAGGAACCCGCAGGTTCATTGCCGCCCTCAGGTAAGCCCGTCATCAGTCCCTATCCTGTGCAAGATTAATCCACTCTCTATCATCATATCCCACCTCCCTCAGATCCATTTTAATATTATCCTCCCATCTACGTCTCGGCCTCCCTCATAAGGAGATTAGCAGCTATAAATACTGGAGAAATTAAGTTATATGAATTATTTGTTTCTTAATATATTCAATATTGGCTTCAAAAATTATTATTATAAAAATTATAGAAATTATTGTAAATACTCACCCGCAAAGAGGAATTTTCTCAGAACCTCAGAGCAATAATCACTTTCATAAATGGAGAAATTGGTATTTGTTGGACACATTCTCTTATTGATGACACCAAAATGTTTACTAAAACCAAAACTCTTCTCGAATTGCTGTTCAGCATATAGACCTAAAGGATTCTTCAGATCTCCAAAATATCATTGTCATTTGTTCTGCATATGTCCAGTATATTATTCAATATAACATTATGCGAAGATTTATTATTATTATTATTATTGATGTTGTTGTTTTCCATTACTATTTTCTGAAGAACCATTACGAGTAATCTGGTCAGAAATCGATATGAATGAGTAACACTTATGTGTCATTCTTTGTCATTCAGGCAGTCTGCTATGGCAGAGAATGTTAAGAATTATCTTTAGTATAGGCTAATATATGGTCATTAGGGCTAGGATTTTGATGACTTATAAATCATGAAAAAAAGTCCTAAAAACAATGCATTTATGAACTAAAAATCTTTCAAAAATGCCCTTAAAAATGTGCTAAAAATTGATCTTGGATAATTGGCTCAGTAGATATAGGCCTATTAATATTTAGACTATTAATTAAATTAAATTCTAGTACCAACGTTCAAGTTTATTTAATTTTACATAGTATAGGCCTATTAATATTTAGACTAGTTATTAAATTAAATTCTAGTACCAACGTTCAAGTTTATTTAATTTTACATAGTATAGGCCTATTAATATTTAGACTAGTTATTAAATTAAATTCTAGTACCAACGTTCAAGTTTATTTAATTTTACATAGTATAGGCCTATTAATATTTAGACTAGTTATTAAATTAAATTCTAGTACCAACGTTCAAGTTTATTTAATTTTACATAGTATAGGCCTATTAATATTTAGACTAGTTATTAAATTAAATTCTAGTACCAACGTTCAAGTTTATTTAATTTTACATAGTATAGGCCTATCAATATTTAGACTAGTAATTAAATTAAATTCTAGTACCAACGTTCAAGTTTATTTAATTTTACATAGTATAGGCCTATTAATATTTAGACTAGTAATTAAATTAAATTCTAGTACCAACGTTCAAGTTTATTTAATTTTACATAGTATAGGCCTATTAATATTTAGACTAGTTATTAAATTAAATTCTAGTACCAACGTTCAAGTTTATTTAATTTTACATAGTATAGGCCTATTAATATTTAGACTAGTTATTAAATTAAATTCTAGTACCAACGTTCAAGTTTATTTAATTTTACATAGTATAGGCCTATTAATATTTAGACTAGTTATTAAATTAAATTCTAGTACCAACGTTCAAGTTTATTTAATTTTACATAGTATAGGCCTATTAATATTTAGACTAGTTATTAAATTAAATTCTAGTACCAACGTTCAAGTTTATTTAATTTTACATAGTATAGGCCTATTAATATTTAGACTAGTTATTAAATTAAATTCTAGTACCAACGTTCAAGTTAATTTAATTTTACGTAGTATAAGCCTATTAATATTTAGACTAGTTATTAAATTAAATTCTAGTACCAACGTTCAAGTTTATTTAATTTTACATAGTATAGGCCTATTAATATTTAGACTAGTAATTAAATTAAATTCTAGTACCAACGTTCAAGTTTATTTAATTTTACATAGTATAGGCCTATTAACATTTAGACTAGTTATTAAATTAAATTCTAGTACCAACGTTCAAGTTTATTTAATTTTACATAGTATAGGCCTATTAATATTTAGACTAGTTATTAAATTAAATTCTAGTACCAACGTTCAAGTTTATTTAATTTTACATAGTATAGGCCTATTAATATTTAGACTAGTTATTAAATTAAATTCTAGTACCAACGTTCAAGTTTATTTAATTTTACATAGTATAGGCCTATTAATATTTAGACTAGTTATTAAATTAAATTCTAGTACCAACGTTCAAGTTTATTTAATTTTACATAGTATAGGCCTATTAATATTTAGACTAGTTATTAAATTAAATTCTAGTACTAACGTTCAAGTTTATTTAATTTTACATAGTATAGGCCTATTAATATTTAGACTAGTTATTAAATTAAATTCTAGTACCAACGTTCAAGTTTATTTAATTTTACATAGTATAGGCTTATTAATATTTAGACTAGTAATTAAATTAAATTCTAGTACCAACGTTCAAGTTTATTTAATTTTACATAGTATAGGCCTATTAATATTTAGACTAGTAATTAAATTAAATTCTAGTACCAACGTTCAAGTTTATTTAATTTTACATAGTATAGGCCTATTAATATTTAGACTAGTAATTAAATTAAATTCTAGTACCAACGTTCAAGTTTATTTAATTTTACATAGTATAGGCTTATTAATATTTAGACTAGTAATTAAATTAAATTCTAGTACCAACGTTCAAGTTTATTTAATTTTACATAGTATAGGCCTATTAATATTTAGACTAGTAATTAAATTAAATTCTAGTACCAACGTTCAAGTTTATTTAATTTTACATAGTATAGGCCTATTAATATTTAGACTAGTAATTAAATTAAATTCTAGTACCAACGTTCAAGTTTATTTAATTTTACATAGTATAGGCTTATTAATATTTAGACTAGTAATTAAATTAAATTCTAGTACCAACGTTCAAGTTTATTTAATTTTACATAATTTTTTCTAAGTAGTACACTTTAATTAATTATTTTACCTGGTGTAATTCCATGTAGTCCACCACAAGGCCACTCATATCCTAAACTAGCAGGTATAGAGGAGTCTATATTGAAGGGGTGGTTGGACTGATCCATTACATGGAGGTGTACTACGTTAAAAAAACTTGTGTAAAAACTATTAAAATAATATACAAAATAATGGGTATTAATTGAAAAAAATATATAGAGGAAATAAATAATATTTTACCTTAATAATGGGGATTTATTGACAAAATTGAATGAAAATATCCCAAAAATGACCGAATAAAACAAAAAATGCTCTTATGAGTTGTAAGAGGTAAAAAATGCAAAAAAAATCCCTAACAAATATGTTTTAAAACACACGGTGTATCACATAACATATAAATACTTAAACAGCAATGTTCCTGGCTTACTAGAAAAAAAATTCAATTTCGTCAAAATCCTAGCCCTAATGATCATCCTTGTACTGACTGGCCCTCCAAATAAAACGTTTTGGACGCTCCTGCTCTGTATAAGTTAATATAACAAATTGATTGTGTAACTTATACAGGAATGCAACTGATAACTAAATTGTTTCTGAATGTACAAAGTTTTAATTAGAAAGTGTGTGTGTCATCTTTATGGCACTGTTTACTTCTAAATGCAGAACAGATTATCCTCTTCATCGATATTGTAATGAGCTGATGAGGAAATACCCTCTGTTTGCCAGGTAAGGATCAAGGGACTGAATCCAGTAAATAACGATGGTTAGTACATAATAGACTGCCTTACTCCCAGTCGTTGCTCATTCAGCTGGTGGTTTCTCAACCAAGGGGACTACAGTTCGATTCCCGGAAATCCTATGGGGGTTACAAACTGCGAAGTAACTGGGTGATAAATTATCTCCAATTACTTCGAACTTCCGTGTTATTTTCGAGCTACCATTGCTCCATTGCCATCTTATCGGCTTCTAGTTAATACTCAAAGAGTTGCTAATTCAGGAAGTTTATCTCTAACGTTTCACTGCAGAATGCAATTATATTTTTAACTGAATTACAAGAACATCGAACATCTGCTCACAAATTTTGAAGTAATTCACGAGCAAATAACAATATTAATAACGATAGCTTAGAAACAGGCTTATGTTGTTGTTTCATAACAGCTCTTTTTTTTACGGTGATGGGTTGTTAGCTCTTCACCAAACCCCCCCCCCACCCTTATTGGAAATTTATCCTTTGAAAAGGTGGAAAAATTCAAGTACCTTGGACCAATAGTAATAAATATAAATGGCACTCGAGAGAATATTAAACGCAGAATAAATATGAGAAATGCCTGCTGTTATTCGGTGGAGATGTTTTTGTTATCCAGTCTCCTTTCAAAACAACTAAAAGTTAGAACTTATAAAAAAGTTATATTACATGTTGTTCTGTTATTTAGTCAACTGTCCGAAGAAGATTTGAACCCCACAAGTGCCCCAATATGGCACCATTCAAGAGGCAACTAGGCCAGGAGATACTGGAGTAGGGTGTCCAGTTTCTTTCCCCCTTTATTGCATACATCACCGATTAGTTACATATTACACTAGTCAGACTTCAGATGTATACAGAAAATAGTTCTTCTCCTGACACATATCGTCAAGTGAGATGTATTGCATGATAACAGATGTAGCCTACATATCAGCCCGGTTGTTCTGTATGGTTGTGAAATTTGGAATCTCACTTTGAGAGAGGAACAGATGTTAAGGATGTTCGAGAACAAGATGCTGGAAAATATTTGGGGTTAAGAGGGATAAAGTTACAGGAGAATGGAGAAAGTTACAGAACGCAGAACTGCACGCATTGTATTCTTCACCTAACATAATTAGGAACATTAAATCCAGACGTTTGAGATGGGCAGGGCATGTAGCGCGTATGGGCGAATCCAGAAATGCATATAGAGTGTTAGTTGGGAGACCTGAGGGGGGAAAAATGATCTTTGGGGAGACCGAGACGTAAATGGGAGGATAATATTAAAATGGATTTGAGAGAGGTGGGATGTGATGATAGGGACTGTATTTATCTTGCTCGTGATTGGGACCGATGGCGGACTTATGTAAGGGTGGAAATGAACATCCTTGTTCTTTAAAAGCCATTTGTAAGTAAGCAAGCAAGCTTAGAAAGATCGCATAGGCTAAAGAGCAATGGCCTTCGCAAATGGAAGGTACTTTTTCACCTCACTCTGATTACATTTCAGACATTAGACTATAACACTAATGTCACTTACATTAATATTTAGTTTATTGTTTCAAGACTCTTTGTCAAATCACTTCACTTGTACCTTATTTATAATAATATTTAGACCATTTCAAGTTTCTTTGTAAAGAAAAATAGTATTTACAAGTACCTAGCGAGTCCTATACCTTACGTTGTTTAGAAGTCAAAATAAGAATGGCCATGGCAAGGGAAGCTTTCAGTGGGAAAAGGGAGCATTTTCTGCGGAACTTTGAAAAAATAAGGAAGGAAGAGAGATCTATAATTTTTATGTTATAAGTAACCATAATCGTGTACCGACTATTGTAATTGGGGCTTTGCGATGTTATAGGCAAATACATCAATATTTGTTGTTAACATGCACTGATTTTCTTATCACTTAACTCTTTCCGCTCGAATGAGTCCATTTGGAATCACAAACATTTCTGCAATCTCGGACTCGTATGATTTGTCTGATGATTCCATTTGATATCCTCAGTAGTAGTTTCGTTCTTCACCGATAGAATGCAGCACTCGCCAGTTCCTTGGCCAGGTGTTATTAGGAAGAGGATTGCTTTGTTTTTTTTTTTGTTTCTCCATGGTGTGTCTATGGAAAGAAAACAGATTACAAAGAGTTAAACATCAGTCGAGAGGCAGTAATAAAGTGTGTATGTTACAGTAATAATAATAATAATAATAATAATAATAATATAATAATAATAATAATAATAATAATAATAATGTTTCATTTTCGCTGGCAGAGTTAAGGCCATAAGGCCTTCTCTTCCACTCAAACAGCCTTAATATAATACATATTTAAATTACGAATATACAAGTTTTAACGACTAGTAGACTACATATTTATTTAAATTTAGATAAATCTATAAGGTAAAGTAGTAACTTAATTTATGAGCTAATTTAATTCAATCAATTATAATTAATTTGAGATTTGAGATAGCTAGTAAAATGATGAAAATTAATTTAATATAAGCTTACTAGAACTATGTTACAGGGAGAAAAAAATATATAAATCTAAAATATATTTCTGTAATGAGAATAATAATGTAATTGCCATTAGAGGTTTTGTAAATCTATTTAGAGAATTTAATGATAATAATAAGAATGGACAGATGTTAGTTTCATTATATGTAATAAATATTAATCAGCAATTAATTTAAGTAAGAATTTATGTAATTTTGACCTAAATGAAGTTATTGTCCAACAACCCCTTACATCACTAGGTAGCGAGTTCCAATTTCTAGCAACTGAAACTGTATAAAATGAAGAATATAAAGAAGTCTTGTGGTGAGGTATAATGAGTAAATTGTTATGAGATCTTGTACTTAGCTGATGATATGCGGATAAATTTTGAAAACGAGAAGCCAAATAGATTGGGGTAGCGGTGCGCAGAATTTGAAAGAAGAGAACAAGAGAATGCAGGGCTCGTCGATCGCTTAGCCTTAGCCAAGACAGAGTTTGGAAAGACGGGGAAACATGATCATACTTACGAATATTACAAATATAACGGACGCACGCATTATGCACACGTTGTAGCCTGCTGCTCAAATTTGCATTTAGGTTACTTAATATAATATCGCAGTAGTCGAAGTGTGGCATCACGAGTGTTTGTACAAGGATTAATTTTAATTTATCAGGAAGAAAGTGCTTCAGTCATAGTATCATTTTCGGAAGGCTTTTGAGAACCACTTGTGTAGGCCTATAGTATTTAGTTGCATGCGAAGAACGATTTGTTATAAAGACCTTGCAGATGAAACAGCGAAACTGTTCCAAAAAAGTTGAAGGCGTCTGGAGGCTTGATAGATCTTCGTCAGTATAACCTGAAATGGTGGACTGGTTGACGAAAATGTCACTTAGTAGGCGTGGAGTACTGTTGTTCATTTTGTGTCTTGTGACTTGTTCCGATCTAGCGTCAAGTTGTACGAAGGTACACATGGAGTTGAGCTGCTGTTGTATTCATCACTCGATGCAGTCAGTATATTGCCCTGCCAAAGTGACGACCGGAACCTGGGCTTTTGATCCCTGAACTCACAGCAGCTCCACTTGCTGCTACAGGTTGTGTCAAATTGAGATAACGGCAAATTCATCGGCTATTTGCATAACGCAGTCTTCACTTGTAGTGCTCCACACTGCTTTTTCCTTAAAACAAGAGAGATATGTAGAGAGAAAGGGTAAAGTGAGTGAGAAAAAGCCTATATACAACAATAAATTGTAATTTCATTTTTATGTTCACCATAATTTTAATTGTCACTTTAGTCACCTTCATATTCACCTCCATTATCGTCAATTCAATCTTCACCTTAATCTTCATATTAATATTAATGTTCATCTTCATCTTAATATTCCATTTCAATTTAATCTCCATCTTGAACTTAATTGTCATTTTTACCATGATAGGTTTATCTTCACTTTCATCCATTGCTGTAGTTGGGGCGGTACGCCGTAACGTCTAAAACAGACGTCTCCAAAACCGTACTCGCGAGTAAGCCCCTGAACGGAGCCGAAGCCAATACGTGATGAGCGCGTTCCGCCTCACCCATCTCCACCTGTACTGTACTCAACGTTTATGCGCAAACGAAGAGCAGTGGCGGACTGCCATTATCATTGTGTTGGTCGGCGTGTTCCACGTTTCACAATGTCTTCTAATCATGGACGTAACACATTCAAGGATGAAGAGGAAGAAAAATTTTTTGTGTTAGTGGGGAGAATGTGAAATGCTTAATTTGTTCGAAAATTCTTAAGGGTGTGTTAAAATTCAAAATGCGACGACAATACTCGACTCTTCACAAAGAATATCATACAATTACAGGCATGTTGGACATGTGAAAATAATTTATTTTGGGGTTATCTGTATCACTGTTGGTTATAGGCTACATAATAATCAGTATATTACAATACGTTTACACTCAGTTCCGCATGACATACTTATAGTTTTTTGTTTAATTTTAGGTGAAATGCTTAGGCCTATATATATTTTTTAATAAATATAAAACAAGAAAATATAAACACAAATCATACACGTGTTCTCAGTCTTAAACAAAAAAAGTTTCTTGCTAGCTATGTTCTAGCTTGGAATATTGGAAAATCAATGAAGCCCTTTACAGAAGCATCATTTGTAAAATCGTGCATAAAGAACGCTACTAAAATACCGTGTCCAGAACAAAGTCAAAGTTTAAGAAAATTAAATTGTTTCCAATTACAGTTCAGAGAAGGAATTTAAGATTGTAAATGTAATTGAATCTGAAGTCGAAACCACAATTAACCAGTTCGTAGCTTACTCACTTGCATTGGACGAAAGCACAGATAGAAATGACGAAGCTCACCTAGCCATTTTCATCCGAGGAGTTAATGGACATTTTACTCTGTATGAATGTCTTCTAGATGTAATTACAAAATATAACTGGAGAAGATCTTTTGCAGGCACTGAAAGGCACCATAGAATAAAAGAGGTTGAATTTGCAATGACTTCTGTCAATAGCAACAGAAGGGGCTCCAGCTTCATAGTATGTAAAAATAATATACAAAAGTATGATATTTCTTATTCTTTTGATATTATTTGTAAACTTAAGCAGACCGTTGCCGCGATCCCCCACTGACCGCTCTCATCTGTTGCGGTACGAGTCTCTTCCCCTTCTCTAGCCTTACAGCACACTGTGTTCGGCGGGCAGCATCGAGAGTACGAATGACGATACGCTTTTTGGAGACCTCTGGTCTAAAATAAGAACACGCTGTTACTGTACCGGCAAAAAAAATATAGACTCGAAAACATATTAATTATGTTTAACTAGTCTTTAATAGGCTCGGAAATGGAGGGTGTTAGATGTTAGAAAAACATTTACTATATTTTGATTTTGATATCTGGCATAAAAGATACTGAGATACACAACAGGACAAAGACAGTTGAAATAAACCCTGATCAGTTTTACAGAAACCTGGCAGAAAATCTTAAGCAAAGACTTATCAATCCCACACAAACATCCTACTTACATTCAGAATCTAAGATTAGTGATACAAAATGGAAGGCAGAAAAAAAGAGACTGTTGAAAGATGTGACTGTTGTAAATACAAACAGATATAGGCCGTCTGTAGTGATACAAACATCTCAAACTTGTGTGAACATTTCCATCTTGAAGACAAGCGAAAGTACATTCAGGCAACAAGGAATATACTGACAGCAACGTGAAACCACCAAAGATTCAGAGTTTGTTACATATTACAGATTCTATTCAAATTTCAACTTCAGAATGCGAAGAAGCAATAGTGTAATGAACGATATCTGCACTAAGAAAATAAATTATCTTTTAGTCAAAAATAAATCGACAGAAAAATTTGTACTAGTTTTATGTAATCTACAATATGGAATATTAATTTGTTCACTATTTATAATTTCATGATCATGTGTATTGGCTACTAATGAGTACCTAATTGTCTATATTTTTTTCGATTGTTTTTTTTACATTGGAGAATTTCATTGAAGTGAATTTATTTATGGCTGGCAGAGTAACTATCTCATGCCCCCATGTTTTGAAGTTGCTACCAGTGCACTTCATTAGAACCAGGTACCCAGCTTCGAAGTCGTTAGCCCTGTGAACTTACAGTATATTTATTTTCCCCTATTATCATATTATAGGATTATCTAAGAAATTAGCAAGTTCTTTGTGATAGTAGAAGAGAAAGAGTGGGAGAAGGGAAGTGGTCCGTGGTAAAGGACTATGTCGTATATATATAAATTTGTGACAGTTAATATCTGTGATTGTTCGAAACGTGGTCGACAATGTTCAAGATAATTTGATTGAAACAGAATTCTAATGGCTTTCTTTTGCAAAATCAAGACACTCCCAATTTTGCTACCATTTTCCCAGAAAATTAAAGCATATCGAATTATCGACTGAAAGAATTAAAAGTAGGCACATCTTAAAGGGCAAATCGCAATATAACGAACGTAGAAGCTCCGCCCACGACCCCTTCCACTTTTCCCCTACTAGCTCATCAGACACTGTACGTGATAGGTAAGTGTTGTGTCGAACGCACATTTCATGTGAGTGGGGATAACTTCCCCTACTGGCGTTCGCTATATTGCGATTTATCCCATCTTAAATAATTTTGAGAAACGCAAGTCACTAATTTCTTTAGCAAATATATTTCTCTTGATAACTTTGTGCATATATAGTCTATTGGATATGTTTTTCCCATGTTAAACTGGAGCCTATAAAAAGTCTTAGAAATTTTGTATAGTTTTTTATGCTCGACCATGCCGAAATGTAGTAATTATACACCTGGAAGCAGTCCTTTAATGCATGTCATTAAAGTACACCTATTCATTAAAGTTCAGGTTTTCGATTATTCTCGGATATGCGATCGAAAGACAACTAGGGAAATGTCACGGAGGCTGGAAATCCAATACTGTCGCAGAAGGTTATGTTCTGTTACTATAATAATTAGCGTTAATTGTAAATAATATTAAAATAAATTCAATTTGTCATCTCGTTTTTCAATTCTAAATCAATTTCTAGGTTATATCAAGACTAATGTTCTCTAGGTTATATCAAGGTCAATGATATTCGTGCCTCAGAAAAAATCAATACTTTCGCGTCTGCGCACATCTCACAATTCAGGTCAGTTCCGTTCGTGACTTACATAAGCATAACATGAAAACTTATGAATAATTTCAAGTTAGAAATATGGTCGAGGGTAAAAAGTCGTATGAAACTTGCCTATAATGGTAATTAAGACGCTCGTATGAAAATTATGAAACTCGCTTGCGCTCGTTTCATAAACATACTTGCGTCTTAATTACTACCATTATAGGCTCGTTGCATAATGCACTATTATTACATGATTTAGGCTAAAGTTATGTTGATAGTCTTTTTTTGATTAAGCAAAAAACCATTAGATTCAAACCATAAAGCCATACTTTCCTCCCGCTCAACTTTTCCCTTTGACACATGTATTTCTTACGTCTCAATGACATTTCACAACTTAAGTTCCAAGAGAAATAAGACTTTTCTCTACCAGTAAGAAGCAGGGCGTAATGAAATTTGCCCCCAAAGCACAACATTGTAAAAACGCGGTTGTCTCTCGTCGCTGAAGTGGTAACACTCAGTGGGCCTTTGATGACGTGTGTTTGGGAGCGAATATGGTTACTTAGATGAGGTTTCGCTGGGACACGGTCTTTGTGACGCACTAGCATATAAGAGCTTATAGCTAATGGCAAATGTACTTGACGGAAAACCCCTTTTGGCTTCCAAGGTGAGTGCGTTTGAGAGGAGAGGAAGGGAAGAGCGAGCGAGCGAACGGTTAGGCACTGCTTTCATTGGTTCGCAGCTTCCTGCAGCGGGGTGGAGACCTGGGTTTGACGGTCATCAGTTGTGACGTGCAGCGCGAGGAAAGCGGGCCAACTTTGATTACATCTGAAGTTTCGTTATGTTGCTCCCTCTCAACTCTCAGCAGAGAGCCGGGCGGCGCTCCTCCCCATCCCGGCAACACAAAAGTGACCAGAGCGGGCGGCGACAATTCATTAACGAGAAGCAAAGTGACTGCCGTCGCTTTGCTAAGAATCTTGTGACAATGTCGACACCGAGGTAGACAAAGAGTGTTACATAATGATTAGGGGCGGATAGTTATGCATCAAATAGCGCAAAATATGTAATTATGCGATTTAAAACAGGGATATAGATTAATAATAATAATAATAATAATAATAATAATAATAATATTTATTTATTTATTCTGGCGAAGTTAAGGCCATCAGGCCTTCTCTTCCACTTCTATGTATGTATGTATTTATTCATACTGCAATGGGTATATACCCGGTGGCAGTGGTAACTAATTACACTCAATAATGACACTAATAAACTTAATAATTAAAAATACAATTAATAATAATACTAATAAATAATATAATAATAATAATAATAATAATATTTATTTATTCTGGCGAAGTTAAGGCCATCAGGCCTTCTCTTCCACTTGTATGTATGTATGTATGTATGTATGTATGTATGTATGTATGTATGTATGTATGTATGTATGTATTTATTCACTGCAATGGGTATATACCCGGTGGCAGTGGTAACTAATTACACTCAATAATGACACTAATAAACTCATTAATTAAAAATACAATTAATAATAATACTAATAATTAATACTAATAATAATAATAATAATAATAATAATAATATTTATTTATTCTGGCGACGTTAAGGCCATCAGGCCTTCTCTTCCACTTGTATGTATGTATTTATTCACACTGCAATGGGTATATACCCGGTGGCAGTGGTAACTAATTACACTCAATAATGACACTAATAAACTTATTAATTAAAAATACAATTAATAATAATACTAATAATTAATACTAATAATAATAATAATAATATTTATTTATTCTGGCGAAGTTAAGGCCATCAGGCCTTCTCTTCCACTTGTATGTATGTATGTATTTATTCACACTGCAATGGGTATATACCCGGTGGCAGTGTTAACTAATTACACTCAATAATGACACTAATAAACTTATTAATTGAAATACAATTAATAATAATACTAATAATTAATAATAATATAATAATAATAATAATATTTATTTATTCTGACGAAGTTAAGGCCATCAGGCCTTCTCTTCCACTTGTTTGTATGTATGTATGTATGTATGTATGTATTTATTCACACTGCAATGGGTATATACCCGGTGGCAGTGTTAACTAATTACACTCAATAATGACACTAATAAACTTATTAATTAAAAATACAATTAATAATAATACTAATAATTAATAATAGTAATAATATTTATTTATTTATTCTGGCGAAGTTAAGGCCATCAGGCCTTCTCTTCCACTTGTATGTATGTATGTATGTATTTATTCACACTGCAATGGGTAGCCTATATACCCGGTGGTAGTGGTAACTAATTACACTCAATAATGACACTAATAAACTTATTAATTAAAAATACAATTAATAATAATATTAATAATTACTACTACTACTACTACTACTACTACTACTACTACTACTACTACTAATAATAATAATAATAATAATAATAATAATAATAATAATAATAATAATAATAATAATAATAATAATAATAATAATAATAATAATAATAATAATAATAATAATAATAATAATAATAATAATAACAACAACAACAACAACAACAACAACAGGGAATATACTAAATTAAATGAAACGATCACTTAAAATAACATTTGAAATATTCTAATTTGTATATTAAAACTAAGATCGAACTAAAACCCACGAGTATATGTTCATATCTGCACAAGTACCTTTCAACATTACACTCATTTCGCTGTCAACTCACTCACTGCACTGGAACTACGACACATTTCACTGATTCTATCCTGATTTCACTAACACTTCAAAAACTTTTCACTGTTCAAATTCTTTGCACTGCCACTATAAACTATAAAGCTTCACTGACAGGAACACGTTTCACTTACACAGCACACTTCACTGACACGACATACTTCTTCACTGATACAACACACTTCACTGACACAACATAATTCTTCACTGATACAACACTTCAATAACAACATATCATTTACACCCTTTAACTACTGTGTATAATTACCGTCTATTAGTAAGGTCCTTAAGCCTATTTTTAAATGCATTTTTGGTTGTTGGTAAAGCCTTTAGTAAGTCTGCAGGTAAAGCATTCCAGTCGCTGATAGTACGATTGAAAAAAGAAAACTTTCCAGTGTCCGTCCTCTGCCTTCTTTCCCTTAGCCAGAAACAAAAGAAGCTGATACAATTTTACAGACTAATATTTAAAGAACACTAATAATAGTACTGTCCGCATTTCACGAGAAGATCCGCGCAAGGAATGCAAGTTTTTCCCCCACTCTTATAACCTACCCCCAACACGAAACTGGCCAGCCATTGACTGAGCCTTGTTTGTCCCAGCCGGCCAATGACATCACTCCAATCCACCTGCTCCTTCAAGAACGCCGAGTTACTGGTTAACTCTATCCTCTTACCCCGTAAGGACCGTACTCCCCTCGCAGAGATCCTCTCGTGAAAATTGGACAGTACATTATGCAATGAGCCTATAATGGTAGTAATTACGACGCGAGTATGTTTGTTTATGAAACGAGCGCGAGCGAGTTTCATAATTTTCATACGAGCGTCTTAATTACCATTATAGGCAAGTTTCATACGACTTTTTATGCTCGACCATTTTTCTAACTCGAAATTATTCATAAGTATTCATGTTATGGTTATCTAAGTGCGGAGCGGAACTCACCTTCTAAATTGTGAGATATGCGCAGACGCGAAAGTATTGATTTTTTCCGAGGAACGAATGTCATTGACCTCGATATAATCTAGAGAATAACATGAACATTAATCTTGATATAACCCCGAAATTGATTTAGAATTGAAAAACGAGATGACAAATTGAACTTATTTGAATATTTACAATTAACGCTAGTTGTTATAGTAGGGGAAAGGTCCCTATATTGAACCGTGTCTTAAATCGAAACACTCGGTTATTTCCCAAACTGTCCTACAGACTTCACCACAATCCAAACAGAAGTGTACTGTGTAGCGCAGTGAATGCTGGGTGCAGTTGACCTTGCGTTCGGAGCAATGGTTTCAGCTGTAAGAAGTGTTGTGTGATTATGGTGCTTCTGATATAATATTTGACTCTCCTAGCTAAGCTTGTACGACAAATCAGGTAAGATTGTGATAATCTTAATCTATTGCATGTTGTGAAGTAGTTACATAGAAACAATATCCATGCGTAAACTCTTTCAAGCAACACGTTTCCGTGTTTCACAGTTACTAAAGAATGTAAAATGGCTTTGTCCGTAATTTGAACCACCGTTTGAACCCTATATTGAACTGGTTCAATTTAAGAAACATTGTTATATTTTAGGAGCTTCCAACTGTGAATATCTCGTGCAAATAGATATATCTGACAAGTGGTGAATGAGACACCAACACAACCTATGTGTGTTACATGAGTGCAAAAGGAACGTATGTTTCTCCCATGTTGATCTTCAAAAGGCTGAGATTTAAGGATGAACTGAAGACCGGTGCACCACCAGGTGCGATATGCACATGTTCTGAAAGTGGATGGATTAATAGCGAGTTATTTCTTAAGTGGTTTCAACATTTCATCGCTATTGTGAACCCCAGCACTAATAATAAAGTGTTACTTATCCTTGATGGCCATTCCACTCACACCAAGAATGTAGAAGCTATCATTCTTGCTCAGGAAAATGGTATTGTAATGCTTTCTTTGCTCGCACATACAACGCACAGGCTTCAACCACGTGACGTGTCTTTCTCCATACCACAATCAGACTGCAGACAAATGGCTTCGAAGTAACCCGTCTCGAAATATAACTCAGTGTCAGGTATCAGCTTTAATAGGAGAAGCTTATGTTAAAGCTGCTACAGTGGTAAATGCAACGAGTGGATTTGCGAAAACTGGAATTGGGCCACTCAACACAAACAATTTCCAGGACCGCGACTTCGCTCCTACTGCCATCAACCATGAGAATGACCCTAACACAAGTGTTCCAGACTCACCTTCACAAAATCTAGTTCCCTCTTTTCAATCTCGTAAGCCTAACAATACTGAATACATTTCTACGTTTTATTCTCACTATCGAGAAAAATCTCCAAACATAATTAGGCGTAGGCCTAACACTGTTGCTGAAATATCCCCTATTCCTGAACTTACCAGATCAAGGAAACAAAAAACCACGTCAGTTGCATTCGTCATAAGCAGTCCTTACAGGAATGAGTTGCAGGAAAATCAAAGCAAGAAGGTAGCAGGTAGGCCTACATCGACACCAAGAAATAAACCGTTAAAGAGAAAGGTCCAATATGGTCAACCAGAAAATGAAGACAAGAAAAATTGTGAATTGTCGGAAATGATGGATATGATCCAGTGCATGAAATGTAGGATATGGCTTCACCAAAAATGTTCAAACGTTAGTGCTAAACAGAAAGTGTTTTACTGTGAAGAATGTGGATAATGGACAATTTTACATAACAATGAAAACTTTATATTTGTAATTCATGTTCTAAAAACAAGGTGTTTTTTATTATTATCTAAAAACTCCAGTTTTGAAGGAAATTGACATTATAATCACAAACTTATTTTGTACTTTTGTTGCTAATTAAATAATAGCTTTAAGTATAGGACAAAAATATTTATATTTTATATTAATAAAGATGTTTCTGAATTTAAAATGATGTGGTTCATTTTAAGATAAGGCTGGTCCAATTTAAAGACCATGTTCTTAATTTGGACCATTTCGCACCTTCCCTGTTTTAATTTTTTATTTAAATAACGACAATATTAATTAGCAATTGTGTTCAGGCTATGTATAGCCAAAGAGTCTGCAAATGTAATGCATATTTTCCTGATAAATTTGATTTGAGATTATTGCCACAATTTAGTGTTGAAGGCGAAGTGGTTCAATATAGGGGCCTTTCCCCTAACAGAACATAACCTTCTGCGACAGTATTGGATTTCCAGCCTCCGTGACGTTTCGCTAGTTGTCTTTCGATTGCATATCCGAGAATAATCGATACTTGCGCTTTTATAATGGTACAATGGTGATTTCTCATTGGCTGAACAACTGAACTGTAATGAATAGGTGTACTTTAATGAGGTGCATTAAAGGGCTACTACCAAGTGTATAATTACTACATTTCGGCATGGTCGAGCATAAAAATTTATATAGTTATACAAGCACAAGTCGAGTAAAATAATGCGAACATACTAAATAATAATTACAAAATAATATAAGGCTAGAAGTTACACTCAGTGAATATGCAAGCGGTAAGTGAACCAATATTACAAATTACAAGAATAACAAATTCAAATGTAAATTCTGCAGTGCTCGGGAAAAGTGACATAAGTCAGTTTCCACAAACCTTTTTTGATAATTTATTGACAACTTACACTGGTTTATGTTCATTTGATTTTTTTCTGTGTGAATTATTGTAATGGGAGGAATACTTATGTTTTTTTTTTCCAAGCGAGCAGGTGTTCCGTAAGTTGTCAATAAATTATCAAAAAAGGTTTGTGGAAACTGACTTATGTCACTTTTCCCGAGCACTGCAGAATTATAACTATACAACACTGAGGAAAATTACATATATACACATATACACACAAAGGAGAATTAAACCTGAATACTGGTTACGTGTTTAAACAATTCACTTTTAAATTGCAATATCATTGGACAGTTCCTGAGGGAGCTGGGTAGGGAGTTCCAGATACGAATTGCTGATACTGTGAAAGAGGAAGAATAGTGAGCTGTTTTATGGCAAGGCATAGATAATAAAGGGTCATTTTTAGAACGAGTACCCATGCTGTGATAAGAGGACAAGAAATTAAAACTCACCGAGAGATAGTTAGGCGAAGAAGTATTGATGATGCGATATAGGAAAATTAGTGAATGGATATACCTTCGGTCCTGTAATCTTACCCATTGGAGCGTTTCAAGGGAAGGTGTAATGTGGTCGTATTTGCAGATGTTGCAAATGAAACATATGCAGGCATTATGAACGTGCTGCAATCTTTGGGCTGAGTTAGAATTTAGATCTGTTAGTAGAACATTGTCTCCCAATTATCTTGTGCACCAATTATAACTTTTTTGTTTGGATAGGTATTGGAATTTTTGTTTTTGAGGTTATGTTAGAATGAGGGGCTAACAGGAATGTAGAGATTTGGTGCATGTAACTACATTATGGTACAAGATACACATGACGTCATCAATTTTTCAAATAGCACTACATACTTTAATCATGTTACATTGAATACAACATTAATACGAGTTTGTTAAAGTTGCGTGTCCTTAAACCCACTGCTTAAGCGCAACTTTTTTGGAACATTTTTCGTTAGGCATCGTTGATAAAACTCTAGATCATATATGTAACAGATAGGTCGGCCTTATAGGCTTTGACGTTAACAACTTTTGTCTGGTTTACTACGCAGCCATCTAGTTGTTATATAAGGAGTCACGTCATAATTCCCATTTGAATTGCATTAGCGATTGTACTGCCATCTCGTGTTCGTTTACGTCGGGCGGGTGGCGATCCTGGCGGTTGTTCTCTTCAAAGTTCTGCCGATTTTAACATAGCGATGAGTTATCTGTTACATATATGATCTAGGATAAAACCAATTCAAAATTAATAGTTTTCTTGCGGCTAAGCTCTTCTAAAATACAGTGTCCACAGGAAACCTCCGCGATTATAAATGGATACAGTGTATAGTCTCTGTCGGTAGTCGTACGTAGGCCTACATGAAAGTGGTGACACTAGAAAGAGCATCTCAAAAAGAAATTATAGTGTATGCCTTACAAACACACAATATGCACTCTGCATATCACACAGCAGACATCAGGACTATATTTGCTCACGCCATACAAACTCCAAAATATCTACTTGAATGGACTAACAAGAGAACCGTCCCAGGTCATGATGCTTGAATTGAATGAAAATGCATATTTAAACTAATTTTCGTTCGATAAGGAACGTGGCTATAGTCGTTCGTTTCGCTTTTTCCTCGTTTACGAAACATAATGACTTGAAAATCGATGCTACTTATGCCACTTCTTGCGCGCGGTCGGATCCTCATAGTCCCACGAAACCATTCCACACCTCTCGCTTTAATGCCGTAACCAATTTTCTATTTCTCGGTACTCACATTAAACTCTCGCTGAAATACAAATTCAAGTTGAATTAAAAATATGTATTAACTTAGGGACTCACCTTAAATATGATAGCGTGGATTCCAAATGAAGTGCTCGGAACAAAAAGCCATTGAACAGTAGAATCATTTTATATAGATTGATTTTTCACACTCTTCTGTAACACACACACTTTTCAAACTTTCTTGCATGTTTCTCCGTCACATACCCACACCTCTGCCACGCGTATATTAGCATGTCTTTGAGGACAGGCGAATAAAACTGGTGATGTACAACAGAATATAATGTCATTATGAAGCCCTATCGTGGAATGTGCCTGAAATATTTTCACAGATAATTTTATATCTGAAATACTCTTCTAGTCTTCGAATTACAATATTACATTACCTAAAAAAAATACACATCGAAGGGTTACACAAATCTTGTGGTTTTTGAAGGGATAATTTGTGTTTTAATTGTCTTACTATGTGAAGTATTGTTTACTTCTTCAGTAAATATAGACTAGTGTCATTTATCTCACGTCTCATATCTGACATCTCTCAACCATCCTCTCACGTGATTTTTTGTCTACTTTTCTCCTTGTATTGTTATTTTTTCCTTATATTTCACTTATTCTCCTTGTATTTCCTTTATTCACATATGCCCTTTATTCCCTTCTTCTCCTTGAATTATCGTACCATTTTTGTCCTCGCATTTCTCTTGTTTGCCTTGTATTTCCCTTGTTTTCTTTATTTTCCATATAATCCCCTTGTTTCCTTATATTTCTCCCGTTTCCTTATATTCCCCTTGTTCTCCTTGTCTTCGCCTTGTTTTTCTTGTCTTCACTCTCTTTTACTTGTCTTCGCCCTGTTTCACTTGTTGTCTTCACCTTGTTTTCTTTATCTTTGCCCTGTTTTCTTGTCTTCTCTCTCTTTTACTTGTCTTCCCCCTGTTTCATTTGTTGTCTTCACCTTGTTTTCTTTATCTTTGCCCTGTTTTTCTTGTCTTCACTCTCTTTTACTTGTCTTCGCCCTGTTTCACTTGTTGTCTTCACCTTGTTTTCTTTATCTTTGCCCTGTTTTTCTTGTCTTCTCTCTCTTTTACTTGTCTTCGCCCTGTTTCACTTGTTGTCTTCACCTTGTTTTCTTTATGTTCACCCTGTTTTTCTTCTCTTCTCTCTCTTTTACTTGTCTTCCCCTGTTTCACTTGTTGTCTTCACCTTGTTTTCTTTATCTTCGCCCTGTTTTTCTTGTCTTCTTTCTCTTTTACTTGTCTTCGCCCTGTTTCACTTGTCTTCATTTGTTTTCTTTATCTTGACCCTGTTTTTCTTATCTTCTCTCTCTTTTGCTTGTCTTCACCCTGTTTCACTTGTTGTCTTCACCTTATTTTCTTTATCTTCGCCCTGTTTTCTTCTCTTCTCTCTCTTTTGCTTGTCTTCACCCTGTTTCACTTGTTGTCTTCACCTTGTTTTCTTTATCTTTGCCCTGTTTTTCTTGTCTTCTCTCTCTTTTGCTTGTCTTCGCCCTGTTTCACTTGTTGTCTTCACCTTGTTTTCTTTATGTTCACCCTGTTTTTCTTCTCTTCTCTCTCTTTTACTTGTCTTCGCCCTGTTTCACTTGTCTTCATTTGTTTTCTTTATCTTGACCCTGTTTTTCTTATCTTCTCTCTCTTTTGCTTGTCTTCACCCTGTTTCACTTGTTGTCTTCACCTTATTTTCTTTATCTTCGCCCTGTTTTCTTCTCTTCTCTCTCTTTTGCTTGTCTTCACCCTGTTTCACTTGTTGTCTTCACCTTGTTTTCTTTATCTTCGCCCTGTTTTCTTCCCTTCTCTCTCTTTTGCTTGTCTTCACTCTGTTTCACTTGTTGTCTTCACCTTGTTTTCTTTATCTTCGCCCTGTTTTATTTGTTGTCTTCACATTGTTTTCATTGTTTTCATCTTATTTTCATTATCTTCGCCTTGTTTTTATTGTCTTCCCCTATTTTCCTTGAATTCTCCTTATTCTCTTTGTTCTCTTTGTCGTTGTGTCCTTCCTGTATTCCCCTTTTCTGCTTGCATTCCCCTTATTCTCCTTGCATTTCCCTTATTCTGCTTGTATCCCCCTGTCCTCTTTGTATTTCTTTTATTCTCCTTATGCGCACTGTTCAAAACATACAGAGGTGAGCCTGCATGGAAAGAAATAAAAATAGGTTGCAACCGCCAAATTACTCTTCAAGGAACGACCACTCGTATAAATTGAGGGAAAGAAGACAGAGGACGGACACTGGAAAGTTTTCTTTTCTCAATCGTACTATCAAGGACTGGAATGCTTTACCTGCAGACTTACTAAAGGCTTTACCAACAACCAAAAATGTATTTAAAAATAGGCTTAAGGACTTTACTAATAGACGGTAATTATACACAATATTTAAAGGGTATAAATGATATTTTGTTATTGAAGTGTTGCATCAGTGAAGAATTATGTTGTGTCAGTGGTGTTAGTGAAGTGTGTTGTGTAAGTGAAAAGTGTTCCTGTCAGTGAAGCTTTATAGTTTATAGTGGCAGTGCAAAGTATTTGAACAGTAAAATGTTTTTGAAGTATTAGTTTAAATTAGAATAGAATCAGTGAAATGTGTCGTAGTTCCAGTGCAGTGAGTGAGTTGACAGCGAAATGAGTGTAATGTTGAAAGGTTCTTGTGCAGATATGAACACATCATACTCGTGGGTTTTAGTTCGAACTTAGGGTTAAGATACAAATTAGATTTATTTTAAATGTTATTTTAAGTGATCGTTAATTTAGGATATTCCCTGTTATTGTTAGTTATTATTATTATTATTATTATTATTATTATTATTATTATTATAAATTATTCTTAGCATTAATTATTGGTATTATTATTAATTGTATTTTTAATTAATAAGTTTATTATTGTCATTATTGAGTGTAATTAGTTACCACTGCCACCGGGTGTATACCCATTGCAGTGTGAATAAATACATATATATTACATTTATTTTACTTATATTCCCTCGTTTTATTTGCATTGCCTTTCTTTTCCTTGTATTTTGATTATACTTGTTGTATTGCCCCTTTTCTTCTTGTATTTCCATTATACTTCTTGTATTATCGTGTTATTTTGAGTAAAAAAGCAAAATGGCAATGAGTTGGAAGTCGATTGTTTTATAGCTCGTTTCTTGCATAATATGAGATAAATAATATGAGCTGTCCTGTTATGTTCTCAGAGCTATACGTTTTGCGGAAATTAATTACTATGTGCAGAATTATTTATAATTTTCGTTGCGAATTTTCCAAGTACCAATAACCTGGGGGAGGAGTCAGCTAGCACAGTTCTTAGTAAGAAGCAACTCTTTTGTATTCGATTAACACTCCTTGTCATGAACCCATTTTGCATGAAATATTTCTTCTGTACATAATTATTCATAAATCATAACGTAACGTGTGACTTTTTAAAGTAGACCTATACATTTAATATAGATTTTATAATACAAGTGTATTACATTGGTGAATATTAATGTTGGTAAAGCTGATAAAGGAATTCGAGTAGCTGCGATCGATATTGCAGATACAAACGCCTTGTGACGTGCGTCAACAGAGCGACATTTCATAGATGCAATCTGATTGTGTCTCAATTAATTGTGGCAAGAGAATACACGCTTTGTCATTTTCGTGTGCTACACGTTACAGGTACAGTGTGTCCCAAAAGTCCTCGAGATTAATATTTCAGGAGATAACGTATTGATTTTGCAAGCCTTGGATGCACTGACAAATTGCTGTTCATCTCCTATGTCTGCTCAACGTTTGGACGGATTCTCTTCTATGTTTCAGTGCGGTATATAACTGTAATATAAATTCTCTCAGCTTTTTTGAGAGCAGACTGAATGACAAAAGCTTCTCAATCGAATAATAATAGGCATTTCCCATATTTATATTGAGTTTAATTACCTCCCGTATGCCATATATATTTTTTACTGTTGCTCCAAGATATTTGAATTTTTCTACCTCTTTAAAAGGATAAATTTCCAATTTTTATATTTCCATTTCGTACTATGTCTGGTCACGAGACATAATAATATACTTTGTCTTTTCGGGATTTACTTCCATACTTACGGAGATACACAAATAGAAAACTCTTAGTCATTCAAATATTTAGGTGTTACCCTCAACAGTCAGGCCAAAAGTGATGAAGATATTAATAATAAGATTGGTCAAGGAAAGCGGGCGATAAGACAATAAAATACACTCCTATGGAATGACAAGGTAACAAGGAAAACTAAGACAAGTATAAATATAATAGAGAGTATAGTCTATGTACCTATGGATCTGAAACTTGGGAAATGAGAGACAGGATGGAGAAGAAATTGTTGGCCCTAGAAATGGATTACTGGCGCCGTAGTTGTCAAATTTCGAGGATGGACCACATTAGGAATCAGGATGTCCGTAATATAATGCAGGTATCAGGAGATATCTTACAATCAGTGGAAACTAAACGCCTGATGTGGTCTGGGCATCTGCAGAGAATGTCAGCCGACCGCTGGCCTAATAAGGTCTTCAACTGGACTCCTTCGGAAAAAAAGAGAAGAGGAAGGCCAATGAAAAAATGGAGCAAGGAGGTTCAGGAGGATATGGCCAGCAGGGGTCTACAAATGGGCGATTGGCAAAACCGGAGTACCTGGAAGTTGAGAAGCGGGAGACGGCGACAGCCGTAAAATTACTCTCAATAATACATAGGCTACATACTTTTTACTTGCTTCAAGTAAAATTCCCGTGTTTTCCCTAATCGTTTGTGGATTTTCTCCTAACATATTCACGTCATCCGCATAGACAAGCAGTTGATGTAACCCGATCAATTCCAAACCCTCTCTGTTATCCTGGACTTTCGTAATGGCATATTCTAGAGCAAAGTTGAAACGTAAAGGTGATAGTGCATCTCCTTGCTGTACGCCTATGTGTTATCTTCACGCGTATCAGAATGTACGTTCTATCTTCACCACAAAATATATAGGAGTGTATGTGTAATCTTCACGAAAAAATGTTTGAGAATAAATGTGCTGTTTGTACGACGAAATTTACGACGCAAAGTATGGGAAGGTATCTGTTACCTTTACAACGAAATGTATAAAAATATTTGTGTTGTCTTCATAAAAAAAAGTACAGCACGACGAAACGTATGAGAATCTATACATTATCTTCACGACGAGACGTAACTTATGAGAATGCATGTAGGCTATTATCTTTATGACGAAACGTGGCAGAATATTCGTGTTATCTTTACAACGAAATGTATCAAAATGTTTGTGTTGTCTTCATAACAAAACGTACAGCACGACGAAATGTATGAGAATCTATACATTATCTTCACGACGAGACGTAACTTATGACAATGCATGTAGGCTATTATCTTTATGACGAAACGTGACAGAATATTCGTGTTATCTTTACAACGAAATGTATCAAAATGTTTGTGTTGTCTTCATAACAAAACGTACAGCACGACGAAACGTATGAGAATCTATA
Organism: Periplaneta americana; assembly: GCF_040183065.1. Classification (NCBI taxonomy): domain Eukaryota; kingdom Metazoa; phylum Arthropoda; class Insecta; order Blattodea; family Blattidae; genus Periplaneta; species Periplaneta americana. Next base: position 44,406,004 of record NC_091123.1, read on the forward strand.
CATTATCTTCACGACGAGATGTAACTTATGACAATGCATGTAGGCATTATCTTTATGACGAAACGTGACAGAATATTCGTGTTATCTTTACAACGAAATGTATCAAAATGTTTGTGTTGTCTTCATAACAAAACGTACAGCACGACGAAACGTATGAGAATCTATACATTATCTTCACGATGAGATATAACTTATGACAATGCATGTAGGCTATTATCTTTATGACGAAACGTGACAGAATATTCGTGTTATCTTTACAACGAAATGTATCAAAATGTTTGTGTTGTCTTCATAACAAAACGTACAGCACGACGAAACGTATGAGAATCTATACATTATCTTCACGACGAGATATAACTTATGACAATGCATGTAGGCATTATCTTTATGACGAAACGTGACAGAATATTCGTGTTATCTTTACAACGAAATGTATCAAAATGTTTGTGTTGTCTTCATAACAAAACGTACAGCACGACGAAACGTATGAGAATCTATACATTATCTTCACGACGAGACGTAACTTATGACAATGCATGTAGGCTATTATCTTTATGACGAAACGTGACAGAATATTCGTGTTATCTTTACAACGAAATGTATCAAAATGTTTGTGTTGTCTTCATAACAAAACGTACAGCACGACGAAACGTATGAGAATCTATACATTATCTTCACGACGAGACGTAACTTATGACAATGCATGTAGGCTATTATCTTTATGACGAAACGTGACAGAATATTCGTGTTATCTTTACAACGAAATGTATCAAAATGTTTGTGTTGTCTTCATAACAAAACGTACAGCACGACGAAACGTATGAGAATCTATACATTATCTTCACGACGAGACGTAACTTATGACAATGCATGTAGGCTATTATCTTTATGACGAAACGTGACAGAATATTCGTGTTATCTTTACAACGAAATGTATCAAAATGTTTGTGTTGTCTTCATAACAAAACGTACAGCACGACGAAACGTATGAGAATCTATACATTATCTTCACGACGAGACGTAACTTATGACAATGCATGTAGGCTATTATCTTTATGACGAAACGTGACAGAATATTCGTGTTATCTTTACAACGAAATGTATCAAAATGTTTGTGTTGTCTTCATAACAAAACGTACAGCACGACGAAACGTATGAGAATCTATACATTATCTTCACGACGAGACGTAACTTATGACAATGCATGTAGGCTATTATCTTTATGACGAAACGTGACAGAATATTCGTGTTATCTTTACAACGAAATGTATCAAAATGTTTGTGTTGTCTTCATAACAAAACGTACAGCACGACGAAACGTATGAGAATCTATACATTATCTTCACGACGAGACGTAACTTATGACAATGCATGTAGGCTATTATCTTTATGACGAAACGTGACAGAATATTCGTGTTATCTTTACAACGAAATGTATCAAAATGTTTGTGTTGTCTTCATAACAAAACGTACAGCACGACGAAACGTATGAGAATCTATACATTATCTTCACGACGAGACGTAACTTATGACAATGCATGTAGGCTATTATCTTTATGACGAAACGTGACAGAATATTCGTGTTATCTTTACAACGAAATGTATCAAAATGTTTGTGTTGTCTTCATAACAAAACGTACAGCACGACGAAACGTATGAGAATCTATACATTATCTTCACGACGAGACGTAACTTATGACAATGCATGTAGGCTATTATCTTTATGACGAAACGTGACAGAATATTCGTGTTATCTTTACAACGAAATGTATCAAAATGTTTGTGTTGTCTTCATAACAAAACGTACAGCACGACGAAACGTATGAGAATCTATACATTATCTTCACGACGAGATGTAACTTATGAGAATGCATGTATTATCTTTATGACGAAACGTAAGAGGATAGGCGTATGAGTATTATCTTTACAACGAAACATAGGTATGAGATGTAGGTCTATGTATTATTTATCGACGGTAGGTATTAGAATGTGTTCATTGTTATGAGAATGTAGTGCTGTCTTTTACGACTAAATGTATGAGGATTTGTACTAGGTCTATCTACACTACAAAACATATGATAATTTGTTACCTTTACGAAGAAACGTACGAGAATATATGTATTGTTTTCACGGCTAAACGTATGGAAATATGTGTCATCTTCACTACGAAAATATGACAATTTATGTCATCTTTACGAAGAAATGAACGAGAGTGTAGGTATAATTTTACGACAAAACACATGAAATATGTTATTATTTTCTCTGCAGAACGTACTAGAATGTGTGCATTATCTTCACGATCAAACTTATCAGAATGTATATACTATTATCTTCACAATGAAACGTATGATTTGTAAATAATTGATTAAATGGCAATCTTACTCGTGTTAATTGTGTAAGCATACACAAAACGTTTAATCATCCCACACAACACAAACATGCTGCATTCAGGACAATGGTACACACATTACTCAACATACCCATGAGCCAACAACAGTACAATGAAGAAGTGAACACAATTAAATACATAGCACAAGAAAATGGTTACAACCCAAACATAATTGACATCATAAGGAAGACAAAACAAAAACTCAACAAACACAAAAACACAATACAAACACAAAAACACAAGAAATACATTACACTAACATACGAAAACAAAAACACACACAAGATCGCATCCTCATCCAGAAAACAGAAATACAACATAGCATACAGAACAGAAAACACACTACAAAGACATCTCAACACACAAACAACATTAACAAATAAATACAACCACACAGGCGTATACAAACTCACATGCAATAGTTGCGACAGATTCTACATTGGACAGACAGGCAGATCATTCCAAACTCGATACAAAGAACACATTAAAGCAATAACCAGAGGACACAATACATCCACATATGCCAAACACATAACTAATGCTAACCACACATACAATAACATAAATACAGACATGGAAATCCTACACATACAACCTAAAAACCAAAAACTCAACACACTAGAACATTATGAAATATACAGACACACTAAAACACACCCTAATCAAATTCTCAACACACAGATCAATTTCAGAACACGCACTATTTGACACCACACTTCAACACTTTTCAACAATCGAACGCACCCACACAACAGGCAGCGAAGTTCGAGATGACGCCGAGATCTACATAGGCTCTGAGGATGGTGTGAAGCACCGAAACAGCTGTAAGTCGCACATGTTTACACAATTAACACGAGTAAGATCGCCATTTAAGCAATTATTTATATTCAAGTGTTAAATGTAGTGTACGAAAGATTCAACATGGAGTATGATTTGTGTTACCTTCATTACGAAACGTATGAGAATTTATATCTTATCTTTACGATGAAACGTACGACGAATTTATGCATTATTATTTTGCACGACGAAACATATGAGAATGTACGCTATGTATCGTGTTCACTACGAAATGTTATGAGAATGCATGTGTTACCGTGACGATGAAACGTATAAGAATAATTTATATGTTTTATCCTCAAAAACTAGTTTTTATCTTTCTGTGTAAAAGTATAAAGGATTCTTCCATACCCGGTATTTCGAGTAAAATTGTACATTATTCATGCTCATATTTCCGAGATAAACTGACACTTAAATATGTGTAATATTTCAAAGCGAGGGAGAGATGAAATATGGATAATGCGTATATTCTTTCGATATTAGAGATATAAGATAAGGTCCTATTTGAAAATATCGAAGCCAAGTTTTTATATTGCGGTATTGTCAGATGTTTGGAGATAATCTCTTGACAGTTAGATTGAAAATACTGTATTGAATAATATGAAATTGGTAATTTGCATTGTTTACTTACAAATACAGTAGTTATGGACAGTGGTAATCAACAGCATGAGTTAGTAGATGTTGTTAAACTCATTGTGTGTCTGTCCTTCTGCAGAGTTTGGAAACAGTACTAGAAACAAAATTCAAATACTAATTTTTTTTGTAACTTTACTAATGAACATGTGGGGAATGTTAATTAGTTTTGAATTGCTTTAATGAGTGAATAGATGAAAATTACTGGTCAACATTGTTTATTAACTGCGTTAATAATCGATGTTTATAAAAAAAAAACTGTGTGTTGTAAAAGTATCAACTATGGACGTGCCATGACTTAACATGTGGATTGGTCATTTACTGCAACAGATGGGAAATTTACAATATACGAGGCTCTTCAGTCGTCAATTTAACTGCAGGTTAAGGAATAGTAATATGAGTTACAAGAGCGGTATGTTGAAGTTTTCATGTTCGAGGAAAAGTTTGAAAAAGCGAAACGTAGTTGAGCTTTTTTAATTTCCGAGAATTGAAAGAAAACATACCGCTCGTGTATCGTACATTATTTTGTGCGAAGATCGTGTATTACATACCTGAAAGAGGAATTTCTAATTAGTTGCAATGAAATCTCCATCTTGGTTTCTGTTCAATGACGGCAAATTTACAAAACAAAAATATCTATCTTCAACATTGTTGCTTTAAAATGTTTTCTGTGTTTACTATACTCCAGCAGGCCGTGATATACGTCTGTTTTTTTTTCCCCCCTCCAGTATATGATGAGTCTGGAATCTTGTTGATTTTTTCACGGCTTCCTTAATGTTACTTGCATCACGAATGCAGTAACTTTAGTGGAGTTGTAGAGTTTACTTAATTTTTGAAAATATTTAAAAACAATAATTAACAGTGCAATTTAGGTGAAATTGCAGTGGTAAGTTTCCAATTTATAATTATTACTACAGTATATTGAACGTCTCTAAAACTAATATGTTAAAAGCCTAAAGCAGTAAAATCAATATGTCACTTAAGCGGTAAGAAGAGGGAAATTGTTATGTGTGTTAGGTTGGGAATACTGAATGTGGAATTTTAGACTTTCCGCGGATTGGTTTTATGCGGAAACCAAGCAAATACGCACGATATCGCACAAAATATATTTCATATCTTACCGTTTGATTCTGTAGGAATTGAGAACATCTTTATTTTCCAAATTTGTAATTGTGACGCTGGAAAATGTTTTTGAATTTATGGGTATTTAACTTTAATTTTTTTCTTAATACTTAATCTTAATTTTTATCATCGTCACCACTAACACCAACAATAATAGTATCATTGTCAATAATATTATAATCACCATTGCTATTAATGCAACACCAACATCACTACCCATAATACTACAGATAAATATCATCAATGAAACTACAAATAGTCCACACCTGTGGAGTAACGGTCAGCGCGTCTGGCCGCGAAACCAAGTGGCACGGGTTTGAATCCCGGTCGGGGCAAGTTACCTGGTTGAGGCTTTTTCCGGGGTTTTCCCGCAACCCAATACGAGCAAATGCTGGATAACTTTCGGTGCTGGACCCCGGACTCATTTCACCGGCACTATCACCTTCATTTCATTCAGACGGTAAATAACCTAGATGTTGATACAGCGTCGTAAAATAACCCAATAAAATAAATAACTACCAATACCACTAACAACTTTTCGTTCTGCAAAGGAATGTTACATTTGTTTGGATCGAATTTCTGCACATTTAAAGAACAAACTAAAATAATAATAATAATAACAACAATAATAATAACAATAATAATAATAATAATAATAATAATAATAATAATAATAATAATAATAATAATAAATAAGTAAAATAAAATAGGAACTAAAATTTAAATTACAGCGGCAATGGAATTATAATATAATATTAACACTAGAGAAGAATAATATTGCACGTGAAAAGTAGGACTATATATTTCAAAATTATAGAATACAAATATAATATAGGTTGATTAATTCATACACATAGGCTATAAATTTATTTAATCAAATTGAAGATATTAACACGTTTCTAATTTTCTTGTTATATGTTAGTGGGTTACATGTTAGAAGTTCTGGGTGTAGGCCTAATTTAGTTAAAGCATTGTACAACCGATGGCCAAATTTAATGCTATGTTTAGACCAGCAGATGTGAGACATTTAGGTTCTACTAATGTTGAATTAATATTTCGTCTTGTGTCATAATTACAGTATGTGTCTGTAATACAAACTTATTACGATTTTTATGATAAAATTTTAACAGCGTATACTTATAAATTTGTTCAATATTAAATACATTAAATTCAGAATAAATTAATTTAGTTGGATAATCGAAACGTTTCTTCAAACAAATTTTAATTGTTCGTTTTTGTAGTAAATTTAACGGACTAAGATTAATTTTTGTACTTCCATCCCAAACAATTATGCCATATTGCATGATAGACTGAATAATGGCCAAATGAACATTTCGTAGAACTCTAATGGGTAAGTAGCATCGAAGATTAACGAATTTATAAATTGTTTTACGAAGCCTCTTACAAAGATAAGTAATGTGATGAGACCATTTTAAATTCTGATCAATAATGATACCCAGATATTTCACATACTTGGCTTCTTTCAATGGTGGACATTTACAACTTTTGGGATCTAAACAATTTTCACTGTGTATTATTAGTCTATATTCATCGCTAAATTTTAAATTTTGAACACTGGCAGCTGTTAACGAAAAATGAACTAAAGTTGATTTAGATATGTTTAAGGAAAGGAAGTTGGAATTAAGCCATTTTTTAACAATGTTAGCACCTATATCAGCATTTCTATATGCTTCCTGCCAAGAAAAACTACTGAAAATAACTACTGTATCATCCGCATATGTTATATTTTTTTAATTCAACGAAAATATATGTAATTATTTTCGTATATCTTCATTTTTAATTTGATCTAATCTGGTATATCCTTTTACTGATCGAAGGTATTTAATTTCTGCAGTTTGTATGTGATTCCAATCTGTCGTCTTTACAGTTCATGTTTCAGATTCATATAATAAAACCATTGTTTTTTTTTTTTTTGTTTCCCTCGAGTTTTTCTTTTTAATGGATTTGATATTACTCTGCAAATGTGTTGAAATTTGTTTAGTTTATTCTTTATTTCTTCGATGTTATTTTTATATGTTACATTACAACCCAGATAATTAATATTTCCAAGCTGTTCTACTACTCTATTGTTTGAAACTATCTTTTCCTCTAAAAGCCATAATCTTTGATTTTCCAATTGAAATTTTAAAATTATAATCTTGGGATAATTTTTATAATTTATGCATACTTATTTGTACTTTACTCTTATTATCTTGAACTATGATCATGTCATCTGCAAAGAGTAGCATATTAAACAAAACTAAAATTCTTCCAATAATTTATTATCATAATACAGTACTCGTTTTAGACGTAATAGATCAACTATTGATAAGATATTTTGTATTCGACAGATAATGGAGAAAAAATGGGAGTATATGGGTACAGTACATCATTTATTCATAGATTTAAAAAAGGCATAGGTATGACTCGGTTAAAAGAGAAGTTTTATATGATATTCTTCTTGAATTTGGTATTCCCAAGAAACTAGTTCGATTAATTAAAATGTGTCTCAGTGAAACGAACAACAGAGTTCGTATAGGTAAATTTCTTCAGATGCGTTTCCAATTCACTGAGGGCTAAAGCAAGGAGATGCACTATCACCTTTACTTTTTAACTTTGCTCTAGAGTGTGCCGTTAGGAAAGTTCAGGATAACAGACAGGGTTTGGAATTGAACGAGTTACATCAGGTGCTTGTCTATGAAGATGTTGTGAATATGTTAAGAGAAAATCCACAAACGATTAGGGAAAAATACGGGAATTTTATTTGAAGGAAGTAAAGAGATAGGTTTAGAAGTAAATCCCGAAAGAACAAAGTTTATGATTGTCTCGTGACCGGAATATTGTACGAAATGGAAATATAAAAATTGGAAATGTATCCTTTGAAGAGGTGGAAAAATTCAAATACCTGGGAGCAACAGCAACAAATATAAATGATACTCGGGAGGAAATTAAACACAGAATAAATATGGGAAATGCCTGTTATTATTCGGTTGAGAAACTTTTATCATCCAGTCTGCTGTAAAAAAATCTGAAAGTTGGAATTTATAAAGCAGTTATATTACCGGTTGTTCTTTATGGTTGTGAAACTTAGACTCTCACTTTGAGAGAGGAACATAGGTTAAGGGTGTTTGAGAATAAGGTGCTTAGGAAAATATTTGGGGCTAAGAGGGATGAAGTTACAGAAGAATGGAGAAAGCTACACAACACAGAACTGCACGCATTGCATTCTTCACCTGACATAATTAGGGACATTAAATCCAGACGTTTGAGATGGGCAGGGTATATGGGCGAATCCAGAAATGCATATAGAGTGTTAGTTGGGAAACCGGAGGCAACAAGACCTTTGGGGAGGCCGAGACGTAGATGGGAGGATAATATTAAAATGGATTTGAGGGAGGTGGGATATGATGGTAGAGACTGGATTAATCTTGCTCAGGATAGGGACCAATGGTGGGCTTATGTGAGAGCGGCAATGAACCTCCTCGTTCCTTAAAAGCCAGTAAGTTATACAGTGATCTCTTAAATTGACTGAGCATATTGGGAATTACGTCAAACACGCTATGAAATGTTTTATATGAAACAATTTTTATCTTGAAAAGGAAGCAAAAACGAGGAAAATTGTATTAAAGTTTTTTTGTTTAAAATATCTTGAGAAATAACCCCCTGAAATTAATGACAGTACTTACGGTTTATTCTGTAGGCTATAATCAGATTCCTAGATTAAATTCTCGCTCTTGACATTGGGCAATGCAGCTTTCTTTCTAATGAATCCTGATATTCTAAGCTTGACAGTGAATGCGAGGTAAAACTAAATTTTTTAACGCAGTAAATTCTTGAGTACTAGGAGACCGGTAGACCATGTCTTGTGTATTTGTGGGTCGCGATTTTTATAGTCCACCGCTTGCTCCTCGGTTGTAATATTGGCTGTTTCGGCGCATCCGCTGGGGGATTAACATCCACAGAGACGAGATGAGCAACGCTGTGAAAGAAAATAAATTACACCACGAGAGATTCACGACTGAAATATTGTGTCTATGAAACCCAGAGGCAATTCTGCATTAGATTTCTTTATATGATTTTTATATGTGAAGATACTTCATAGTGAAGTGTTAAGGCGCGTCTCCACTATTAAACATTTAACAATACCATGTTAAATGTTAAATTGTTTACCGTTAACATCCCAACGTGTTGATTGAAAATGTTAATGCTAATTTCATTTAACACTTTGTCCACACTGCTAAACATGTTAAACTTGACTTTCTTTGCGTAGTCCACCATAAACAGTCTATGATTTTTTAATATAGATAGTTTCTTATTTTCAAACCTTGGACAATGGACTCAGATGATGATCTGACTTTTGTAATTGCCTCTATTGCTTGTTACAAGGCTTTGAAAAGGAAGAAAATGATAATGTGGATGCGGCAATATCTTAGTGAAAGACACTATGCAGGATACATTCTAAACGAGCTTAAATTGAATACAGTAACAATTTCGATTCAAAAACTTGCTGAGAATGTCAGAACATGATTTTAATATAGTGCTGCAAAAATACTTCCTGTTACATAAAAAAATACACAATTTAAGAGCAGCCATTTCATCTCAATTAAAAAAATTACAGCGCGATTGATTATCATAGGACCTGCGACATGATAGATGTTAAAGGAGTGGGTAATATCGTATAATTATTCTTTCCGAAGTTTTACGAACGTTAACATACATAACCAAATACGACCATTACTGACGTCAACATAGCATTAACGTTTAGCATACGACGAGAGTACGAAAACTCTCTATTGTATTCTCGAGAACAATTAAATAATAATTCCAGTTCTCTAAAACAGTCGGCCTTCTTAGTTTTACCCGTGTATTCTTTTACAGACACGTCCCATCAAACAAGGCTTTTCCTCAGTGCATTAATTTTATTCTAATGTATTTTCTTTCGTCCACTCCATTACTTCGAACAACTTACAGCCAACACCAAGGACCAATGTTAGTATAAAAATGATCAAGATACGTGCCACAAAAACGGAACTTATAGTTGTTGCTATGGAAACTGTACGAACTTTGCCGAACAGTACCGACGCTGCACGAGCAAACGAATTGACTTGACGTGTTTTCCATTTCTGCTGGAAAACACGCCAACATGTTAAGGCCCAATTGTATAAAACTCCCCGACTAAAGATCAACTTTGATCGAAGATCGAAAAGTGAACCGAGTTCAGACACTTCTTCTATTGTATAAAACTTTTCTGCGATCAAATCACCTTGGTTCAAATGCAATCTAAGTTCACGTGAAAAGGATTTGGCAACATCGCATAAACAAGTGAAATACGTTATGCGCGGACAGGTTTGTTCAATGTTGCCAATCTAGCGACTTTAACTCTTTTTCAGCAATAATTTCTTTTAACGTTTATATTGCTTAAATAGGGATTTAGTGACCTTTTTAGCACCCCATAGTGACAAAATTTAATCTTTCTTTGTTGATAATGAGAAATCTAGCGACTTTACAACTACTTTTTCGCGACTTTCCGTATTACACTCTGTTGGAGACACTGGTTTTTTTGTGCAATGTAAATAATGGCGGACAATAAGAAGAAGGTTGACTGTTCTCCGAGTTATCATGTTATGGTGTTTGATACTGCTAAACATAATAAAGCTTTATAAAACGACAATTTTCGTTTAGTAATTGAAAATTTATGAATGTACCCATCATATCCATTAACAATTAATGGTTGTTATAAACATAATATAATTATAGGTTATGTTATTTGATACTGCTGAACAGATAGAGCCTTATAAAATATAAGAATGTTTGTGTATTAAGGGAAGAAATTGAAAGAAATATATATAAATGTACCTACCATATCTATTAATATTAATAATAATGGATATTTTATTTGCACAATCTGTCACTCGTATATTTCAAACAGAAAAGAAATAACTGAACTTGGATCATCTAACTTAATCGGAGAAATTTCTTCAGTCAAAGTTGACTTTAGTTTGAGACAAATTAATCTCACATTAGACTTTATACAACACAAAATTCCAAGTTCAGCAGAAACAAGGATCAATTTAACCTCTGATCTAAGATTAAATGGTTTATACAATCGGGCCTAAAAGTGTTAAATTCAACATACTTTGTTAACATGTTAAGTCAATTGAGACTTGAAATGTCCATATACATATTAAATTCAACATGTTATATTTAACATGTTGTTGTTAAATGTTTAATATTGGAGACGCGCCTTAAGGCGAGTGTTGATTTCAGAGTCCAGCTTCTCTTATATTCGATGCAACAGTCGTTATGGTGCTGATTTACTAGACATTTAAGCAACCGCCCTGGGTGTGAAGGAAAGGAAACACCAATACTTTTAAAAGGAGGGGGGGGGAGGGTTAGAAAACCAGTGACATTAACTTGTGAATACCGGCTTGCAGTGGAATACCAATTGGAGGACTTTGATGGAATTTCGGAAACTGAATTACACCACTCTTGCTGTCGGAAGAAGGATGGGGAAAAGGGGTGGTGCAGACTGGGAAGTGGGGGGGGGGTTATTGGACCAAGGAAAAGGTTTCTCAGAATCGTGTGAAGGAAAGCAAGAAGAGAAACTGGGATAAAAGGAATGTAAAGAGAGATTGCTTGGCTGGGTTTCAATGTTTATACACTCATGCAAACAGAGGGACACGGACTGGCAGTCAAACAGAAAGTCATGCTCAGGACGCCCTGTGAGGCAAGCAAGCCGAAAAGTGAAGCACGTGTAAGGGAAAACTTCATATTATCAAGCAATAAAGCTACGACACATAGAATGTAGTTCCGTTATTTCGGTATCCATTCGGTATTCATGTTAATTTTATTTGTAGTACAGTGAAACTTCCCAATAGCGGACACCGCCGGGAAAAAATTAAATGTCCGTTATTGAGAAGTGTCCGCTATTTAGAAAATCGTTAGTATGTGTACAGTACATTAAAATTTTTCATACATATTAAACACTATATTTTACAGTATAGTACACTAGACAGTGAGATTGTGAGATTGTTTACAGTATTCATCCAGAGAGAAATCGTACCAGTAAATGTTTTGTAAACGAAATAAACATCAGTCACTGTGCCACTTCACCTTACAGAAAGAAATCTCAGTGTATCATTTTAAAATAACATCCTTGTTTTTCAAAATTTCACTAACCTGAGTTTTTCCCACATTTAACTTTGTGGCCAGCTCACGAACACTTAGTTTCTCCTTCTCACTATGCTTTACAATATCCACTTTCTCTTTTAGTGACAAACGTTCACGTTTTCATGACATTTTTAATTTGATGACTGTACTTCCGAACACTCAACTTGACAAACTAAGAAAGTACGGACTGCTCACGTACAGTATCACAACTAACAACTGTGCTGCTTACCTTCAATAAAGTACAAGAACGTTCAAATTCACGATGAAGATTGCTGCAATGAATTTAACTAGAATTCCGTATAATTTACAACCGTCTTTTTTTTCTTTCATGCTGTACGTTATTTGGAAGTTTTAATTGTTTTTGGGAAATACATTTCAGTGTCCGCGTCCGTTATTGAGAATGTCCGCTATTTGGAAGAATTTTATCATAAGGGCCAATGTTATTTTACAGGGGAATTTTAAAATGTCCGCTATTGAGAGGAGTCCGCTATTGGGAAGTGTCCGTTAACGGAAGTTTCACTGTATTAGTTTATCAGGAATTAAATTGCTGTACTTATCTAAGAAGGTAAATATATTTCTTCCGTCATCGCTTGTAGTGTAGTCAACTGGCGACCCACGGGCCGGATCTGGCCCGCTTTCGGCAATAAGCCAGCCCCTCTGAATACAAAGTCACAGGAAACTGGCACAATTGAAGAGTGTATCTGCAAAACACTCTAAGACCATCATAAGCGAGTTTGAGTAAAAGATGAAAAACTGCATAGTGACGTACGTAGAATTTTAATACAACTGTTTTGGGGTCCATAGAAGTCATGCTGGAGACTTCTTGTATATGCTTTCCAATAGTTTTCTTTTACTCTACTGTTATTGGCATTAGCGTTGTTTAGAACTTCTTCATACTGTAAGAAACTTTCTGGAGTTCTTCAATTTTTATTTCTTAGAAAACTTTTTCTTTTCTTCAGCAAGCTGTTTCACTTCTTCTGTAAATCAGGGTGTATATTTTCTATTTCTATTTGTGATATTTCTTTGTGGCTAGGACTTCTGTTACAGCTTTCTTTATATTGTGTTTTAGTTTAGAACAGTTTTCATATAATTTTATTTTTACTAACATTTTTAATATTAACCTGTCTATACCTTTAGAAAACCGGAAACACCGCTTGCTCCCCCCTCCAAGACTGGAGTTCGATGATACTGGCGTAAAACACAAATCACTCTACTAGGTATAGGATGGAAGAAAAGTAGTTCATCCATTTACGTAAACTAGGAAATATTGAGCTTTTGAGTTTGATCATTTTCATTAGGTTTTTGTTTAATCAAAATAGAGTACTGTATTAACAATAAATGTTTTTACTCACGAAGTGAGTTATCCATGCGAACGTATTCATAATGCAGTGTATACTGTCTACAGCACATTAGCGTACAATATAGAGAAAGAAGTTAAATTGAAAAATAATCATAATATGAATAGTTAAACACAATTTTGAAAATGGTGGCCGTTTATTTCGATACAGGCTTCAGTTCTTTTGTGCATATTATCGCACTATAGACTATTGCATCTAATTCCAATTGCCAGTTTCGTCCTTCGTACTAGTAACTCATGTTGAAATAATTCTGTACCTACTCTACGTACTGTGAATTCAATCTTCACTTCTGCCCGACCCGAAAATATAAAATTACTCAGACATGCTATCTACTGTCCGTCCAAGTGGTTATGCCGCAGGATTGTAGGAAGGGAGGAAATCACGTGACAGTTAATTACTTAACGAGGCCCTTTTATTTAAGTTAAATTAAACAGCTGTATAATATTACGTAAACGTCCAATTCCTAAGAGAAATTAATGTTTTCAGAAAAGAGCTAAGACAGCCCAGCTTTTACAGAGGGGCGAGCAGAAGCAGGTTGGGGAAATCGGAATGCGACGTAGGCAAACGGATAGTACCTGTGCGAAAATATGATTCAATATTGAAAGCTCTTTCGTCACTGGAAAACGCGAACATATTTCTGGAACGTACTATACCCAGTAACTCAGTACTGCTTACTATCTGCGGTCTTGGTTCTGTGTGGAGTTGGAACTTCCTTAATAGAAGGGGTGGGAGTGAAGTACATTCAAAAACTCAGGTACAATAAAAATTGAAGTAAAAATAAAATGATGTCCCTGTACATGGATATACTGTAATAAGGCGAAGATCCTGGTAGCAGCCATGGTGGTTTGGTTCTGTTACAATTGCAGGTATACATCGTTTTAATTCTACAAGAAGAGCGATAAAAACCAGACACGTTTTGCTTACCCTTTATTTAGCTTGGGGAATTAAGAGAAGGGAAAAAAGAGTTTAAAGAACACCGTAGGAGAATTATAGTAACTGGTAACTCAGATCGCTACATTCACATGCTACATAACTTTGTATTCCCCGGATTAAAAACAATGGAGAAGAGTTGTGGTGGCAACAAGACGGAGCCACGGTTCACACTGTTCGGGCTTCTATGGGGATCCTTCGACATATGTTTCCAAACCGAGTCATTTCCCGACATGAAAATATTCAATGGCCAGCAAAGTCACCTGATCTAACTGCATGTGATTTTTTTTCTTTAGGACTACCTCAAAAGCAAAGTGTTCACAAACCGCCCCAACACTATCGCTGCGGTAAAGGAACGAATTGAAGCAATTTCTTAAGACATGCGGCGCAAAATGTTGGATGCCGTGCGAGAGAGGGTGCTTGAGTGTCCACCCAACAATTTGAAAAAAAAAAAGAAAAAAAGAGATATTTGCACAAATCTGTTGATAGTAGGTTAATTTAACTCGGAAAAATCAAGAATGCGTTAACTAAATTTTGGTGCTATTTATAAGCAAAACTTCGTTTATTGCATAAAATTCATTTATTTATTTTGGTTTGAAATATTAATTAAACTGCTGGTCTCTTATTAAAAATCGGTTAGCCTTTTTATGGTATTATTTGTGCTATTTTTTTGTAATATTATAAATGTTATAATACTTCTTGCATAATAGTACATTATGCAACGGGCCTATAATGGTAGTAATTAAGACGCGAGTATGTTTATGAAACGAGCGCAAGCGAGTTTCATAATTTTCATATGAGCGTCTTAATTACCATTATAGGCAAGTTTCATACGACTTTTTATGCTCGACCATATTTCTAACTTGAAATTATTCATAAGTATTCATGTTATTCTTATCTGACTGGGGAGCGGAACTGACCTTGTGCAATATCTCGTAAATTGTGAGATGTGCGTAAACGCGAAAGTATTGATTTTTTCCGAGAAAGAAATGTCATTGACTCTTGATATAATCTAGAGAGTAAAATAAACATTAATCTTGATATAACCTTGAAATTGATTTAGACATTGAAAAACGAGATAACAAATTGAATTTATTTGAATATTATTTACAATTTAACTCTAATTATTATAGTAACAGAACATAACCTTCTGTGAAAGTATTGGATTTCCAGCCTCCGTGACCTTTCGCTAGTTGTCTTTCGATTGCATATCCGAGAATAATCGATACTTGCGCTTTCATATTGCTACAATGGTGCTTTCTGATTGGTGGAACACCTGAACTTTAATGAATAGGTGTACTTTAATGAGGTCCATTAAAGGGCTGCTACCAGGTGTATAATTACTACATTTCGGCATGGTCGAGCATATAATGATTTATAAAAAAAAAAACAGATTTATTTCAATAGGCAAAATCTCGAAACAGGTTTTTGGCGCTTGGTCTCTTATTGCGTAACTCCGTCCAATTTATGGTCTCGCTTATCTCAAGCATGCGGCATTTAAGAAGTGAACAGAAATGGACATTTAGCAAATGCTTTAATGTACAGATTAGCCTGTGTATATCTAATTTAAGCAAAGTTAATTTAATAATAACTTATATAAAACATATGTCTATAAAATATGTCTGGCTTTATGGCTCACTTTGTATACGAAATTCGTTGAAAGCTGACTACGATTTAAGCTTAGCTAGCCAACATATAGAGCCAATGTACTAAATATTATAACAACGATGTGCTTCTAACAGAAAAAAAAATATTCTAAATCTGAAAATGATCAAAGTCAACTTAATGGATTAAATATAAGTTGTCATTCTATAGACTGGTCAGTATTGTTTTTCAAATCGGTAGCGGATGAACGTCGGAGCAAAGCATTGAATATCAATTCAATGGGGAGGAAGCTGGGTCACCACCGTTTCCTCCCCTCCGTCACCCCCGGCGTTGTCGTCACATTTACTTGCGACCTTAATTTTAAAAGTCGATAAATTGATTAAACGTTTTGATCGGCTTATTTCTCTCTGAAGTTAATTACTACCAACCCCAGTTTTGTTTAATTTCCAAAGCATTAGTAGAGACATTTAACTGAATCAATATAATACAGTACCGTACTTCAAGTTTGTTTTAGGAAACTAATATGTGTATTTAGAAGTTAGCCGTCTTCTTTACTAGATGTACAGTTATACCACAGTCTAGTATATACAGTTACGAAGCTCAATACGTAGTAAATATGCATCCATAGATAGTTGCTAACCACTAGGATCGCTAATATCGCCTCATTACAGACAATGCGAAATAGTACCGGCACAGTCTACTGTTCCTAGCACCCTCTAAACTCAAGCTTCGTAATTGTATATTATATTAGACTGCGGTTATACGACAAAGAAGAAACACAGCTCGACAGTCTGGAAAGTAACTCTTGTTAAAGGATTCATAGTTAGGTTCCCATTTCCTTGCTTTCTCTGATGTTGTAGATAAGTTAACTCCGAAACTTAGGGTATTTCTATATATGTAACACAGTGAAAATATCCTAAATTTCGCAGTTGGGGTTTTTCTCGGGGTTCTCCCGTTTTTTCCCTTATTAGATAGGTCTACAGTCCGCATTTCACCAGAAGATCCGAGCAAGGAATGCGAGTTTTTCCCCCCTCTTATAACCTATCCCCGACACGGTATACCGGCCGGCCATTGACTGAGCCTTATTTGTCCCAGCCGTCCAATGTCACCACTCCCATCCACCTGCTCCTTCAAGAACACTGAGTTACTGGCTTACTCTCTACTCTTACGCCGCAAGGACCATGTTCCCCTCGAATGGATCCTCTCGTGAAATTTGGATAGTAGGCCTAGACTATCTATATCATTCCTCATCATTTCTCCATTTCGTCATCATTCCATAGCATTCCCCGATCGTCGGCAGCGACGCACCGATGGAGCTGACGTAGGGACGAGGGGAATTGCCTGCTCGAAATCTGGGTAATACTCAGCGAACCTTAGTGTAGTCAGCCTAGCTTGAGGGTTAGCGCAATAGATCGTAACAGGTCGCAGTGCGGGCCATAGTGCTCCCCTCACATAAATTACATTCCATTTCTCTCTTTATATTATTATTATTATTATTATTATTATTATTATTATTATTATTATTATTTCAGGATAACAGAGGGTATAGAATTGGACGGGTTACTTCAGCTTCTTGTCTATGCAGATGACGTGAATATGTCTGGAGAAAATCCACAAACGATTAAGGAAAACACTGAAATTTTACTTGAAGCAAGTAAAGCGATAGGTTTGGAAGTAAATCCCTAAAAGACAAAGTATATGATTATGTCTCGTGACCAGAATATTGCACGAAATGGAAACAAAAATTGGAGATTTATCCTTCGAAGAAGTGGAAAAATTGAAATATCTTGGAGCAACAGTAACAAATATAAATTACACTCGGGAGGAAATTAAACTCAGAATAAATATAGGAAATGCCTGTTATTATTCGGTTAAGAAGCTTTTTTGTCACCTAGTCTGTCGTCAAAAAATCTGAAAGTTAGAATTTACAAAACAGTTATATTACCGGTTGTTCTGTATGGTTGTGAAGCTTGGACTCTCACTTTGAGAGAGGAACAGAGATTAAAGGTTTTTGAGAATAAGGTTCTTAGGAAAATATTTGGGGCTAAGAGGGATGAAGTTACAGGAGAATGGAGAAAGTTACACAACACAGAACTGCACGCATTGTATTCTTCACCTGACATAATTAGGAATATTAAACCCAGACGTTTGAGATGGGCAGGGCATGTAGCACGTATGGGCGAATCCAGAAATGCATATAGAGTGTTAGTTGGGAGACCGGAGGGAAAAAGACCTTTGTGGAGGCGAGACGTAGAGGGAGGATAAAATTAAACTGAATTTGAGGGATATGATGATAGAGACTAGAATAATCTTGCTCAGGATAGGGACCAATGGCGGGCTTATGTGAGGGTGGCAATGAACGTCCGAGTTCCTTAAATGCCCTAAGTAAATAAGTATTATTATTATTATTATTATTATTATTATTATTATTATTAATTATCACATTAACAATGACATAGACTTGTTTTCTACGGTACTGTATGTGGGGTCCCAATACAGCCTTTTTTTAGTTATTTAACGATTCTGTATCAACTACTGTATTATTTAGCGTCGATGGGATTTTGTGATAGCGAGATGAAGCAGAGAATTCATCATAGATTACGTGAAATTCACCTTACGGTTGGGGGAAAATCTCGTAAAAAACCCAATCAAGTAATCAGCCCAAGCGGGAATCGAACTCCTGAATAGTTACCCGAGCGCAACTCCAGATTGGGAGGCAAGCGCCTCAGTCGACTGAGCTACGCCGGTAGCTCTCACAGTCGTGATTTAGCTGCTATTAAACTTGCAACTTATTCATTGCGTAGGCCTACTTCAAAATCCACACGCGTGCGGTACATGCAGGTAAAACGTCTGCCTGTTTTTATTGCCTTAATTGTATATACTTGAAAGGAGTTTGTAAGGCCTATAAGATTACTGGGTTATACATAATCCTTAAAGAACTGAATTTCTTCCCTGCACTAGAAGATTAATGAAGTTTTGTTTATATCAGCAACAGCATGAACTTTTCAGGAAAATTACGATATACAGTTTCGAGGTAGAATATCATAAGGGTGCTCCAGATGCTAACCTCAGAATGAAGAATCTAGATCATAAAGTGCCGTAAACAATAAAGAAACTACTTTAAATTTAGGACTCCTCATCGTAATATCGCATACCACATTAGTGCCCGTTTTATTACGTAAAATATTGCGTTCACAGATCATGGAAAATGTATCGTTGGGAAGATACCGAAGTGGCATTATGAGGAACTTCCGCTACAGTTCAAGGAGATTTCTATACATTGACAAAAATGTCAAGTAGTCACTTCTTTTCAGGTCGAGGTTAGTTGTTGATGTTCACCATAAAATCTCACCTAGAAAACATAAGATTATAGTCAACAGTTGTAGAAAAATTAGCGACAGAATCGTAATGAAAGGAAGATAATAATGGTGGCGTTGGTGGTGGTGGTGTATGTGTGCACGGATTTTATACTTCCCTAGGAATTTTATCATTAACCAATTTTTTCCCGATTTGGTATTCAATGGTAAATAACAATAATAATTACGGCTTTCAAGGAACCCGTAGGTTCATTGCCGTCCTCACATAAGCCCGCCATCGATCCCTATCCCGTGCAAGATTAATCCAGTCTCTATCATCATATCCCACCTCCCTCAAATTCATTTTAATATTATTCTCCCATCTACGTCTCGGTCTCCTCAAAGGTCTTTTTTCCTCCGGCCTCACAATTAACATTATATATGCCTTTCTGTATTCGTCCATACGTGCTACATGCCCTGCCCATCTCAAATGTCTGGATTTAATGTTCCTAATTATGTCAGGTGAAGAATACAATGCGTGCACTTCTGTGCTGTGTAACTTTCTCCATTCTCCTGTAACTTCATCCCTCTCAGCCCCAAATATTTTTCTAAACGTCTTGTTCTCAAACACCCTTAACTTCTGTTCCTCTCTCAAAGCGAGAGTCCAAGTTTCACAACCATACAGAACAATCGGTAATATAATAATAATAATAATAATTTAATAATAATTTATTTATTTAATCTGGCAGAGCTAAGGCCAGTAGGCCTTTTCTTCCGTCCAGCCAGACTCTATTTCTAATTAAATACATTTGCTTACATAGTTATTACATTAATATCTAGATCATAAAACAACATGAAAGTAAATAATGAAAACTGGATAACTAATGTTAGTGTGACAATAATAAACACTGGTAAGAAATAGTTATAACAATAATGATATAACTGTTTTATAAATTCTAACTTTCAGGTTTTTTGAGAGCGGACTGGATGATAAAAGCTTTTCAACCGAATAATAACAGGCATTTCCCATATTTATTCTGCGTTTAATTTCCTCCCGAGTGTCATTTATATTTGTTATTGTTGCTCCAAGATATTTGAATTTACCATCTCTTCAAAGGATAAGTTTTCAATTTTTATAATAACAATAATAATAACAATAATAATACAATAATAAAAAAATAATGATGCAATAATTACAAAATAATAAGAAAAAGAATTGTTTGGGCCACTGGCTGAGAAGAAACTGCCTACTGAAGGATGCACTGGAAGGAATAGTGAACGCGAGAAGGTCGGGGTAGAAGAAGATATCATATGATAGACGACATTAAGATAAGATGGATCATATGAGGAGATATAGAGGAATGCAGAAAATAGGAAAGATTGGATAAAGTTGGGTTTGCAGTGAAAGAAGTGTCCTTGAAATGAATAATAATAATAATAATAATAATAATAATAATAATAATAATAATAATAATAATAATAATAATAATAAAATAGTAGTGATTATGATAATAATAATAATAGGGGAGAGTTGGGTAGTATCGCACATCGGGTAATATCGGACAGTGAGTTTCTTTCATCTACCAACAGATTGTAGTACCTGAATGACCTGCTTACGTTTCTGTATACATCACAGAAACGTAACCATGTCATTCAGGTACTGCAATCTTTTGGTAGATGAAAGAAACGCACTGTCCGATATTACCCGATGTCCGATATTACCCTACTCTCCCCTAATAATAATAATAATAATAATAATAATAATAATAATAATAATAATAATAATAATAATAATAATAATAATATAGTCGAATTATCCCCTATCACCCATACTTTTAATATTTATTTTTTGAAAGAAACTATTTAAGAATGGCAGAATGGTTTAAATAAAAATTTTGTAATAAGAGATATTAAATTGAACTGCTGATGACCGAATTGTAATCACATTCTCAGGAAACCAAATACAGACCGCAGTACATAAACTATGGTTAATTAGAAAGGATTGCAATGTAAACATATCTACGGTGTTTTGTGTTTTATGTTAGGAAAGAAAAACATTTTCTTTGAAAAATTCTTACTGCAATGCGAAAAAGGAAATCTGATCATCCATCTTTGTTTCGATATTGATTCTTAATTTGTCTATGATTAGTCTTTCATTTAATAATTTTGAAGATTTTGATTTCGTATTACAATCTTTATAAATAATATACCAAGATATAAAATTTGTTATGCTTCCAGTCCCTTTTTAACCAAATAATGATTGGTCTTCCAGGTATTCTACTTAAAGTGTGCGGTACGAATATCTATATAAAGGAAGTGAAGTAGGCCTATCCTAACGCTATTATTCTTATTATGACTTGCCGTAGCTTCAACTGAGAATTTCTGAAGAAGGAAAACAAAAGCAAACTCAAATTGTATGGAAAACATTCGTTCCTAGAAACCTGTGCAAAACACAAGTACCGTACTCCCTCTTTGAATTGAGTGTCCGAGCGTTGTAAAAACAAATTTTCCAAGCATTTAAACTGCCCTTTTTGTCACTAATAGACCTGGTAGAATGATAGGGGTGAAAACCTAAACAATGATCGCCGGATTAGGTTTTCAGAGTCGTGTATGGAGGGGTAGCTATTGAATTTAAATTACTTGTGCTTTCGAATGCAGTGATTAGTTTTGTAGTAAACGGTTTTCCATGCGGAGCGAACACAAGTTTTGTTCGGCGCTC
Organism: Periplaneta americana; assembly: GCF_040183065.1. Taxonomy (NCBI): domain Eukaryota; kingdom Metazoa; phylum Arthropoda; class Insecta; order Blattodea; family Blattidae; genus Periplaneta; species Periplaneta americana. The sequence continues at coordinate 44,428,063 of NC_091123.1, forward strand.
TTGTTCTCTCGCACTATGCCAGATTAACTGGCTTACGAGTGAGCATCACCATGGTCAAATTATAATTGAAATCCGGGGGGAGCTGAAGTAGAATTCAACACTGTTCACTGGCGGACAGACGAGGGAACGGGTGGGGGTCCCTCTTTAGTTACTCCAAATCGCTCGGTTCTCCCACTGAACTGCCTAATCTGACATTCCTTTAGATCGAAGTCGAAGGATTTAAACCACGACAAAGACTTCAAACTAATGATGGATGTATTCGAATAAAAAAATACGAATTATTCGATTCTTGTAAGTTCTTGTGATATACTCGAATCTTGAACAAGTATTCGAATAATTTGTCTGATGGTAGATGCTGCGAGAAGCGAAGAATGAGAACAGAAAGAAACACTATAGAGAACAAAGTTCTAGAGAACAAAGTTCTCGAGAATAAAGTTCTCGAGAACAAAGTTATTGAGAACAGTGCTTACTAGACTTCGGATTTTAGATAAAAATCTATTTTAATCCTTAAAATATAAGTTCATAAAAAACTTGCAAGTACACGTTTCACATAGTTTGACATAAAACTATGCTTAAAATTGGTATTTTAATAGCTCCTAAAATGCCTGTTTTGACGAGAAAGCCTATTGTAACGTTTATATTTCAACAACAATGTTACTTTTATTCCTAGCTTTCAACCACACACCCATCAACAATGGGTATTCCACTTAACACAGTAGTCGTTATTGCACTCCACAGAACAACATTGAAGTTATAATTGTGATCGAGTTTAATAATTTAATTTAATTTAGGTATGACTATTATTATTATTATTATTATTATTATTATTATTATTATTATTATTATTATTTTATATTGGTGTCATGAAGATGAAAAGAATTGCCATTGTATTATATTAATTATGTATTATATTGGCTGTGTGTTGTAGTATTGTATTGCTTTGAATTGTATTGTATTGTATTAATTATGTTATATTCATAGCATTGTAGTAATTTTCTATCATACTGGTTGAGTGGAAGAGAAGGCCGAATGGCCTTAACTCTGCCAGTTAAAATAAACCATTATTATTATTAACAATGACTATTCACGTGGATTATTGAGAAGAATAAGAATGTACTCCTAATCTCAAATAATGTTTACAAAGCACTATTTACAAAACAGAACTGTCAGTTCTCAGTTCACAGTTCGTTCGCCTTGGCTAGTTCTTCTAGCTCACTCACTCAAGTTCACGGTACGTCGAACACAAGACTTCCAGAGACAGTCCACTGCACTTCGAACCCAAGACTTCCAGAGTCAGTTCACTGCACTTCGAACCCAAGACTTCCGGACGCGTTGCTTCCACCTGGACGCTGCCACAATTACTCAAGTTCACTGTACGTCGAACCCCGGTCTCGAAGACTGGCTTCCTCGCTCGCTGCTGATTCACAAACTGGCTGACCAAACTAAACTGGCTCTTCTTCGCGGCTCACTTGCCCCTTTTATTTATTAGATTACACGTTCTCGAATGCACTGCGTTGTGTAGCTTCTACAACAATCGGTTCGAGTGGCTTTGCGAAACTTCCCGATGTTCCCCCCTGCTCCGCGTCACGCCGCACCTTCCCTCGCACTAGATGCGCGCGCAACTTCCCCGACGCGACTAGATCTTCCAACATGGCGCCACGCTATTTTGACCTGTAAAGTATGTTTTATCTCTAATACGTCAAAACACCCATTATTATTTCGAACATTTGTATTTTAAATTCCAAAAGTGTTCCTGGTTCTGTTGGAAATAAAGTACGGGATAAACTGGAGCAAATTCTGCAGAGAAATGTAGGACTGGAGGACCTACGTACTGCTTCAGGTATCCTAGCAGAGAAGAACACGGATTTACAATGTAACATTCATGTCCAACTAGTGTCAAAATTGAAATACGCTCCTGTTACTTCAGTGGATGTGGAATGTTCATTTTCAGCATACAAATTTGTGTTGAGTGACAGACGGCATTATTCTTTAGTTGAAAATTTAAAAAAAGTATTAATAACTTATTGTGAAGCTAATTATGGACATTACCGGACAAGGCTTGGTAAAAATTGATTATATTTTACATGCTTGTGTACTGAATTTATGTCTAAAACTTATTTCTCACATTTAATTGTTCAGTTTATGTACTGGTATAACTAGTCAGATATTTGTTCTTGTACTTTTAGTAGTAGTGGTGGTGGTAACGGTGTATAAGCATTTAAAATTATTAAATTCTAGAAGTGAATTCCTGATGATTTGGAACGTGTTTTTAAAGAAAACATTATTTTTTTTTATTACAGCCTATTTTCAATTCTTTAGAGACCATGTCCTACACTTTTAAGTCTATATTTTAGACATCTAAAAATTACATTTTAACGACCTAAAAATCCGTACCCTAGTGATTACTCATCAATCGCATACATTCGACTAAAGCTGTAATTGCGTGCAATGAAGACTTGCTCCAGATCGTCTCTCTTCTTTCTTTCTCTCGTCTAATTACGGATCGCAGGAATAAACATCTGTATCGGAAGTTGCAGATAGCTACAGCACGTGATTAGAATAATAAAGAAAATATAAACTCCTGAGCTTGCACAATGCACTGCTGTCACAGTTCACTGCTATCGTTATCGCTGTCATGCTGGATGTTGGATAAGAGAGAACCGAGAAGCGAGAACCTGCCAATGAGTAATCAAATCGTTATTCGAATGATAATAGTATTCGAGAACTTTTATTCGAATAAATTATTCGATTCTTAATATTATTCGAGAACAGATTATTTGATCCTTAAAATTATTCGATTCTTAATATTATTCGAGAACAGATTATTTGATCCTTAAAATTATTCAATTCTTAATATTATTCGAGAACAAATTATTTGATCCTTAAAATTATTCGATTCTTAATATTATTCGAGAACAGATTATTTGATCCTTAAAATTATTCCATTCTTAATATTATTCGAGAACAGATTATTTGATCCTTAAAATTAGTCGATTCTTAATATTATTCGAGAACAGATTATTTGATCCTCAAAATTAGTCGATTCTTAATATTATTCAAGAATAGATTATTTGATCCTTAAAATTCTTAATATTATTCGAGAACAGATTATTTGATCTTCAAAATTATTCGATTCTTAATATTATTCAAGAACAGATTGTTTGATCCTTAAAATTATTCGATTCTTAATATTATTCAAGAACAGATTGTTTGATCCTTAAAATTATTCGATTCTTAATATTATTCGAGAACAGATTATTTGATCCTCAAAATTATTCGATTCCTAATATTATTCAAGAACAGATTATTTGATCCTTAAAATTATTCGATTCTTAGTATTATTCGAGAACAGATTATTTGATCCTTAAAATTATTCGATTCTTAATATTATTCAAGAACAGATTATTTGATCCTCAAAATTATTCGATTCTTAATATTATTCAAGAACAGATTATTTGATCCTTAAAATTATTCGATTCTTAATATTATTCGAGAACAGATTACTTGATCCTTAAAATTATTCGATTCTTAATATTATTCGAGAACAGATTATTTGATCCTTAAAATTATTCGATTTTGCCCATAACTACTTCAAACGTAGGCGGATTAAATGAAGAGAAGCAATCTGCACCACTGCAGGAAGAAATATTTTGATCGGTGATCTGGGGAAGGAGAAAGAAGAAAAGAGGCACCTACTCAGAAGTGATCTCTAGACGATCAATATTATTGCACAATATTTAAGGTTGCGCAATAATATTGAATGTATGTAAGTTAGATTAAAAGAGATGTTCAGTATTATTGAGTGTACCAAAACTTTTTGAAATATATTGTGCAATCTTAAAAATATTGTGGCGTCTGTAAGTATCATTGCTCAATATCCGAGAAAATGTGGAGTACTGTCGCTCCCCTTCTACATAGAGCATCGTCTTCGTTATTTGTTTAAACATTTTTTTTGTAGTTGTTACTTTAGTCCTCTGTGTCGTTTCCACATCTTATTCTTTTTCTTATTAATATGGTATGAGTGCGAAAAGTAAATAAAGAACATTTATTATTGAAAACGTACACATTCAGAAAACTGTACCAACTTACCTTTTCCTTTTTCTGACAACAAAGCTTATTTTCATTGTGTAAATATAAATTTAAATTTTGTAAATACAGGGTGAAAGGTAACCTTTCATAATCCTTCACACACATAACAGATCATGTTATTTTGGGAACATTTTGTCAAATAATATTCTTACATACGACTAAAAGTTTTTGTAATATTTCGAGAAAATGAATGTTACAATGTTGCAACCTTGTAGACACAAGTAGTGTTCGCTAGATCATTGCATCCCAGCATACACTGAATGTCGCTCCAATCATCTACTTGGCAGGGGTTTTGAGAGGCTGTGCACACATACCGTTTTGTAAACAAAAACATCTGTTGAGAATGCATTAAAATCAAAATGTATGTAATCGTAACATGTTAATTACACGAACTATGTTATTCGTTATCAATGATGAAACGTTCGTTGTTGTATCGTTTCAGTACTAAATTTAGTTTGATACGTCTTGTCGTTATGTAGGGATCGAAAACCCGCTGTTTTGTTATAATACACACCGTGATCGTTTCAGTAGTCTACACATTAATAACATTAAGTAATGAATCACCATAACTCAGGCAATGCCGCAGAGTGCTGCATTGGAGTTAAATCGCTCGCTTGAACTCGGTCGAGTGTGGCACCCTCGAGTGAGATACGATCGGTCGTGATATGCTCGTAATAAATAGAAGCACAGTACAAGGTCATCTCACTGACATGTCTTATCTTGTATGGAAGGCGACAGATAAGATACATATATATGTTTTGCTCACACTGTAAAAATAAGGCTTTATTTTCTGCGTTTGTGACAAACGTTTAATGGAACAGTCAATGGAACGTACCAAAACAGGAACATGAAGTTATAAATAAAATAATATGAAAAACTTCGATATACAGTTATTATTGCTAATTAATAATTATTCAATATTTGATTTACCACATATATATAATATGATAGGTCCATACATAGTGTTCCGCCTATATACTGCGACAATGTAGAAACGTTTTACAAAATAATATTGATATAGCAGTAGATTAATAACAATGTTAGTACAGAGATAACGTCACAGAAAAGATAATAAATCGAATAATCATGCTGCACAACTGTTACAGACGCAAAGATTGATACACTAATTATTGCAGATGATGATGATGATTATTATTATTATTATTATTATTATTATTATTATTATTATTATTAATATTTTATATTATTATTATTATTATTATTATTATTATTACTAGAAAACTTGATACAGTTCTTGCATTATCATGATTGTGTTCTCCGTTTATAATAATTACATTTACATCCAATAACATCTATCAGATGTGGCAAAAACAAAATCACTCCTGTGTGGAAAAAAAAAAAAAAAAAAATTACCTACAACATTTATATTACATTTTAAAGCAAGTTTTGTAGTTGTACTATGGAGAGGTTAGTTAAACAGTGCAAAATTTTGAAATGATAAAAATCTATGATGTTACTACACAGTTCATCACTGTAACAAGAACGAATGTCTAACGCTCGGCTTATACATTCGAGGATTTATCGCTCGTGACAATTTTACCCATCATGCATGTGCGCTTAACTTACTTACTTACAAATGGCTTTTAAGGAACCCGAAGGTTCATTGCCGCCCTCACATAAGCCCGCCATCGGTCCCATTCCTAGGCTTATTATAGGGATTCGTAACAAGCTGTTTTATACGGTGATGGGTTGTTAGCCCTTCGCCCAACCCCCAAGCTGGAGGACCACCCCTTATCGGCTGTCCACGACTGCTTATTCAATATATTCACAGCTATCCTCCATATCTGGAGGCCGTCTCCTCTATCCGCAACCTGAGGACGCGCCATGCCGTGGTGATAGGGACCCACAATACCTATCGGATTATGCTATGAAGTACTTGGCGCTCGAGCGAAAACGTCCGTTGCAGACCTCTGTCAGGCATGCTCACAACTCATTTTTAATGACCATTTGACTAGCTTTATTTCATTTTAGCACATTGATAACTACTAAATATACTGTACCAAAGTTACAGCAGTAAGAATAATTTTCTAAGTTGTATTAGACTAAAACGGAATAAAATTCGTGCAATTTGAAGGAGAAAAAGGAATATTATTTTATTAAACAAAATAATCAACTTGCTTACGACTCATTAGCACATAAAAAGAGGTTGCCACTGGTTGACTCTTCACCTCTGATATTTGGTTACACGCTTGCTGTGTAATACTGATATTCTTGCCCGTAATTTAAACGCAAGGCAAATGTTTCTCGTTTAAAATAGGTTGTGTGGTTGACGTTTTGTTCAATTGTTGCCCCCCACAGCCTTCTTTATCTTTCCATTCAGAGCGACCCGCGACTCGATAAGGGCAAAGAATCGTTCCGCGATGTCGGTGCTGAATGGTCGGCCACAAGATGCGTTCCTGTATTTTGATGGGAGGAAACCCGCAACTCTTGACTTGGAACGGAAGTAAGGGGAAGCACGCTGTTTGTGGGTTGACATAAGACACTCTGTTCTGCTATCTAGCGAGTCTAGTAAGCTTAAATGGAGCAGCAGCTAGCACACGGGTTCGATCTTAGAAAGTGGAATATTTTATTTTCGCTGGCAGAATTAAGGTCTTATTTTCCACTAAACTAGCCTTAATACAATAGTCAGAATTAAAAATATTTACATACTAAAGATTCTACAGCAATAACCTTGAGTTAAATTTTATTTTAGTAGATATAATTATGCTTATTTAATTTAAGATAAAACCTACAGGTCTAAGAAAAAGTAATAACTAAATTTATTTAATTAAATGTATTTACAATATATAAAGAATTGTAATTAAGTTGAGTTAGTAAAATGATGACAATTAATTTAATAGTAAGTTGCTGGATCTGTGCGATGGGGTCAAAATCTAAATTTAAAATATAGCCTATCGATATAATTTTATTTTATTGTAATAAGAATAGTGTGCATGTAATGGGACTTAGTCATTAAAGTTTTGTATTCTATTTAAAAAATTCATGGTAATATAATAATAATAATAATAATAATAATAATAATAATAATAACAATAATAATAAAATAAAAATTATGGTTTATTTCACGATGCTCGCAACTGCCGAGGTTATATCAGCGTCGCCGGTGTGCCGAAATTTTGTCCCGCAGAAGTTCTTTTACATGCCAGTAAATGTACTGACATGAGCTTGACGCATTTAAGCACACTCAAATGCCATCGACCTGGGCCAAGATCGAACCCGCAACCTCGAGTACACAAAGCCAGTGCTATACGAACTACGCTACAGACGCCAATAATAATAATAATAATGATAATGATAATGATAATGATAATAGACGTTAATTATAAGTAGCAAAATCTGTATCAGTAATTAATCAGAATGTAGGTACCGTACTTTTGAAGTAAGTGAATTCATTGTCCGACAATCCCTTACTTCACTCGGTAGTGAGTTTCAATTTACAGTAACTGAGACTGTATAGGATGAAGAATATAAAGATGTCTTATGACAGGGTCATTTAGTGAGCAAGTTGCAGTGAATCCTGGTACTTAGCTGACGATTTGCGGATAAATTTGAAAACTAGGAGGAAGAAGGAGAAAAAGTGAGAAGCGGGGAAAGGAGGAGAAAATGTGAAAGAAGAGGGTGAAGGAGGAGAAAATGTAAAAGATGAGGAAGAATAAGAAGGAAATGTGAAAGAGGTGGAGGAGGGCATGTGAAAGAGGGGAAGGAAAAAGGAGGAAATATGAAAGAGGCGGAAGAAGGAGGAGAAAAGTGAGAGGAGGGAGAAAATGTCAAATAAGAGGGAGAAGGAGGAGATGTAAAAGAGGAGGAATAAGAGGAAAATTCGAAAGAGGTGGAAGGAGAAAATGTGAAAGAAGAAGGTAAAGGAGGAGAAAATGTAAAAAAGGAGGAATAAGAAGGAAATGTGAAAAAGGTGGAAGGAGTAAATGTGAAAGAAGAAGGTAAAGGAGGAGAAAATGTAAAAAGGAGGAATAAGAAGGAAATGTGAAAGAGGTGGAAGGAGTAAATGTGAAAGAAGGGAAAGGAGAAGAAAATGTAAAAGAGGAGGAGGAGGAGGAAGGAAGTGAAAATGTGGGAGGAGCGGGAAGGAGGAAAAAATGTGAAAGAAGAGGGGGAAGGAGGAGAAAATGTAAAAGAGGAGAAGGAATAAAAAGGAAATGTGAAAGAAGTACATGTGAAAGAGAGGGAGGAGAAAGGAAGAAGTATAAAATAGGCAGAGGAAGAAGGAGAAAATGTGAGAGGAGGGGAAGGAGGGAAAATGTGAAAGAAGAGGGGGAAGGAGGAGAAAATGTAAAAGAGGAGGAGGAATAAGAAGGAAATGTGAAAGAGGTGAAAGGAAGACATGAGAAAGAGAGGGAGGAAAAATGAGGAAATATAAAATAGGCGGAGGAAGGAGGAGAAAATGTGAGAGGAGGGGGAAGGAGGGAAAAATGTGAAAGAAGTGGGGGAAGGACGAGAAAATGTAATAGAGAAGGAGGAATAAGAAGGAAATGTGAAAGAGGTGGAAGGAAGACGTGAAAGAGGGGTAGGAAAAAGGAGGAAATATGAAAGAGGCGGAGGAAGGAGGCGAAAATGTGAGAGGAGGAGGGAGAGAAAATGTGAAAGAGGAAAAAAAAGAGAACATATGAAAGAGGAGGAGGAGGAAGAAGGAGAAAATGTGAAAGAGGTAGAAGAGGAAGGAAATGTGAACCAGAGGGAAGAAGGAGGAAATATAAAAGAGGAGGAAGCAGGAAAAAGTGAAAGTGATGGAGGGATAAGTAAATGTGAAAGATGAGAAGGATTAAGAGGGAGTGAAGGTGAAAGAGGAGGAAGAAGAAAATGTGAAAGAGAAGGAAGAGAGATGAAAGAAGAATAAGTAATTGTAAAAGAGAAGAAAGTAAGAAAAACAGAGGGGAATGGAGATGAAATTAAGAAAGAGCAGTGTAAGAAGTGGCGCGGGAAGAACAAGAATATAAGGGAAATTAACGAGAAAATAGGGAAAGCAAATGCAAGAGAAGTATGACAGATAGAAGAGATTGTAGAAAACAATAAAAAAAGGAAATTGAAGGACAGACGGAGAAGAATAAGAATACTGTAGAGAAGTGAAATAGTTTTTATTGTTTAACGTAAGTCATCCCGAACACGTAAGACGGATTAGGCAGACTATCATAAGTAAGTTAAGAGGGGAATTGAATCTTTCTCTTTCCTTTTTTATCTCTCTCTCAGCCGCAAAACTTCCATAAGAGACAAGTGCAGTTCCCATTGCTTCTTCTCCGTCTCTGTCTGCCTCCGTTTCTTTATGCCTCTCTGCCTTAATCTCGATTTGGTGGCTAGAACAGAGCGCGGAGGCGAAGTTGCGGCAGGCTTAATCAATGTCTAACACAATGCAGCTCCGGGCCAAACCAAATACCGACCGACCAGTTCCTAAACCTCCTAAATCTTATCTCAGCTACTGCCTGCCTGATATATAAACGCTTTCGAATAGGAACCAATATTTCGATACTTTGCCAAATGTAAGTACCATGCCAAGTGGCTTTGCTGGAGATTGAGAAGGCTGCTGTAAGACTCCTCATTCTCATGTTTACACATCTTGTCGATATTCCGTCAAACTGGACAAAATATTACGAAAATATTGTACAGTTGTACCGTTTAAATTGAATTTAATTTCAGAAGTGAGGTACTATGATCTAAACCAGTGATGTCAAAGCAAGCGCATTTTTCTGATCTTGACGTCGTGCGCGGGCAGCAAGCGCTAACTATGGAAAGAGGAAGGGTTGTGTATATGAATAAGCAACCTGTTGGATTAAGAAAACAGTGATGCAGAAATTTCAAACGGAACGTGAAATTTTATGTCGTTATTTTTATATGGCTTCTTTCTGTTTAATATTATCTATATTGTCTGTAAAACAAAAGTACTAACATTGATTTCTTAATATTGCACTTGTGTTTTAAATCTTAATAACATAATAGAGAGTTAAGAAGGAATATTCACTTAAATTCCATAGTAGTATAATATTATACTGTATTAAGTGGATGAAACACATCATTCATAAAGAAAGTGACATTTCAAATAAAGAGTTTGAGTATGACATGATAAGTTGGAATTTATATTGATGGTATCTTTAGCCTTACAAAAGTAATCAATAAACTAATCAAAACAATATTACAGTACAAAGCAAAGTTACCTAGGTACTGTATCTGTTTTAAGTGTAACTAATATTACATAACAGAACTCTTATCGCATTATGCTTTTAAGGTGATATTTGTGAGCAACTTCCTATCATCAGAATATTAAATTATTTTCTCGAAATCTGCTGAAGCTATAGAGCTGACATTTTTACAACACATGGGCACGTATCTTTTGCTTATGATGTAATAGTAGTTGCTGTGTTAATTCATTTTCTTACAAACAATTTCCATGCGAATATTTTCAAAAATTTCAATACACTATTTTTAGTAATACGTATAGGACTATACGGTAACTTATATTAGATTTACGAAAACATTCTGTAAGGCTACTAAATAAATAGGCCTATACCTGAAAATTTCACTTTTCTATACGAAAAGTAGAGAAATATTTCTTTTGAATAAAAAAATCAAACTTGTGAAAAATGAGCATTAAAATTAAAACTTACATTCTTATAATGCACTTATAATTCTCAGGCAAATCTAAAAATTACCATGGATACAGTTTTATTAAGTTCTCTTCCCTTTATCTATTAAATCAGTGCTGGCCATCCCTGAATATAGCTCGACCAAGCGGCATATACCACCTCTTTCGTCTGTCTCTTTTCTTTCCGCTGTTAAGCGCTCAGGCACTCTTGGGCTCTAAAGCGCGCGCTTGCTCCTGTGGGCATCAATTGACATGCCTGATCTAAACACTGCGACCTAGAAGATATATTGCTCTAACCCTCCAGCGCATTCCCCAACCTACCGGCTGATTACACTAAGGTTCGCTGCGTATCCAGGCTTCAAGCAGACAACGCCACTCATCCCTAGGCCGCCAGCTCCTAAAGTGCGTCGCCAGCTGACGTCTGGGGAATATTTGTGAATGATATCACTGCGTAACAAATTTTAACTTTTTTTTTTTGCGCTGGGAATGTGATAGGCCTACATGTTTTTTATTTTATTTTGAGTTGTTGTTATAAATCGAATTTACTATTTAGCTTACTTGTACATCAATAATAATAATTTAATGGCTATGATCTTAATTTTATATTTATACTAATTGAGTCATGTACAAGTAGGCTATATTCAATTATTATTATTATTATTATTATTATTATTATTATTATTATTATTATTATTATTATTATTATTATTATTATTATTAGTGTTGCCGACTGTCAATTTCTTCAGGATGACATTAATTCAATTACCAATTGGTCAGTTGATAATGGGATGAAGATTAATGAATCCAAACTTACGTAATATCATTTTCAAGGAAAACCTCTACACTAAAATATAAGTATCATCTAAAAATGTATTAATTAACAGAAAAGATCGTATTAGAGACCTCGGTGTATTAATTGACAATAAATTATATTTTCACAACCACATTGATTTATTTATAAACATGCAATAAGAATGTTAGGAATAATTCGGTCAATTACTTATTCTTTTTCAACACCTGACTCTCTTTTAATACTATACTATACATTAGTGAGATCGAAACTCGAATATGCATCTGTAGTTTGGAACTCTATTACTAGTTCTGATTCGGAAAAACTGGAAAATATTCAAAGGAAATTTATTTCATTATGTTCGTACCGATTCCTGCCTAATAACTCTGAGTATAACTATGATAAAAAATGCGAGCACTTTAAATGTCGAAGCCTGTATGCCAGACGTCATGATCTCGATTACTTATTCTTATGTAAAGTCCTTAAAGGTGACATTAATTGTCAATCTTTCTTAAACAGTGTCAGCCTTCATATTCCTATGAAGGACATGAGACATCACAAACTCTTCTACTTATATTAGAAATTCTAAATCTTTCTTGCTGGTCTCCAGATGTATGAAACATGCTAACATACATGTAGGCGATTTCGATCCATCCAATGTATAGAAGTGTTAGAACATGGCAATGTCTTTGCTAATAGTAATTGCATTATCTTTCTACTCATATTGGTAATACTTTTGTATGAATCAACTCCTTTCCATAAAATATAATAGAATTAATTCTTGTAAACTAATCATTGTAATCTATGTTCTTTATTTTGTTGTTATCTCTATTATGTAATGTGTACCATATTTGTTCATTTTATTGCATTATTTGTATCACTGTGCTGGACTTTTATTGGCCTATGGCTGATGTCCAGCACATAAATATCAATAAATAAATTACTACTACTACCACTACCACTACCACTACCACTACCACTACTACTACTACTACCACTACTACCACCACTACCACTACTACTACTACTACTACTACTACTACTACTACTACTACCACCACTACCACTACTACTACCACCACTACCACCACTACCACTACCACTACTACTACTACTACTACTACTACTACCACTACCACTACTACTACTACTACTACCACTACCACTACCACTACTACTACTACCACCACTACCACCACCACTACCACCACTACCACTACCACTACTACTACTACTACCACTACTACCACTACCACTACCACTACTACTACTACTACTACTACTACCACTACTACCACCACTACCACTACTACTACTACTACTACTACTACTACTACTACACATAATATATCGATAAGCAAATATAACAGTTTAAAAGGAAAACTCGAGCCGGCCGAGCCATTATTAAAAATAAATAAATAAGACTATTCGGACACTATTAGGTCTACTATTAATTTATAGTACACGCAATATGGAAATTAGAACGGTTAAGTAAGTCACAAGCAGTGCCTCAGCCGTTTGCCGCCTTGCTTCTTCTACCGATGTGATGCTCCATTTACACGTTTTTGTTGGTAGTGCTTGTATACAGACAAAATCAGATCTGTCTCCACACTTAAAAACCGCTTCCTTTTTATACCGTAGCACGTGGGAGAATTCACTATTCTATTCAAGTACTACTGTATATCCTATAGTTCTCGATAATATTATCAACAATATTAGTAATTAAAATTACTGTTTTAAGAACGCACGAGCTAATGACACTGGTACGAAATGCGACTTATAATGCACGTGGTATTGCAAATGAACTGGGAAGTTTGGTTGCACTGTCTCCATGATCCCGTTGTCAGATTTTCGTTAGCAGACGACATTTACACGTGAGGTCCAATGAAAAGCTCCGTTCTTCTTCACCCCTTCACCCCCGCACACTCAACGTGTCATCACTGCACAGGCTACCTCTCTAACCTACAGTTTCCTCTCGCCATGCCAACTATTTCCTGTTTAGTCGATTCATAACCTGGCTTCCAGTATAGTAGGTTGGCTAGGTGGATAGGGTAGTAGGAGTGCTAGTCAGGTTGGATAGGTACGTAGGTAGACAGTTTAGGTAGGTAGGTAGAGTAGGTAGGAGTGCTGGGTAAGTTGGCTAGGTAGGAAGGTGAACTAGATAGGCTGGATGGCAGGTAGAAAGATGGATTGATTGATTGATTGATTATTGCAGGAAGTATTTGAAATATTTTAACCATGCCAATAAAAATATAAACTAAGCAAACAATATGTAAATAATTAAAACATCAGAATTTCAAGTTTAAGTTAAAGAAATAACCAATAAAATCATATAAATTACAAATTGTGAAATTCATCAGTATTTTAAAGAGAGCTGATCGTCAATGCTGACTTAATTGTCGTCTGAAAAACATGAGTGGTGAAAAGGCCATTTCATACTTTCACAGCCTTTCTAATACGGCAGTAAATGTGCTGATAATTGTGATTTCTATATTGGTTATTAAGTGACGCCGTATCAACTGCGAGGGCGTCGTCGCGCGTCGGTGTAATTTATGATAGCGAGATGGTATATGGCGAATTGATGATAATTATGTTAGGGACCACAGTATATTGATCGTAGAGATGATATCGTTAAGGGGAGGGGATGGTATTTTTTAAAACTTTTTTCTTATTTGGTGTAAAATATTAATTTTTTGTATGTAGAGAGCTCATAGCTGTAGCAATTCAACCAAATTTAAATGTTTTGAAAAAAAATTATTGGGGGCCCAAATTTGAAAAAAAAAATATATATACCCAATGCAGGATTGTACTAAAACCGATATATCTAAACTGTTTATAAAAATAGATTCAAACGGTTTTTTGCAATGTATTTGCAAATGCATGTTCTACAAACTGTTTGTAATAGAAGTTTGATATTAGTCCCTACGTTTGTAAAATAAACAATTAAAATTTAATAACAATTTTCTGATTTCCTTTCTTGCAAACAAACGGACGAATTTTTAAAATTAAATCAATTAACAAAATTATGTTACAGAGAAAACTTTCCTAATAGACTAAAGAATGTGTGTTCTACATTTCATGCATGTATCTTAAATAATTCAGAAATTATATCCATTTTTGTCTGGCAATGTAGCAAAAAAAGAAATGAAGTTACTGGAAACCGATAAAAGTGAGCGTGTGACTTAAAAATTCATAGCGCAGGAAGTTTAAAAATGACGTCTCAACATCCGATAAGGGCACAAATACACTCAAAGTGTTATGCAATGCATTCCACACATATTAAAGAGTGTTTTAAAGAAAAAAATTGTTTTTTGAAAATTTAATTTACCGGAAACAACAATAAAAGTTGGCGGGTGATTTAAAAATCCTTAACACAGGAAGTTTAAAAATGGCCTCAACATGCGATAAGGGCACAAATACCCATAAAATGTTATGCTATGCATTCCACACATATCACAGAGTATTTTAAAGAGACATTTTTATTTAAAAAATTTACTCATTTTTTTCACCAAAAAATAACATCCTCTCCCTTGTCCTTCTTTCGTTATTCGGAAATAAAAAGGCTGAGACCAGTCCTTGAGTGTAGATTGAAGACCGTGTGTCTGTAGTGTGAGTGAAAGAGCGGACTTGCTTTTTACGAACTCGATGTAGATATATCATGTAGGCTGTGTGAAAATAAAAGAACGACTCCATCCTTAAAGTCGCTTGGGTGGTGAAACGGCCATCTCGTAAGTTCACAGCCGTCCTAACACGGTAGTACACGTGCTGATAAGTGTTGAATCGCTCTCTGCAGTAGATTGCCTGCCAACCTGTAGCCGAACAAGAAACTGTAGCTCATAATCGCACTCGAGACCATATCACAGAACTGGATCGCAGTGGACAGGCAATTCCAGGCGAATGGCCCTAGAATTTCCTCATACATCTGCGGTGCTCTTTTCTATTAGGCTCTTTCCGGCTCGAGCGCTTCTCAAACTCGCAGTCTCTCTGTTCGTGGCTTGTCACAGGTGCCAGAACTCTCTAAAATAAAATACGTTGTTCTTTAGAGCAATAGTGTTGCATGGGACAAATAGGAGTCATATAAATTCACGCATATTCCTGGTACTACAATTTCCAGAACTGTAACAGAACTATCACCTAGCATCCCTTACGTGTTACCTTATTTTTACCTTTGTGTAAGTGTATTTGTTTTTGTGCGAGATCGTGCGTATTTGCTTGTTTTCCGCACAGAACCAATACGCGGTAAGTGTGAAATACCACATTCAGTATACCCAACGTAACACACATAACAATTTCCCTCTTCTTACCGCTTAAGCGCCACATTCATTTTACTGCTTTAGGCTTTTAACATATTATTTTTAGAGACGTTTAACATAGTAATAATTATAAATTGGAAACTTACCACTGCAATTTCACCTAAATTGCAATGTTAATTATTGTTTTTAAATATTTGCAAAAATTAAGTAAAGTCTACTACTCCACGAAACTTATTGCATTCCTGATACAAGTAACATTAAGGAAGCCGTGAAAAAATCAACAAGATTCTAAATGCGGATGTTATTACTGCAATATGTTATATAAATAATATTGTTGAAATATTAAAATGAAAAATAAATCATTACATAACCTTACCGTTTGTTTTAAGTTCGCATTTATAGACTGGGGGGGGGGGAAGACAGACGTATATCACGGCCTGCTGGAGTATAATAAACACAGAAAACATTTTACAGCAACAATGTTGAAGAAAGATATTTTGGTTTTCCGAAGTTGCCGTCATTAAACAGAAATCAACATGGAGATTTCATTGCAACTAATTAGAAATTCGTCTTTCAGGTATGTAATAAACGATCTTCGCACAAAATAATGTACGATACACGAGCGGTATGTTTGTTTTCATGTTCTCGGAAATTAAAAAAGCTCAACTAAGTTTCGCTTTTTCAATCTTTTCCTCGAATATGAAAACGTCAACATACCGCTCTCGTAACGCATATTACTATTTCGTTTGTGTCCGTCTTTGTCTTTCTGTATTTATTTTTCACACTTTATCTTTCTTTGTTTTTCTCGCTTTTCTCTCTTTTTTACTCACTTCATTTCTCCTCGACTATCTGTCCTCTTCTTCCGGTTTCTCCTTTATTATTTAGATCTTTATTATCATCTTTGCTTACTTGTTTGTACATCTTGATTACACAACTTTTAACACTATATCACTTTGGAAAACGTATTATATGTCTTTCACGTGTTAAATTTTATGTTACCTTGTTAACATATTTCGGCCTGATATTGGCCATAATTAGAACTGGCTATTGCTGGTCTTGGCGTCTTTTGTTTTGTTTCCTGTGGGGGTGTGTTTATGTAGTGTAATGTGGAGTCAAAGAGTGTGTGTGTTCTGAAATTGAGTTGTGTCTTGAGAATTTCATTTGGATGTGTTTTTGTGTGTTTGTACATTTCGTATTTTTCTAGTGTGTCTAGTTTCTGACTTTTGGTTGGATGTGTAGAATTTCCATGTCTGTGTTGATGTCTCTGTATGGATGGTTAGCATTTGTGATGTGTTCTGCAGATGTGGAAGTGTTTTGTATTTTGTTATGGCTATGATGTGTTATTTGTAACGTGTTTGAAATGATCTGCCTGTCTGTCTTATGAAGAAGTTGTTGCAAGTGTTACATTTGAGTTTGTATACGCGAGTGTGGTTGTATTTGTTTGTGTTGTATGCGTGTTGAGATGTTTTTGTAGAGTATTATTTGTTCTGTATGCTTTCTTTCATATGTACTTTGCTTCTTGCTTGCTTTTTTCTTTGTTGCGTTCTTCTTTCTTTACTTGCATTCTCCGTAACTCGCCTTTTTCTTTGCTTTCTCATTTGCATGTTTCTCTTTGCTTACTTTCTTTCTATATTGCTTTGTTCTTTGCTTGCGTTCTTCCTTGTGTTTTTCTCCTTGCATGCTTTCTCCCTGCCTGTTTTCCCCTAGCTTAATCTCTTCCTTGTTTATTTTCTTCTTAGCGTTCTTTCTCCCTTGCTTGCATTATTCTTTTTCCTTAATTACATCACACCTTTTTGGCTTTCTTTGTAGCTCTCTCCCTTATTTACTTTCTTCCCTTCTTTCCTAATTACTTTCTTCCTTCCTTGCTTTCCTTCTTGTTTGCGTTCCTTCTTCTTAGCGTTCCTCCTTGTTTGCTTTTCTTCTTGTTTTTTTTTTTTTCCTTTCTTGCTTGATTTATCTCTTAGTTGAATTCTTTCGAATTTGTTTTATAATTTACTTGATTTCTCCCTTGATTGCTTTCCTCCTGCTTGCTTCCACCCTTTCTTGCTTTCTCTCCACCTCGCTCAACTGTCTCTCATCGCTCTCTCGTCCGTCTCTCAGCCTTGTCTCGTCCGACTTCAGACCTTCTCGCCAATGTCTCTCCACTTGCTTAACAGTCTCTCGTCGCTTTCTTGTTCTCTCAACCTTGTCTCGTCCGTCTCCAGCCTTTTTTTTCCTATTTCTCTCCCCTTGCTCGACTGTCTCTCAACGCTTTCTTGTACGTCTCTAAACCTTTTCTCGTCCGTTTTCAGCCCTTTTTCTCCAATGTCACTCCCCTTGTTCGACAGCCTCTCGTCGCTTTCTTGTTCTCTCAACCTTGTCTCGTCCGTCTCCAGCCTTTTTTTTTTTCATATTTCTCTCCCCTTGCTCGACTGTCTCTCAACGCTTTCTTGTTCGTCTCTCAACCTTTTCTCGTCCGTTTTCAGCCCTTTTTCTCCAATGTCACTCCCCTTGCTCGACTGTATCTCAACGCTTTCTTGTCCGTCTCTCAACCTTTTCTCGTCCGTTTTCAGCCCTTTTTCTCCAATGTCACTCCCCTTGTTCGACAGTCTCTGGTCGCTTTCTTGTTCTCTCAACATTGTCTCGTCCGTCTCCAGCCTTTTTTTCCTATTTCTCTCCCCTTGCTCGACTGTCTCTCAACGCTTTCTTGTTCGTCTCTCAACCTTTTCTCGTCCGTTTTCAGCCCTTTTTCTCCAATGTCACTCCCCTTGTTCGACTGTCTCTCAACGCTTTCTTGTCCGTCTCTCAACCTTTTCTCGTCCGTTTTCAGCCCTTTTTCTCCAATGTCACTCCCCTTGCTCGACTGTATCTCAACGATTTCTTGTCCGTCTCTCAACCTTTTCTCGTCCGTTTTCAGCCCTTTTTCTCCAATGTCACTCCCCTTGTTCGACAGTCTCTCGTCGCTTTCTTGTTCTCTCAACATTGTCTCGTCCGTCTCCAGCCTTTTTTTCCTATTTCTCTCCCCTTGCTCGACTGTCTCTCAACGCTTTCTTGTTCATCTCTCAACCTTTTCTCGTCCGTTTTCAGCCCTTTTTCTCCAATGTCACTCCCCTTGCTCGACTGTCTCTCGACGCTTTCTTGTCCGTCTCTCAATCTTTTCAGCCTCTTTTTCTCATATGTCCCTCCCCTTGCTCGACTCTCTTTCAGCGTTTTCTCTGGCAATCCAGTCAGGAGTCTTATTTGACTTTAGCCATTTTACCAGATTGTAGAGAACTGTTTCCGCTTTCAGAATATCTAAAAATCTCATTTTCACAAAAAATTGACTTAAGATCTTTTTCCTCCCGGCCACAGAATTATTACAATGCTGCTTCGCTCGATCCGTTGTCCTATCTGGAGCTATGAAACTTTCGTACTATCAAAGAAGGCTATATTTTGAACGATAGGGTACAATGATTAGCGAAGTTTCTAACACTAGTTCGGTGTAATGCCGTCCTTAGCTGTACTACTCATCGTTAAAATCTCGCTCCGGATAATTGACGGCTCGAAGAACACAATTTAAGTGGTTCGAACCCGAGACTGCGGGCTGTCAGGTTCGACCGCAACATGCAGAT
The DNA here is from genome assembly GCF_040183065.1 of Periplaneta americana. Classification (NCBI taxonomy): domain Eukaryota; kingdom Metazoa; phylum Arthropoda; class Insecta; order Blattodea; family Blattidae; genus Periplaneta; species Periplaneta americana. The sequence goes on from NC_091123.1 coordinate 44,447,395, forward strand.
GAGAGGAATGCCTCCCACTGTGCTACCGCCCTCTGTTTGGGTCAGGGCTCACGCACAGAAATAGGTTATACTCACACAATGGGCACATAATGCGTCAAGCGGTTGTATCAATCATTATGCCATTAATATTTAGTGTTCTGTGGATGTAAATGACTGCCGTCCGTAAACGATGATTAATATCATCATCTTCAATATGAAAACAGAATGACAGGTGATGCAGGATTTATCACACAGGCGAGCATTCCCACTGCTTTAATACTGACAAAGGGAGACTTAATTCCCTATAGATAGCGGCGGATACAATACTGTAGCGACAGTGGGGTTTACACAGACGTGGCAGAAGGAAATATAGTTTAATCGGACGATGATGAAAGGGGAAGGGGCTCAATTATCTGTTTAGTTGAATATGTTGTGGCGTAGGATGCTATTTATAACAAATCATCCAACAAATTTGTGAAATCATGCGTTATGTGACGTCCCCGCGCAGTAACACTGTGCTCATAACTTGCAATATTATGTCGTATTATACATTTCAACAAATGTACATCACGCTTTATGGCGCCCCGCTTCGCAGATTGTGGATCCCCGTTTGTCTGCGCGCCCAAGTTCGTTTCTGTGCCTATCTGTGCGGGGACTGGAGACGATGAATGACGCCGAATAGGAAGTTGTAAATCGCGGATTCGAAAGGAATGTGTGCGAGGGGGGAGAAAGCAAATAATTCCGGAATTTTGTGTGGTTGTCAGCCATGAAGACTTGCAGCTATCGTCAGGCCTGCTTTTATCCTTCGTGTTTGCAAACTTCACCAAACATATTGAGATAGGGCAGAGATTTTCGAACAGATAGAGCTCTATAGACATTTTGGAGGGCCGCCTGATATGTGCGAAGGAAACATTTTTCAATTTCATATGTTTGGTGCACTTCTACATATTGGTAAGAACTGTCAATTACTATGACAATTAAACAAAAAAAGTATCTGTAAACAATGATCTGACTATAGAATTGATTAATTGCAATTGCTCTACCTTGACAGAATCCACGCAAATAAAATACTTACAAGGGAAGGATTTCGGCTCGAACAGGAATTTTTGGTTAAAAATTTGTATAGAGGCTTACCTCACAATGGTGATGAAGACCATAAAAGCATTCATTTGTGTAACTCTCCGTTTGGTTGGTATTGGTCGATATATTTCTTTAAAAATGTACATGAGGATTCTCTATAAAATGCATGAAACAGCATGGAGCAGAGCAATAAGCACAACAAGCACAACCTGAACAATCTTCTGAACCACACTCCAGTGCTGAAAACTCAAATGCCACCTGAATTACATTTTTGAAGTCCGAGACTTGTTCAGGATTCACGTAACCAGCTGACTGTCAGGAATACTGAAGCATAGGGCGATATATTGGAGCAGACAACTGGTTATGAATAATAGAGTGCATTTTCATTATAAACACTCGATTTCCCAAGTTAAGTTCTGGATTCTCAGCAAGAGTCCTTACGTAATCTGTTATCCTCCGAGCATATATTTTGTATTGTCTAAGGAAATAAATATTCAGAGGCTGGATATATTTAGTTTTTTTTTTAGGTGGAATGACCATACATTCCATGTCTTAGCCTTGGAATGATTCATTTATTAAGGTTGTGTCCTTGTGCGCATTCAGTGAATCACACAACAGTGTACGCTTTTGATTAGCTGCAATATTTTCAGACAGAACGTTGGAGAAAAATGTTCTTAAAACGGGCTTTAGACATTTTACCACTCGCACTAGCTCCTAGGCTAGGCTAGGCTTACGGGTAAGGTGTCCCATCCCCTTAACTTGTGCAGTGCTCTTCCCACCCCTCAACGTGTACAGTGCTCTAACAGACAAACCACACATTACACAAACGAATGCTTTTGGAAGCTTTACAGAGATGTAAAGATGGGCCTGTGTACAAATTTTGGATACGAAATTCCTGTTCGAGCCGAAACCCTTCCCTTGTTTGGTGTTGTCATTGATCAACATTTAAGATGGAATAAACGTGTAACATATTTATGTAATAGGTTACGGAAAACAATTCACAACTTTGTAACCCTTCGTGCATATATGCCTATCTATGTTCTTCGTGTTGTTTATCTAGCCTTGTTTTAATCAGTCATTCAATACGGAATAATAGGATGGGGTGGAATGACAAAGACTATCCTAACTCCATTAATATTACTACAAAAACGTATCATCAAAATTTGTCTGCATAAACCACTTGATTATCCGACATAATTTATTTATTCTGAATTCCAAGTAGGCTACTAAAAATTGAGCAAATATATAAACATACATTACTAACTTATTTTCACAAAAATCGAATGAATTTTATAACTGAAAAATGTATACATAACACCAGAAGAAATGTTACAACTCTTTTGGCAGAACCTAAATGCCACACTACAGCTGGATTAAGACACAGTAGGAATTATGGACCAAGACTATACAATTCAGTATTAAAAAATAATCCAGACTGAAGAACTTTACACATTCTTAAGTTTAAAAATAAAGTGAAAATGTTTGTATGATATTTGTTAAATTTTATTATTATTTTAAGTGTTACTAGCATTATATGTTACTAATATTTATTGTATGTTAAATTTTATTATTATTTTAAGTGTTACTAGCATTATATGTTACTAATATTTATTGTATTTACCTGATACATGTAACCTATAAGATAAAACATTGTAATAAATATAAAGAGATCATTTTCTTAATTAATAACAGTGTATATTTCCAATAAATGATTTCTTAGCATCGCCACAGATACACTTGATTGTACTTGCTACTATCTCTGTCACTAGAGAGTTCATGAAATTTATATTTTTCCCGCCAATCATAAAATATTTTGATATGATACCTCTTGCACAAAAGGGGAGATTTATAACTGAAACTTGATTAATATATTTCAGTATTATTTGTATTTATCCTGGTAATAATGAACAGTTTGACTCGTAGACATTTGGTTTTTCAGCATTAACTTCCCATGATTGTATGAGAAGATTCGAAGAGAACGGCAGTTACGTAGACCTTCGGCTCCCCCTCCTACCAATAATGCATAACACAATGTCAATACGGCGGTTGCTGTCATCTGCGATACAACGAACTTTTTTTGTTGATTTTCGACCTCGTTATTTTTTTTATGGTTATTACATGCTTATTTAAGTTGTGTTAACTCTCGCTAAGTGGTTTTATTATTTTATTTTATCAGTCTTAGTATCTATTTTATTATTGTTAATATTTTTGTTTTATTATTATTATTATTATTATTATTATTATTATTATTATTATTATTATTATTATTAATTAATTAATTTGTATTACTATCTTTGTATTATCTCCGTCACGGTTATTCTATTATTATTATTATTATTAATAATAATAATATTATTATTATTACTATTATTTCTATCATCAACACTATTATTGATATCTGTAAAATTTATGTAGACTCTACTGGACTGTACCCGAGCACGAGCATATGCTCATTTCGGGTATCTATTCTTATGTACCATTTCAAATGTAAATTGTGAATAAATTTGAAATTTGAATTTGAATTTGAATTTGAATTAAATATATTAGGCCTACAGAGTGACCCACTTGACTCTTTCACTTCCGAAATATTTAAGATACACAAAAACCGACAATTAAATAGCCACCCAGAACAAGTTTGTAACCATAATTTCTCGTAAGTTGACTTTCTCGTGAATTATGGTTATTAATGACTAAGCTTCGTATTCCAGCTACCTATAAACTGGAATGAGGTTGTCTGATTCGAAGTATATATGACGTCACAGCGCTAGTACAGATACGTTCGTATACAAAATAGTTACGCATCCTCGCCCTCTACCTCTAGTCTAGAAAATCAAAACCGGACGCAGTCATAGTGAGTAGTCTTATCGATCACTGCTCTCACTAGTCGTTTATTTAAATAACTACATCCTTGTGACTAACTGAAGGTTCATTGCAGAGGTAAAATGCCTTAGTTAAAACGCTCAAGCGTGTAATATTGCAAGGCATAGTTGAGGATATTTTTTGAACTAATATTTTCACTGTAAATATAGACATTACATATAAATTGTGTAAAATGAACTTAAAAGTGACAAAAACAGTGCACTGAAAGACACTGCAATATCAAAAGGCACAGAAAGTGTGTTGAGCGTAATCCAAAAGAACCAGTACCATAAAAATCTGAAAATTATGAAGATATTAACTCGACGTTTAGCATGGATTTGTGTAGCCTACCATGATGTCCAGTGCCAACATTCCAATTAATAAATTATATAATCTACATTTTAGAGAATTTCTAGAAAAGTACACGAAAATTAGTGGGTTTTCAGGGATAAGCGACATATGCAATATCCTAATGAAACACGAAAAAATATCAGACAATAGGAATATCTTGTAGGCCTACTACATCATGCACCAAAAACGTCATGTATTATTAAAATAATTTCAAATGACATCCGCATATGTTCAAGTTTCGTAACTTACGAATGCACGTTATTATTCACTGCAGAGATCACGACGAAATGAACATCACGACTCAAGCATGTGTTTACTAGTATAGCTTCGGAATGTCGGGAGTTGACTGTACTCCACGAACACGCAGCGACGACTTGTTTGTTTATTTCCTTATCCGTTGCATTATCTGTATTTGGCGTACTTTATATCCAATGTTTCTTTAACTTCAGTCTTTAGGTAGCTGGATTACGAAGCCTATTAATGACGAACTATGTGTAATGCTTGCACTCATATTAAGATCAGCAGACATGTCAGATTGTCAACCTTGCTCTAAAAATTAAAATATGTACATTACAGTGTGTTTTTCCTCATTTTTTAAGAATTACATATCTGCTGGTTACAACTTTGTTCTGGGCGGCTATTCAATTATAAGTTAATTTACATCGAAAGGACATCTGATACACGTAATGTATTTTTTGTACATGAAATAGTTTTCAAGATATTAGAATCAACTTTCTTTTTTTAAATGAGAACCAACTGTTTTGTATTGAAAATGTTGCGTTAGCTCTGTCTAATAACAACTGGCTACTTAACTGACTGTTTGAATGTCACCGGTAAGAGTAAACATAAGCAATGTCTGACCAAGGATCGAACAGAGGGAGGACAATTCTGGTTAGAGTTGTGCGTCAATTAAATCACAATCACAATGTACTATACATTTTAACACTATGGAAATATTGCACATGGTGAAGTGAGACATAGAAGTTGTGTACAATAAAAAATAAACAATCATTCTCAAAAAAAATCTCGGGTGTGCAGTCAGAATCAATGTGTGCAATCAAATGTCTAGAAATGATTGACAGGTTAAATTGATTTCATGTTTGAAACATTCATATCAATTAATTGTACAATACACTAGTGAAATGTAGCTTAACGTACCTCTACACACGTAAACCTTCTAGAGAGCCGTTAATTTTTTCAAACTCAATTAGCCTGTTATATTATATAAACATTTACAAGTTAACCAATTTTAAAAATTAATTCTTTTTTCTTAATTGAGCTTCAGATAATAATAATAATAATAATAATAATAATAATAATAATAATAATAAAATAGTCATCCTTGTCTGCTCTTTCATTAGCAACGACAATACATTTTGCAGTAATGCATTGAATTAGAAGATGACATCACCCTTATGAGATTTGTGACTGTTTTTCCCCTGTACTCTTCATATACAGGCTGGAAGTGAAATAACCTTTCAGATTGAAAGGGATGATAGGATACATTTAAATGAATAGAAAGCTTATATTACGTTTTGTGATTAAATGCACGGGTTAATTATAAAATTATGTTTGAAATTTTAGCAGTCCGGCAACATCGCCGCTAACACACTTTTCTCGTGATACAGATGTAAGAGGCCAACGAACTCGGTGTGTCTCGCTAGATGAGCTGTTCTCTGGCACTGTGTTGCAACCAACCCGCATCACGCAGTAGCTTGCAATTAGAGGTTTTTAAAATTAAATTTACACGAAAACCGTCCACACTATTGCAATACGCCAGGGGGATAGAAATCACGATCTTATTCGCAATAATTACTGTATAAGAGGTTGTTAAACATTTGAGAAAAAAATATTTTTCTTCTGAAAAAAAAAAACTACTAACTTTCCACTAATATGATGATATAGTTTTTTTGTTACATGAGCTATTCGCTCTGAAAATCAGCAAGGCTATTTTACTTCCCTCTATGTCTTAGACTGCGGTGCAAAACTCCTTAGAATCGCATTACTGTGAGTACGTGATTCACTACTTGGTGCCATTTTATCGATTCAGCTACGGCAACTAGGTTTGATCCTTTATACACGGTTCTACCATATTTCTTTACTATTATTAATTGTTTATAATGACTCTTTTTGATTGGTAAAAAGGATAGTTTTGTGGGAAAAGTCTGTCTGTGTAATTTCTTTCTACAATGATTATTAGAGGAGAAAAATTCGCTCCGGCGCGGCGCTGGGGATCGAACTCGGGTTCTACGTACCAAGTGCTCTAACCATTGAGCTACGCCGAAGTTCTCTTCTCTAATGATCATTGTTACCATGACAGATATATCCTGTAGGACCAAAAATTAATCTTTACATAGATTCTACGCCCAACAGCGCATATCACTGTGGAATTCCGGCCACCAAGCCACTCAATTTAGTGCGCTCCTTGTAAAATGGCAGTTGACTTAATATATGTCAACATATATATGTCGAAATTGGAGTCAGGCCACAAAGGGAAAAACACTAGAGAAGAGGGAGTCGATCCTGTTTTGTGGATTGAACTTCGGCGTAACTCAGTGGTTAGAGCACTTGTTATGTAGAACCAAGGACTCGGGTTCGATCCCTGGCGCCGGAGCGAATTTTTGTCCCCTAGTAATCATTGTTACCATAACAGATATATTCCCTAGGACCAAAAGGTAATCTTTACGTAGATTCTTTCTACAAGATTTTCCGTTTTTCTATACCATTTGTATGTAAAATACTATTTTTTTTTTTAGATATTGCTACGATTTCCTGAGCTTCTAAATTGGTTTTCAAGGGGATTAATAAAAAAAATACTTAATTACTTACTTACAAATGGCTTTTAAGGAACCCGAAGGTTCATTGCCGCCCTCACATAAGCCCGCCATCGGTCCCTATCCTGTGCAAGATTAATCCAGTCTCTATCATCATATCCCACTTCCCTCAAATTCATTTTAATATTATCCTCCCATCTACGTCTCGGCCTCCCCAAAGGTCTTTTTCCCTCCGGTCTCCCAACTAACACTCTATATGCATTTCTGGATTCGCCCATACGTGCTACATGCCCTGCCCATCTCAAACGTCTGGATTTAATGTTCCCTCCATGTATTGTGGATCCCTGTCACCACGGCATGGCGCGTCCTCAGGTTGCGGATAGAGGAGACGGCCTCCAGATATGGAGGGTAGCTGCTAATATATTGAATAAGCAGTCGTGGACAGCCGATAAGGGGTGGTCCTCCAGCTTGGGGGTTGAGCGAAGGGCTAACAACCCATCACCGTAAAAAACAGCTTGTTACGAATCCCTACATTAAGCCTCGGAATAGGTTATTGGGGATCATCAGTGCGGTTTTAGGCGTAATAGATCGACTATTGATCAGATTTTTTGTATTCGACAGATAATGGAGAAAAAATGGGAGTATAATGATACAATAAAAAAAATAACTTTGAGAAAATGATCAGAGTAATTTTTACATGAACATTTCATTTTTATTATTATTATTATTTGTAAAATCTGCCTTATTTTCGTGATACCGACACGTAAAATAAGCTCTGCATATTATGGTGTGTACTTTTCAGAAAATAAATATTTAAATTTCAGTTTTAACGGATTAAATAATATATGGAGTTCGAGTGTCTGAGTAATAGCTTCCAAATCATTAAATATAATCTCTAATTAATATACTTTATTGTCCGTAAAATTTCAATTAATTATCTGAATAACTTCATTATATGTAATTCAAGTATCAGTGCCGTCTGACGGAAGCAGATTTATTTTCATTAACAAATTCAATTACGTCAAGAATTGTTATTTACATTTAATAATCAGATAAAAAACGATGAGCATTGAGCGGAATTTAATTGTGCAATATAATGGGGATTCTTTGCGCTAGCCTCATTTACCGCACTCACGATTTAATGCCCAACCACAGCATAATGGACAATACACAAATGGTGTAATTTCACTCACATTTTTTATGATAATGCAATTTTTGTCAGGGATTTACCAATTATAAATGATCGGGAATCACATTTTGTGAGCGCGGTAATGAAGTATTATCGCTCTTGTGGGAAATCAAGTGAAGTACGCATTAAAAAAAATATTTTTGTACTGGAAAATTCGCGTTAAAGCAATACCATATCAGACAAACTAACACAGAAGTACGTACCGTCCAAATTTCACGAGGGAATCCCTGCGAGGAGAGTATGTTCCTGCGGGGTAAGAGGAGAGAGTAAGCCAGTAATTCAGCGTTCTTGAAGGAGCAGGTGATGGGAGTGGTGACATTGGCCGGCTGGGACAAGCAAGGCTCAGTCATTGGCCGGCCGGTTCAGTGTCGGGGATAGGTTATAAGAGTAGGGGAATAAGTCACATTCCTTGCTCGGATCTTCTCGTGAAATTTTAATATACGCTAGAAATGAGTAGTTAGTATCCACCTGTCGCGTCCCATACGGTGGCTGACAAGGAAACGTTCTGATGGGGGCAGATAAAAAAGTTAATTTTTTTTCTTTCACCATGTTAATAATGTCAAAAGAAGTGCTTATACAAATTTTGGCCACTCGACCGCAATTACGAGGGCCATAAAAAATAAGTTTGCCAAAGGCCGTTAACAGAAAAAAACACAATTTCATTGGACAAATTTATTGGAACAGACACAGCTATTGTTGAGCTATTTTTAACATATTTTCCACCGGAACTGAGACATTTCTCATTTCATGGGATCGACAGAGAGAGGTGCAGACGCAGTCAAACGCTGGTTCCGATCTGACTTCTATGACACAAAAATTGATCCCATGGTATGACAAATGTCTCAATTCCAGTGGTGGATATGTTTACAAATAGCGTAACAATTGCTATATCTGTTTCAATAAATATTTCCATGCCTTTTTATATAAACGGCTCCAGGGAAGATCACTTTCGGAACGGCCTCGTAATTGCGGTCGAGTGGCCAAAATTTATATAAGCACCTCTTTTGACATTATTAATATGGTGGAAGAAAAAAAATTAACTTTTTTATCTGCCCCCATCAGAACGTTTGCTTGTGAATGGTCAAACTTTTAGCCTGTCACGCAAGCGGTTACGGTTCGAGTCCCGGTCAGGTTCGGGATTTTTCATTGAAAAATCCATAGTGACACTTGTGGAGAACGAGGTAGCAGTTGGACTTTTCTCGGGGTTCTCCCGTTTCCCCATATTGGGCTCTAGATCATTTCGTCAACTTTTTCTTCATTTCATCATTATCCCATAGCATTCATCATCATTCCGGCAGGCTACGCACGGAGGGGGCTGGCCTAGGGACGAGTGAGGTGCCTTGCTCGAAATCTAGTTACGCAGCGAACCTTAGTGTAGTCAGCCGGTGTGGGTTTGGAATGCAAAGAATGTGTTTATCATGTTAGCATACCAAACAAATGTTACCGTAGGACAACTCATGTCAATTGATGCCAATAGGAGCAATTTTGATTTATTATTGGTAAAATTTGTGCCAGCAACAGCGGTTATACAATGAATATAAGTGAATCTTTTTGGTTAAAGTAGTTAAGAGTTTTGTCAGAGGTTATTTTATTGTTTTTGGGTGAAATCTTAATATTTATTATGACTTTTGTTGTATTTGAGGCTATAAAATCTTTTGTTTTAAACGCGCGCTTTAGAGCTCATTGTGCCCGCAGCTCTCTTCGGGAGATTAGACAAGAACATACTAACGAACGGGTGAGTCTACTAATAGGAGTTAGAGGAAGCCGTAAGCCGGGGTGTGCAACGCGTACGTAGTAGAGTTGAACAACGATCTAGAAAGCAAGACTAACAGCGCCCGCAAAGCCGAAAACCCGCACGACAATGTAGTTATACGACGCGTCGTTGACGTAAAGACTGCTTGTGAGTGTTTCAAGACGTCAGGAATTCGAGAGTGATCAACTCTGAACTTTTATCTACTTTGGCAACTGTAATAATAATAATAATAATAATAATAATAATATTAATAATAATAATAATAATAATAATAATAATAATTCTTTATTTATACTGGCTGAGTTAAGGCCATAGGGCCTTCTCTTGCACTCTACCAGGTATAAACAATCAAGTAGCCTATTTGAAACATCATCTTTACCTTTCGGTGTATAATAATCCGTTCCCAATCTTTATTTAATTACTAGGTCCTTATTAAAAGGCTAGGAATTTTCTTTTCGTTTGTTTGAGATCAAGTTTACAAACTCAAGTAAAAAATATTAACGCTTTATTTAACGTTATGTTTTATGTTTCTTATAAATGCAAATTTATTTGAGATTTGTTTTTTCTATTTATATAACCATGGGTAATATCATATAATAGAACCAGAACATTTTTATAACTACGATACTGTTTTGTTTTGTCTTTTTGTCTCAATTAAATATCTCTAATGTTATTTATTTCAATGATGTATGTTATTCAAAGTTACGAAATCTTTCCACGCCAACCAAATGCTATTTCGAGAGTGATGAGCGAGACTCGAAGCGCACGAGAGTTAAGAGACGAGACGAGACGAGACGGGACTCGAAAGACAAATGCAACGAATACAGCGAGCGAGAGCTGCAGTTAATTTTGTTCATCTCTAGTACATAGGTTACATGCAAGAGAATATACAGTAAATTTAACTCAGAACGAAGAGTTATTTTTAGTAAAAAAAAAAGTGGTGGGGAACACAACGCAAAAAAAAAAATCGTCATAAAAAATGTAACGTGGTAAGACAATGCGAAAAATATAATTTAACAAAGAATTTACTTCTGATGTAAGTATATGCAGTTAATTATGAATTTAATTTTTAATTTCTGATTTTTAAATATCAATCATCTCATAACAGTTTATTGTCCAGCGCACCTGTGGAGTAACGGTTAGCGCGTCTGGCCGCGAAACCAGGTGGCCCAGGTTAAATCCCGGTCGGGAGAAGTTACCTGGTTGAGGTTTTTTCCGGGGTTTTCCCTCAACCCAATATGAGCAAATGCTGGGTAACTTTCCGTGTTGGACCCCGGACTCATTTCACCGGCATTATCACCTTAATCTCATTCAGACGCTAAAGAACCTTAGATGTTGATACAGCGTCGTAAAATCTATACTAATAATAAATCTATAGCCGAAATTTTTCTGGTAATTTTCGATTTTCCAAACATAATTGGTCCTAAAATATATAATTAATCACTCTGAAACCGAAAATCGCTTTTTTGAAATTTTTGTTTGTATGTCTGTCTGTCTGGATGTTTGTTACCTTTTCACGCGATAATGGCTGAACCGATTTATATGAAAATTGGAATATAAATTAAGTTTGTTATAACTTAGATTTTAGGCTATATGGCATTCAAAATACTTTATTTGAAAGGGGGGTTATAAGGGGGCCTGAATTAAATAAATCGAAATACCTCGCTTATTATTGATTTTTGTGAAAAATGTTACATAACAAAAGTTTGTTTAACCATGATTTCCGATAAGTTTTACCGTTTGTAAAATTTTGATAGGACTGATATTTAATGAGATAAATGAGTTTTAAAATTAAAATAACGCCATCTGAGGTGGTGCAATGAAATAAGAAAAAATGACTTCGTCTATAAGGGGCCTTGGACAACAACAATCGAAAGCTATGTAACATAGCCTACAGAGAATGTTTCTGTGTTTGTATGAAGTAATATTGGATGCTAAATTAACAGATTTGTATAATTAATTATTATTTCACCATTGGAAAGTGTAGTTTCTCTAGATGGACATAATGCTATAATATTATTACAGTAACTTCTGAGTGAATCGAGGACAGGTGAGATTAAAATAACTTCTTATGCACAGAAAACTTAATAGGCTATTTTGTACATTCATTAAACTATGGTTGCATGTAATAACAAATAAGAAACATGTTAAAAGAATTTTGTCATTGCACCAAATGAGTTCTCTCTGCATCAAAATGATCGCATTTTAATTATTTAAACACAATTTAAATTAAGTAACATATTAAACGATTTATCCTTCTATCAATCACGAATGTTCCCTGGATCAAACGTCCTATTTTAATTATGTAATTACTTTATATTTATTTCTAACGGGTGCAGCGGAGCGCACGGGTACCGCTAGTAACCTAATAAAATAATGAAATAAAATCGATCAAATAGACCTCAACGAACAATAGCTGTTAAAGCTTTTCATAAAAATGGTGATATTGTGGTCGCTGCTCGAAGGGAATATCGGCGTTATTTTAGTATCGGAAGAAATGGTACAGTCCTACGCCTACAAATAGTAGGCGGGCGTCATGTGTGTAGACGAAATGTGATGTGGACAACAGCATTTCTGAATATGTAGATATCCATGCTACAGTGCGTTCGTAGCTCGGCCGGACCATTCCGCGGCGGCCTTGGACTGGGTGAAGATTGGCGCGCTTGTCGCCAAAGTATCGCTGTAGCTACCCCCGACGCGCTAGTCAGTTCATGTTTCTGGTGTATTATTGTTACACAGATGTCGGTCAAACATTGTTTCTGAAAATGGTGTAGTATTGTTAAACAAATGACGGTCAAAACTTATTGACATCAAAAAAAAAAAATTCTCAGCAAATTAAGAAAGCCCATTTATTTGAGACACCTTGCACTAACAATGCCTCATGTTGCAAGTCTCTCCTTTAAGTTGGTTTTTCTCCACCTTTGTTCACGTGATCGGATTGTACCACTTCTTTTAACTATGTTCTTTACTTTAATTTTAGACGACACTACGGACATATGATTGTTTTCCTCTCTACTTTAGGACACGTGCTTCCTAAGAGATGCAATTTGTTGCCAGGTGCGTAGGCTCATTTGATCGTCCTGTGCTCAACTCCACGAGCGAGACAACTTGACGGTGGATGATGCGTTGTGTTAATTCATAACACGTTTCGTGTAGGCGAAGCAATGTGACACACTTGGTTGTGTAGGCTGCTGCTTCTTGAAGGAGTTTTCACCCCCATTTCCTGACTGCCTCCATTATCATTATTCTGCGTTGTTATGAAACCTGACTTGTGACGAAACTTTACCTCTTGTACGCACGCTAAATTCAGCAGAGTATCAGTGTTGACAACTGCTAAAACCATAATTGTAACTCTGTCTTAAGATTATTCATTCACATATGCGTTACATTTCTATTTATCAAACGTAGAACCGGTGTTTCTTGGAGGCTGGGATACAGCAGAATTGCTCTGCATAATGTGTCTTTTGGGGCATGCCATTTTGTGCTTTATTCATGCTTTACAGCTCAGCCCTTTCTGGATAGGAGCCAAAACAGATAAATAGTAAGGACCACCAACTGTATGACCAAGAGAGATTCATCTTCTCTAATTATGCTATTTTATCTCTCTTTGGGTACGGTATTAAGAGAATAACTATGCTTGTTTATAGTTTTTAAACCTACGAAACAGGAAGTAATTTTATGGCCGACGGAAAGGTTCGAGTCAGAGATGTGGCAAATACACATTCAGTAAACGTAGAGTTTAATAGAATTAATTCCGCAAAATATCGTCTGCTAGGAATAAACTTGACAACACGATTTCGAAGATAGCGTAGGAGAAGTTACCTCCCCACATCACGTGAATTACATGTCACTTAACGCTGTAAATATTAGCTCTTGAGCTGTATAATGCCTCCACGATTATAGTTAAATTATACCCAAATATTTCGTAATATTAAACCTGAAATCGTCACACGCAATTTATAATTACAGAAGGTCGCGTGGCGTCACGACAGACGCCATTTCGTTTTGAGTAATTTAAGTTACTTTGTATTGTCACATGGGATTGAAATTAATTTTTAGACATTTTGAAATGTAGTACGTCAATTATTTAATTTATAATATTCATATAAATGAATAAATGAAAACATGAATGAATGAGTACGTAAATTAATGAAATAAATAAATAAATAAATAAATAAATAAATAAATAAATAAATAAATAAATAAATAAACGAACAAACAAGTTGGTGAGTAAATACCTAAGTAAATAAGTAAATAAATCAGCAAATCAACAGATAGGTGAATAAATAAATAAATTAATTAATTTACAGAAAATTAAAATTTTCTTGCTTTACTTTTAATAACAATTGAAACACTATGTTAGATTTTGTATGAGATGAAAACTTTACAATGAAACTTCAGTTAGGCCTAATATTAGATGGATTATAGTTTGAGTTGTGTTCTTATTATGTCTTTCAAAGTTTAATAATATCATTTATATTACTCGAAAAAAATTTAAATCATATTTTTAGGCATAATAACAATATGAAGCAGGACCGACATTGGCGTAAGACAATAAACAAGCATGAGATTCCTGTTACTAGTTTTAACAGACTATCGTCTTATATTAGTGGGTTTCGCCAATTGGCCATCCCCAAGGATCTTGCCAAATGCTTTCAAGTGTTATCTAAACCCGTTCATTCTTGTGAATGTAATGCAGAGATCATGTACTATATTTTGCCAACGATTTATATTCTGGACATGTCTAAAATTTGAAAAATTGGCTCGAGCGTTTTCTTGAGTACCGAAGACTTTTATTTTCAATGTACTTTCACCAAAACTTAAGTAAATGTGTTACATGTCTAAAATTTAAAAACTTGGCTCAGGTATTTTCTTGAGAACCACGGACTATGAGAGAGAAAGACACTTATTTTCAGTATACTTTCACCAAAACCCAAATAAATCTGTGACTGTCTAAAATTCGAAAAATTGGCTCGAGTGTTTTCTTGAAAACACCGGACTGTATGAGAGAAAGGCTCTTATTTTTAATGTACTTTCACCAAAACCCAAGTAAACCTGTGACATGTCTAAAATTCGAAAAATTGGCTCGAGTATTTTCTTGAGAATCATGGACTATGAGAGACAAAGACACTTATTTTCAATATACTTTCACCAAAACCCAAGTAAATCTGTGACATGTCTAAAATTCGAAAAATTGGCTCGAGTATTTTCTTGAAAACACCGGACTGTATGAGAGAAAGACTCTTATTTTTAATGTACTTTCACGAAAACCTAAGTAAATCTGTGACATGTCTAAAATTCGAAAAATTTGATTCGAGTATTTTTTTGAGAACCACGGACTATGAGAGAGAAAGACTATTATTTTTAATGTATTTCACCAAAACCCAAGTAAATCTGTGATATGTCACAAATTCGAAAAAATTGGCTAGAGTATTTTCTTGAGAACCACGGACTGTGAGAGAGAAAGACTCATTTTCAATGTACTTTCACTAAAACCCAAGTAAATCTGTGACATGTCTAAAATTCGAAAAATTGGCTAGAGTATTTTCTTGAGAACCACGGACTATGAGAAAGAAAGACACATATTTTCAATGTACTTTCACCAGAACCCAAGTAAATCTGTGATATGTCACAAATTCGAAAAAATTGGCTAGAGTATTTTCTTGAGAACCATGGACTATGAGAGAGAAAGACTCATTTTCAATGTACTTTCACTAAAACCCAAGTAAATCTGTGACATGTCTAAAATTCGAAAAATTGGCTAGAGTATTTTCTTGAGAACCACGGACTATGAGAAAGAAAGACACTTATTTTCAATGTACTTTCACCAGAACCCAAGTAAATCTGTGATATGTCACAAATTCGAAAAAATTGGCTAGAGTATTTTCTTCAGAACCACAGATTATGAGAGGGAAAGATTTATTTTGTATGTACTTTCACCAAAATCCAAATAAATCTGTGACATGTCTAAAATTAAAAAACAAAATTATTCAAATATTTTCTTGAGAACCACTGCCTATGAGAGAGAGAGACTTATTTTCAATGTACTTTCACCAAGCTCAGTAAATCTGTGATATGTCTAAGATTAAAAAAATCACTTTCACCAAAATTCAAGTAAATCTGTCCAAAAGTCGAAAAAATTGACTCAAGTATTTTCTTAAGAACCAAAATAAATCTGTGAAATCGATTAGAGAACTTTCCCTTGTGAATGACGACGTGTGAAATGCACAAGTTTGCCAGAATGGACAAAAATTTGGTAGCACAGTCATCTTATTACCTTACAGTCGCTGTTGTCCACGAAATTATTGACTCTGCCACTTAATCTTGTGTATAATGTTTCGCAAGACTGTACTCAATTTGACAAAAATTGCATTAACTCAGATAATAAATCGTTTAAAAGTTTTATATTTAATTGCCGCTGTGACCCGTTCCCGTTCCGCGGGGCATTAATATAATGATGAGCTTCATTAACGACTCTACACTTTATGCGTAAGCTATCTCATTTGCTTACCATAAAGTGCGAAATTTATGTGACAGATTTATAGATTCCCTTTCTCAGACCGAATTATCTCTTAAGGCAACAATAATTAGAAACTGTTGCTCAGAAGAACATCCACCCTAGTGCGTACGCTGTAGCCTACGCTCTCAACGGTTTTGTGTCTGAATTTAGCTACGAGGGTAAATATGGCTTACTGTATGCCATCGTGCTTAAGTGCCGGAGTCGTTAGAAGCCGCTGTTACCCGATTTTGAATGCTTAAAATTCTGTGCAGGGTTATTATTAGGTCGCTCAGAAAGTAAGTTCGGATTATATTTTATGTCCGAAATGTTAAAAGATGAGATTTTAATTTTCCTATCGCACTGGAGGAAGTGATATTCGATTTTAATGTCAAGGAAGGGCAGTGGGAAAACATTGCGAATTATTTGAAAGAACGACATACACTGCTTCGTCGATATAGGAAAAAGTCAATGTTCATCTACTTAGACAATATATAACAAGCGAGGGAAGTCCCCTGCAATCGGCAAGCAGTAGAGTATGAAAGTCGAGGAATATTATGGACAGGAAAACATCGATCACACGGGAATGGGTATTTAAGAGTTGTTAATTCATTACAAGAAGTAAATCTGATAAAACGTTAATACAAATTAATTGTATTTCCTAGAATATATGTGTAAAATACTATAATATATAAATAAATAAGTAAATAAGTAAGTCAGTAAGTAAATAAGTAAGTAAATAAATAAATAAATAAGTAAATAAGTAAGTAAATAAATAAATGAGTAAATAAATAAATAAGTAAATAAATAAATAAGTAAATAAATAAATAAGTAAATAAATAAATAAGTAAATAAATAAATAAATAAGTAAATAAATAAGTAAATAAATAAATAAATAAATAAGTAAATAAATAAGTAAATAAATAAGTAAGTAAATAAATAAGTAAATAAATAAGTAAGTAAATAAATAAGTAAGTAAATAAATAAGTAAGTAAATAAATAAATAAGTAAGTAAATAAATAAATAAGTAAGTAAATAAATAAATAAGTAAGTAAATAAATAAATAAGTAAGTAAATAAATAAATAAGTAAGTAAATAAATAAATAAGTAAGTAAATAAATAAGTAAGTAAATAAATAAGTAAGTAAATAAATAAATAAGTAAATAAATAAATAAGTAAATAAATAAATAAGTAAATAAATAAATAAGTAAATAAATAAATAAGTAAATAAATAAATAAGTAAATAAATAAATAAGTAAATAAATAAATAAGTAAATAAATAAATAAGTAAATAAATAAATAAGTAAATAAATAAATAAGTAAATAAATAAATAAGTAAATAAATAAATAAGTAAATAAATAAATAAGTAAATAAATAAATAAGTAAATAAATAAATAAGTAAATAAATAAATAAGTAAATAAATAAATAAGTAAATAAATAAATAAGTAAATAAATAAATAAGTAAATAAATAAATAAGTAAATAAATAAATAAGTAAATAAATAAATAAGTAAATAAATAAATAAGTAAATAAATAAATAAGTAAATAAATAAATAAGTAAATAAATAAATAAGTAAATAAATAAATAAGTAAATAAATAAGTAAATAAATTAATAAGTAAATAAATAAATAAATTAGCAGACAGACTAACAAACAAATAAATAGTTAAAGTGGATAAATACATAAATAAGTTAGATAAATAAAATAGATAAATACATAAATAAAATAGATAAATTGAATGAATAGATAAAAAATGGAATTAATAGATAATAGTATAATAACCTATAGTATTTCAGTATGGAGAAATGGTTCTAGTGTATCTAATGTTCTCCTTCAGCAAAAAAAAAGCCTTACGTGTTTTAACTGGTTCTGCTTATGATGCGTACTGTAAGCCATTATCCATAATTGAGGCCTTTCTTGCTGTTATTAATCTTTACATCTTCTCTTCTTTGTTGAAGGTAAAGAAAAATTTAGAAAATTATTGTCATAGATCTGATAATAATAATAATAATAATAATAATAATAATAATAATAATAATAATAATACAAGATACAATTTCCACTTGACTGAATCTAATGTTAGACTGGAAATAACTAAAAACAATTTATGTCCATGGCAGTTTCGATGTTTAATAGATTACATAAGTCTGCACACACTGTTAACTATAACACAATTAAGAATGTTTTAAAATGCTGGATGATTAATCATCCCTTTTATAGTATTAGTGAATACTTTGAGTTCTTTGTTAATAACTTATGTTTCTAATATAAGTTTATTCACTCTGTTTTGTTTTATTATGACTATGTCCATAGTATTTGTACAATACTCATGACTTTAATAAAATCTAATCCTAATCTAATCTAATTTACTAAAGATGTTATTAATTGGTCCAACAGAATAATAACTGTTATAGTGACAATTCATATTGGAGGAGAAAAATTCGCTCCGACGCCGGGGATCGAACCCGGGTCCTTGGTTCTACGTACCAAGCACACTGACCACTGAGCTACGCCGAATTCAATCCACAGCACCGGACCGAACTCTCCTCAAATATTAATTGTCACTATGACGGATATTATTCTGTTGGACCATTTAATAACATCTTTAGTAAATTCGTCTAACTAGCAGTGCACGATTCTGTACAGATTGCTGTGTACTCTACTGCGGAATCCCGGCCATTAATCACTCAGCTGAGTGCGCTCCTTGTATAAGTTAATGGCAGTTGACTTGAAATAATACGTCAACGTACATGTCCAACTTGGAGTCAGGCCACAAAAAGGAAACACTGTAGGAGGAGAGTTCGGTGAGGGCTGTGGATTGAATTCGGTGTAGCTCAGTGGTCAGAGCGCTTGGTACGTAGAACCAAGGACCCGGGTTCGATCCCCGGCATTGGAGCGAATTTTTCTCCTCAAGTATTAATTAATCTAATCCAAGTTAAATACATACATAGATAAATTAAATAAATTAATAGATAAATAAATAAATAAGGTTTATTTAACGACGCTCGCAACTGCAGAGGTTATATCAGCGTCGCCGGTATGCCAGAATTTTGTCCCGCAGGAGTTCTTTTACATGCCAGTAAATCTACTGACGTGAGCCTATCGCATTTAAAGGGAGGCAGAGGTGAATATTTCAAAATCCACAAAATTTATCCGATTTGTTTGAAATTGATCATGGATACTACGTATGCTATTAGTAATGGACATACCAAGTTTCAACTTTCTAAGTACAATAGTTCTGTAAATATTAATAATTTTATAAAACTTTATATCGTTTGATATAAAATGCTCCATGCACCATATTGTAAGAAATTTTCAATATTTCTTTTTATATATATGTTCAGAGAAGGTATATAAATAATGATAAGTATTAGTTTATTATGGGAATAATATAGTAATACAGTTATCTTGGTTTTAATTTCATACTCTTAAGGGCACAAAATCAAAAACTAAAATTGGAATATCAAAATAAAGATAATAAGAATGGAATAACCGAAATTTTCATTTTTTCTTCAGTTTTGTTCCAAAATTTCACATCTGCCTTCCCTTAAACAGACTTAAATGCCAGCGACTGGGCCGGGATCGAACCCGCAACCTCGAGCAGAGAAGACCAGCGCTATACCGACTATGTTACCCAAGTCGACCCTAAAGAGAGAAGATATCCGGGAAAACCTTGGAAATGTTGGACGATACACTGTAAAGCCGAACAGGCACACTGTATCCTTGAAGAAGAGGAAGAAGAGGAAGAAGAAGAAGATTCTTTGTATATCATCTTTCTGTTTCTTCATTTTCCAAATTTTTTCATTCGTCTTATTTAGTTAACTTCCGTTACATTTCTTGTCTCTTTGTGTTTTCTTTTTCTACTTCGTTATTTCTTTTTCTATCACGACATGGTGCAAGAGCCGGCGTCACCCAGCTTCTGTAAGATTATTATTACAAAGCCGAAGTGTCCGCTTGTAGAGAACGTGTCGAAATGCCCCATTAATAAAAGATTTAATTTAGTAAATGGGGTCGTCTATGGGGCCGGAGCACGTGCAGCGCCTTGGAGGGACGCTGCCACATTAGAACCTAGCCCAAGAATCTGTCCCATCCTCTAGAGCTTCTTGTGCCTCTAGGGCTGTTTTCTTCAATCCCAGCCGCTAATTGCTTTGTCTACCCTCAACCCTCTTCCCTACCCACCCTAGAGACAGACGAAACAAGGGATGACACCGACCTGGCACAACTCCAATCAAGTAATTAAACTGCTGTAAGCGCTAACCCGCAAGAAGAAGAGGAAGAAGAGGTTTCCCCAAGTATAAAGACACTCTGGGATTTGGAATAACGTTGCTATATACAGACGATATCCATCTTGCGTCTCGCAGTGACGACATTAACCTTGAGGATCACCATCAGTCATACTCAAAGTTTAGGCCGGGAATTACGGGCACACTTTAAGAAGCCAACTTTGCAACGCTGCTAAATTTAAAGAGTGTCTCCGGTGATAATAGTAAATTGAGAATTGTACAGCTAGTAAAAAAATCAACAGGAGCACAACTTTACGTAGACCTACGTGTGGGTGCGAAAGTATAGGTCTCCTGTCGCAACTAATGAATCTGAAATCCATATATTCCCTTTGTTTTCCTTATATTCTCCTTGTTCTCCTAACCTCCCCCTTGTATTCTCCTACTTCTCTTTACCTCCCCTCTGTTCTCCTTGTATTCTCCTTTTCCTTCTTGTATTCACCTTATTCTCTTTGTCTTACCACTTGTTCTCCTCGTATTCCCTCGTAATTCTTGTATTTCCCTTGTTGTTGTCCTCTTCCTCTTGTTTTTCTTATGTTTGCACCGGTCGCCTCTATTATTCCTCCCTATCAGTTGTATAGGGCGCGCCACCGTTTTTGGCATGTGAAATAAGTAAAGGGCACCTTTAAGTGAGAGTGTCTTACCTTTGTAGCAGTCTGTGAGGATAAAGCTGACAATTGTGATTTGGCAGATTGTTGATGTGACGTGTATTTAGGAGGAGGTACCGTTCTCAGCTGCAGTGGCAACAGAAACTCACTGACTGGGCACTGTACTCAAGGACACACTGCAGGAAAGTTAAGTGCGAGTATCTTACTTTTGCCTCAGTCTGGGCAGCAAGAGTGACCACTGTAGTTGGCAGATTGCTGACGTGACGTGTATAGGAGGAAGTACTATTCTCAGCTACACTGTCAACAGATGCTCGCAGACTGTACATTGTACTCAAGGACACGCGCCAGAAACGCTGGCATCAGCAATAACGGTGTGTGTGAATGTTTAGTTTCTTTGCAAATCCGACAGAATGCGTATTCAGGAATTCGATTTCCGATGTGACGATTAGATGTTTTCTCGATTCTCCGCGCATGCGCGATCGTTGTCTCCGTCCGGTAGCTGCAGCATAAGTCATGCGAGCGAAAAGGAGTCGTAGGCCTAGAGATGGAGGAAATAATTTAAATACCGATATATTGATATTGCAATATATTGAAAACCTAATTTCGATAAACGATATATATTGCAGAAAATATATCGATATATCGAAGCGATTAGCGTTATATCGCTATTCCGTTAGCAAATTAATAGATTCTAATGCAATTACATTTGCAGATGAACATTTATTACAATAAACTTACGTTGTTTCATTTATATGTTACTGAAAAGCCTTCTCTTTTTCCAATCCACGCTAATTTTCTTCAGGATCCCCATCAGTTTATTCTAATCCACGATTCATTTATTCTAATTTTATATAGGATTCAATCCAGGACACAAATATAATGCTCTTTTCTAGATAACAACGTAATCATTTTTAAATGCAAGTAAACAGTATACTTGTATTCATTTTTAAATGTACGTAAGTAAACAGTACTTACAATGTTACAAGTTATAACAAACTTCACAATTGATTTGATACAATCCTTCTATAGTAAGCTCCCATTGCTAGTTATTTTTACACTCCAACATTCCAAACCTCGATGATGATGATGATGATGATGATGATGATGATAGAATTTTTATGTACTAAAATATATAATAAGAAAACAATGTCAGTTCTAGGTTGTGCATAGAAATCTTAGCCATAAACAAATCTCAAACCAGTATTATAATCTCATTTCTCTTTCATTTCGAAACATAGAAATCAAAGTTTTGAAGTCAGACGGTTACTTTTCAGAGTGGCAGTTGCTCCTGCCTTGGAGAACATTAATACTAAAACAGTACTAGATAAACCTCCCGTCTCAATCTCACGTTCGCATACGTTGCATTTTCAATTTGGTACTGCATATTAAACAGTTTGAATTCGAATTCCAGACCAGCCAATCAGAGAAAGGCATTGATTGGATTGGATATTTCAAGGTTGCACAATTATGTAACTACTCACTTTCATTAACGCCATCTCTCAGGGAATTATCGGAGTTAACTAGTGTGGATTTTGTTGTTCATAATAATTCCACAAAAACAAAAACAAATACAAAAAAACGATAAATTTATGTGAAAACCAATATATTATACGATATATTGAATCAAAATTTCGATATCGATATATCGAAATATCGAAACGAAAATATCGGTATTTCGTAAAAACCGATATATCGTTCCCATCTCTACGTAGGCCATAGTCTGGAGCACGAGGTTGCACAGTAGGTCATCGCCTCTTTGGTAAAATCCTGGTAACGATAACCAGTTATGTAAGGTAACTATGGTCCGTTCCAGGATTCTGTAGAGTGACTTGGCGCATATGGCGGCGGAGTCTGTCTGTGCCGGAGTGTATTGCGGACAGTATCAGCTCGAGACCGCTAAGGGTTGAGATACTCGTGGTAAAGAGTTCAGATAGAAATGACCTCCTTCTTGCAAGCGATTGGTAGCTTCGTTCAAACAATGCCTCCCCCCCAGACCGGTTATTGGCCTTCGCACTCCCACATACCACTTGCGCAGAAGTCTTATTTCGTTTTTCTACTCTACAGATTCCTGGGACGGGCCATAGGTATCGTAGATTGATATTTCTTTGGAGTTTCTGAATTTTAGTCGCGACGGAAGTCTAGTTTTAATTTTGGTTTGATTTAACTAAATTCTGAATTGCTATTCCTAAAGATCTACCGTGATGATAAAATTTGTTTGATAAGTGCATATCGAGAAACTGCAGTTCCTAGCAATAAATTATACTTAATTCCTGTTAGGTACGATGTTATTTTAGAAGTTGATTGAGTAGGTTATGTACGAAGGGAAGAATAAGAATTGTGTTTTAAGGTTCTGTTGGATCTGAGTGTAAATAATGTTGTTAGTTTTATCATGATGTTGGGTATCTTCTTTCTTGAAACATTTATGGAACCGGTTATTTTAAAGACATTGTGGAAATTCTATCAGGTCTATATTGTTGAGTGTAAATGAGAGGATATTAAACATATTTTTGCCAGGTTGTATGTTGAGATACAGCATTGGCATGAATACCGATGCTGCTGCATTGTTTTAAATATAAAATTCTTTTAATCCATTTGCTAGGGAGTAGTTCTTTCTTAACCAACTACCTGAAGTGTATACTGTCCAAATTTCACGAGAGGATCCCTGCGAGGGGAGCATGGGCCTTGCGGGGTAAGAGGAGAGAGTAAGCCAATAAGTCAGCGTTCTTGAAGGAGCAGGTGGATGGGAGTGGTGTCATTGGTCGGCTGGTACACACAAGGCTCAGTCAATGGCCGGTCGGTTCCGTGTCGGGGATAAGTTATAAGAGGGGGGGGGGAAACTCGCATTCCTTGCTCGGATCTTCTCGTGAAGTGCGGACTTGTATCTACCTTAATCTCCTTATAACAAATCCACGGCCGTTTCACAGTCACATATGACCAAAAATAAATATCGAAGGGATAACGGAGCGGTAGAATGCAATAAAGGAAGCTTCTGGTAGACCGATTAAATAGAATTAGATTACTTAAGATAACAACTGATGTGGTTGATTCCATTAAAGTAAGGACAAAAATGTAATGTGATTTCACAATATCTGTTGTAATATTTAAGTATCAGATAGCAATCACTAACCTTTCAAAGACAAGAGTAACAATGATTACAGGACATTAGTTTTCCAAAATAATACAATAGTAACTACGGTACTCAGTTTCAATCAAGTATGGTTGTACAATCTAAGTATGAAAACGTGATAATGAATATAACAGTACAAATGGCTTTGAAGGAATCCTGGAAGTTCATTGTCACCCTCACCTAAGCCCACTATCAGTCCCTATCCTTAGCAAAATTAATTCAGTCCCCAGTATCATATACCACCTCTCTCAAATTAATTTTAATATTAGCCTATCCTCCCATTTATGGAGGTGATGAAAACAGAAGAAAGTATATAAAGATTAGAATAAATAAAGTACTCTAATACAGTAAAATATTAATTTACTTAATAAAATTCTATTTCACCAATGTTAGCTTCACCAAAACGTTTGAACAGAGTCACCATTTTGAATTTACTATCTATGCTGTAAACAAATGACGACCGTAAAGCATATTTTATAGTACCGTAAAGAATTTGCAGTTTGAAATGGTGGCAAACAAAGAAACAAATGCTAGGGAAGTGATAAAAATAAACAAATGCTAGGAAAGTGATAAAATTGAAGCGATAAACAGACATGTTTGGTTGAAACACGTCCTTTCGTACCGTTTTATTGGTCAAAAGTAATATGACGTAGTAAAATTATAATACATATTGATTACACAACTTTTAACACTGTATCACTTCGGAATATGCATGATAAGACTTTCCTGTGTTAAACTTCACCGTACCTCGTTTACACGTTTTGACCTATTTATGGGTCATCTTCAGAACTGGTCGTTTTTGGTCTTGGCGTCTCTTGTTCTGTTTCCTGTGAGGCTGCGTTCGTGTGGTATAGTGTAGAGTCAAAGAGTGTGTGTGTTTTGAAGTTGAGTTGTGTGTTGAGAATTTTGTTGGGGTGTGTTTTCGTGTGTCTGTATATTACATATTGTTCTAGTGTGTTTAGTGTTTGGCTTTTTGGTTGGATGTGTAGTATTTCCATGTCTGTGTTGATGTCTCTGTGGGTGTGGTTAGCATTTGTGATGTGTTCTGCATATGTGGAGGTGTTTTGTAATTTTGACTCTACACTATACCACACGAAAGCACCATCACAGGAAACAGAACAAGAGACGCCAAGACCAACAACGACCAGTTCTGAAGATGACCCATAAATAGGTCGAAACATGTAAACGAGGTACGTTGAAGTTTAACACAGGAAAGTCTTATCATACATATTCCGAAAATTCTAATATTCATTTAAAATATTCCATTTCCCAAAACATAAAATAAAATAAAATAGAATAAAATAAAATAAAATGTGTGAAGTCATTCAAGATACCTACAACTATCTGTCCTACCTATTAAATTGGATCCGTTCGGGCGAAACGTTCTATCTCATAACTTGCTCTATAAGTTTCATACAAATGACGTCGATGCCTGGTTTATCAAACATTGCATTTCCCGCTCAGACTTGTATAAATCTAGCAATAAATTCAATAGATAAGCTTACAATAATTTTAGGATTTGGTAGCCACGTATCCAATATTAAACAGATGTACCACTTCATTAATTAGAGATTAATTTATTGATTAGCTACTTGATTGGTTTGTTGTGGATTAAATTAAATGAATGCACAAATTTGGTGCGAGAGCGTGTTCAAAATATTGCAAACAAAGCGATGGAGGAGCCCTGTCACGTGCAGAATTGTTGGGAAGTGGGGAGGGGACTAATTTCACTGTGTGGAAAACACCGGCGGCGGTATGCGAATTGAATTCTAATGGAACACGAAGAAGCAATACGAGTTCTCGATTAAAACGCAGCGATGGCTCCAAACGTGTCAAGTGATAACTGAATGCTGCGTGACCTCCGACTTCATGCTCGTGTTTCCCCTCCCCCCGCTTCAACATTTTCGTTAATCAAGTTTGTGTGATAATTATTTCTGTCGTATGCAACAATTCGTTATTGCGTGAATATGGAATTGGGCTTCCCAGAGAGGTTGCCAAGTTCTTTCAAAATTCGCTACATGGTACAAGTTTTCTCCAAATCAGTCAATTCAGGCATTCAGTCAATCAAGAGAATCAACACCTCTCGAAGACATCATATTTATTTTTTGTTTATTTTACGACGTTTTATCAACTACTAAGTTTTTCTAACGTCTGAGTAAGATTAAGGTGTTAATGCCAGCGAAATGAGTCCAGGGTCCAGCGCCGAAAGTTACCCAGCCTGTTGAGAGAAAACGGGAAAACACCCGAGAACTCAACCAAGAAACTTGTCCCAAATTTTGTTGCTTCGTTCTTCTCCTTGTATTCTTTTTTCCCCATCCTCTTTTTATCTTTGTCGTCTCCTTGTTCTCCATGTCTTGCCTAGTTACACACCAGTGTACTAATCTATGAACCTGTCGATATTTTTTGTTCACTCGTTTTAAAAAAAATGAGTTGCTTGCCCAAAGTGTCCCACCCGCCACATTACATATTCCTCCACAGCATTTTGTAGGCCTGTACTATATTATCGCCTCGGTCTCATGCTTAACATTCGGCAGGTCTTTGAGCGGCCTCGTGAGTAACATTCGGCAGGTCTTTGAAATTTAATTGTATTATTGTTTTCAATTTCTTATGTCGCCGTCCACACCTGTGGAGTGACGGTCAGCGCGTCTGGCCGCGAAACCAGGTGGCTCGGGTTCGAATCCCGGTCGGGGCAACTTACCTGGTTGAGGTTTTTTCCGTGGTTTTCCCTCAACCCATTACGAGCAAATGCTGGATAACTTTCGCTGCTGGACCCCGGACTCATTTCACTGGCATTATCACCTTCATTTCATTCAGACGCTAAATAACCTAGATGTTGATACAGCGTCGTAAAATAACCCAATAAAAATTATGTCGCCGCTCCAATCAATCGCCTCAATTTCAATGTTGCAATCCATAAGCTGATTCCATTCTAAAATGACATCTACTTGTCTAATCAATGTGGACTAAAACCGAGGTTGCAATGTCTTGTGTTAAGGACGAACATTAAGGTATGTGATTAAAAATTATTATTACAAAGTTATTATTAAGAGTTAAGAATGTCGACGTACTCGTATATGAAACAATAATAATAATAATAATAATAGGCATTTAACAATATAACAAACTAGTGCTTATTCTTATCGAGGAAGAAAACGTAACAACGTGACGCTTAGAGTGAAACCTACAGAGCAACGATCGGCCGGCAAAATTATGTTTTAAAACCACACCGCACATTAATGTATGATGCCGGCATATTAAGCATTAGGCCGCGGCGATAATACCTCCGGTGTTGATCTACTGCACCTCAAAGATACATAAGTCGTCATATCTCTGTCTGGAAAACATTAATCTGGGCGGCTCCGGTGCATCTTATGCAGAGTTATGAGTCGTCCACTGCTACTGCCATCTATCAGTCTTTGGACAAACGTTGAGAAACACCCACGACGGCGGACAATGGATTCGGCGTCATGCAAACACAGGTGGCACCTTATTTTTCATGACATATTATAATGAAAAGGGTATTATATAGACGTTTTATGGGATAGAGAGAGAGAGAGAGAGTACGCCGAGAAAAACCCTCACAACCTTATATTTTTCCACGCCAAATATAAGTCCGCCATCGGCGAGATTTGAACTCGGATCTTCGGTTATAAATAAGTGCTTTGCCAACTGAGCTAAGAACGATGGTAGAAGATAATATATTCTTTATGAAGGGTTGAGAAGTCATAATTCATTGTTTCTCATTGTTTCTACAACAGACTTGTGATTTTATAAATGTTACCAAGTGACGTCAGAAGTGCAGTAGTGATTAGTCTTGTGTTGCAAAGGTTGTCTCGCAACACTCTTTTCTGATCGGCTTTCGCTCAGTTAGTTCCTTTTGTGCCCAATTGACCAGAAAGGATTAATGTCACAAGTTTTGCTATGGGCTTTGTTTGTATGGGAATCTTTTTAATTTTGCCGGCGGGGTTGTAGTGCGAACAAAAGCACGAGAGAGTTCCGTGTGAGCTGTGTCGTGTATCAACACTTCGCATTGAGTCTGCAGGTCGCGTGACTTCCACTCAGCGGCCCGCATCTGGCTGCACTCTGTTCAAAAAAGCTGGTTTCCTTCAAGACACAATGCTGGGAAGAAAGAATCATTTCTAATATTTGAACTAATTGGAATTTCCCGGTCACTGATAGGGCAAAAACTCTGATGGAACTGAAATTTAACCTTTGCGGTGAATTTGGATGAAGTCCGAAGGGTCTAATTAGTCAAATCCACCATCTTTACCTCCACGCTGGGGTCCCCTTCGGATCTTTTACGATTCGGAAGAGGGAGTAGTGTGCGGGAAGCAAAGGGAAAGTACAGCATTTATTTTCTCCAAGAAAAACTGTAGATATGAAAGTCCATAAAATTTGCTGATGTTATGACATTGTTAGCAGAAGAGATGATATATTTTATTAATTTGTCCTACAGAATAACATCTGTAATATTGACAATTAATATCTGAGGAGAAAAATTCGCTGTCAATTTGTCCTACAGAATAACATCTGTAATATTGACAATTAATATTTGAGGAGAAAAATTCGCTATTAATTTGTCCTACAGAATAACATCTGTAATATTGACAATTAATATTTGAGGAGAAAAATTCGCTGTTAATTTGTCCTACAGAATAACATCTGAATATTAACAATTAATATTTGAGGAGAAAAATTCGCTGTTAATTTGTCCTATAGAATAACATCTGTAATATTAACAATTAATATTTGAGGAGAAAAATTCGCTGTAAATTTGTCCTACAGAATAACATCTGTAATATTGACAATTAATATTTGAGGAGAAAAATTCGCTGTTAATTTGTCCTATAGAATAACATTTGTAATATTGACAATTAATATTTGAGGAGAAAAATTCGCTATTAATTTGTCCTACAGAATAATATCTGAATATTGACAATTAATATTTGAGGAGAAAAATTCGCTTTTAATTTGTCCTACAGAATAACATCTGTAAAATTGACAATATTTGAGGAGAAAAATTCGCTGTAAATTTGTCCTACAGAATAACATCTGTAATATTGACAATTAATATTTGAGGAGAAAAATTCGCTGTTAATTTGTCCTATAGAATAACATCTGTAATATTGACAATTAATATTTGAGGAGAAAAATTCGCTGTTAATTTGTCCTACAGAATAACATTTGTAATATTGACAATTAATATTTGAGGAGAAAAATTCGCTATTAATTTGTCCTACAGAATAATATCTGAATATTGACAATTAATATTTGAGGAGAAAAATTCGCTTTTAATTTGTCCTACAGAATAACATCTGTAAAATTGACAATATTTGAGGAGAAAAATTCGCTGTTAATTTGTCCTACAGAATAACATCTGTCATATTGACAATTAATATTTGAGGAGAAAAATTCGCTGTTAATTTGTCCTACAGAATAACATCTGTAATATTGACAATTAATATTTGAGGAGAAAAATTCGCTATTAATTTGTCCTACAGAATAATATCTGAATATTGACAATTAATATTTGAGGAGAAAAATTCGCTTTTAATTTGTCCTACAGAATAACATCTGTAATATTGACAATTAATATTTGAGGAGAAAAATTCGCTTTTAATTTGTCCTACAGAATAACATCTGTAATATTGACAATTAATATTTGAGGAGAAAAATTCGCTGTTAATTTGTCCTACAGAATAACATCTGTACTATTGACAATTAATATTTGAGGAGAAAAATTCGCTATTAACTTGTCCTACAGAATAACATCTGTAATACTGACAATTAATATTTGAGGAGAAAAATTTCTTACAGCTAGGAGTGCATATTTCTGTACAAATTACTGTGCACTTAACTGCGGAATCGTCCACACCTGTGGAGTAACGGTCAGCACGTCTGGCTGCGAAACCAGGTGGCCCGGATTCGAATCCCGGTCGGGGCAAGTTACCTGGTTGAGGTTTTTTCCGGGGTTTTCCCTCAACCCAATACGAGCAAATGCTGGGTAACTTTCGGTGCTGGACCCCGGACTCATTTCACCGGCATTATCACCTTCATATCATTCAGACGCTAAATAACCTAGATGTTGATACAGCGTCGTAAAATAACCCAATAGTAGTAGTAGTAACTGCGCAATCCCGGCCAAACAGTCACTCAGCTGAGTGCGCCCCTTGTATAATGGCAGTTGACTTGGACATAAAACGTCAACGTATATGCCTAACTTGGAGTCAAACCACAAAGGGAAACGCCGAAGGAGGAGAATTCGATCCGGTGCCGTGGATTGAATTCGGCATAGCTTAGTGGTCAGAGCGCTTGGTACGTAGAACCAAGGACCTGGGTTCGATCTCCGGCGCCGGAGCGAATTTTTCTCCTCAAATATTAATTAAAAGAGATGATACTGGAGCTAAATGACAGCTATGATGAGTATTGTATTGTATTGTATTTATTAACATTCCATGGAATTCATACATTGCTTTACAGCTAGAATATGGAACAAGTCAAAAAACTTAATACTATTATAAAGTCTTAATTTATAGTCATAGTCTAGATGAAATATATACAGACGAGATTTACAATATAGTCTACTAGTACAGCACATAGTTTTAGTATCAATTTCATGAAGTGTTATTGAATGTCATGAATTCACCTACAGAATATAAGGCGTGACAAATTAGGACTTCTTTAATTTGGCCCTAAATAATCTTATGTTTTGAGTTTCATTTTTTATATCGATAGGGAGGGTATTAAAATTTTTTACTGCCATATAACGCACTCCTTTTTGATAGCATGATAGACTTGCCGATGGAATATGAAAGTCATTTCTTTGACGTGTGTTTATGCTATGAACTGTTGAATTAGTTACAAAGTTTTCACGATTACATACGAGGAAGACTATTAATGAAAAGATATACTGACAAGCCATGGGCATTATTTGTAGTTTTTTGAAAATAGTCCTACAAGATTCCCTAGATTTGGCACCTACTATTATTCTAATTGCTCTTTTTTGTAATAGAAATATACTGTTACTATCTGTGGAATTTCTCCAGAATATTATTCCAAAACTCATTACCGAGTGAAAGTATTCAAAGTATATTGTTTTTAAGGTATTGATATTTACTATCTTTTGCATAGATCTAATAGCAAAACAAGTTGAATTTAGTTTGGGGGTAATTTCTTTAATGTGATTTTTCCAATTTAACACATTATCGATTTTTAAGCCAAGAAATTTGGTTGTCGTTGTTTCTAATAGGGAACTGTTGTTAATTATTGCGCTAGAAGTTTGCGAGGTTGAATTTACACAGGATTTAAATTGAATTATGTTAGTTTTGTTACAATTTAATACCAATTTATTGACTGAGAACCAGTCACATATTTTGAAGAGAATTTTCTCTGTTGAAGATTGGAATTTGTTGGAGTTATTGGCTGTAATTACTATACTTGTGTCATCTGCAAATAATATGGGATGACCTACATCTTTTATTAGGGGGGCAAGATCATTTATAAGCACTAGAAAAAGTAGAGGACCTAATGTATGAGTATGAGATGAAGATAAATGCAAACAAGGCCAAGAACATGGTTATCAGCAGAAATATGAAGAAGGTTTTTTAGTTAGTAAAATAACATGTACAAAATTACAAAAGTATGAAGTCGAAATTAGGCAGTAGAACAAGTGGGCAGTCTCAAATACTTGAGGTATAATATAAGCAGTAACATGAGCTGCTGCCAGGAAGTCAAAAGGATGATAGCAATGGCAAAGGAAACTTTTAATAAAAAGGAGCAACGTTTGCGGGTCTCTGGAAAAAAAAAAAAAAAAAAAAAAAAAACTAAGGGAGAGACCAGTGAAGTGCTTTGTTTGGAGTGTAACATTGTATGGGGCAGAAAAATAGACATTACGACGAATGAAGAGAAACGACTAGAAGAATTTGAAATGTGGATATGGAAAAGAATGGAGCGTGTGATATTGACAGAGTAAGAAACGAAGCTGTGCTGGAAAGAGTGGGTGAAGAAAGAATGATGGTGAAACTGATCAGGAAGAGGAAAAGGAATTGACTAAGAAGAAACTGCCTACTGAAAGATGCAGTGGAAGGAATGGTGAAGGGTAGAAAAGTTTTTGGATGTAAAGATGTCAAATGATGGCAACATTAAAGTAAAGCCATGGCGCTACAGCCCTTCGAAGGGCCAAGACCGACCAGCCAGCTGCTGGTCTCACGTCCACATACCGAAGCAGAGGTGGACGATTAACCAGCCAGGACGGAGGTATCGTGTGGTTAGCACGATGATCCCCCCCAGCCTTTATAGCTGGTTTGCGAAACCGGATTTTCGCTACCTATCGTAGCTTCCCAAGTGCATCACGATGCTGGGTGGGCACCAGTTCCATACACTGGCCGAAATTTCATGAGAACATTTTTTCCCCCCTGAAGACTTGAACCAGCGCGCATTCCGTAACGCGAGTCCTAGGCAGGATGCCTTAGACCACGACGCCACGGCGGGGGACGATAGCAACATGATAACTTATTATTTGAATCGTGTCGAAATGAAGAGGAAGGCAGAAAAGAAGGAAGATTGGGAAGTGGTGAGTTTGCAGTGAAGGAGCTTCCTTGGGGAGAAAACTATGAATGAATGATAGAACTTCCATTATCATCACTATTGGGCTTATGCTATCGCGATGCACCGGTATCCTATCCTATCCTATCCTTTCCTTTCCTTTCCTTTCCTTTCCTTTCCTTTCCTTTCCTTTCCTTTCCTTTCCTTTCCTTTCCTTTCCTTTCCTTTCCTTTCCTTTCCTATTCTATCCTATCCTATCCTATCCTTTCCTTTCCTATTCTATGATTTTGGAACATAAGTATACTATTCATTCTTATCCTATCCTATCCTATTCTTATCCTGTGAAATTGGAATGTAACTATCCTATCCTATTCTATCCCGTCCTATCCTAATCTATCTTATCCTATTCTATTCTATCCTATCCTATCCTATGATTTTGGAACATAAGTATACTATTCATTCTTATCCTATCCTATCCTATCCTATCCTATCCTATCCTATCTTATCCTGTGAAATTGGAATGTAACTATCCTATCCTGTCCTATCCTAACCTATCTTATCCTATTCTATCCTATCCTATCCTATCCTATCCTATCCTATGATTTTGGAACATAAGTATACTATTCATTCTTATCCTATCCTATCCTGTGAAATTGAAATATAACTATCCTATCCTGTGAAATTGGAATGTAACTATCCTATCCAATATATCCTGTCCTGTCCTATCCTATCCTATCCCATCCTACCCTATCCTTTGATTTTGGAACATAAGTATACTATTCATTCTTATCCTATCCTATCCTATCCTATCCTATCCTATCCTATCCTATCCTATCCTATCCTGTGAAATTGGAATATAACTATCCTATCCTGTGAAATTGGAATGTAACTATCCTATCCTATGATTTTAGAACATAAGTATACTATTCATTCTTATCCTATCCTGTGAAATTGGAATGTAACTATCCTATCCTATCTTGTGAAATTGGAACATAACTGCTTTTCTTTCATATCCTATCCTATTCTCTGAAATTGGAACATAACTATCCTATCCTATCCTATCCTATCCTATCCTATCCTATCCTGTTATAGTGTAGTATCAAATTCTTTTCTGCACTGAACAGACTATTCTTACGTGTATCTTGGTAGAAGAATGGAGGGGTTAGTTATTGCATATTATGCACGAATTTCGCCTTGTTTTCTTTGCTGTGGAAAGAGCAGGAACATACTCAAGGCTATTCTGTCGCTAAATCTGGCTCAGTAGTGAAACTACAAAAATTGGAATTCTCTGATCTGGGTCATCTGATTTTTTTTCCAGAGGCATGGTGGAGGTTGAGGTTGAGGGTGGAGGGAGAATGAATGTTACGTCACAACACAACTACAGCTGGAGTAGCTGCGTCACGCAAATACCCAATCTGTCATGTTTCCCTGAGAGGACGAGAAAACTCATCTCCCCGACCCCATTCCCCCTAGCTCTCTTGTTAATTACGTCGTTTCGCTCACTGTCCTTCAGTCCGCAAAATAAGAGACATCTTCATATGTTTCCTCCGCCAACTCCCAGCGCTACTTCTGTCAACTCTTTCATATGCGATGTGAAAGCTCCATAAGGGAAGCAATACAGAAAATAATACACTCTAACACACGTCTGTATTAGATAACATTGCAGTAGAATTTATTAATCCACGGCGTAGCTCAGGCGGTACAGCATTTGCCTGCTGATCCGGAACTGCTCTCGGACATGGGTAAAATTCCCGCTTGAGCTAATATAGGCCTACCTTGTTTGATTTTCCCGAGACTTCCTCCAACTCTATGGTGAATATCAAGTAATTTATAGTGAATCCTCAGTCATATCTTGCCAAACACTATCTCGCTATCGCCAATTCCATCAACTCTAAATATCCTAGAAATTGATACAATATCGTTAAAATAAAAATCTACTACTATTATTATTATTACTAAGCTTACTACTAAATGGCTCGTGACCAGAATATTGCACGAAATGGAAATATAAAAATTAGAAATTTGTCCTTCGAAGAGGTGGAAAAATTCAAATATCTTGAAGCAACAGTAACAAATATAAATTACACACGGGAGGAAATTAAACTCAGAATATATCTGTGGTGTTTGGGTAAAGGGGGATAAGTCATAAAAATGAGTTCGGAGATAAATTTTTATTTTTTTTTATTTAAATTTAAATATACAGAATAAAGAATATAATTACAAAACAAACAAGAGAAATAGAAATAAAATAATACAAGCAATATAAAAAAGAAGATACAGTAGTATTAACAAATTTTGAGACCGAATGAGCAGCGCTCGTGCTCGG
Source organism: Periplaneta americana (assembly GCF_040183065.1). NCBI lineage: Eukaryota > Metazoa > Arthropoda > Insecta > Blattodea > Blattidae > Periplaneta > Periplaneta americana. Next base: position 44,482,763 of record NC_091123.1, read on the forward strand.
TCGCAGTTCAGATATAATATTAAAATAAATAATAATAATAATAATAATAATAATAATAATAATAATAATAATAAAATAAATAAGTAAAATAAAATAGGAACTAAAATATAATTACAGCGGCAATGGAATTATATAATATAATATTAACACTAGAGAAGAATAATATCGCACGTGAAAAGTAGGACTAATATATATTTCAAAATTATAGAATACAAATATAATATAGGTTGATTAATTCATACACATATGCTATAAATTTATTTAATCAAATTGAAGATATTAACACGTTTCTAATTTTCTTGTTATATGTTAGTGGGTTATATGTTAGAAGTTCTGAGTGTAATTTAAAGTTAAAGTTAAATGAAAATTAAACTTGGAACCGTTATTACAAATAATTTTCTACACAAATAAAACACATCAACTGCTAGTATTATTTGATTTTTGCACACCCACTTGTATAATTTAACTTGTTCATATGGGGAACAAAATTCCACCTGGACAAAAAAATGACTTATACCCCTTTACCCGAACACCACAGATATATGGGAAATGCCTGTTATTATTCGGTTGAGAAGCTTTTGTCATCTAGTTCGCTGTCAAAAAATGTGAAAGTTAGAATTTATAAAACAGTTATATTACCGGTTTTCTGTATGGTTGTGAAACTTGGACTCTCACTTTGAGAGAGGAACAGATTAAGGGTGTTCGAGAATAAGGTTCTTAGGAAAATATTTGGGGCTAAGAGGGATGAAGTTACAGGAGAATGGAAAAAGTTACACAACACAGAACTGCACGCATTGTATTCTTCACGTGACATAATTAGGAACATTAAATCCAGACGTTTGAGATGGGCAGGGCATGTAGATCGTATGGGCGAATCCAGAAATGCATATAGAGTGTTAGTTGGGAGGCTGGAGGAAAAAATACATTTGAGGAGGCAGAGACGTAGTTGAAAGGATAATATTAAAATGGATTTGAGGGAGGTGGGATATGATGGTAGACCTGAATTAATCTTGCACAGGATAGGGACCGATAGCGAACTTATGTGAGGGCGGCAATGAACCTTAGGGTTCCTTAAAAGTAAGTAAGTATTAGCAGGTTCTATCACTTGGTTGCTTTCTTTAACTGTGATAACGTTTATGTAGAAGATGCCGAAATATGAGAGGTGCAGAAAGTACAACAAGGAGGGGGAAATGCTCCCTGGGCTAAAGATAATTGTAGTTTAATTAAAATTATATATTCAAGCCTCAAAATTCTGTGCCGGTATTTAGTCATAATTCAAAATCATTACCATTTTAAAAATGCATCATTAGACTACAGACACGTCTAATGCAGAAAATTAATATTTTCAGGCTGGCTTCAAGGGGCTACAGATTTTAACAAAAATTCGAATGAAGCAATTTGTAAAATATGTAATATCTGTAAGCAACAAAATAGCGGTTGAATGAATAACAAATTGCAAGTGCCAAAGATGCACATCATTGCTGAATAATGCAATTTAATGATTCTGTGTCTTTGTATTAAATAATATTAACAATAAAATTATTAAAAATTTGTGAATGAATATAAATGGTTATGTTCATAATGCACTATACGTTTTTTTAAGTTTATTACTCCTTTCACTATCAGCTTCAGAGATAATTGGCTACTTTCTGGCGCCTTGTTGGTGTATAGTTGGCGACACTGGTCTGGAATCATCTGGCAACCCTGTTTTAGTCCATGAGATTTTTGAGTGAGTCTCGAATAAACATAATAAATGTAAACTGTTAATGTAGAAGATGTGTTCTTTTAATAGTACATAAATAATTATAAAAAAAATGCTATGTATGTATATTAAGATGTAATCCTGTAAATTATATATACAGTAAATTTTTTAGTCCCACTGCACTGTGTATAATGCATGTATATTGTTTAAAAAGTTTCTCAGGACAACAAACAGGAAGAGATGTGGAAAGTCGGATCCATATGGCTCTGAAGTATTACCACAGTCTAGTATATACAGTCGCGAAGCTCAATACGTAGTAAATATGCAAACATTAGGTAGTTGCTTACCACTAGGATCGCTAATCTCGCCTCATTACAGGCAATGCAAAATAGAACCGTCACAGTCTATTGTTTCTAGCACCCTCAAAACTCAAGCTTCGTGACTGTATATAGTAGACTGTGGTATTACAAAGCGCACCGGCATTAATTGGCCCTATTAATAGTGAATGAGTTAAATTATTCCGAATTACCAATTGAAATTCAAAATATGTGGGGAATCAAAGTCAGCGTACTGTTATAAATAATCACCTCAAAGAGTTGACCGTTACCATGTGCCACATAACTTACAGAACTGCGCTCGCGCGTTTAGATAAGCGGGTAGGGTGTCACAGTGCAACCGGTGCCGCGTAAGCAAAGCGAATTCACCGCTGACAACACGAAAAACAGAAATATTCCCCTCATTCGCCAAATTGATATTGTGGTTGTAATCCTAGCACTTCGTTCATAAGCGTTATTATACACTCTCAGACTGTCGGAAAGAAAATCATGACGAAATTATCCCTTAAACAATTTGAAATTTTACACAATATAATAATAATAATAATAATAATAATAATAATAATAATAATAATAATAATGTATAAAAAAGATGGACTCAATTTCAAAGCCCTATATCTCTGCACATTTCGAATGCTTCTATTCGCTTCTCTTCACTTCGTCGTAATGGCCATGTTTCTGCCCCATACAATGCTACACTCCACACAAACCACTTCACTAGTCTCTTCCTTAGTTTTTTCTCCAGAGGTCCTCAGAAGATGCTCCTTTTTCTATTAAAAGCTTCCTTTGTCATTGCTATTCTAATTTTGACTTCCTGACAGCAGCTCGTGTTACTGCTTATAGTACACCCCAAGTACTTGAAGCTGTCTACTTGCTCTACTTCCTCATTTAGAATTCGCAAGTTTACCTTCTTCACTTTTCTTCCTATGACCATGGTCTTCGTCTTGTTGGCATTTACTTCATTTCACACTGCTCACAGCTGTCATTTAGCTCTAGTTGCATATCCCTTAGTATCATCTCCTCTTCTGCTAACAACGCCATATCATCAGCAAATCTTATGCACTTTATTCTTCTTCCTCCTACTTTTACCGTTCTGGAAACAGTTCTTCACTAAATCCTCCAAGTAGATGTTGAACAGGGTAGGTGATAAAGGGCATCCTTGTCGTACTCCTCTCCCTATTTCACTTCCTTCTGACATTTCTTCTCCTATCCTGACTTTCACTCGTTTCATATAAAAGTTACTGAACAGCCTCCTCTCTTCCCAATCCACGCCAATTTTCTTCAGGATCTCCATCAGTTTATTCCAATCCACTCTGTCAAACGTCTTTTGTAGGTCCACAAATACCACGTACACTTCTTTATTCATCTCCAGGTATCTTTCGTCAATTGTTCGCAGCAGTTAAATTACATCTCTCGTACCTTTTCTGTTCCTAAACTCAAACTGCTCTTCTTCCAACCGTTCTTCCATTTTAGAATATAAACCGTCACTAATCGCAGTAATATCTCGGCATCGAAAACAGTTTCAAACCTGTACGATCACTAGTTTCATTTATGATGGCAAGTTAGTGATAATGGAAACGTACGATACACTTTGAGTGAACTATAATGAAAAATTTGTTGAGCTGGGACTAATTTCGGAATATCGCTTCATATGAAGACAAGAATACTGCATGACTTTAATTAATTGAATCGGTATATTTTTTAAAAGGGCGTAAGTCAAGATAAGGTAATTTGTGGGAAGCTGAAATAAACTATTTTAAAGGAAAACCATCTGAGTAAATATATTCTGGTAGTGTGCGCTGATAGTCTAAGTTAAGTTTAATAGTATTTAAAGAAACTGTAGGGTTTACATGGATGCTTAATTAATTATTATTGAGTTCGGAATATGTATTATATGTCTTTCTCGTGTTAAATTCTATCGTATCTGGTTGACATGTTTCGACCTGTTATTGGCCTTCTTCAGAACTGGTTGTTGCTGGTTTTGGTGTCTTTTGTTTTGTTTCCAGTGGGGGTGTGTTTGTGTAGTGTAATGTGGAGTCAAAGAGTGTTTGTGTTCTGAAATTGAGTTGTGTGTTGAGAATTTCATTTGGGTATGTATGTTTTCGTGTTTCTGTATACTTCATATTGTTCTAGTGTGTTTAGTTTCTTGCTTTTTGGTTGGATGTGTAGAATTTCCATGTCTGTGTTGATGTCTCTGTAGGTGTGGTTAGCATTTGTGATGTGTTCTACATTTGTGGAAGTGTTTGTACTTTTGTTATAGCTGTGATGCCTTCTTTGTAACGTGTTTGAAATGATCTGCCTGCCTGTCGTATGTAGAAGTTGTTGCAGGTGTTACATTTGAGTTTGCATACTCCTGTGTGGTTGTATTTGTTTGTGTTATTTGTGTGTTGAAGTGTTTTTGTAGAGTATTATTTGTTCTGTATGCGATGTTGTAATTTAATTTTTTGAATGAGGTTGAAATCTTGTGTATGTTTGTTTTCGTGTGTTAGTGTGATGTATTTTTTGTGTTCTTGTGTGTGTGTTATATTCTTATGTTTTTCGTGATTATGTTTTGTCTTTCGTATTATATTGTCTATTATGTTGGGGTTGTATCCGTTTTATTGTGCTATGTATTTGATTGTGTTTAGCTCATAGGACAGACAGGCAGATCATTTCGAACATGTTACAAAGAACACATCACAGGCATAACAAAATTACAAAACACTTCCACATATGCAGAACACATCACAAATGCTAACCACACCTACAGAGACATCAACACAGACATGGAAATTCTACACATCCAACCAAAAAGCCAGAAACTAAACACATATAATATGAAATATACAGACACACAAAAACACATCCAAATGAAATTCTCAACACACAACTCAATTTCAGAACACACACTCTTTGACTCCACATTACACTACACAAACACATCCCCACAGGAAACAAAACAAAAAGCGCCAAGACCAGCAACAACCAGTTCTGAAGAAGGCCAATAACAGGTCGAAACATGTTAACCAAGTACGATAGAATTTAACACGAGAAAGACATATAATACATATTCCGAAGTGATATAGTGTTAAAAGTTGTGTAATCAAGATGTATAATAATTATTGAGATTTGAAATATGAGAAAATACGGCCTTTCAAAAAAATCTCTTTTAGGACAAAGATAAACGAAATATAACATGAATATTAAATGGCATTAGTGAACGAACTGTTAATGGAAGTTATGCACAAAGCACATAAGACACAAAAATCATTCATTATTGAAACAAAATAGAAGACATATTGAAAATGGAAAGAGAGAACATTACCCATACCACAGTCTAGTGTATTCAATCAAGAAGCTTGAGTTGTGAGGGTGTTAGGAACAATAGGCTGTGCCGGTACTATTTCGCATTGTCTGTAATGAGGCGATATTAGCGATCCTAGTGGTTAGCAACTATCTATGAATGCATATTTACTACGTATTGAGCTTCGTGACTATATACTAGACTGTGCTCATACTTTACATTATTTGTAAACAGAAATAAGAATAAAACATTCAAACCAACACAGTTATAGCTTCATTCTCGAAACTGGGTGACGTATGTTACTTGGTGTATTCCTGATACTGCGCAGAATTTTTAAGTTATTTTTAGGATACAGAGTTTTTTTGTTGTACACTTTCTGTTAGGCAGACCGTTGCTAACACCTTCAAGTCCAATTATTCCGTTAGAAAAAATCACATTTCAAAAACAGAATATTGACAGACGATTCAGTGAGTGTGAGATACTGAAATACAAAACAAAACTAATAAGTACGCGTGTTCCCGGTATGACGTTATTAATGTCTTTGTCTATATGTTCATGTAGCAAGAAAATATGTTGAGCATGGACCAACTATCCGCATGCAACTCTGTCTGTCTGTCTGTCTCTGGTATTAATTGAAAGCGACGCGCGAAGCAGATCCTTTGTCCACGAAGTCGTGAATTTCCGACAACCACTGAAGAGTGATTGTTCCATTGTATTGCGGAGGGGAATGATAAGGCCAGACGACGTCCACATTGTTTGTAGAAAATGAGTTTTTCGTGAACTGCAGACTTACTCTTCACAGTAATTCATTTAAAATATACCCATAGAACCCACAGCTGGCCAGGAATGCGGAACTTCAGCGAGTCGTTTAAATGCAACTGTCTTACTAACCTTAGTTGGCAGAACACTGGCTTGAAATGGGTGCGAACCTGGGTTTGAATCCAGGTGGTAGCGGAGTCGTATTTTCGTTGGACAAAGCCAAATTCCCTGAGGGTTTATCTCTGGATTCTCCCGTTTACCTCCATCATTCCGCTGTCACACTCCATTTCACTATTCATCATTAGAGACCGTTTTGTTAGTCCAACAATATCGAAATGAGTGTAAGCTAAAGTGTTCAAGGGTCATGCATTACGTCACGTGTCCTTCAGTAGACACCCTGCTCACAAGCACAAGTATAATAAAAGCCACCGTTTCTGGCGCATGAAATAAGTAATGGGAACGTTGAGAGCGAGTATCTTATCTTTGCCACAGTCTGTGGACAAGAAAGCTGAAAACTGTGATTGGCAGATTGCTGACGTTACATCTGTTTAGGAGGTGGTACCACTCTCAGCCGAAGTAGCAACAAATGCCCCGACTCAAGGACACAACAAAGTGCGAGTATCTTGCTTTTGACGCAATAAGACTGACAACTGTGAATGGCAGATTGTTACGTGACGCATATTTGAGTGGCACCTTTCTTAACTGCACTGGAAACAAATACTCACTGACTGGATTTTTACTGAAGGACACGTGGCAAAAACGCTGGCACTGGCTGTAACGCGCAATCAAACAAATTCCTTACACCTAAACAAGTACAGTATGCTTCAGTTTAGCAATGTTTGTTATTATGCACTACTAATTGAAATAAAAGGTGCCTAAAACAAGTGCGAAAGTACAGGAGTGAGTAGAGGAATTCGGAAGACAGTATGTCTGAGTAAGTGGCGACATAATTGGGCATAATTTATGAACGACTGACATAATCTGTTCTAAAAGACGATATTTACAGCAACACTGTAATTAAAAAAATACATAAACCATTTGAAATTGATGCAAAGAAGTGAGTCCGATGATCTACTTTCAACTAATAATTCAGTGTTAGCGGACGAATTTAGCAGAGATCTGTATGAAATGATGGTGCAGGCCAACATTTAACAAAGTTCAGGACACGCACTTTAAACATTTTGTTGGAAAGTACACTTGTATACAAGGCCTTACCTGTGTTATAGTAGAACCGGTATTTTCAGTTAAATTTTGCAGAAAATATTATTGTAATCTAGGCTTAAACATTTCATTCAAGCCAGTACCTGTGTTACAGTTGCACCGGTGTTTTAAGTTAAAATTTTACAACAAAGTTTATCGTAATATAAGTTTAAACATTGCATTAAGAACGGTATTTGTGTTACAGTTATACCGGTGTTTTAAGTTCAAATTTTACATCAAAGATTGTTATAATATAGGCCTAGGCTTAAACATTTCATTAAGAGTGAAACAGTAAGTTCAAAAGTTTACAGCAAAGACTGTGTTAATATTTTGTAATACCCTAGATCACACATACTCAGATTGCTCGAAGTTATAGGCTTTGACGGTAACAACTTTTGTCAGGTTTACTATGCTGCCATCTAGTTATTATGTAAGGATTCACGTCATAACTCCCATTTGAATTACATTAGCGACTGTACTGTCATCTCGTGTTCGTTTACGGCGGACGGGTGGCGATCCTGGCGGTTGTTCTCTTCAAAGTGCAATCGATTTTAACATATGAATGAGCAATCTATATGTGATCTGGGGTAATACACAACACAGCCTTATTCTTTAAATTCTCTTATGTGTGTACTGTGGTTGTTCTCCTTGATGCGGAAATAGTACAGGCCGAGCGCCACTACTCTTGGTTGTCATTTGGATCATTGCACAAACTCCGTACTAACTTAACTTCAAAGAGTAGTAGCTAAGATTCAGGTCTCAATTCGTCATTTCAATAATAGTATCTACTAGAATACTGCAGGGGTCCAACTCTGTGGAGTAACGGTTAGCATGCCTGACTGTGAAACAAGTGGGCCCGGGTTAAAATCCTGGTTGGGACAAGTTTGCAAGATGTATATGATTTTTTCTGGTAGTAATCTGTTGGACATGCTGTATAACTAATCGAAATAGTTGCTCTCATTAATAGAGAAGTTGGAGGTAAGAGTATATTAGTAAAACTGTTCATGGAAACAAGTTTTTGAAAAAAGAATACAGATATTGCACCATTTAAAATACTGATTTCTTTATATATGGACTAGAAGCCTATTTAACGTTCTAACTGTAAAATATACGTTATAATAAAAACGTCAATAAAAAGGGAACGAACAGTAACATGCGAAAATTAAGTGTGTTTGAAAACACAGCGTAAAGAGATGCTCGTGCTCTTAAAACGGGAAGTTTGATTAGATCGCGTCAGAGTCTGCAGCCGCCCGAATATTTACTGCTCTCATTTCATAGCCCGTTGGTTTATACTCTGTTCGAACTAACGGCTTCTCTCCGATTCCAGACTCACTTCACCGGCTTTTAGTGCTAGAAGCGCGCATGCATTGCTTTATCGTCGCACGAAGCGACCGACAAGTGAATTTAGTCGCACAATGAGGCGCTTTCTTACTTCGGCGGCATTTGGAGAGCCTGGACTCCACAAAGAAATAATGGAGTGGAGTGGAAGAAAACAAGAGCATCGGAAATTGCGTAGAAAGGGACGCAGGAGGTTAAGAGCAGAAAATAACAAGAAGTGAAATAAAACGAAACGAAGTAAAATGAACGTAATTAATTACTGAATGAAGAAAAAAAGATTTAGAATGATGATAAATAGGGTACGGATTTTTAGGTCGTTAAAATGTAATGTTAGGTGCCTAAAATAGGCTTAGGAGTGTAGGAAATAGTCTCTAAAGAATTGAAAATAGGCTCTAACAAAAATAATGTTTTTTTTTTTTTAAACACGTTCCAAATAAGCAGGAATTCACTTCTAGAATTTAATAATTTTAAATGTTTATACACCGTTACAGCGAGTTTACTCCGGCGAATTCCTGGATACGACATCGTGAAGGCCTAACCTCTAGCGAGTGGCGCGAAGCTATTAAAATGACTGCACACGTGTCTTCCGTACGTTCCCTTCCGGGCAGGACTCGGGACAACATCCTCTGTCGGCGATGCCACAGAGAGCCAGAAACACTTGCACATGTCCTGGGCTCTTGTCCGCACGGTGAAGAAGTACTCCGTAACTCACGACACCATAGAATTCGTTCGATGATCGCCGAACAGTTTAGATCAATAGATTTTCATGTGTTCGAAGAAGTTCACGGACTGGCAGACAATGGCAGTACAAGAAGAATAGACATGATTGCCATCCCGCCAAATAACAACAATGGCTACATCATCGATCCCACCGTTAGATTTGAAAAACAAAAGAGCCAACCTGAAGATGTAAATAGGGAAAAAAACGACATCTATGTACGTACCGTTCCATATTTCATGGACAAATACGGTCTACAACAAATTGAAGTAATAGGCCTTATGGTTGGAGCGCGCGGAACTATTCCCGGTTTCTTCTTCCAGACCTGGCAACGTTTCGGCCTACAGAGGAAGGCAATTGATGACATCGTTCTTGCAGCTCTGAGAGGATCAATATTTATACTCCGCAACCATCTATACGGTCAACAGTGATCTTCAACTAATTAATTAGTAGCTACTTATTTATTCAGTAATTTCTTGTCGTTGTTGTAGGACTCCCTTCAACTTAAACATATGTATATTATTTATACTTCCAACTGCCTATTGCACAATATGCTCTGTCTCTGTGGCAGCCTGTTAATACAGGGAGCTGTTATCGTTTAGATAAATAAATAAATAAAAGTATAAGAACAACATATATCTAATTAGTTATACATAAACTAAACAATTAAATGTGAAAAATAAGGTTTAGACATAAATTCAGTACACAAACATGTCAAATAAATTTTTACCAAGCCTTGTCCGTTAATGTCCATAATTAGCTTCACAATAAGTTACTAATACTTTTTCTAAATTTTCAACTAAAAAGCAATGCCGTCTGTCACTCAACACAATTTGTATGCTGAAAATGAACATCCACTGAAGTAACAGGAGCGTATTTCAATTTTGACACTAGTTGGACAGGAATATTACACTGTAAATCCGTGTTCTTCCCTGCTAGGATATCTGAAACAGTAAGCAGGTCCTTCAGTGCTACATTTCTCTGCAGAACTTGCTCCAGTTAATCCCGTACTTTATTTCCAACAGAACCAGGAACACTTTTGGAATTTAAAATGCAAATTTTCGAAATAAGATGGGTGTTTTGATCTATTAGAAATACAACTTACTTAATAGGTCAAAATAGGCTTTGTCGTCAAAATAGGCGTTTTTAGGTGCTGTTAAAATACCAATTTTAGGCATAGTTTTATATGAAACGTGTACTTGCAAGTTTTTTTATGAACTTATCTTTTAAGGATTAAAATAGGTTTTTACTTAAAATCCGAACTCTAATGATAAATACGGAGAAGAGAAACAGAGAAATAGACAGAGACGAGAAAAAAACACGAATAAAGAGGGAAAAATAAACAAGGGGGAGGAGAAACTAGGTTTCCAGTTACCGTTGAATAACATTATGTTACGTATTATTTCACCTCTGATTGAGGTTCTGGCTGATATGTACATCTATTACCAGGGAGTAGTCCTACATCTCACTTGACGATATGTGTCAGAGGAAGAATAATATTGTTTGTATGCATCTGAAGTCTGACTAGTGTAATGCGTAGCTAGTCGGCGATGTATGCAATGTAGGGAGAAAGGAACTGGCCACCCTACCCCATTATCTCCTGGTCTAGTTGCTTCATAAGTGGTGCCTTGTTCATTCAGACCTGTCTTCGGACAGTTGACTAAACAACAATGTATTCTTTGCACGACCGTGTTTTCGTTGTACTTACCGCTGTTGTTGACAGGCCTTGTGTGGGATTTACAATATGCGGACTGGTTGCTAGAGAAACAGATTGTTGTTACAATTCATTACGACACTAGTGCTGTTACAAGACATAAGAGTACTAATAAATTACAGCTAATTTTCCACACTACTCATTCAATCACAAATCTATTCATCTACTAATTCATCCATTTCTCACTCACTCACTCACTCACTCACTCACTCACTCACTCACTCACTCACTCACTCACTCACTCACTCACTCACTCACTCACTCACTCACTCACTCACTCACTCACTCACTCACTCACTCACTCACTCACTCACTCACTCACTCACTCACTCACTCATTTATTCAATTATTTATTTATTTAATTATTTACTTAATTATTTATTTACCTATGTATTTATTTTGCCATTGGTTCATTACAGTTCACCTGGGATTAAGTCAGTCGTACTGGATTCCTATGGAGCTCAATTGTTAGAAACGCGCTGGTGTTCTTTTGCAGATATGACGAGTGCACGACATTTTTGTGTTCTGTATGATTATTTTCATGCATTTTGTCCCGTTTTAATATTTAAGTTGCATGAAATTCGATGTATATAGCTTCCAATGGTAAAGTTTGAATAATTTTATTAATAAACGTCAATAAAAATACTTAATTTGTTGCAGGAAAATACTGTACTTAAGGCGGAGGTCGTTACTGTGAACAATCCCTGTAACTTAATTTTCAACTTATGGTGAGTAGTGAAAGAATAATTTGTTTTCCTTTATTACAGTATATATACGTATTTTTCTGTATATTGCTTACTTTCTCTTCTAAGGAAGGCGAAAAGAGACACTTCTTTCTTTTCTCATTTATCCATTTTGTTAAGACATTCTCTATTAAACAGAATACTGGTATATACAATATATGTAAATTACAAGTTAATTGATAAACATAAGGTTACTGTCATTTGTCCAGAGTAATGGATATGCATTTTTTAATCTTCAATTTCTAAACAATTATTGTCATTATTATTTACATCACAAAATAAGTAATGCTACCTCTTTAATGTTACAACACTAGTTCAAAGTTACACGCCTTTAATAATAATAATAATAATAATAATAATAATAATACTTACTTACTTACTTACTGGCTTTTAAGGAACCTGGAGGTTCATTGCCGCCCTCACATAAGCCCGCTATAGGACCCTATCCTGAGCAAGATCAATCCAGTCTCTATCATCATATCCCACCTCCCTCAAATCCATTTTAATATTATTTTCCCATCTACGTCTCGGCCTCCCCAAAGGTCTTTTTCCCCTCTGGCCTCCCAACTAACACTCTATATGCATTTCTGGATTCGCCCATACCTGCTACATGCCCTGCCCATCTCAAACGTCTAGATTTAATGTCTCTAATTGTGTCAGGTGAAGAATACAATGCGTGCAGTTCTGTGTTGTGTAACTTTCTCCATTCTCCTGTAACTTCATACCTCTTAGCCCTAAATATTTTCCTAAGCACCTTATTTTCAAACGCCCTTAACCTATGTTCCTCTCTCAAAGTAAGAGTCCAAGTTTCACAACCATAAAGAACAACCGATAATATAACTGTTTTATAAATTCTAACTTTCAGGTTTTTTGACAGTAGACTGGATAATAAAATCTTCTCAACCGAATAATAACAGGCATTTCCCATATTTATTCTGTGTTTAATTTCCTCCCGAGTATCATTTATATTTGTTACTGTTGCTCCCAGGTATTTGGACTTAATAATAATAATTTACCTGCTGCAGTTTGAACTTTCGACCTCGGCCTCTGACAGAAACCATCTAGAATGTTTACCGCTTATGCCACAGAGACATAGTAATATTATATCCGACACATTTGAGCCGTTCAGAGCAAAAGTGGTGTAAGTCAAAATTGGGTAATGAGATTTAAAGTAAAAATTCTTAAACTACAGCGCAAAGTAGCAATTAATATGGCCTTCTTGCTATCCACTGACTACTAATAGTTTAAATGAATTGAATATTAACTGATACTTCGCGTTGTATTTTACTGAATGTTTCCTTTAATCCTCATTACCCATTTTTGACTTATACCACTTCTGCTCTAAACGGCTCACTTCGAAATGTATCGCTATGCCACGTGCAGCTTCAGTCAGTGGCGTACTGGCTCAAAATATATTTCACTCCATAACGTACAAGTTTGAATCCGCATTCCCCTAGTTCCCTATCTCGAAATACTTACCTAGGTCCTCTGTACAAACCCTTGAATTTCTTCGGTTGAATTCTTAAACAACCTTTATATATACGCATGCATAATATGCAAGTATTCATTTCAATCATTCATGGTGTTCTGCCCAAGGGCAGGTCTTTCGCTGCAAACCCAGCATTCTTCAGTCTTTCATGTTTTCTGCCTTCTCTTAGTCTTCTTTTATGATCCATATATCTTAATGTTGTCTATCATCTGATACTTCTTTCTGCCCGAACTCATCTCCCGTTCACCATTCCTTCCAGTTCATCCTTCAGAAGGCAGTTTCTTCTTAACCAATGACCCAGTTAATTTCTTTTTCTCTTCGTGGTCAGTTTCAGCATCATTCTTTCTTCACCCATTCTTTCCAACACAGCTTCGTTTCTTATACTGTCTGTCCATTTCACACGCTCCAGCTTTCTCCATATCCACATTTAAAATCTCTCTATTTGCTTCTTTTCATTTCGTAGTAGGCTAATGTCCATGTTTGTACCCCATACATTGCTAGACTCCATACAAAGCACTTCACAAGTCTCTTCCTTAGTTCTTGTTCCAGAAGTCAGCAGAAGATGCTTCTTTCCCTATTAAAAGCTTCCTTCGCCAATACTATTCATGTTACTGCTTATAGTACATCCCAAGTATTTGAAGCTGTCCACTTGCTCTACTGTCTAATTTAGAATTCGAAAGTTTACTTTCTTTACTTTTCTTCCTATGACCATGGTCTTCGTCTTATTTGCATTTATCTTCATCCCATACTGCTCACAGCTGTCATTTAGCTTCAGTAGCACATCCCTTAGCATCATTTCCTCTTCTGCTAACTAAGCCATATCACCAGCAAATCTTATGCACTTTATTCTTCTTTCTACTATCACTCCTGCCATGTTCTGAAAACAAAACTTCTTCATTAAATCCTCCAAGTAAATGTTGAACAGATTAGGTGAAAAAGGGTATGCTTGACGTACTCCTCTCCCTATTTCGCTTCCTTCTGACATTTCTTCTCCTATCCTGACTTTGACTCGTTGTTTCATATAAAGGTTACTGAACAGTTTCCTCTCTTCCCAATTCACGCCAATTTTCTTTAGGAGCCGCATCAGTTTATTTCAGTTCACTCTGTCAAACGCGTTTTTATTTCAATTCACTCTGTCAAACACCTTTTCTAAGTCACACATACTGTATACATGTCTTTATTCTTCTCTAGGTATCTTTCGTCGATTGTTCGTGTCCACACCTGTGGAGTAACAGTCAGCGCGTCTGGCCGCGAAACCAGGTGGCCCGGGTTCGAATCCTGGTCGAGGCAAGTTACCAGGTTTTTCTCTCAACCCAATACGAACAAATGCTGGGTAACTTTCGGTGCTGGACCCCGGACTCATTTCACCGGCATTATCACCTTCATTTCATTCAGACGCTAAATAACCTGAGATGTTGATACAGCGTCGTAAAATAACACAATAAAATAAAATAAATAAAATCGATTGTTCGTAGCAGTCCAATTGCATCTCTCGTATCTTTTCCCTTCTTGAAGCCAAACTGTTCTTCTTCCAACCGTTTTTTCTTCATTTTTGTTCTGTATTCATTCGTACCTATATTTTTGTGTGTTCACCTGTGTACTTGTTATGTGTTATAGTTTGACAACTTCAAGTGAAACCCCGTAAAACACGCCAACTTCTGGAATCTCTCTCTTTCTTTCTTCTCTCTCCCTCGCTCCTCGTCATTCAGTCACCAATCACCACGTAAATATCTGAGAGGGTGTGTGTGGGCATCGCGACCAGTAGAAGAACCACTCTCCAGTATTACCACAATAACGGATTCTTCATTTTTGCCTCGACTGTCGGCTAGGAAGGTTCCATTATGCTAGCATTGCAGGCAACTAGTCAACCTTTTAATGCTTTTGTTAGCAGGTTTGACAAACTGTGAGTGGACCTGCAAGTACATAGTGCATAGTGCTCTCTCCCTTCCCCCCGTGCTTTCTCACTTGCTCCTCCCCAAGGCAGTCGGCGCTCACGTAGTAACTCGGCCAGGGTTTCAGTTCGATTTGTCAATCTATAGGTTAGAGTTGGGCAACACGATTCTTTTTCAGAAGTCGATTCCAACGATTCAATCATACATTACGAATCGATTCTAACGATTCGTTCACGATTATTCTCAGTCTGCGATTCCAACTATTCTTTTGAATCGTCAACGAGTTCACGATTCTTCCTACTCTGCGATTCCAACGATTCGTCAACGAACGACTTACAGGACACTTTCCTTTGTAAACCACGCGTAGAACAAAAACGTTATACATCTCTCGCATAGATGGCATAAGAGGCGAGACATTGGATTGTCTCGTTCTCATTGGCTGGAACCATTCAGCATGACCTCCATTAATCTACAAAATTACCCAAGATAATGTTTCTAAATTATAATTTATCAACTAAACCTTATTACGAAGTACATTTTTTGCATTACATCTCTATTTAACTATGCACATTTCAGGTTTGGGTTCATTATTTTCCATACTTAACAAATGCAGTATTTTGATTTCACTCTCGCTCGGGAGTATTCGGCACGGTTCGGAAATGTCCGTTGACAGGTAACATCAAACAAGTAAATAGAATCGTGGGTTACGATACCATGTCAATTCGTTACTATTCTTTTGAACGACGATTCGTTACGATTCTTTTGAACGACGATTCGTTGATACCACGAATCGATTCTTACGATTCTTTATTATTAGTCGTTCGAATGAACGATTCGTTCACGAATCGACCCAACTCTACTATAGGTACGTTTATGTGAATGTCTTATGTGCGAATATTTGCATGTATACTGTGTTGTGCAGTGTATGTGTGTGGATATTACATGATAGTATGTGCCCCATCTTTCTGTTTTCCATCGTGTGAACATAATTATCTGTTGTAACAAGTACACGCAATAGTAATTACGCTGTTATTTATTCTTGGACAGCATATAATTAGAACTGGAATCTCAAGGGTGGTTGTGGTGAATGGAATATATTGACCTAAGGAAAGGGTGAACGAAGGGTTATTAGCGCTCACTCTAACATATTGTTTGCTGTTACTGAAGCGGTCAGTCTGCAGTCGGTAAGGGATTTCAGACGACGGAGGAACTCCGTTTTAATTAGTACTTCATCTACGGACAGGGTCAAGATTCTCTTTACACAACTTGGGTAGGGTGAGCTTATTCTCTTCTCGAAATACGGAATAATTTTCCATGGACTGTTTGTTCCAGTTACCGTTTCTTTACAATACATATTCAAATGAAATTTTAATAACTACAATTTCCAGGAAGAGGATTCTCGTTTTGAAATGTAAATTTCACCCATAAATTATTAAATACGGTATATGAATGTATTAATTATCAAGTTCAGAATATAGGTAGTCATTGTTAAAACTTACATTGTGTATTTATCTTAATGGTATGATATTTTGAAGTAGGCTAAGTATATTTCTGAAAATTCCAAAATATGAGCTTCTTTCTCCACCCATTTCTACATGCGATCGATGATTTAGGACAGATCAACGTAGCCAGTTTTGTTTGAATACATCTGCGAATGCATGCTTATTATCAGAGACCGGAACTTTGGCAGAATGCCTTTTTTTTTTTAGTAGGTTATTTTACGACGCTTTATCAACAGCTTAGGTTATTTAGCGTCTGAATGAGATGAAGGTGATGATGCCGGTGAAATGAGTCCGGGGTCCAGCACCGAAAATTACCCAGCAGAGAATGCCTTTTTAAATGTGTTAAATCTATCTTCATTTTGAAAATAAATCTGTGCGAATTATGCCTTTGTGATTGAAACGTTACAGTTTTACGCTGCCCTTTTCTGCCTTTTATAATATCAATGCCTAATTTACAAAATAAATGCTTTTTTTGCCTTTATTTGATTACTAGTGGCTTGTGCAGCAAATGCTGCTGCAAACTAAGTTCATTAGACGTTCACATAAAAATTTTTCAGATTCCTTTTCAATGAAGAATACTTGTCCTTTTTATAGTTATTTGCTTCCATAATAATGGAACATACTCCCTCTGAATGGATTTTTTTAGGCCAAATACTTTTCCTTGAACCTATCCAACTTCAGTTTTTGAGTTTCAACGCGAAAACGCAAGTATCAATGTCAGGATGATAGCAGTAGCTATTTCAGGTCATTGTAGATTGTAGGCAAAAGTTAAAAAAGTCAGGTTTGCTATGCTTTCGAACGATAGCATTTTCTTATAGCTGCATGTAGAACTTGAAATGTAGAGCGTAAAATCATTTTATCCTACTAAGAGATCTTGCTGAAATGATCGGGAGACTACAAAATTTTCTAGGTCTCTTATTTTATCAGTAAGTAATACCTTTTAGTTTTTCCTTAGGAACTGTAATTTTTGCGCTCTCTCGAGCCAATACTGAAGACAATGACACATATCAATATCTACACCACACCGCCATTAAGTATATGAAAAAGACCCAACCCCAATGGTTTAATAAGTATAAAAATATTTGATTTTTAATAACAATATTATTATCTTACTTAAGTTTTGTAGTTATATATAGCAGTCACTCAGTAAATTATAGAAATGAAGATCTAAATTAATATATTCTCTACATTTACTTACATAACCTCAAAACGTTTCACTTTCATGTCATCAATATAGCATCAATATTATGTACAATTAATGAAGAATAGACGCATCATGATACTAACTATAATAATATTTAATTTCTAATGGTAATAATGACATCAAACCACCTCAAGTTTCGTAGATTTGAATATCCAATACACAGCTGTACTCAGAAAATTATACACTGCAGAATCAGTTTTTAATAAATTGAATTGAGCTCGAAATATGTCGGCAAACCTGCAGGTCATGGCCTTCGTGTGATAGCCTATTGTTTATTGTAGTGTGTGTTTTGTCCTGAAATTCAATCAAGTCGGCCATGATTTGATAAAATTAGTTCTCAAAACTGACAACAGATGGATTTTGGAAAATAGGAAAATTATGTAGGAAAATTGACATTTCACTGAAAACTACTACTTTTCCGAAAAACTTTGGATTCCAAGCTTCAAAATTAGGGGCCATTTATTAAAATCCGTTCAGCCGTTTTCCCGTAATTTCCATTACCAGTTGAAATTATATATATAGATTTATCTATTATCTATTAATTTATTATTAAAATTGCCTACAGATATATTTTTATTTATTTATATAACCGCTACAATGAAAGTGACTTCACCGCATGTATATTATTGTCTTTCAGTCAGTTCATTTCTCTTTGCAACAATGAGTGCTGCCGTGCAAAAATAGTTTTAATCATCGCTTGTGTTTATTTGACAAGGCAACAATGAGTGCGAGTCTAACGTTATTTTTCTTTCATTTTTCATTGCGAGGTTTTTGTAGCTAGCTAAATATTTCATATCGCAATATATCAGTACAACCAAACATAAAAATGCACTTTCCAAGACTACTGGGAAGAAGATTTCTTTTCTTCCAACAGTAATTGCAACATCGAGTCGAAAATCTCAATTTGCATTCGACTTATGTAAAGCTTTTCTTGCTGCCGAAATCCCTTTGTGGAAAGTGCAAGGTTGTGGGTCTAGTGCAAGGTTTTGTAATTGCCTTTTATTGCGTATTTTAGCTATTTATAATACCTTTTTGCCTGCCTATTTTAGCTATTTATGATGCCTTTTTGCCTGCCTATTTTAATGATTCATAATGCCTAAACTTCCGGTCTCTGCTTATGTATAATACACTCTACAGTTGGGGACGAGCGAGTAGAACTGTTGAGTAACTCGGTTCTAGCGGTTTAATGTGCTTGCGGCGGAGCACCGGAGTTAAGGCTAGTTCACAATAAACCGGGAATGGAAACGACAACGAGAACGAGAGCGGAAATAATATTAAAACATATGTATTAAAATTTGAGCATTAACAATAGTTAATTGTGAGTGCTGACATTTAAATACATTTATTTTAATAATATTTCCGTTCTTGTTCTTGTTGTCGTTTCCGTTCCCGGTTTATTGTGAACTAGCCTTTACTCGATTAACCGTAGCCGTTACCGGTAGATTCAAACGTTCAAACAGAGTTCACGTCTTTCACTTAATTCTAGCAGAAATGATGTAAGTACGTAAATATTTTCCGCTGCAGGACAAATTATTTCCGACAGGAGATCATCCTCATTCCCAAGGCGGGCTGAAACCCTAGTATTTTTGAAGAGGAATTCATCCTATATATGACCTATTACTGTATATAATAATAATAATAATAATAATAATAATAATAATAATAATAATAATAATAATAATAGTGTGTTTGATTAATATTGAAATATGTTAAAAAAAAAAGGAAGTGCATTATATTTTTCTATTTGTGTTTTTTGGATTTGTTACCTCATCAGTCATCATTTTATTTGTATTTATTTATAAGATTTATATTACCTAATTATTTAATTTATCAATAATATTACTCTTCACCAAAGAGAACATGGTTGTATGGAAGGCTAGTAGGCTAATGTTATAAAATAAATAAACATTAAGTTCTTCTGTTCAAGGTTCCACGTTTTATTGATTATTTTATCCACTTTCCATAATATTGAATAATTTTGTGTGTTATTTTTAAGTGCTTTAGGCAGCGCTTCGTGGAGCCCGTTTCTTTCTATCTTCTTTTTTACTTAGCAGCAGCGTCTAACATTTACCTCACATGTTAATTTATTAGCCGTTAGTGTTATAAATTAATGTATCAATTTTATTTCGTCTGAAATATATAACGACACTGAAGGTGAAATAGGCCTGTCATATAAAATAACTCCGGAAATAGCTGTAATAACGCAAATAAATTTGTAACTGCCATTTTTCAATGAAAAGAAGCACTTTTTCTCGTCAATTTGCAAAGCGAAAGCGCTTTACTACAACGCTTTCAAAACACGCTTGGTTTCACTTTCGAAGTACGTTCTAAAATCGACTTAATCTCTCCAAATTTTAAATCTGCCGCCACAAATTTGTACTCGGTATCCATGCAGTCACGATGTGGCACCCCTACGTCGGAAAGAGAGGACAGGGAAGACTGCGGCTCAGATGGTCTGACATGTTTACCAAAGAGGCGGGGAAACAATGGTCGAGGACAGCAAAGAACAGAGTTTTGTGGAAATAACTACAGTACAGCCGGTCGTTCTCCGGCCCTGACGTTTCTCGTGACCGAGGAAGACAGTGTTGCCGATACGTAAAGACAGAATGAAAACTGTCACGCGCTCGCCGGCCGATTTTGTGGCGCGGAATAAAAACGAATTCGAACGCGTAGGCTTGCTTATAAATAATTTTACATATAACTTAGATCACACCCTTTGTTAATGTACACAGGTAGCGTAGATCACAAAAAAAAAAAAAAAAACTAATGCGAACGCGTATGTAAATCATTTTACAGTTTTACACAAACGTGATCGCATCTTTCGTTAATGTACACAGCTAAATAATTATAACAGAATAAAAACTAATGGGAACACGTATGCAAATTATACATAGGCCTACAGTATATTACCACAGACTATGGGAATATATTTATAATGAAAGTGTATCAAATGAAATAGACTCTACTTTCCTCAGAATCTGTTAATACTCAAGTTACTCCACAGGTGTGGACTCCACTTGTTAATTAATACTCAAGTGGAGTCCACACCTGTGGAGTAACGGTTAGCACGTCTAGCCGCGAAACCAGGTGGCCCGGGTTCGATTCCCGGTCGGGGCAAATTACCTGGTTGAGGTTTTTCCGGGGTTTTCCCTCAACCCAATATGAGCAAATGCTGGGTAACTTTCGGTGTTGGAGCCCGGAATCATTTCACCGGCATTATCACCTTCATCTCATTCAGACGCTAAATAACCTAAGCTGTTGATAAAGCGTCGTAAAATAACCTATTAAAAAAAAATAAAAATACTCAAGGGGAAAGACGCCACACTTTTAACGGCTGTTTTTCCCACCTTCAAAGCGTCACAAACTCTATCTACTATTTTCGTAACAGGGAGAAGAGGTTCTCCATTGTCCCGCTCCTTCCCAAAATATTCACGCAATCTGTATATAAAAGAGCCGATTTTTTCCTTCTTTGATTCTGACGACCACTGGCCATATTACTATATCAATAATAAGGTTTACAGGCACCGTAAATCACTCAAGCACAAAACAACACAACTACTTCGCCTGTACTATAACACAAAGAACTAACGACTCGTTCGCCACGTGCTTCGCATAAAAAAAGAAGTGGCAACATCGCGCTAAATTCATCAGACGCTCATAGCTGGGTGGTTGTAGCAGACAACTTTAACCTCTAGTGTCCGCCTCTCTCCCAGCATTGCAAACTGCGATTGAATTAATCTTTGCATAACTTATCAGAACTCAAATCTTATAACAGCAAATTACAATAGAATTAAAAATATTACTTTAAACCGAACCAGAGAGTTTTAAGGTTAAAATTTAGCGTAATAGTTTCATTCACAGTGGAATTTCGAGGTTCTTTTCATAACTTCAAAACGCCACAAGTTGGCAATGCTGATCACTATCTTTCTCTCTCGTTCCCTCTTCTCTTTCCAAGCGAAATGTCAGAGCCGGAGACTGGCCGGCTGTAGTTTAGGGAAGGTCATTGTAAATAGATAACGTCATCAGTGTTAAGATATTGTAAATAGCAAAGTCAGTTTTAGTGAAAGTGAGAGATAAGTTTTGTAAATAGTAAAGTCAGTGTTGAGAAAATGTCGGTTACATAGTGTAAATAGCAATCAGTGTTTGTCAAAGTGCCGGTGTCAGTATAATGTGGGTAGTGCAAAAAAAAAATGGACAAAGAACAGTGCTGAGACTAGTTAAAGTCTAACAGGGTTATTAACCATGTCATAAAAGTAGTATACACGACAAGCTCGCCTGGATTGGCTCACCAAGCGAGTACACTTGAGCCATCCCTGTCGAGGGGGTTCTAACCCCATCACGGGAGGCCTGTGCTCAACATGGGACATCATGGCTAACATTCATTCATTCATTCGTGCATTCACTGTACTCGCATCAACCGAGTAATGACGTCACAGTACCTGCTCCAAACCGAACCGCTCCGTCTCCAGCCCTAATACATTAACTTCGTCGTAGTAATCTTGTGCTATTTATTACGCGCGAAAAAAAATAAAGAAAACATGGTATAGGGGTACTGGAGTTTGTGTAAATCTTCACTTGCGTTATATTTCTTTATTAATATTATCACTTACTTAATTACTTATGGCTTTTAAGGAACCCGAAAGTTCATTGCCGCCCTCACATAACACCGCCACTGGTCCCTATCCTGCGCAAGATTAATCCAGTCTCTATCATCATATCCCACTTCACTCAAATCCATTTTAATATTATTATCCGATCTACGTATCGGCCTCCCCAAAAGTATTTCTCCTTCCGGCATTTGCATTACAGTTGGGCAAACTTCGGATAAAAACCAAACCAGGTAATGACATCGAGAGGGGTTGGAAGACATACACAAACGCAACTTCAGATTTCGAATCCTTTTCGCTACCGTCTGAGTTTCGCTATTCTGTTTAATATTGTCTCCAAACTCCATTCGTAGGAGCTGAATAGCAGCATTCTTCGCAGGATATTTAAATGTGGAAGCTTGTAGACTGTGACCCTGTTTTGTTGGTGTGATATAATGCAGCTTTATCTAATACCGTGTTGCTGGCATCCTGGTGGGTTTTGGAGCGGGATCGGGGTAGGAAAGCAAGAATCATGGGAAGAGATAACATGGAGGGTTATTACAATATTCAGGTTTCATTTAAGTACAGCTGTTAATGAAAACTAACACACGCATTACACAGCCAGTTACGGTTGTAATACACTTTGCATTTAGTGACGACGACGACGACTCCAGCTACCGCGGTAATATTGCGATCATCAAGCACTTCGCGGATATTTCGAATTAAGTTTATAATTGAAATGGTTTGTACTCTAAGTGTTGTGGTGCTGAAATTAAGGAGTCAAGATCCCACGATTTAGCTTGAAATGAGTATGAGAGCTGGAAGGCAAATGTGGATTATGCTGCAAGTATTCACTAATTGATATTTCCAGCAACTTGCAAAAAAGTTCGCAGGTATTTAATTTTAAGTGTTTTATTGTGACTATTACACTCTTACTACGTCATACTACTTTTGACCAATAAAACGGTACGAAAGGACGTATTTCAACCAATCATGGCTGCTTATCGCACAATTTTATCGCGTCCCTAGCATTTGTTTCTTTGTTTGCCAACATTTGAAACTGTGCTGGTCTGGACGTCAAAATATATATATATATATATATATAATTACAAACCACTCCAGTCGATGCACAGCAGTTTCAAATATGACTCGCATTGGCATTCAAGAACAAGAATTAATAAAAATCACTGATCATACCTATGCATCTTCTGAAATCCGATTTACAAACAAATGAAGAGCACCATTCGGAAATCCTGAATAAGTTGAATACACCATGTAGGCCTAAATCAACGAGTTCCACTTCTATTACGCACACGTCCAATATAACATCAATTGAATCACCAACCACATTCAAATTTGAAAATTGTACATTCAATAATTATTCCTTTTAAAATTATTCATGTTTATTTTTTATGTCATCGTTGTTAATTAAAACTTTTCTAACACTTGTGTACAGTATATTAGTTAGGTTATGTTATAGCTTCTGCTATATGATATTATGGATAGTCACGTATCAGAGATTGTTTAATATTCAGATTTATTGAAAATCATCTGTCAAGTGACGTTGATTACTGGGATTCGGATAATTGAAGTGGAATGTTGCAATTTAATAAAAATGAAACTGAATTAACAAAGCCTTCTTGACTAGTAACATTGCCATCGTGTATAATAGATCGAGAGCTTCTCGACGAAAAGGAATTGCTCACTACTGCCATCTAGCATGCATCTAGCGTAATATTTGTAATGTTGAGATGGTACAATAATACATTTGAAGACAGTTGTATTTTCGTAAGTCAATTAATATTTGATTGTTTTGGAGTATTTCGTTACTTCTAATCTTTATATACTTTCTTCTAATCGTGTAATAGTCAATTAAATCCCACTCGAGTTTTGATTTTCTCTAGATAAATCAAAACGTCTAGTGAGATTACTGTTGATATGAAAAAACAAACCCCTGCGGTGGTTGAGTGGTCAGACCTTCGACCTGTCACGTAGATGATCCGGGTTCGAGTCCCGGTATGGCACTTGCCGAGGATGAGATCGCAGTTGAAGTTTTTTTTGGGGTTCTCCTCATATTACGTGTCGATAACATACCAACCGATCTCCTTTGTCATCATCATTCCATAGACTAGTATTCCCCAAACTCCATCTGGCGTCACACGCAGAGGGCTGGTCTAGGACGTGTGGTTTTGCCTGCTCGAAATCTAGATACGCAGCGAATCTAATGCCCACCTGCATCAATGTCGGTTAGTGTAATCACCGGTTAAAATTACCACCTAACCTCTTGTTAAGCATTTTTACAGTGCCTCGACCTCGGTTAGGACTTAAATAGGAGGTTAACCACTGTAATCTCTAACCGGCCATATTTGAGTGGTTAAAGGAGATAACCAGTGATTAGTAGGCCAAGTAAAACAAAATGACGGCCAGATCCACAGGTGATTACTTCGAAAACGATTGTTATTGTACCATACTTGAATTACTTGGATAGAAATGATGGTGAGCGTGAAGTTTCTTTAGTGGAAAGAGATCATTCTTAAGAGGAATTAGGTGACAGAAAATTTCAGGAGGGATTTCGTTTATCAAAATCCACAATTTCATTTCTGCTGCAACAAATGGATCACTTGAAATAACATATAAACTGTCATATTTCTCCTATGGATCGGCTGCTTAGGGGAAAGTCGGGTAGTATCGGACATCGGGTAATATCGGACAGTGAGTTTCTTTCATCAACAATACGATGATAGTACCTGATCGCCATGGTTACGTTTCTGTGATGTCGCATAGAAAAACCTAACCATGTCATTCAGGTACTACCATATGGTGGTAGATGAAAAAACCGCACTGTCCGATACTACCCGATGTCCGATACTACCCGACTCTCCCCTATATAGTAAAACCCCGATTATCCGTCACCCTATTAACCGATTGATGGATTATCCGACTGTCTTTCTCTCTCGCAGAAAAAAATATGAAGTACTGTACATTACGAGTAAATTAGCACGAATTTTTTCTACAGAGTGTATTTTACAAGCCTTTACCCTTACGCTTTATGGTCCAGTATTCGAGTGGCCGTACTGTTTAACTTTTATGCAAAATGTCTTCTACAAGTGTGAAAAGAAAACATGTTTTACTGCGGAAAAAAGTGAAAGTAGGTTTTAAGTGCAAGTAATTGTGTGGTTTGGGAAAGAGAAAATGTGGTTCATCTCACATCACAATACGAGATAGGAATTACAACTGTGCGTGATTTAGGGTAATGAAAAGCAAAATATAAAGTGTATAAAATTTGTAAATCTTCAACATGAGACCTCTACTATTCCTATCTTTCCACAGACGGTCGTCATATGCAGTTTCCTTGAGCATTAAAAACCCTTCGTTGAAAACCAGACTTAAGTACAATAAATAATGTTTTAATAACTGACATCGGAAAATTAAACTTGAATTATTAAAAAAAGATTTAAATTAGTGAACTTCTGATCCACTAGTTATCGTATTAAAAGAGATCATGGAGGAAATTACGAAAATATTATTTAGCTACTTAGTTTATGAAAACTTTTATGGTACGGATTATCCGATTTTTTCGATTAACCGTTCACTCTACCCCTTTCATTACCACGGATAATAGAGGTTCTACTGTATTACGATTCTGATATTTTCTGTATTTTAAGAGGGAACGCTCGAATATCACTTTCTCTATGTCACTGACTGAACGAAGAGAGGTTATGGATGGATCTTAGGATAATGCACAGTTCCCTGGTGTAAATGGGAACTGAAAAACAAAGAAATACAACTTGCAAACATAACAGCGCCCAAAGGCAAACAAATGCTGTGCGAAAATATAGGACACGCTCATTTCGATGTAGAACGGAGTAAGCGCAGTCGTTTTCAGACGTTGACTATTCTCTTTGCAGAGGAATGGATGCTTTCCTTTAGTCATTTTGTAGAAACAGTGTCCCATCATAGACTTTACTCTGGTTAAATAAGGTGTCAGCTAACCATGTTTAAGTAATCGGTGATTATGAATGGTTCACAGAAATTACACTTTAACCATGGTTACTGTTTAACCGTCGTTTCGTAATCTATGATTACTGCATTTTTAATCGAGGTTGATGCACTTCGCCATTAGTGTAATCAGCCGGTATGGTTGAGAATGCTCCTAGTTCGAGGGTCAAAAGCTGAGACAATATTTGCTTTGGCACTATCAATATCCTTCGGTCGCTTTGTATATGTGTCATTTTTCACAAAATCTCAAAACAAAGCCATTGGATGACGTCAAGTCTGGAGACCTTGGAGGTCACGTAATTTTCCCATCAAAACCGCAGCAGTTTATGTAAAATGTTATTGCGAAAATCACGAACTTCTTATGCATAGTGAGTCAGTGAGCTAACCTACCATGTTCATGATTTTTCTGTTGCAACTGTGGTATGGAAAACAAAATGTGATCCGATACTGGAGATCGCTCAGTGCCTCAACACGTTGCATATGATACGGAGTAGAAATTCAGGTTTTTTTCTAGCACCACGTTGACAAGTTGTCTATGGCATAGCCTCTCTGCTGATAGTCGTCTGAGACTCTTGTAGAGACTTTCTGTTATAACAGTGGTGACAACATTATTTGATTTCGAGAACACGCTTTCGGCTACCAGTGTGTAGCAAGTTAACAGATCTACTTGATTGAAACATTCGATACCATAACATTATCGAAAGTCTCAAAACACCAGTCAAGATTAAAATGACGTTGAAATAATGTTATGCTTTCATATTGTGTAAGCCGTAGTACAGATATTGCTTGCTCCTTGGGTTTATAGTGAACTGCGATTTGTTTATTTAGTTATTGTTGAGTGGTAATGTGATTTCATTTATCCGTGAAAACAATGATCGAAAGCCCCAGCGTTTTAACATCACAACCGAACTATAATAAGTTAACATCTTTATTGCTATTGATATAGTAAAATTGGTGCAGCGACTTTATTTTGAGTATTTCCACACGGATCAGATTGTATGTTCATATTTTAAAATTTATATTGGCGGCTTAATTTTTTAAATAAATTGCCCGATTATACAGGGTGATACAAAAGGCCGATTACAACGTTTGAGGAATGGTAGGGGAGGTCAAGAGAGACAAATTTTTTATGTACGAAAATTCATGTACATCGACCGTTTTGTCGCTAGTGGCGCTAATAAGGTGGAGCGGTTAGGGGTCTAGGAGCGCGCATCCTCCATGATTAAAAGGTTTTTTACAACGTTTAAGGTATGATAAGAGAGGTCAAAATTAACACCTTTTTAATGCAGGTAACAAATTCATGTTACATCGACCGATTTTCCTCTAGGGTGGCGTTTTTGAACGTACTAGACAATCAATGGTACGCAGATACCCCTCTGTGTTGAAGACAATGGCGAGCTATTTGAACGTCTAAGTTAAACATGTGAGCTCTCATACGATGTAAGAGTAATGGAACGGAGAAAAATTCTCTCCGGCGCCGGGATTTGAACCCGGGTTTTCAGCTCTACGTGCTGATGCTTTATCCACTAAGCCACACCGGATACTACCCCGGCGTCGGACAGAATCGTCTCAGATTAAGCTCCAACTCTTGGGTTCCCTCTAGTGGCCGCCCTCTGCACTACGTCATAGACGTCTATGAACGTAGGACCGAAGTCCACATATGTGCTGAGGTGCACTCGTTATGAGTGACTAGTTGGCCGGGATCCGAGTGCACCTCAGCACATGTGTGGACTTCGGTCCTACGTTCATAGACATCTATGACGTAGTGCAGAGGGCGGCCACTAGAGGGAACCCAAGAGTTGGAGCTTAATCTGAGACGATTCTGTCCGACGCCGGGGTGGTATCCGGTGTGGCTTAGTGGATAAAGCATCAGCACGTAGAGCTGAAAACCCGGGTTCAAATCCCGGCGCCGGAGAGAATTTTTCTCCGTTCCATTACTTTTATATCGTATGATGACGCAGAATATCTGCATGGAAATATCAGGTGTACTTCGGTATATTAAAATAATATATGTGAGCTCTCCTTTCGTGGAAATGGTACCAAGTACGTAGAGCTTTGACCTACTCTAGCGGGAAATCGATTGATGTAACATGAATTTTGGTACCTACATTAAAAAGTTGTTCATCTTGACCTCATCTATCATACCTTAAACGTTGTAAACGACCTTTTGATCATGGAAGATGCGCGCTTCTAGACTCCTAACCGCTCCACCTTATCAGCGTCCCTAGCGGCAGAGCGATCGATGTACATGAATTTTCGTACATAAAAAAGAGTTGTTCCTCTTGACCTCCCCTTCATCTCCCTAACATTGTATACGACCTTTTGTATCACCCTGTAGAGGAAGTGTTAGAGATATGAAATAGGTGTACACATATGAAATAGTGTGATATAAGACTTGAGACGAGTTGTACTCTAGCGGAAGCCTTCCAGATTACTACGCACTGATAATGTCTTTCGCGGGAATGTGTTAGTTTGCAGTTAGGAGCGGAACCGTTGAAAAATTTATCAATATTGCGTTTTCGAGGAAAGTGAAATTTTTGGCTGTAAGTTCTTTTCTTGAATATACATTGTTATTCCTCAATGTTAGAAATATTAATGATATAATAGGCCTAATCTTAAAGAGAAATAATCTACGTTTATAGCAATGTATGTTTAATTAATTTCGTTTTTAAATTATGATATGTTTTTAGATTATGACTTACAACATCAATGTGTCAAATATGAAATAACTACTAGTAATTTTAATATTCCATCTATATACTCTAGTTTTCTATTTCGTAACTAGTGTTGGGACCTGTAGGAGAAGGTAAAACCTCATTTTCCTATAAACTTAGAAAACAGTGGAATGAAAAGGCAATGCAAGGAGTCATAAAACAAGTTGGAGAAAAAACGTGAGAGACGATTCATCTGGATCCAGTATTACGTTGAGAAAACACCTTCTAAAGAAGATGCTGAATGCTTGATATATGCTTTTCTTAGTAGCGGCCATTTTGACTTTGCAATTTTGTTAATCTTGTAACTTGTTAATAGTATATGTACCTCCATTTTTATGAAGGAAATATGTTATATTTTGAGGATTTTTTTTCTTTTCAAATTTGTACTTCCATTTTTATAAAGGAAATATGTTATATTTTGGGAAAATTATTTTTTTTTCAATCATTTTATAACATTTTACGATCTTCTAAGTTCGGTGTACCATTCACAGGGACATTCAGCAATAAATAGAACGATATTTTACGTTCAGTATTCAAAACATGTAGGTTCCAAACCGAAAAAAAAAAAACAAAAAACAAAATGGTATTCCATATTTGTAACACTTCCTCTACTATTTTACCCATTAAAATTGTCAAATGCATCTGAAGTCTGACTAGTGTAATGTATTTGTATGTATTTATTTACACTGCAAGTGGGCAAGCACCCGGTGGCAGTGGTGTACACAATAAAAAAAAAAAAAAAAAAATAATAATAATAATAATAATAATAATCCGTGGCGCTACAGCCCATGAAGGGCCTAGACCGACCAGCCGGCTGCTGGCCTCACGCCCACATGTCGAAGCAGAGGTGGACGATCATCCAACCAGAATGGAGGTATCGTGTGGTTAGCACGATTATCCCCCCAGCCGTTATAGCTGGTATTCGCAACCGGATTTCGCTACCTATCGTAGCTCCCCAAGTGCATCACGATGCTGGGTGGGCACCGGCCATACACTGGCCGAAATTTCATGAGAAAATTTCTTCTCCCATGAGGAATCGAACCAGCGCGCATTCCGTAACGCGAGTCCTAGGCGGGATGCCTTAGACCGCGACGCCACGGCGCGGGACCAATATAAAAATACACAATAAAATTACAATACAAAATACAATTATACAATACACAATACAATTATACAATACACAATACAATTATACAATACACAATACAATTATATACACAATACAATTTAACACAATAATTACAATTAATAATAATACATAAAATAACCTAATTAATAAGTGAACCTAATTTTACAATACAACCTACATATGTATAGGCCCTACATAAGTTTCACATCGGTACTGATAATAATCTTTCACTTTACTCTCATCTCACTCACTGTAGTGGCACTGTGACGCATTTCACTGACACTTTAGGATACATTTCACTGACACTCTAGAATACACTTAATTTACACTATAAATTATCACTGATCGGAACTATTCACTGCACTGTAAAACCATAACTTCACTGACTCACCTCGCTTCACTGATACAACAGCTCAAGTAAGACAAATAATTACACCCTTATACATACTTATAAACAGAACTACATTTAAACTAAACATTTCTAGTCTAAGACCCTCTTACACGCTATTTTTAAATAATTTACTATTCAAACCAAGGGAGTAACTCGTCAGGCTAAATAAATACACGTCACCTTAAAAAATTAAATGTTAAATGTCACCTTAATTTTAATTTACACTTTATACACAACTTTTTAAGTTATTCTTGAATCTCCTTAAGGAAGGACAGCCCTCAAAGACCGCTGCAGGTAGGTCATTCCAATCATTTATAGTTCTATTTAAAAATGAGAATTTACCTACATCCGTTTTCTGTTTCCTACATTTGATTTTAAAATCATGATCGTTCCTACCATAGTACGTTGCAAATATGTAGCTAGTCGGCGATGTATGCAATGGACGGGGAAAGGAACTGGCCACCCTACCCCATTATCTCCTGGCCTAGTTGCCTCATAAGTGGCGCCTTCTTGGTATTACTTGTGAGGTTCAGACCTGTCTTCGGACAGTTTTCTAAACAACAACATTGTCAAGGGAAGTTTCGATTTGGTAATGTGAATGTTTCTCTTGTTATAGTGAACCCTGGTAGAGATGAAAAAATCCCACACTAATAGATTTTTAATTTTAGGGACTAGAAGCGCTACCGCTAGAGCTACAGCAAATGAATTTTCGTACATTTTTTGTTTTTTAATTCCTCAAAAAGTTGTGGTCGGATGAATTTAGGACGGATCTCACCGGACAGCGTGTTCCGATATTGATGTCTCGTTTACATTTAAGCATTTTTAACTCGCTGATAAATTTCCGACAGCCAAGAAGTGTATTAATCCCCTCATTTGCGGACAAACGCCACCAAAGATGCAGTGAACTGAACAGTTGACGAAAGTAATTGATGTGGTGGGCACTGTGTGGGAGTGATGTATTGCGGTCAAGCCACATAAACCAGATCTGGTTGCAGTAACAGTGGGCGTCATATCTGACACAAAGTAGTCTGTAAATATGTATCACCATCAAATACATTTCAGTACAGCAACACTCAAATCAGAATTGGAGGTGATATCGACTGACACGACTCCACTGTCCGCAAACCTCTATCGTGTTCTACAGTATAATGTGTGGCGAAAGTTTATTTATGAAACAGGAACTGTGTAATGCGAAAGGATAAAGAAGTGAATTTATGACAATTTATTTGAAATCCCAATTAATAATAATAATAATAATAATAATAATAATAATAATAATAATAATAATAATAATAATCATGATCATATTTTTTTAATTTTATTTACTAATATTTAATGTGCCCACAAACGATTAGGGAAAACGCGGAAATTCTAGTTGAGGCAAGTAAAGCGATAGGGTTGGAAGTAAATCCCGAAAAGACTAAGTATATGATTATGTCTCGTGACCAGAATATTGTACGAAATGGAACTATAAAAATTGGAGATTTATCTTTCGAAGAGGTGGAAAAATTCAAATATC
Organism: Periplaneta americana; assembly: GCF_040183065.1. NCBI lineage: Eukaryota > Metazoa > Arthropoda > Insecta > Blattodea > Blattidae > Periplaneta > Periplaneta americana. Next base: position 44,514,980 of record NC_091123.1, read on the forward strand.
TTGGAGCAACAGTAACAAATATAAATGACACTCGGGAAGAAATTAAACGCAGAATAAATATGGGAAATGCGTGTTATTATTCGGTTGAGAAGCTTTTGTCATCTAGTCTTCTGTCAAAAAATCTGAAAGTTAGAATTTATAAAACAGTTATATTACCGGATGTTCTGTATGGTTGTGAAACTTGGAATGGGCAGGACATGTAGCACGTATGGGCGAATCCAGAAATGCATATAGAGTGTTAGTTGGGAGGCCGGAGGGAAAAAGACCTTTGGGGAGGCCGAGACGTAGGTGGGAAGATAATATTAAAATGGATTTGAGGGAGGTGGGATATGATGGTAGAGACTGGATTAATCTTGCTCAGGATAGGGACCAATGGAGGGCTTATGTGAGGGCGGCAATGAACCTCCGGGTTCCTTAAAAGCCAGTAAGTAAGTAAGTAAGTAAGTGAGTAAGTAAGTAAGTAATATATAATGTGCTGTATAACAGCCAGGGACCTATAACAGTTCAAGATTTGACAGTTTCATAACAAGAACATTAATAATGATAGAAATTACAATGAAAGTACATAGAAATAATTATTAACTTAATGACAATTAAATATAATTCTGATTGAAAATGAAAGGATGGAATCATATCTACATTCTCCATCTATTTGTCATCTTATACAGTGTAAATATCTGATTATTATAAAGGAGTCCTCTGAAGTTAAGTATTTAAGGCATAATTTTGGACAATTATTTAAAATGGAACCAATACATTAATTACCTTTGTAATAAATTACGTAAAATATTATATTACTTTGTTTTATTGAGGAATTCCTTGTCAGTAAGTTTATTACGTGAAATATACTTAACTTTATTTCAATCGGTAATTATGCATGGAATTATAGAATGGGGTAGTTTATTTAAATCCAATTTTAATCCACTTTATTTATTACTTACTTACTGGCTTTTAAGGAACCCGGAGGTTCATTTCCGCCCTCACACAATCCCGTCATTGGTCCCTATCCTGAGAAAGATTAATCCAGTCTCTATCATCATATCCCACCTCCCTCAAATCCATTTTAATATTATCTTCCCATCTACGTCTCGGTCTTCCCAAAGATCTTTTTCCCTCCGGCCTCCTAACTAACACTCTATATGCATTTCTGGATTCGCCCATACGTGTTACATGCCCTGCTCATCTCAAACGCCTGGATTTAATGTTCCTAATTATGTCAGGTGAGGAATACAATGCGTGCAGTTCTGTGATGTGTAACTTTCTCCATTCCCCTGTAACTTCATCCCTCTTAGCCCCAAATATTTTCCTAAGAACCTTATTCTCAAACACCCTTAATCTCTGTTCCTCTCTCAGAGTGAGAGTCCAAGTTTCACAACCATACATAACATTCGGTAATATAACTGTTTTATAAATTCTAATTTTAAGATTCTTTGCCAGCAGACTAGATGACAAAACCTTCTCAACCGAATAATAATGGGCATTTCCCATATTTATTCTGCGTTTAATTTCCTCCCGAGTGTCATTTATATTTGTTACTGTTGCTCCAAGATATCTGAATTTTTCCACCTCTTCGAAGGATAAATCTTCAATTTTTATAGTTCTATTTCGTACAATATTCTGGTCACGAGACAGAATCATATACTAAGTCTTTTCGGGATTTACTTCCAATCCTATAGCTTTACTTGCTTCAAGTAAAATTTCCGCTTCTTCCCTAATCGTTTGTTGATTTTCTCTTAAGATATTCACGTCATCCGCATAGACAAGAAGCTGATGTAACCCGTTCAATTCCAAATCCTCTGGAAATCGCACCTTTAAACAATAATAAAGTAAAATGAAAAAAATATTTACAATTGTAAAATAACTACAAAATATTACGCAATAATATAATGAAGTAATATAATTTATACTGATCAGGATTTAAAATCAGTTGAGGTGCTTGCTTTTTAAATAATTTATTATTGTAAGATGCTAATTTTAAATGTTTTAATGAAGTTATTATACAATCTCGGGCCGAAATTTGAGCCATACCTGAGTCCTGCTTCATAATTACATTCGGGTTCCAACAAAGGACGTATTATAATGTATCTTCTTGTACTGTAACCATTATTATAATATTATAGATTTATTAATTTTTATCAATTTGTCCTACAGAATAATATCTGTAATATTGACAATTAATATTTGAGGAGAAAAATTCGCTCCGGCGCCGGGGATCGAACCCGGGTCCTTGATTCTACGTACCAAGTGCTCTGACCACTGAGCTACGCCGAATTCAATCCACAGCACCAGACCGAACCCTCCTCCTTCAATGTTTCCCTTTCTGGCCTGACTCAAACATTGGACATATAATGGCAGTTGACATTAGACATATACGTCAACATATATGCCTAAATTGGAGTCAGGCCACAAAGGGAAACATTGAAGGACGAGGGTTCGGTTCGGTGTTGTGGATTGAATTCGGCGTAGCTCAGTGGTCAGAGCGCTTGGTACGTAGAACCAAGGACCCGGGTTCGATCCCCGGCGCCGGAGCGAATTTTTCTCCTCAAATATTAATGGTTGTAATACTGCGTGTTCAGTTCAAAGTGTGTCATGGCTCGCTGTATGCCGTCATGTTGCTAGCCCATGAGCCTAGAGAATTCAATCTTCCTACACTTCCGCAGAGGCGTATTAACTATGTGCCAGAGAAGTTGCCTAGCAAGTACGGCGTTCATTCTGAAGAGTACTTATCGATACGTATGGTGACGCCAGTAGTAGTGGCAGGAATGTGAACTGTTTGGAAACACGTACTGAGATTTTCTTACTGTCGGGATATGGCGAGAGGGTTAAGACGATTACTTACGTATTTGTTGACATTAACTTGGACACGAAGCATTTGATTTTTCTTGTGGAATGTTGCCGTAAGGAACCGATGATAATAAATACCCTGCGTACGACTTGCTCGCGCAAAATACAGTTCGAAAGAGGTTATGGTAGCACATAGACTTTTACAGACCGCCATCTGTTGCTACGACGTTCAAGTTATACCGTACACGTTCTCAAGTTGAGATTGAACGCCTTGAATAATAGGCAACTTCTCTGACATAAAAGCTGAAACTCGCTTCAAATCGCTGACTCACAACAGTGACGTCATGACACACTTTGAAATGAACACCCAGTAGTTATTACGCCCTAGACAGAGTGCGGTCTCTAGTCATGACAATCCTCCACGTGCCTGTTAAATGTGTAATAACCGTGTTCCTTCTAAGCTACAATTGCTACAAGCACAAAAACTTCATTAGGCTTAGTATTTGGAAACACACACGAAAAATAAATAAAAACGTAGCGTTAGAGTTATTTTATTGCATCGAAATGAACTAAATAGAAACTCCCGAGGTACTTTGAAAATAGCAACTAGATTTATACAGTTACATTGGCGGCAAATTTTGTTGTTGCAGCTAGAAAATTAGAGAGAAAAGCCTGTCATTTATTTAGCTGAAGTGGCTTAATTTTTCGCACTAATGAAGGAAATAATTATAAAAGAACGGAATTAGTTTCAGACATAAACAAATTCGAGTTAGTTGTATGACATAATTTTAAATTATGTGCTCTGGAATTTGATGACATTTTTGTCACGTGGTCCATGTTGTCTGGTTGTAATGTGTCTGTTTGCATGTGAAACCACTGTAAAAGCTGAGGGCTTGCCGCTGTGTTCCTTTTTATTATTCTAATAATGGCGTTGTCACCCCTTCCGACGCACCCCTATTACAGCGGCCCACATGTCACGCACGCATCCACGCACATACGCAATGGCATTTGCTTAATTGAGACTTGGGACCAGCTGTGGGCTCGCACGGTGACCGCTCGTTGACCATTTCAACCTCAACATCAGGACTCTGGAGTTCGGTTCCTGTCTCATTCAATGGGGTCAAGAGAATTAAGAATCTTGATTTATTTATGCAGCGGCACCTGTACACTTTATTTACTTACTTACTGGCTTTTAAGGAACCCGGATGTTCATTGCCGCCCTCACATAAGCCCGCCATTGGTCCCTATCCTGAGCAAGATTAATCCATTCTCTATCATCATATCCCACCTCCCTCAAATCCATTTTAATATTATCTTCCCATCTACGTCTCGGCCTCCCTAAAGGTCTTATTCCCTCCGGCCTCCCAACTAACACTCTATATGCATTTCTGGATTCGCCCATACGTGCTGCATGTCCTGCCCATCTCAAACTTCCAGATTTAATGTTCCTAATTATGTCAGATGAAGAATACAATGCGTGCAGTTCTGTGTTGTGTAACTTTCTCCATTCTCCTGTAACTTCATCCCTCTTAGCCCCAAATATTTTCCTAAGCACCTTATTCTCAAACACCCTTAAGCTATGTTCCTCTCTCAAAGTGAGAGTCCAAGTTTCACAACCATAAAGAACAACCGGTAATATAACTGTTTTATAAATTCAAACTTTCAGATTTTTTGACAGCAGACTGTATGATAAAAGCTTCTCAGCCGAATAATAACAGGCATTTCCCATATTTATTCTGTACCTGTACACTTTGTTTCGGTTTTTATATTCGTTGATCATATTTATTTCAAGTAAATATTAAGCTTTGTGCATGTATATTATTTAATGTACCGAAGTACATATGATGTTTCCATGAAGATATTCTGCGTCATCGTACGACGAAAGAGTAGTGGAACGGAGAAAAATTCTCTCCGGCACCGGGATTTGAACCGGGGTTTTCAGCTCTACGTGCTGATGCTTTATCGACTAAGCCACACCGGATTCCCATCCCGGTGTCGGATCGAATCGTCTCAGTTTGAATTCCACCTCTTGGGTTCCCTCTAGTGACTGCCCTCTGCACTACATCATAGATAACTATGAACGTAGGATAATGTCCACTTTGTGATTTAAGGCGGCGCTTATTCCATCGGATCCCGGCCAATCAGTCACTCATAATGAGTGCACTTCCGCACATATGTAGACATTGTCCTACGTTCATAAATATCTATGACGTAGTGCAGAGGGCAGGCCACTAGAGGGAACCCAGGAGGTAGAACTTAAACTGAGACGATTCGATCCGACACCGGGATAAAGCATCAGCACGTAGAGCTGAAAACCCGGGTTCAAATCCCGGTGCCGGGGAGAATTTTTCTCCGTTCCACTACTCTTTCATCGTTTGTGCATGTAGATTATTTGATGCCTTAGCGCTGGCTGCGTGGTCAAAGCTATTAACCCGTCATGAAGGCTCTCCTCTTTCGAGCCTTTTTTTAAGTTTGGGATGTTTATGTAGAACTAAATCTTTATTCTCACTATGTATTGGGAGTGTAACTTCAGAATTCATCGTCACGCAATAATGCCACCCTTTCCTCTTATTCTCCATGTAACTATGTGCAATACATATGTCAGGTGAAGAATACAATGCGTGCTTTTTTTAATATTTGAGGAGAAAAATTCGCTCCGGCGCCGGGGATCGAACCCGGGTCCTTGGTTCTATGTACCAAGCGCTCTGACCACTGAGCTACTCCGAACTCAATCCACAGCACCGGGTCAAACTCTCCTCATTCAGTGTTTCCCTTTGTGGCCTGACTCCAAGTTAGGCATATACGTTGACATTTTATGTCCAAATCAACTGCCATGCAGAAGGGACGCAGTCAACTGAGTGACTTGTTTGGCCGGGATACCACAATTAAGCACACAGTAATCTGTACAGAAATATGCAGTGCTAGCTATGAGATCATTAAAGATTTTATTAATTTGTCTTACAGAATAATATCTGTAATATACTGTAGACAATTAATATTTGAGGAGAAAAATTCGCTCCGGCGCCCCTTCTATAATGGCAGTTGATTTGGACATAAAATGTCAACGTATATGCCTAACTTGGAATCAGGGAAACACTGAAGAGAGAGAGTTCGATCCGGTACTATGGATTGAGTTCGGAGTAGCTCAGTAGTCAGAGCGCTTGGTACGTAGAATCGTGTTTGATCCCCGGCGCCGGAGCGAATTTTTCTCCTCAAATATTGTCAATATTACAGATATTATTCTATAGGACAAATTAATGAAATCTTCATTTATTTATTTATTTAACTAGCTAGCTAGTGATACAAATTAAATTTATAAAACAAAAATGCTTCTAGCCACTACTGTAGGAGCTAAGCTTGTGTACGGTGTGGTATTAGTCAATAATATAACACAAAATTTACAAGGAAAGTTTATTAATTACAGTAAGTAACTTAATTCAAACCAATAAATAACACACAAGAGCAAAAAAAGAGAAAAAGAGAGAAAGATACACATTTAATATAAATTGACAATCAGACAGAAGCCAGTGATATTCAATAAAAACATGAATATACTTACTTACTTACTGGCTTTTAAGGAACCCGGAGGTTCATTGCCGCCCTCACATAAGCCCGTCATTGGTTCCTATCCTGTGCAAGATTAATCCAGTCTCTACCATCATATCCTACCTCCCTCAAATCCATTTTAATATTATCTTCCCATCTACGTCTCGGCCTCCCCAAAGGTCTTCTTCCCTCCGGCCTCCCAACTAACAAAAAACATGAATATAGTCGACAGAAAAACAGAGTTAAAAATAGATTTGTTAATGTTATATATCATGAATAATTTTATAATTTTTTTTTTTAAAGTTTCAATTTTAAAATATTTGAAATTTGGAAAATGGTTTGTAATTTTATTATAAAGTCTTGGGCCGAAACTAGCACCATGTTTAAGAACTGTACTTGTATGTCATTTAGACTCAATTAATGGGAAAGTAGACTTTTTTCATCGAGTACGATATTCATGTCGATTAGATTTATGTTTTATTTGATTTCTTTGGTAGTAAATTAGTAAACTATATTTATAAATTTCTTCAATAGTTAATACATTAAAATCTGTGTAAATTAAATTTGTCGGGTAATCCATATTTTTGGTCAGACAAATTTTTATTAATCTTCTGTGTAATAAAATTAATGGATTAAGTACAGATGATGCTACTCCACCCCAATTTATTATACCATATTGTATTAATGATTGTACTAAAGCTAAAAATAATTCTCAATGCCTCCTTAGTGATAACATTTCGAAGTATTATGAATTTATAAATTGTCTTTCTTATACTTGTACACATGAAATCAATTTGTTTATCCCAACGTAAATGAGGTCTATAATAATTCCTAAATATTTAACTTGTGTGGAAGGTGTTAGATGTGAGCAATTACAACAGTAGTTTGTTAATTCATTACATGAAATATTATGTTTTACTAAGTGATAATTAGAGTGATAATTATACAGGGTGTTAGGGTTAATTACTTACAAATGGCTTTTACAGAATACGGGGGTTCATTGCCGCCCTCGCATAAGCTCGCCATCGGTCTCTATCCTCAGCAAGATTAGTCCACTCCCTACCAATCATATTTTACCTCCCCCGAATCCTTTCAATATTATCTTTCCCTCTATGTCTCGACCTCCCAGAGGCCTTTTTCTCTCAGGTCTCTCAACTAAACTCCATACGCATTTCTGGATTCACCCACACGTGCTACAAACGTTTGGATTTAATGTTCCTAATTATGTTAGATGAATATAATGCGTGCTGTTCTGCTTTGTGTAACTTTCTCCATTCTCCTGTAACACAAAAATTCAAAGGATTTAAATTCGGTGATATAAGTACAGATAGATGGATGGATGGATGGATTTATTGATTTATTGATATTAGTTCACAAAAGTACAAAACTTAATAATTTAACAAAAAGATCTATACACAAAAGTAGTTATACATAATAAATATACACTTTCCTAAACTAATTAATTTATCGCAAATCTCAGTAATTAATTGTTCAAACTTGCACTTACGTCTAGTTTTAGTGCATGTTTAAACCAATCGTGATAACTATTAAGACTTCAAAACTTATTTATCTGCTCCTTTTTACAATTTTCTACCATGAACATTTTTAAATTAATTTTTCTTCTTTTTTTTTTTACTTTAAGCATCTAAATTTATTCTATAACTTTCATATTTATGTTTAGTTATAGGTTCACTTATGCCTATTAACTAATTCTTCCATATCATCACACTGCATCCAGGTTAGCAGTTGTTGACATATAGCCAGCACACTGCAATATCTGAGTCGGTATTTCTCAATGAGTACAGTAGGTCAGTCTAAATTCCTGCTACATGCTTGTCAGCAAGTTATTTGCTTATTTATACATCTTGGAACATACATGTAAACATACTTGACATATTAATTACGTAAATGAATAGGTGATATAAGTACAGATCCTCCTCTGCCTATCCACCGTTCAGCATAAATATAGTCTGTTTAGAAATCGTCTCACACTTACTAGAAGGAAATGGGATGGAGAGAGTGCGGCATATATACGAAGCATGAAAGTCTCCGCTTTACCGTATGGAGGCGCTCGGTTCACTGGTGGCCACAACCAGAAAAAAATTACATTATCTCGTAAATGCTTAATTTTCGGACCCATTTTTTAACTCGCACATGTAAGGTCAATTAAACAGTGTTCATGGGTTAGATAATATACATACAATTTATATATAACACAATTGTATGAACTTTTTCATTATTTCGGACCCATGTTTACTGGGAACTTTTTTGTTTCTTTTCGTTTTTAATTCTAACCTCTAAATTTTTACCATTAATTTTGAAACATTCTGTATGTGGAATGATTCGGTATTCCCAAATTGTTAAAACAATTACAACAAACAAAAAAATTACCATAATAATTATAACGTAAAATAAGTAACATACCTATACCATGTAAGACCCTATCATGCAAATCAGTATTAACTACACGCCTTAATCGCCTGATCTATTATGACCACAATCTTTTTTATTGAGACATGATTACTAGTACTGTGTTTATACAGAAGAGACTGTGAATATAAAGGATTGCATAACTTCGTATAAATAAGGCGCAGGTGACTGAACTGTATATCCGATATATTAAATTTAAGACAAGTGAACAAACATAAAGTAAATTCTAGTCTATTTCTTTTAATAAAACTTAAGTACAAGTTCATTAAGAATGAAAATAAACTAGTTAATTATAATCTAAAGTTTCACCATAGACGTGTTTGTTCAGTTTTCTTTACAACACCGCGTAACTTCAAAACTTGGGACAAGAAGAGAAAATAGTAAAATCAAATTTTAAATAAGAGAATTGGATTTCCTAGAAATGCAGTCAAAGATGAAGTTGAGACAACTAATGCAATTATAAAACAAAACTATAAGTTTTGTGGAAAATAATGAAGTTCAGAACTGCATAAATGAAGTCACGAAACGAGAATATCATAAGATTTGTGGTGTTCTAAATGAGAGAGACGAAACGAATAGGTCCGGAAACAGATCGGCACTAGAGACGCTGTATAACTTTCCGACCAGTTGAAATGGGAGTGGGGAGGCCATCTATCAAGATTGCCTGAAGACAGATGGGCCTACGCAGCAACGATATGGGATCCTATGACAGGGAAGAGGAACGTGGGACGATCTAGAATCCGTTTGGTCTGCTTTTTTTTTTTTTCGTCGAAACAGCGTTCAAACAGTGGACACGAGTGACCAGGAATAGGACTGTGTTCAGAAGTCTCTAAGATTAGTGCAGTATGTTTAATTGCGTAAATATTATAAACTATTTTATGATTATGCTCCTATGTGAAAGCGGAACTCCCCCTGTGTTAGCACACAGTCAGTCACTAGGACTAGCTAACCTAGTGAAGTCCCTCAATTGTTCTATAGACAGTAGTAAAATATGTGATATTGTTTATTGCCAGAAAAATTCAATATAAAGAAATTGTAAATTTACAAAATTATAGCACTCCCCTGAGAGAGAGTGTTCTCGTTCTCAGGGAAGGATTCGATACATAATAAATAAAATACGATAAAATAATATCTAAAATTTAATAATTACTCATAAAAAATTATTTACATACATTTTTAAATGTCAAACTGTTGGAGATAAATAGATGTGTGCATATCTTTTTATTACTTTGTTATAAATTCCAGGGCCGATATTCGTACTGTGCTTGAAAGCAATGTTCTTTATACATTCGGGTTCAAAGAAATGTATTGTATGGATGGCTTGGTTTTGTGTTTGTGAGTAGGTCTATATGATCTGAAATATTTGCGAATTTTATGTATAAAATTTAATAATGCATTGATATAAATTTGATGCATTTTCAAGACTTTAAATTATAAAAACATTTTTTTCTTCAGAATAATCAATAGGTTTTTTTTAGATATACATATTTTTATTATTGTTCTCTGGAAAAAATTCAGTGGATTAAGGTTAGTTTTATAAGTACTACCCCATCCTAATATTCCAAATTGGGTTATAGACTGAAATAAGGCAAGGTAAACTTATGTAGTACATTCATTGGTAAGTAATTTCGTAACTGAACAAAGTATGAGTAATATATAATTTTACGTAATTTGTTACAAAGGTAGTGGTCTTCTTTGTTCCAATTCAAATGTTTATCAAATTATCAACAATGATTCCCGCCGAATATTTAACCTCTGAATATTCATTTATAATTGGAAAATTGCAGCAAATTACGGAACAACCAAAATTGTGTAGTTTAATGTGTAGGGGAGAATTAGGCAATTTATAAGATTTACTAGCTCATGACTAGCGAAGCTAAAAAAAGTGCTGTAGACTAAAATGTGAATGACAAGATCATTTTACTTGCTTCTGTAAGGACATGTAAAACATCATGAAGTATAAACTTTTGATTGTTACTGTACACTAAGTCTCTGAAACGTCTTCTAGAAGAGCTGAAAGTTTGAAAATATCTGTTGCGAAGGAAAAGAGAACACCCGATTAAATCTGCACCACGCTAAATAGCATTCCCAAACCGTAATGAGTAGGTTTGTGTTAGTCAATTTGTATTCCCTTCCATCGGGGAATTGATGGTAGATAATGAAAGCGTTGATGAATTATGCATCAGTACGGGGAGTTATAGGACTGCAATCACGAACTTTTTACCTCTCCACCCCCAACACACTATAAGCATTCCAGTACCAATCAAATAGCTTTCCATATAACATGAGCAAATCTTGGGGTTCGATAGATATGATTCATGCTAGATGCGATTTTTAGTAAGATAATAGGAAAGTATAACATAAGTTCCTATTGTGACTTGGTGTTCTAGACAATCAGTCTGTTTGGTAAGCAGTCCGGGTTTGAGTCCCGTTCAAGCCAAAGATAATCCATAATGACACTTGTGCCGGAAGAGTTCCCAGTTGACGTTTTTCTCGGGGTTATCCTGTTTTTTTTATGATAAGCATCAACTTAATTCTGATCCTCTCTATTCCAATACCATATTCACATAATTTCTTCTACCAAAGTTGGCTAAATGCAGTCTGACTTGACGGAGTTGCTTGCAAACCTTAGCACAGCAAAGTAGTGTAGGTGAGATGCATCTATTAATATTAATAATAATAATAATAATAATAATAATAATAATAATTCTTTATTTATACTGGCAGAGTTAAGGCCATAGGGCCTTCTCTTACACTCTACCAGGTCACAAAGTATACAAGCAGTTAAAATTTAACAAAAAATTAAAGAACAGAACACTAACATATTACAAAAAAAAAATAATAATAACAGCGTAATAAAATCGACACTAAATAACATGAAAATAATACCATAATAAAAAAAAGAAAGTAAAATACATTGGAATATAGTGAAAGCAAGTCATTTAGTACAAGTGGTTAATATGGAAAAACGTAAGGAAGAATGTATCAAAATGGAATGTAATAAAATAATAAAGAAAAGAAAAGAAATACGAAAATTAAATAAAATTGACGATAAAAAGGCTATGATAATAAATTCATCGGCTGATAAAGAGAACAAAAAGGGGAAAAGAAGGAAAAAGAAATATATAGCCTATATTTTTACAAAACTATGGCAGAGAAAAGGGGTTGGGGTCAGAGTAAATAGTTAATTTAGAGGACGAAACGCTAGGGTTCGCCTTCACTTTTGAGGGTGATATTGGTGATAGTAATAATCAGGGAAAGGATTTATATGTAAATACATATTTACTTATAAAGCTAATATAATTTATATTTTGCATTATCTTTATGTTTCACAATGTGTAGGGTTGAAAAATCCTACTTTTATTTTCCATATTTTTCCATATTTTAGAGTTTAGTACATATTTTCGTTAATTTCCATATATTTTCCATATTTCATATAAAACAGTCCATATTATATTAGGTTTAACAATAAAACAAAACAAAATTCCATTAACTTTTAAAAATACATTTCAACAATAGAGATTTAAACACATGTTCAGTAATCCCTTTAACATCAGAGTTATTTGAAAATTAGCAGTCCTATCAACAATGGGAAAGTAAGTTACAAAACTGTATTAATTTAATTTAAAATTTTTAACAGACTTCAGTTGTGCAGCTCAACAGTTAAATGCCAGTCAGAGTACACATAGGTTCAGTTTTGTAAATCATACTATAAAGACGGTAAATATGCCAAAAGTACGTCATTCAGTCAATTTAAAATCAAAACTAACAAGTTACATTTCAGAATTTAAAGAAGATGGTTTATCAACTGACAATAAAATTTTATTTTGTAATTTGTGTCAGTGTGCAGTATCATCTACACAAAAGTTCCTGGTGCAACAACACATTACAACTAGTAAACATCAGGCCAACAAACAACTAAATTCCAAGCAGAGACAATTGTTTTTAACACAACCAACAACATCGAATGTAAGATCTGAGTTTAACATCGACCTGTGCCGTTCTCTCATCTCTGCTGATATTCCTCTCTACAAACTAAAGAATAAGGTCTTCAGGGAATTCCTTGAAAAATATACTCAACATACAATCCCGGATGAGTCAACACTTAGGAAGACGTATGCTCCATCCATCTACGATGAGACAATACAGAAGATAAGAGATGAAATTAAAGATAGTTCAATTTGGGTTTCCATTGATGAGACTCCCGACAAAGAAGGTAGACTTGTTGGTAATGTAGTTATCGGTTTGTTAAGTGAACAATATTCTGAACGAATTCTTTTACATTGTGATGTTCTAGAAAAGTGCAATAACAAAACTATAGTTAAACTGTTCAACGAAGCTATGGGTATCCTGTGGCCAAAGGGTATTATGTACGATAATGTGTTATTCTTTATTAGCAATGCTGCCCCTTATATGGTAAAAGCTGGACAAGCATTATCTGTTGTATATCCTAAATTGACTCATTTTACTTGTGTGGCGCATGCATTTCATCGTGTGGCAGAAGTGGTCAGAGACAATTTCCCTAAAGTAGATTTGTTGATTTCATCAGTGAAAAAAGTATTTCTCAAAGCTCCCAGTAGAGTTAACGTGTTGAAAGAAATGTACCCTGAAATTCCATTGCCACCAAAGCCAATTTTAACTAGATGGGGTACATGGCTAGAAGCAGTTGAATATTATGCCGAACATATAGACTCTATTAACAATGTTCTCCTTGCATTGGACTCTGAAGATGCAGTCTCAATTGATACTGCGAAAACAGTTACCTGTGACATAAGTGTGAAGAATGACTTAGCTCACATTCAGCATACATTTTCATGCATCATAAAAACGCTCAAAAGTCTCCAAAATAGGCACCTTTCACTATCTGAAAGTTTTGAAATTATAAATAGTACTGTGGAACAACTGAATCGTGGTAGAGGTAAAGTTGCAGATGCAGTAAGAGCTAAGGTGGACACTGTACTTTCAAAAAACCCTGGATATGAAGAACTACAAAAGGTTGTTGCTGTGATGAGTGGTGAATCAACAGTGAAGATTAACTTGGACTTATCCCCAGCAGACATTGTGAAATTGAATTATGTACCAGTTACTTCTTGTGACGTCGAACGCTCTTTTAGTCAGTATAAATCTATCCTCAGAGACAATAGAAGAAGATTCACTTTTCAGCACTTGAAAGAAATGTCTGTAACCTATTGTTATGGTAACAGACAATAAAAATTGTGTTTTGTTGAAACTACATTGGAAGATAAGGTACGTCCATTATATTTTTTGTTTAGTTTGATTAAAATGTACCAATATTTAACGTACATAGTCATTTTTTTATAATTTTAAGTCCATATTTAATTCCATATTTTGGTAAAAATCCATATTTAATTCCATATTTTGGTAAAAATAACTACATATATATTTACATATTTCATATATTTTTAGTCCATATAAATCCGTTCCCTGGTAATAATAATAATAATAATAATAATAATAATAATAATAATAATAATAATAATAATAATAATAATAATATGACAATTTATTTATTATTTATTTATTGATATTTACTTGGTGGACAACAGCCACTGATCAGTAAAATTCCGACACAATTAATACAATAATAAAATTAACAACAATTATATAATTTAACTATATATAGTGACAGTAAAACAAAACTAAGAACATAGTTTGCAATGGTTAATTTGCAACAAATAATAATAATAATAATAATAATAATAATAATAATAATAATAATAATAATAATAATAATAATAATCCATGGCGCTACAGCCCACGAAGGGCCAAGATTGACTAGCCGGCTGCTGGCCTCACGGCCACATGCCGAAGCAGAGGTGGACGATCATCCAACCAGAATGGAGGTAACGTGTGGTTAGCACGATAAGCCTCCCAGCCGTTATAGCTGGTTTGCGTAACCGAATTTCGCTGCCTATCGTAGCTCCCCAAGTGCATCACGATGCTGGGTGGGCACCGGTCCCATACACTGACCGAAATTTCACGAGAAAATTTCTTCTCTCATGAGTACTCGAACCAGCGCGCATTCCGAGTCCCAGGCACGATGCCTTAGATCACGACGCCACGGCGCGAGACTGCAAGAAACAATACTATTAAATTTTATAGAAAGGAGTTAAGTGTTACAGATAATATTACCAGTTTGTGTAGAAAAATTTTGCAATTAATATAAGTTAATGTCATTATTTTATAAGTTCTTTTTAATATTTTGGCATATGATAATGTTCCTGCGCTGTTTTATTCATTATGTATGCATTTTATATTTCACTTGTGTTCAATTTGTCTAATTTATTGCTTTTCCACCTGATGATGATTTCTTGTAAAATCGAAAATATTCGTGGATACAACCAAGAATTAAATGTGATTATTGTAACAAAACTTGTTTTTGTACCAATCTGATAAGTTGTTAACTGAAATTGTAATATAGTTTTCCTTATATATTATTCAACTTATCTGAACTTTAACTTCAACATGTCTTTTAAATTCTTCATTAGAGCTAATTCTATTTTGATTTAACTATCCTTTTGTTGGCTCACAGAGGATTTTGACTACTTCACTGATAGTAATAGTAAAAAAAACAGCAAGTAACGATCTTTTATCTTTCAAAATAACATCATTAGTCACAATGGTCCACACCTGTGGAGTAACGGTTAGTGCGTCTGGCTGCGAAACCGGGTGGCCCGGGTTCGATTCCCGGTCGGGGCAAGTTACCTGATGAGGTTTTCTCCGAGGTTTTCCCTCAACCCAATATGAGCAAATGCTGGGTAACTTTCGGCGCTGGATCCCAGACTCATTTCACCGGCATTATCACCTTCATATCATTCAGACGCTAAATAACCTAAGATGTTGATGAAGCGTCGTAAAATAACATACGAAAAATTAGTCACAATGAATTAGATTTAGAAGTACTTCTTAATAAGCATTGTTCAGCTCTGTCGACTTTCATCGACGCATGGAAAGAGAAGCTAACGTGTTCTGTTGTACAGGGACATCATTTTATTTTTACTAACATTTTAAATATTAACCTGTCTATACCTTTAGAGAACCGGAAACACCGCTTGCTCCCCCCTCCAAGACTGGAGTTCGATGATACTGGCGTAAAACACAAATCACTCTACTAGGTATAGGATGGAAGAAAAGTAGTTCATCCATTTACGTAAACTAGGAAATATCGCGATTTTGAGTTTGATAATTTTCATTAGGTTTTTCTTTAATCAAACTACAGTACTGTATTAAGAATAAGTGTTTTTACTCACGAAGTGAGTTATCCATGCGAACGTATTCATTATGCAGTGTATATTATACTGTCTACAGCACATTAGCGTACAATACAGAGAAAGAAGTTAAATTGAAAAATAATCATAATATGAATATTTAAACACAATTTTGAAAATGGTGGCCGTTCATTTCGATACAGGCTTTAGTTCTTTTGTGCATATTATCGCACTATAGACTATTGCATCTAATTTCAATTGCCAGTTTCGTCCTTCGTACTAGTAACTCATGTTGAAATAATTCTGTACCTAATCTACGTACTGTAAATTCAATCTTCACTTCTGCCCGACCCGAAAATATAAAATTACTCAGACATGCTATCTACTGTCCGTCCACGTGGTTATGCCGCAGGATTGTAGAAAGGGAGGAAATCACGTGACAGTTAATTACTTAACGAGGTCCTTTTATTTAAGTTAAATTAAACAGCTGTATAATATTACGTAAACGTCCAATTCCTAAGAGAAATTAATGTTTTCAGAAAAGAGCTAAGACAGCCCAGCTTTTACAGAGGGGCAAGTAGAAGCAGGTGGGGGAAATCGGAATGCGACGTAGGCAAACGGACAGTACCTGTGCGAAAATATGATTCAATATTGAAAGCTCTTTCGTCACTGGAAAACGCGAACATATTTCTGGAACGTACTATACTCAGTAACTCAGTACTGCTTACTATCTGCGGTCTTGGTTCTGTGTGGAATTGGAACTTCCTTAGTAGAAGGGGTGGGAGTGAAGTACATTCAAAAACTCAGGTACAATAAAAATTGAAGTAAAAATAAAATGATGTCCCTGTAGTTGTACTGCATTAACATTTTCATTTCGGAGTCAGTGTTACTCTGGGATCGAGTGTGAAGCTTGTAGCCTAGGTGGAGATCGCCGGGCGCAGAGCGGTGTTGATCAAGATCTCTTCGTCTTACAATTTCTAGGAAGCGAAGCAAGGCGCCCGTCCGCACGCAAGCCCGCCACGCACACGCACACGAACTGTAACACTAGTGTTGCGAGCCTCTAATCTACTGCCGCGTCGTTCGTGTTGAGTTGGATTGAATTGAGAAGAAACCAGCAGGAGAAAGGAGACGAGGATTGAAAAAATTAGACTAGGAGAGTAAGTGACAATATAACTTAGCAAATTCACATACATAGGCCTATGCATATATGTATATGTGCGTGTAAGTGTGCGTAAATAAAAATAAATTAGAAAGCAAAACTGTAACATAGAACAGTGATTCCCAAAGTGGGGGTCGCGACCCTCAAGGGGTTCGTGTAAGGAGCAGAGGGGTGGTCGCGATCAGTGGCGTAGCATGAAATTTTGAGCAGGGGAAGCTAACTCAAGTTGTCTTTCATGCAATATGAGAAAACGTATTACAAAAATACAGTCTTAAAATAAATAGTAGTCAATTTCAAGTCAGCAGTCGAAGATTGGTTGGATCATCGTAAGTAACACCAATAAGGCATGACCTCAAATGATACGTAGTAAAATATGATTTCACTGTTTACACGTACAGTATCTCTAAAAAATAGACACGTATACGTATAACATTAGCTCACTCCCTGTCATACTTGGAGAAATCACAATATTAACGGTCAATAGATATAGTATTAGTATCATTACGTAAGTATGCGTCTGTCTTTTGGTTGTTCATTGACAGCAAGGGAGTCGGTCATTTGTTTTTTAAATCACACTTTTGTTCGTAAGTCAATCTTGATAATAGAATTGTCCTAAAAAATTCAAGTAAATTAGTGTCAGGAACTGTTATTTCTCTCATTATTTATTATGTCAGCCACAATGCACACTAACACTTCAACTGAACAGAACTGACGAAAAGGGATAACTCGGAAATTACTTTATTTTAAATGTTAAAGCTAGCTTTTGCGAGCCTTGCGACTAGGGTAGTTTAGTTAGTAAGGGATGGAAAATATGCGGGGTGGGTTACACAGAAGAAACCAGTCTGTTTGGAAGCTGGTGTGTGCAGGCTTCTTGTTTACTGCTGCATCACAAATCATCCTGAGCTGCCGCAGCACAATATTTAACGCGTAAATATAAATTCTATTAAAGTTAATAAATAATTTTCTCCATAGACTGCAGGTTTATTATGAAATTATTATTAACTGGGGAAGCTAAGCTTTCTAGCTTACATTGACGCTACGCCACTGGTCGCGATATGATTTACAAAATAAGACCAAAAATCTTATTAAAACCGGATTCACTATTCATATTTGATTGTTGTAATTCTTCTTCTTCTATGACGCATCGGCCAGTTTTCGGGTCATGGCCTCCCCTGTTCAACTCCACCAAACTTGTCGATCCTGTGCTGCGACTTTCCAATTCCGGATTTTGAGGATTTGTAGTGCATCCTGACATACACCATCTTCCCATCTATTACGTGGTCTTCCCACCGGCCTTCCTCCTCCGAAATCTGCTGAAAATACCTTCTTTGGGACTCGATGTTCTTCCATCCTAATTAGATGACCTGCCCATTTGAGTCTCTTAATCCGAATAACATGCGACAAGGGTAGCTCTCCATACAAGGAGTATAGTTCGTTATTATATCTAATTCTCCATTCCCCTTGCACGCGTACAGGTCCGTAGATTCTCCTCAGGATTTTCCTTTCGAAAGAATCGATCTTTTCCACGGATTTCTTTGAGAGGGTCCACGCTTCACTTCCATACATCACTATACTCCGAATGAGTGTTTTTTAATCTCTGGTTTATATCCCTCTTTCTGAAGATGGCAATTACTGAGAAATATGCTTTATTGGCAGTCTGTATTCTTGCTTGTATTTATACCATTTCCTCATTTTTGTTGATTAGATGTATGCCAAGATATTTAAATTCCTTCACTATCTCTACTTTGGATCCTTCCGGAACGAGCTGTTCTTCTGTATATTTCCTTCTCCGGATTGTTGTAATTGTTAGAGTTTATTTCGGAGAATATTGAAAAGCTGTTGTTTAAAACTGAGAAAACTTACTTGCTTAGGTATCCACAAAAATAAACTCAGTATTTGACTATTATATTATGTAGTTACATTTTTCTTGAGTTATTTAATACATTTTGTATTATTACAGCCACCAGTGCCGGATTTAGGCCTAGGCAACCTAGGTAGTTGCCTAGAGCGGCAATTGCTAAGGGGGCGGCATTCTCTCTCTCTTCCTTTTCTTTTTTGTTTCATTTTCATTTTACAGTGAAATTGATTTTTTAAACAGTTGTTGGTAAATCTTTTCTGAAGTTTATTATTGAACACCTTGTGGAAGTCGGATATTGTTTCGTTATTGCATTGTCGCGGTCGCGGCGAGAGTAAAAGGAAAGTGTACAGCTGCATAATTATATTCTAATACCGATATCATGTCATTGTACTATGAAACTGCTTATATTTAACTACTTGTATCAACAAGAATGTGTTGTTGAAAATAAAATTGGATGTGTTTATTATTTATCGTTATGAATAGTAACCACAACTCTCTTTCTATAAAACCACTTTCTAGAATGTGCACTATATAATTCGGTATGCAAGGATTATTCCGCAAAGGGTTGGAGTTTATTTTTCAATTTACTTTATACTTTCAATAAGAAATATTCGTAATAATTATGCCACTAACAAAACCAAGGCTTAAAAATAAATAAATATATATATTTCGTCACAGCAGTTCTTTACATGTAATGGTGTACCTCACATTTCTGTATCCGGTGCCACCATTAACATATTATTACAATAACGCATTATTTGCAGTACACGTCTACTCCCAATTACACTATGTACCTTTTTTGTTACTAGGTCAATCTCCCCTTCAGTATTTCCCCTACATTTCATTTGCTATTCTCTATTTGTTCATTAATCCTAATATATCTAATAGTATATACTCCATTCACACCCCTTTATCCTCTAACTACTATTCACTAAAACCCCAATTTCAATTTTTCTCTATAAATTATCACATTGAATTATTTGTCCTATTTGTTCTTTGACCTTTTCTCCTATATTTCTCTTATATTCATTTACTGTTCCAACGTTCAAATGTTAGTACTAATTTTATGCTGTCACTTGTTCACTTCTCTTAACCCTTTCTCACTATTTTCACTCATTCCTATTTGCGCTCACTTTCACTTTCTCACTACTCTGCTTACACCTAATCCTTTGTCACTATTCTCACTTCCTATAAATACTTATATTTTATTCTACAAATCTGCTTATACACTTTCTCTCTCCACTATACTTCTCGATCTTTTACAGTTCCACTTTACTTGCACTTTTTGATCACATCCCCACATTTTTAAATAAATAAATAAATAAATAAATAAATAAATAAATAAATAAATAAATAAATAAATAAATAAATAAATAAATAAATAAATAAATAAATAAATAAATAAATAAATAAATAAATAAATAAATAAATAAATAAATAAATAAATAAATAAATAAATAAATAAATAAATAAATAAATAAATAAATAAATAAATAAATAAATAAATAAATAAATAAATAAATAAATAAATAAATAAATAAATAAATAAATAAATAAATAAATAAATAAATAAATAAATAAATAAATAAATAAATAAATAAATAAATAAATAAATAAATAAATAAATAAATAAATAAATAAATAAATAAATAAATAAATAAATAAATAAATAAATAAATAAATAAATAAATAAATAAATAAATAAATAAATAAATAAATAAATAAATAAATAAATAAATAAATAAATAAATAAATAAATAAATAAATAAATAAATAAATAAATAAATAAATAAATAAATAAATAAATAAATAAATAAATAAATAAATAAATAAATAAATAAATAAATAAATAAATAAATAAATAAATAAATAAATAAATAAATAAATAAATAAATAAATAAATAAATAAATAAATAAATAAATAAATAAATAAATAAATAAATAAATAAATAAATAAATAAATAAATAAATAAATAAATAAATAAATAAATAAATAAATAAATAAATAAATAAATAAATAAATAAATAAATAAATAAATAAATAAATAAATAAATAAATAAATAAATAAATAAATAAATAAATAAATAAATAAATAAATAAATAAATAAATAAATAAATAAATAAATAAATAAATAAATAAATAAATAAATAAATAAATAAATAAATAAATAAATAAATAAATAAATAAATAAATAAATAAATAAATATATTATATATAAAATCACTTTCTAGAATGTGCACTATATAATTCGGTATGCAAGGATTATTCCGCGAAGGGTTGAAGTTTATTTTTCAATTTACTTTATATTTTCAATCGAAGTAAGAAATACTTGTAGTAATTATACCACCAACAAAATCAATGCTCAAAAATAAACCACAACCTGTCTTTTACAAATCAATTTTTTTTCAACAATGAAGTTAGAATGATATGTTTCTTTGAATCGAGTATGATGTGCTTCGTCAGATCGACTTTGATAACACCATCAATGTTTTGTCTGTGAAGAAAGTGCGAAGGAAATCATTATAATTCACAGGTGAGATTCATGTATTTTGGTTCCAGTAATTTATTGTTTTCTGTATTGTAACATTTCGTTTAAAACAAATTTAAACTAAACATGACCTGTATAATAGCTGCTCATAAACTGTTTGTGGGAGTTGGGGGCGGAAAATTTTAGCACTGCGTAGGGGAGGCACTGCACCTAAATCCGGCCCTGACAGCCCTGTAATAGTATGTATACTGTTTTACATTAGACAGGATCAAATAATCCAATTGGATTAAATAGCAATATTGACAAAATGCCATTCCAATTTATTTGATTTTAACTTATTTAACATATAAGTTTTTGCGTGGTTTTAGTTATTTTATCTTAATTGAATTGAATTTATTTATTTAATACTTTACACTTGAGCTACATTAGGGATTGCAGCCCGAAAGAGCAGAAGCTCGTGCTCAGTTCACATCAGTTATACAAAATATATCACAAAATTAAGAGAGTTCATTGAGCACAATAACATTAATAAATGGTAAAATACATACAGCATGTAATAAAAGGGTCTGTATAGAAATATAAAATACAAAAGTACATGAATATTAGAGTATCAATTTTTAACTCAATTAGCTTAAACAATTAAATAATTAGTCTGATTTGTTTCTTAAATCTATATGTGTTAAGTGTACTTAGCTCAGGGTAAGCTCTAATTAATGCATTATATATTTTGGGTCCAAAATTTCTGCTGTGTTTTAATCCAGCAGTTGTGTGGCATTTGGGAGTATTTAGAAAGAAACTGTAGTTTTGTCTCGTATGGTATTCATAGGATCAAATTTAAATTTATTGTGATTTTTATGGAAGTAAATGAGCAATGTTTGTTTATAAATTTGTTCTAGATTTGATACACCAAATTCCTGAAAAATTAATTTTGTTGGGTAATCAAAAGGTTTATATAGACAAATTTTTATAATTCTTTTTTGGAGCAAATTTAAAGGATGGAGAGTCGATTTTGCCATTCCTCCCCAATCTAATATACCATACTGAATTATTGATTGAAACAGAGCTAAGTACACGGTACGCAGAACATAAACAGGTAAATAAGAGCGTAGAATGGAAAATTTTTGGATTGTTTTACGCACTGTTACACAGGAAGGAGATATGCTTGTCCCATTTTAAATGTTGGTCACTAAAATGCCTAAATATTTAACTTGTGATATACTCAAAGCGTTACAAAATGATTTTTTATTTGTAATATTTATTCACAGTATTGACTAAAATTGATTTATGTCGAGTAATGTTGGCCAGAAATCAAGTTTCCTTATAAATCCGTTGATTTTAACCCTGGATTTATGTTAACATCTTGACCTTGCAAATTACTACTCAAAGTTTGAAAGTGTTCGAAAAATTCAGCAAGGAAGGTCAATCTAAGAAACCAAAGGGAATATGGAAATAGGTTTGCATATTCCGATACCTTTTCTTTGCATTATACCGGTACATTAAAAGCTCTGCTCTTAACTCTAAAACTCTTTTCAATATGTTACTCAGCGTGTGATAAATAATATTTTCATATAAAGAACCCATGTATTCACAAATTTTGCTGAAAAAACGAGTTTGCAACGTTCTTACTTTGGCAGTATTACCGCAGAACCATGGTGGTAATAGTTGCAAGTAGGCTACTAGAAATAATGTTTACTTAATATATCGTGTTATTGTTGCACTATATGCTTCTATTATGTTCGTTATTTGGAGGGTATCCAATGATTTTGAGCAAAATTGTCGTTATTTTAAATTTTACAAGAATTTGTATTTTTTGAATTGGGTTAAGAGCCGGTACGAAAGTGGGGAGAGGGGAGGTAGCAAAATAAACCCTCGTTCGAAAGTGGGTCACGGCTACATTCAAAAAGTTTGGGACGATAGAAGATAAAAGATACACTTAAGCTAATTGTTACTGAGTGATTATAAGAACGTAGTACTAGAAAACAAAAAACTGATGCCATAACTTCTAAACAAAAGCAAAAGCATGGGACTCTATAGCTATGTTATTTAATGTCAAGGCAACTAGCCATTACAAAGTGCATTACTAATTGACTTAAGTGTTTATGTATGAAGCAATTAAGTGTTAATTAGTTAATTATTGGCTGGTACATTAGAATACATAAATAATTACTCTGCTTTCATTTGTTTTGATTCTTTTCCTTTTCATCGTGTGTGTTTCGCTTTTGTAAACGTTGTTGACACAAATTACAATTAAGAATTCTGCTTTGTGTAATTTGATATTCCTGCGGAAAGCGTATATTTTTGTTAAGTGATTTCAAACATTCGACAAATTTAATTGCTTGGAAATTTATATTTGAAACACCAAGGTTTAAAAATGTGTTGCATTGCTGGTTGGTTATTTATCTTACTTAAAAATGGTTTTAAGGAACCCGAAGGTTCATTGCCGCCCTGACATAAGCTCGCCATCGGTCCCTATCCTGTGCAAGGTTAATCCACTCTCTATCATCATAACCCACCTCCCTCAAATCCATTTCAATATTATTCTCCGATCTACGTCTCGGTCTCCCCAAAGGTCTATTTCCCTCCGGTCTCCCAACTAACACTCTATATGCATTTCTTGATTCGCCCATACGTGCTACATGCCCTGCCCATCTCAAACGTCTGGGTTTAATGTTCTTAATTATATCAGGTGAAGAATACAATGCGTGCAGTTCTGCGTTGTGTAACTTTCTACATTCTCCTGTAACTTCATCCCTCTTAGCCCAAAATATTTTCCTAAGAATCATATTCTCAAACACCCTTAATCTCTGTTCCTCTCTCAAAGTCAGAGTCCAAGTCAAAACGTAATACAGGATTTCTATTAATTTAAATATAACCTATCCTCCCTTTTAATCTGCAGGATTATTTCACTTCCACCCTGTATACCAACCAGATACAGCTGCTCTGAAGACGGAACAGGACAGTAGGCCTAATCCTTGTAGCTAAAGAAGAAGAAGAAGAAGAAGAAGAAGAAGTAGAAGAAGAAGAAACACTAACCTGTGTTATAGGAATTGATCAAAGTGGAGTGTTGATCTTAGTTTCGGATAGTGTTTCTCCGCCTATAATTTATTTCGATCATGTAAAGTTTTTATTCACCTGTAGGCTAATTTCTTTTAGACTAACAAGCAAACATTCTGATGGGAGCAGATAAAAAAAGTTATTTTTTTTCTTTCACCATGTCAATAATGTCAAAAGAAGTGCTTATACGAATTTTGGCCACTCAACCGCAATTATGAGGACCGTAAAAATAAGTTCGCCAGGGGCCGTTAAAAGAGAGAAAACACAATTTACATTGAAAAATTTATTGAAACAGATACAGGTATTGTTGAACTATTTTTCAACATATTCCTCACCGGAATTGAGACATTCGTCATATTATGGGATAGCAGAAAGTTGCAGACGAATGTCAAAAGCTGGCTCCGATCCCAGGTGGGTGACTTCTACGACAAAAGTATACAAGAATTGATCCCATGGTATGCCAAATGTCTCAATTCCAGTGGGAATATGTTGACAATTAGTGCAACAATTGCTGTATCCGTTTCAATAAATCTGTTCTTGCATTGCGCTTTTTTTCTGTAAATGGCCCCAGGAAGATCACTTTCTGGACGGCCTCGTAATTGCGGTCGAGTGGCCAAAATTTGTATAAGCACTTCTTTTGACATTATTAACATCGTGGAAGAAAAAATTTAACTTTTTTATCTGCCTCCATCAGAATGTTTGCTTGTAAGCAGAATTGAAACTCCAGCAACAGAAAAGTTTTCCTGAACCTTAACCTATAATTTCCTTTGAATTCCCAGAATTGTAACTTGTTACCAATCAAAGGAATTCTTTTAACATTAATTTCTTTTGGATTTGCCAACATTTTAATTTACATTTCCATCGTTGAGAACCTGTGTACAGCTTCGAACACATAAAAAGGTTACACTAGAATATCTGTGATGAAAAGTCTCTGTTCGTTGTTTCGAGTCTATGAATGCTAATTTGACGTTCTTGATAGTTGTTCGTGGAAGGATAGGATTAGATGCAAGTTGCGGTGCGGTGTCTTGAACGAAGCCCCTCTCCCGCTCATCGAGGGAATAAGGTGTGCCTGCCTCAACTCTCAACAACAACAAGGAAGTTCAAAACTACATCTCTGTATCTCCCAAGAGATCAACAACACGAGGGAAGACCGTTGTACACTACCGAGACGGGCAGCTTGTGTTTGGTTGGCGATTAATCCTGACGTCTAAAATGAACATCGCGACAGAAAACAGCACCACAGCCTCAGAATGGTCTTCAGGCTCCTTTCATTTAGGAATTTTGAATACTAACAGTATAAGAATGCTGAGATTGTAGATAATTCTACAGTAATAATAATAATAATAATAATAATAATAATAATAATAATAATAATAATAATAATAATAACTTTTAAGTTATGTATCAGGTACTACAATATAATAGTTTTCCTGTCCCAAAAAAAAAATATTTTCCATAATATTGTGCTTTCTGCAACTACTCTACTGTATACTCCCAATCTATTTCGATCCATACTTAATCATGTACTATCCATTAGGATATTGTGACGTATCTCACTGTGACGTTTAAATAAAGTGGTGTCAGATGTTGAAACATCCGTAACGCTTTACACATTTCACCCTCAAGAATAAACATTAAAATATAACACTTTATACGAGATAGATGCAGAAGGCACAACGTTATGGAAAATATTTTTTTTGAGTGAAGAAAACTATTATATTGTAGTAAATCACTTAAAAATTATCATCATTATTATCATTAGTCCCGTGCCGTGGCGTCGTGGTCTAAGGCATCCTGCCTAGGACTCAGGTTACGGAATGCGCGCCGGTTCGAGTCCTCATGAAATTTCGGCCAGTGTATGGGACCGGTGCCCACCCAGCATCGTGATGCACTTGAGGACCTACGATAGGTAGCGAAATCCGGTTGCGAAAGCCAGCTATAACGGCTGGGGGGATCATCGTGCTAACCACACGATACCTCCATTCTGGTTGGATGATCGTCTCTGCTTCGGCATGTGGGCGTGAAGCCAGCAGCCGGGTGGTCGGTCTATCCAGGCCTGCAGAACTGTAGCTCTTGAGAGCGACTGCTTTCCTCCCCTTTCTTACCCCACCCACCTTTTCTACCTGTGCGGTCACGGCATTTTAGTTACGCTCGGCTGCATCAACATTCATTCTCGGGGCGGAAGTCGATCATCCCCAATAGAAGTGGAGTGAGGCTGACGTCATATTTCCCTTCCTTACGAGTTCTGCAGGCCTGGTCTAGGCCCTTCACGGGTTGTAGCGCCACAGATTATTATTATTATTATTATTATTATTATTATCATCATCATCATCATTATCGTATACTTGCACCAAAGCTTAAATTAACCGACAGAGTGCTGTAATAGGAGGATGAAAATAGAATTCCTATATAAGCCTTTTGTTTTTCTGAAACGACGCATACGAGATGCGAGGTGCGAGGCCCGCCTCGCACAAATCCGGACTACACGAGATATAGAAACCACTCACTATATCTCGTTAGTCCGGTTTCGTATCTCGCATGTATCGGTTCAGAAAAATCAAGGCTTTAGAGAGAAGTTGTTTTAATCTTGATATTCCTAATATTTCAATCAACGCATTCTGTTTTTATATTCTATGTAATCCTTAACCCTACTATGAATATTTATTAAGGAAGAGGATAGTTTTAATATGAATTTAAGAATTCGTTTGCTTTAAAATACACTTTGGGCCACTGTAACCCCAAAATGAGTGCTGGTTTACCAACTGATGTGATAAAATGCAATGAAATATACTCCTATGTTCATTTAATTAAGAACAGTGCATATTTTATTATGAAAACACACACATTAAACGTCATAATGGAAATTATATATTTTATATTATATTGTTATATTCATTGTTAATCTCTTCGTCAATGTTGCACGATTATTTTTAATATTGCTGCATAATCTCTAATCTGACTATAAAGTTAGGATAACTTTTTAGAAAAGGTTTTGCCCACCCGTAACCAGACTTAGTGTTCTTGCAATTAGTCACTGTACGTCCTGTTTTGACAAGATAGCTCTTTGTTGTCATTCGTAGATCTTGTTCGCACATTGGAAATCCAAATTTCGCCTTCTTTTCGAGATATTTTGCAAATATATTCTTTCTTCATTTGTGAATATTGTTGGCCGGCCTGGGTTTGTATTAAGGTTTCCCTTGAGTTTACTTTTTATGGTATGCAGCTGCTGCCCTCTGTGTTTTCACACCATTCCTGATATCATCTAAGCATTGGTTTAGTTTCTCCTTTGAATAATTTGCATATGGCCTAGTTCCTGGCACATCGATATGTGTTCAGTCTTTACTATTTTTCAAAATATAATCAATACAGAAAATAATATATTCAATTTTAAATTTAAATTACTTTGCCAATCATATTTAACAACTTCTTTTGTATATGCCAAATTTTTACTGCTAAAAATATCGTCTCACCATATAACATTTCCAGAATATTTTTTCACACTACCAAACAGTTGATTCACTTAAAATAGTGCTGCTGCCTACAGGTAAGTTCTGAAAGTACTCGGTTAACAATTGTAATGGCTGAAACTATCATTTACACAGTACAGTTGAAACTATTTAGATATAGGGTAAAGGTTGGTAGTATTGTGATACGAGTAATATTGTGATAGCTCTTTTTGACAATTTATTACAACTTGACTGAGCGATAGAAGGACCAGTTTTTGTGCAGAAACTCGTCCACGAACATCCCCTTAATACGTTGATACAAAAAGCCGATCTTCCTCTCGCTAAATAAAATCGTAATAAATTCTCAAAAAGAACTATTACAATTTTACTCGTTTCACAATATTACCAACCTTTACCCTACTACATTTTGAGGGAGATATAAAAATTCAAATATATATTCTATGTTGGGCCGAAATTACCCTTAATGACCAATGTTACCCATGTTGACGTTACCTCTAAAATTCATTCTTAAAATGTAATCGTTTATCTTAAGATTTTGGGAGCCAATACTAAAATCTTTCTCCTACTTATTTACTTACTTACTTACTTACTTACTTACTGGCTTTTAAGGAACATAAGCCCGCCATTGGTCCCTATCCTGTGCAAGATTAATCCAGCTTCTACCATCATATCCCACCTCCCTCAAATCCATTTTGATATTATCTTCCCATATACGTCTCGGCCTCCCCAAAAGGTCTTTTTCCCTCCGGCCCCCAACTAACACTCTATATGCATTTCTGGATTCGCCCATACGTGCTACATGCCCTGCCCATCTCAAACGTCTGGATTTAATGTTCCTAATTATGTCAGGTGAAGAATACAATGCGTGTAGTTCTGCGTTGTGTAACTTTCTCCATTCTCCTGTAACTTCATCCCTCTTAGCCCCAAATATTTTCCTAAGAACTTTATTCTCAGACGCCCTTAATCTCTGTTCCTGTCTCAAAATAAGAGCCCAAGTTTCACAACCATATAGAACAACCGGTAATATAACTGTTTTATAAATTCTAACTTTCAGAATTTTTGACAACAAACTAGATGACAAAAGCTTCTCAACCGAATAATAACACGCATTTCCCATAATTATTCTGCGTTTAATTTCCTCCCGAGTGTCATTTATATTTGTTACTGTTGCTCCAAGATATTTGAATTTTTCCACCTCTTCGAAGGATAAATCAACAATTTTTATAAAAATCTTTCAACAGACATTTTAAAGAATGTTCTCTTCGAAGTAAAATGTCGAAGAGATTTTGAATTTATGATTAAAAATGGCTGAGATATATTACCATATTAGTGAATTAATATACACTGGTACTTTTTTTTTTTTTTTTCAAAATGTGGACCCCATTTCTTTTCAAAAACTAATACAGTATTTAAGATTTGCAGCAAGTATATTTCTACATACAAAAAAGAAAAATAAATAAAATTATGTATCAATTATAGAAATAAATTTAAATTATACCATCCTCTCCCCTTGAAAATTTCGTGTGAGATGTTCGGAGGAATCGTTTCGTCTTGTCTCCGCTCTCGATCTTGGAACCAATTAAATTGCATTTTCACTTAGGTGTTTGAATAATTGAATATTGCACAGTAGCATTCGGTCATTGAGTATTTACACACGGAAATGCCCAGAGGGCCCCAAGTATTAAGGAGATGTTTGATCTAATTGCACGGCATATTGGGGATGTAATTCGCTGTTGCACCCCTTGAGACCTCAGGAGTACACACACACGACTTCTGTGCAGCACTGCAGGGCAGGCCTTGGCTATCACTGTAGCCGGCCGGGTTTGTCCGGCTGTTGCATGAAGGATGGGCGATGGTTATCGCCTGCTGGATAACCCACATCAATAACGGGATGTGCAGCCTGTACTAATTTGGCGGTGACCCTCTCGAGTCCTTATCGAAATGCGGTTCGGTCATGTTGAGGTGTTGTAGAACCAGGGTCAGGTGTGCGCGTGAGAGCGAGGGTTAAAGTGGATTCCATAGATAGCCATAACAATAACAGTAAGCCTACGGTGTACCGCAAAGTGTTCTGTTTTCGTATTTTACAAACCGGGTCTCGAGATGTCGCGAAAACTCCCATGAGCTAGTCTGGAGTGTGTAAATAGAAGCACACATACCATATGAGAGACCGAGAAATGATCAGCTTTACGGATAAGTTATATTGGTACTGTGCCAGAAGATGTAGAGTATTCACTAAGTTTTTTAATGTCATTTATCAATAGAGTTCGGATGTTTTGGCATTTATAACAATTAAAAAAAGCAATAAAACGTAAAAAAGTACAATAACCTTTAAAAAAGGCATTATAAACTTTAAAAAGGCATAGATAGGTTTGGAAGTAAATCCCGAAAAGACAAAGTATATAATTATGTCTCGTGACGAGAATATTGTACGAAATGGAAATATAAAAATTGGAAATTTTCCTTTTGAAGAGGTGGAGAAGTTCAAATATCTTGGAGCAACAGTAACAAATATAAACGATACTCGGGTGGAAATTAAATATAGAATAAATATGGGAAATGCCTGTTATTATTCGGTTGAGAAACTTTTATTATCCAGTCTGCTGTCGAAAAATCTGAAAGTTAGAATTTATAAAACTGTTATATTACCGGTTGTTCTGTATGGATGTGAAACTTGGACTCTCACTTTGAGAGAGGAACACAGTTAAAGGTGTTTGAGAATAAAGTTCTCAGGAAAATATTTGGGGCTAAGAGGGATGAAGTTGCAGGAGAATGGAGAAAGTTACACAACACAGAACTGCACGCATTATATTCTTCACCTGACATATTAGGAACATTAAATCCAGACGTTTGAGATGGGCAGGGCATATAGCACGTATGGGCGAATCCAGAAATGAATATAGAGTGTTAGTTGGGAGGTCGGAGGGAAAAAGACC
Organism: Periplaneta americana; assembly: GCF_040183065.1. Classification (NCBI taxonomy): domain Eukaryota; kingdom Metazoa; phylum Arthropoda; class Insecta; order Blattodea; family Blattidae; genus Periplaneta; species Periplaneta americana. The sequence goes on from NC_091123.1 coordinate 44,545,930, forward strand.
TTTAGGGAGGCCGAGACGTAGATGGAAAAATAATATTAAAATGGATTAAGGGAGGTGGGATATGATGATAGAGAATGGATTAATCTTGCTCAGGATAGGGACCAATGGCGGGCTTATGTGAGGGCGGCAATGAATCTCCGGGTTCCTTAAAAGCCAGTAAGTAAGTAAGGCATAATATATTTTAGCAATAAGTTTAATTATATCAACATAACTCACATATTTACTTCGTAGGTGACTCATGTTGACTTATAAAATGCTTTTTTCCGTGATTAACTGTCTTTTCACAAAACTGTTTCATCGATTGAAAACACATGGACACCAAATTCTTTTACGTAAGCGTGAAGTTTACTTTTCAATGGTTTACTGAATTTAGGAATTCTAGCTAATCGATCTTATACCTTCTGTCACTCGACAATAACTGACTGTTCCTCACTCAAATTTCTTTCTCCTACAATAATAAACACGTGTAGCACAAAATTGTAACAGTAAGATTTGAAAATATGAAAGGAAACAATTGGAAATAAATGCTACCTCTAAGAGAATGAGCTTAATATTTTTAAAATAATAACCCTGATTGTTGGTATCGTGAAGACATGACAATATTGTATATGTTACTGTGGATTGTCGATCGTTATTCATATTACACCAATAGTATTAAAGCACGATTATTAGCAGATTAAGCACCGAAATAAATTACTTTTATTTACTATTATTAGTAAAGTTAGTCATTGTTTCAGATATTTAAATTTCATACATATTACATTACAATTAACTATAAAATTGCAAATAAAAAGAAACATTGCTTTAAAATAACAAAAAGAAGCATTTATGAGTAAGAAACACCTAAAAAGGCAAAATAGGCAAAATAAAAATTGTCCCTATCACTTTGATTTACTTCAAATCACATTTATATCTATGCAATTAATGATTTACTTCCATCCAGTAAAAAAGGCATTTTGCCAAACATCCGGGCTCTGTTTATCAACAATGGATCAACAGTGAGGTTATCTGAACTGAATTGGTCTATGGCTAGGGATCCTACTTTATTATGAATAGAAATATTGCATTTAGTTTTTAAAATGCTTAATTTCGGTGTTATTTTGTACGAAAAACATAAATTCAGTATTATTTCACATTATTGAAAAAATATAAATTTGGCTTTCGTCATGTAATAGTTATTTTTGCACGATTGGAAGTTGGTTTTAGTGAATTGAGAGTTTCCAACCTAGATAAGTATGTTGAAATATTACAAATAACTGCTCTAGATTTGTAATGAAAACCATTGCCTTCTATGTATGTTACAAACCTACAATGCATGTAAAATTCATACGCAAAACGTAGTGTTAATTAATATACATTATACGAAACAAATGACTGCATTTGAAATGTATTGGAATTTATTTAAACAATTCAAACTTCACTTAACAAAAGGAAATAAAAATTATTCCAATTGAACACGAAATATTACAAGTACTTGAATCATTTTTACTCCACATTGAAGTTGGTGAAGTTTTTACGTTGGCCAGACTGCTGACATCAGTCAGCTGTTCATAGTGTAACGTATGCATACTATATACTAAGATTTAAAAACATATTACTTTCAAGAAAAAAATATGTACAATACACGTTTGTGAAGTGCACTACAAAATCTTGTATCATAATATTATATTATTACGATATGGGTATCATAATGTTACATATTACAATACGATACTGGAAAGTTGTCAAACGAGGCCGCAGGTCGAGTATTGTGTGTTTCCCACGTGATGCGGAACACTGTGTACACCGTGATACATAGACTACTCTAGACTGGCTTCGAAACCAATACTGTTACTTTCATGAAGCGTGAAGGCTGAGCCTTAGCTGCTGTTTACTCCACGAAAGAAATAGAGATGGCTGTTAAAGGGAGATTTATTTGTATCGGATAGAGAATGGTGGCTTTTCTGTATTTGATGAAATATCTCTACAGCAAGAAACGAAGTTCAGTTGTATAGGATGCTAATAAATAAATGATAGAATCGAAACAGAACACGATGTAAATAAAAGAATATATCAATATTCAAGATGATTTGTGTTGTACATGAATGGGACCATAAAGAATAGAAATAACTGAAGTAAACTGCGGTAACATGGAGTAATGGCTGGAGTCAAATTTATCTATGAATGCGAAACATGGTTGCAAATAAAGACAATTTTAAATAAGATAAAATGTACCCACAGATATTTTGTTTTGTAGAAGAACAAAAGACTACGCCAGACTGGCCGTATATAACAAGATTCAAAACAGGATTACAGATTTGTTCGTATAGGCCTATTGATAAAATTCAAGATTATCGTAGCAATTACTTGAACACACACAAAGTACAGAATACAATGTACACTGTTAACAAAGGCATGTGGAGTAACGATTAGCATGCCTGACGGTGAAGGAGCGGGCCCGGATTCTGATTGAGGTATTTTTCCGGGTTTTTCTTCCAACCCATTAAGAGCAAATTCTCGGTAGCTTTCGGCTCTGAACCCTGGGCTCATTTCGCTGTCATCATTACTTTCATCTCATTCAAAACTCTAGATAATAATAACACTTGGTAAAATGTTGTGAAATAACAAATCAAAAATAAGACAAAGACACCATATCGATGTAAACCAATATGCACAAGACTTGTCTTCTTTCTCTTCTTCAAGGATTAAGTCTTTTCTAGAGGGTTTTTGGGTCTTGTCATCTAGATATGAGTCGTTCTTGGGCTCGAAACCTGCTGGTAGGCCTATATAGATGATAAGTGCTTTGGAAAGTCTACTTTCTGGCATTCTTTGGTTATGTTCATACCTCTTTCTTTGACTTTCTATATTTTTCAATAATTTTGGTATTCCAAGATGATCTCTAAATATAAGATCAAAAGTAATTAAGTTTAATGTGAAGATTTGCTGTGAAATTTAACAGGATGGATATGTCTTTTGTAAAGTGCGGAAGAAGAACCAAAAATGTTCGATAAGTATGAAACTGATACCATAAATTTGAAAATGAATTCATTTTCCTCGATTATTACTTTAATTGAAAATTTAATATTTTTCGCTGTGTGCGTATTTAGAAAAGGACGATTCTGCAGCAACAGAAATGCGGTTCTGAAGTAATAGTTCCTTCAAATGAAACGCAGACTCAGACTCCTGCATTTTGTCAAACATATAAGTATATACGGACACTGTAGGGTCAGATGGATCTAGAAATTGTCCCCTCCAATATTACGGTAATGGTTCCCTGCGAAGAAAACTGCCAGTTGCTACTGTTCCATGAGATATTACATTCCCGATTAGAGATAAACCGACTTTTCTTCAAACATTCCTTCATTGGTTCAAAGATATGAAAGTCACAGGGTGACAAATTGGGACTGTAAGGGGGATGTTCCAGTGTTTTTAATCGGGATTATTGCTGGGTTGTGACCATGGCATTCACAACGTGGGGTTTAGGATGGCCATGAAGAGCAACTCCCCTTAACAACTTTCCTCGATACTTGGTCCTGATGGCTTTTCGAAGAGCATGCAGAAGCTTGCAGTAATGAATAGTATGGATGACGCCATCTAGCAGCAGGACACCCTGCTTGTCAACAAACTTACTGCAAGTTCAAAATAATAAACGAAAGTAAATGTATTAAATTGTCCCATAAACTCTACGCCTATTTCCAGCAAACGCATTTTTAAATTAGACAAAGTAAATTTACTTCAATTTATTATTAACTCCGTCTGTGGAGTCAGAAAATAACAAGTATTCGTGTATGATGAAGTGCGCCTGGTGTTCTGTCTAGCCTGCAAAACATTATGAGTAATCGCTTGAAGTTCAAACATTCGGTCGGACGTTCTCTGAACGGTGCAGTATAAAACGATTCTATCCCCTATTCTGCAGATATGGAATTGTAATCACCACCATCATAACTATATCAACAATATTATCTGTATCGGCTGTTCATATTTTAGAAACGAATCCTCAGACGTTACCAGAAATCTGATAAGAAGCGACGACACTGGAAACAGATCAGATGTGCTACAGCTAACCGTACAACATCTTGCACCTTAAAAATGCTAAATATTTTTGTGTGTGTAGAGTTTATCGTGTTTCATAATCACAATTCCATTTGCTGTAGGCCAATCACCTGACCAGTTATCCTGTTCAGCGGTTCGAAAACTTAGTGCCTGACCCTCGCTCCACCGTTCTGAGGTACTGGAACGGGCGGAAATGAATTATCATGGACTATAAATTCGAAGGGAAGAACTACTACCGGATTAGCAGATATCGACCACTAGTCAGAACAAGTGTGATGTAACAACAGCGCGTTTCAGTCACATTATTGGCAGTGAGAAATTCTAATATTTGAAAAGCAATTTAATAAACAATAATTTCGGTTTTGTGTCCTTTACTTTTCATATCTTATTTTAGTTACCATAAGCAAATTGTTTCAATTTTAAATTCTGAAGAGTATTGAGTACAAAGTAGTTAAATTTAACCCTAATTTATTAGCTCTTATTGCACGAAAATTTATAAAGTTTAGTACACATTTATATCGTAGCTTAAGAAATTTCATTTATGACGTGCTTAGAGGTAAGACGTACATTTTAACTTGAAACGTGAATGCTCGAGGATCAAATGAATAAAATGTTACATCGATTTTAACATCTGACGTCAAATGTTTAGATGAGTTACGTAATACATCACACGGTTCTGACGCTACTTGCATAGCAACGGATGGAACTCTCGTATTCACATGGCGTTTGCAGGACGAATAAACTTACTTTCTTGCATGAATTATAATTCTTATTTCTCTCTACATAATAGCAGATCATAGTAAAGACTTTCTGACAAACCAATTCTTAATGAAAAGAGTAATTACAATGTAAATATTACACAAATATAATGGTATACATGGAGAAAATGTGCAGATTTTAACAGTTTATTTCTCGGAGGCCCTACAACGAAAATTCTAATACCAAACGAATACTTTTCTCAGAAAAAAATAGTTTTCCTCTAAATGTTAACACTGTTTTACTCGATAAGTACTATCCCATGATTATGATTTTTACTGTTACAATTAGAGAAACTGATAAGTTAAGTAATGATTTATCCCTTTGAAATTTTTCAACGAAATGTTCGATTTTATTGCAAATTAAATAAAAATATTAACAAGTATCGTTATTTACTGTTATTAGAAGTCTTGGCCGTGAGAAACTCTTAATTACTTACAAATGGCTTTTAAGGAATCCGAAGGTTCGTTGCCGCCATCGGTCCCTATCCTGTGCAAGATTAATCATCATATCCCACCTGTCTCAAATCCATTTTAATATTATCCTCCCATCTACGTTTCGGCCTCCCCAAAGGTCTAGTTCCCTCCGGTCCCCCAACTAATACTCTATATGCATTTCTAGATTCGCCCATACGTGCTACATGCCCTGTCCATCTCAAACGTCTGGATTTAATGTTCCTAATTAAGTCAGGTGAAGAATACAATGCGTGCAGTTCTGTGTTGTGTAACTTTCTCCATTCTCCTGTAACTTCATCCCTCTTAGCTCCAAATATTTTCCTAAGCACCTTATTCTCAAACATCTTTAATCTCTGTTCCTCTCTCAAAGTGAGAGTCCAAGTTTCACAACCATACAGAACAACCGGTAATATAACTGTTTTATAAATTCTAACTTACAGATTTTTCGACAGCAGACTGGATAATAAAAGTTTCTCAACCGAAGAATAAGAGGCATTTCCCATATTTATTCTGCGTTTAATTTCCTCGAGTGTCGTTTATATTTGTTACTGTTGCTCGAAAGTACTTGAATTTTTCCACCTTTCCAAAGACTAAATTTGCAATTTTTTTATTTCCATTTCGTACTATGTTTTGGTCACGAGTCGTAATCATATACTTTGTTCTTTTTTCGGAGTTTACTTCCAAACCTATCCCCTTACTTGTTTCAAGTAAAATTCCCGTTTTTTCCCTAATCCTTTGTGGATTTTCTTCTAACATATTCACGTCATCCGCAGAGACAAGCAGCTGATGTAACCCGTTCAATTCCAAACCTTTCCCGTTTTTCTGGACTTTCCCAATGACATATTCGAGAGCAAAATTAAAAATCAATGGTTATAGTGCAGCTTCTTACTTTATCCTGCAGTGAATTGGAAAAGCGTCAAACAAAAACTGGCCCCTTACGGACTCTGCTGTACGTTTCACAGAGATACATTTTAATTAATCGAACTAGTTTCTTGAGAATACCAAATTCAATAAGAATATTCTATAAAACTTCTCTTTTAACCGAGTCATATGTATTTTTGAAATCTATGAATAACTTATGTACTGTGTCCTGATACTCCTTTTTTTTTCTCCAGTATCTGTCGAATACAAAAAATCTAATCATTAATAGATATATTACGCCTAAAATTACAGTTAATAAGGAAATACACAAATTACATTTAATTTATTTGATGCTTAATCATATTTAGAATCTTTATGAATAAGAACCAATTCCTTAAAAATCTGAATGTCACAATAAGATTCAACCGAGAGTATAAAAGTGTCACGTAATTACAGAAAACTTATGAATCCTCTGTCATTTTTGTCTTTTTTGTACGTTTCACTCTCTTACAATTAAAGAAATGGCTTGATTTTTTTATTTTCAACTCCCATGTATACTTCAGTTTTCAATAACAATTAGCATTGAATTGAATAATTAGTATATTCGAGATATTTAGGAACTAGAACGAAGAAATCGTTATGTAAATAGTTAATTATGGTTGTGTTGGGTAGCGAGTGGCTATAAAACATAATAATACAGACGTAAAATAGTAACAGCGTCCAGATTAGCGTAATTGCTCGGGCGGTGGGAATTCGAAGCGATAGCGAGTCCACAGTGAGAACAGCTATAAAATACACCCCGATGCTATCTGCCCTGACCTCTGATATCTATATTCGTTCCAATTATAATGACATTGAATTGATTTATATAATTTAACAAAAATAAGTTTAGTCATTAACTATTCAGGTTATATTTGAAGTCCGTGTTAGATAATTGCACCATAATTCTTGCTTTACATGCTTTAGAAACGACATGTATACTTTATGGTGAAGTAGAATAATTGTTGTGTAACAACGGATAAATTTATTGAAGTAGTAATAACTTCATCTTGGTTACAATCATTGCTGGAAATAGGGCGTGCACGTCTGTGTACCATACCGACACGTCATTTTATTTCTTAATTTTAAGAAAATGTGTGTTAGTGAGTTTTAAAATAATAATTATTAATTTATTTAATCTGATCTGCATAAAACCGTATAGGCCTACTGTCAAGAAAATTATGGTATATAACAGAGGAGAGTCAACTGTAAAATGAAGAGTTTATTATTTATGTAAAGGAGGTAAACTAAAAAATATGAATGTAATTTGTTAGTACAGTATTCTCTTTTTCATGCACGTAAAGCAGTCAAGAACAGTATACCTTATCTCTGATGATGAACAATTTTGTAAATCCTCTGTCAATTTTTATAACAATGATTCACTGTTGTTTAAGCAGAACCAATTAGCACATTGTAATATAAAGATGCTTTTAGACAGCCATTGCTAAAAGCATATCTTGTAGCTCTAGGCAAGCCTATTAAGAATTCGAAAGCGTGCAAAAATACTTTGTGCGAGATCGTGCGTATTTGCTTGGTTTCCGCACAAAACCTATCCGCGGAAAGTCTAAAATTCCACATTCAGTATTCCCAACCTAACACATAACAATTTCCCTCTTCTTACCGCTTAAGTGACATACTGATTTTACTGCTTTAGGCTTTTAACATATTATTTTTAGAGACGTTCAATATAGTAATAATTACAAATTGGAAACTTACCACTGCAATTTCACCTAAATTGCACTGTTAATTATTGTTTTTAAATATTTTCAAAAATTAAGTAAACTCTACAACTCCACTATAGTTACTGCATTCTGATGCAAGTAACATTAACGAAGCCGTGAAAAAATCAACAAGATTCCAGACTCATCATAGACTGGAGGAAAAAAAAAGACAGGCGTATATCACGGCCTGCTGGAGTATAGTAAACACAGAAAATATTTTAAAGCAACAATGTTGAAAATAGATATTTTTGTTTTGCAAATTTGCCGTCATTGAACAGAAACCAAGATGGAGATTTCATTGCAACTAATTAGAAATTCCTCTTTCAGGTATGTAATAAACGATCTTCGCACAAAATAATGTACGATACACGAGCGGTATGTTTTCTTTCAATTCTCGGAAATTAAAAAAGCTCAACTACTCTACGTTTCGCTTTTTAAAACTTTTCCTCGAACATGAAAACTTCAACACACCGCTCTTGTTACGCATATTACTATTTCGTACTAGTACGAAAAGTATTTTAACATTGATTTTCAACTGTTTGCGTAGATAGTCAATATTATTTCCCATCAGATGTCAGACGATAGGAACCGATCCATAAAGCTGTTCAAAAACTTGCAGGCCTACTTTAGAAAAATACTGTTTTTGGTTAAGAAACTTACTTAAAGTTAATAAAATAAATATTGTTAATTATATGAAACAATTAAGAAATAAATGTACGTAATTATAAAAATTAAAAGGCATCCGTGTTTGAACCCGGGGACCTCTCGACCTTCAGTCTAATATTCTTGCACTGAACTATACCACAAGTTGCTTTCAGTGTTTCACTATTATAATGAGGAAGAAGACAGTCGGGCGAATTTTCTCTATACTAGCACAAACGATCGGCTGTGTAAAAATACAGAGAGAGGCAACGAAAAGTTACCGCACTATGCAGGGGACGTCGGGGGACAGATTGCCCGCAATCCATTGCTCGACTCACCGGTAAGCTCTAGCAGCACGGACGGGCATTCAGTTTCATTACGCTAGGCCTAAAATTCCCGAGTGGTGGGGATGGAGTGCGCGGACAGCGGTTTTTTTTTTACCTTGGGGATTAATTGAAGTGAATTTTTATGGCAGGCAGAGTAACTATCTCATGCCCCCATGTTTTAAATTGCTTCCAGTTGCACTTCATTAGAACCAGGTATCCAGCTTCGAAGCCGTTAGCCCTGTGAACTTACAGTATAATTATTTTCCCCTATTATCATAATACAGGTTTGTTATCTAAGAAATTAGCAGTTCTTTGTGATAGTAGAAGAGAAAGAGTGGGGGAAGGGAATTGGTCCGTGGCCCGTTTCTTTTAGGGCTCATCCCGACATTTGTCTTATTACTCAAGGGAAACCACGGAAAAACCTTGAGCAGGATGAGGTGTCTTGCTGACGACAAGCCAATTGGCTACAATGGGGTCATGAATATGTTGTGGTGGGAGGTTGTCATTTAATCATCATTTGAAGTACTCAAACATTAAAATACATATTAATTAGTTACAAAGAATACAAAGCATCTATGCAGCCAATAACGCGATGACCCTGGAACAGAGAAATAACATTAGCGGGAAGCGTACGGAGTGTTTAGTTGACGAGTGGAGCCACAAATAACACAAATAATGTTCAATAACATGTGTAGTAATGCAACACTACGTAGTAAATTGCTCCCCTGCATAGCGCGGTAACTTTTCGCTGCCTTTGTCTATATTAAAAGACACATAGGTTAAAATTATTTTACTTTGTTCGCAGATTTTCTCCATTCGGCCTGTGTTCTCATTTTGCAAAACTTCTTACTCACATAATGAAATGACCATTTTTAACACTTTATATCGGAAATTACTATTGTAATGAAGACGAATCTGTACTTAATTTGTATAATTTGTATTTAAAAATCAGCAATTCTTTTGTATCACATTTTGGGGTTTACATTGAAAAGAAAGACATGGGAGATGACCAGCAGTGCAATAAAAGATGGTGGTGACCAAATTTTTTGTCGCATTTAAGGTGGAACTTTAGAAGACTTTCACTCTATAATGTAGGCCTATATGAAGTAACGCCAAGCTTTCTCTTTCACTAGAAGACAAATACTCGTATAGCAAATTCCTGGAAGGCTGCGCTATATTTAAACCATTTGAGAGGAAAACTTTATGGTAAATTATCGTGAAAAATCGAATTCAATTTCACGACACACTAACGTACTTTGCAACGTAAATGCTTTCCTAGAAAACGAATTGGGTAGGGCAACTGAATATCAACTGATATGGAGGGGATTCGATTCTAGAAGAAGTAAAGGAATGTTTCTTTTCATCATATCAGAAACAGACATCGTATCAAAGCGGTTGTCCTGAATTCTCCAAATGCTGAATGTAGAGAAAGGATGTTTATAGAAATATAAATGCAGCGACACTCAAAAAATGCCGTATTATGCGAGTATTACTTAAATGTAAAAGACACGAAATGGTTATAGGCTAGCTTCGTTAGTTATTTGCTATGTAAATTTAATTTAATTTAGGTTAATAATAATTATTACGATGATAATAGTAATATTAGAATTATTTTTATAAACTGAATCTGATAAATCAGTTAGAAAATGATAGGCCTATACCAGGATTCGTTTCAAACCACTTTTAAAATAAAATGGATCTGATGTCACCATACTTACATTATTAACAGATGACAATAGCATTCCGCCAACAATATAAAAGTCAAAGATAATAAAGATGGGCTATTCCATTTGAAACATATGTTTATTTTGCGTTCGTATTAGGTAATAGACCACTTCCTTGTACTACAGCAACAGTTCCGGACGAATTTTGGAGGGCGGCAATATGAAATACACGAATCTCAATACACTGAGTGGAAGTGGGAGTATGTTGCGCCGTATCTGGTTTAAGGACTATCGGGACTTTTTTGGGGGGGATATGGTTGAAGATAATGCATAAAGATATTCAGTGTTTGTGAAAAAATTTGCAGATGTGAAACTAACGCAAGGATATTTTCAGTAATATGAAACAACCTACCATACTTCGGAAGAGTAAATGGGAAACAATACCCACTTATTTTGACACCCAAATCATCTATGACCACCACGTTTCCCCGATTTTACTAGATCTGATTTCTTCTTAAATTAAAGTTATGATTTATTTAACGAGCTCGCAACTGCAAAGGTTATATCAGCGTCGCCGGTGTCAGGAAGTTTGTCCCGCAGAAGTTCTTTTACATGCCAGTAAATCTACTGACATGAGCCTGTTTCATTTAAACATACTAAAATGTCATCGACCTAAGCCGGGATCGAACCCGCAACCTCGAGCACAGAAGGCAGCGCTATACTGATTACTCTACCCAGGCCGACTCTGATTTCTTCTTGTGGAGCTATCTTAAAAATAGGGATTTTCTTGAAGGGATCCAAGTCTTGGCAGAGATGAAGGACAACATTTTAAGGGAATCTGGAACATTAATGGCGTGATGTTTCATGCGTTAAAAAGAAATTGAAGCTCCGCGTTGAAATTGTCTGACGAAGAACAGCGCTCACTTCTAGCACCCGATGTCATGTGAATGGGTTTCTCGTGAGCCAAGGCAATTATCCTGTAAATGAGGGATGCTCTACAATGACAAAGTATGTACACATACCTCGATGTAGCCGCCACCATTAGTAATACAAATCAAATACATTTATCTTGCTGTTCCATCACATAGGTGGCGAGTATGAAATGTCTTACTACTTCTGCACAGCTTGTAATATGACCACAGTCTAGTATAACAAGTCACGAAGCTTAAGTAGTGAGGGTGCTAGGAACAATAGACTGTGCAGGTACTATTTCGCATTGTCTATAATGAGGCGATATTAGCGATCCTAGTGGTTAGCAACTATCTATCGATGCATATTTACTGCGTATTGAGCTTCGTGATTGTATATACTAGACTGTGATATGACTATGTCTCTGTTTCCTTACATAGACAGTAGAGAGCTCTAGTGTTGGTGCAAACGTTGTTGTTGTTGTTTTATAATGCAAGGCGTTTGACAATAAAGTCATTTGACCTCTTGCACTCCAATATTTTTCAAAGCTATTGTCATGGTTAGCCACTGACGCACAGATTTTGAGATGTTCTGAATCCATTTCTTGATTTGAGTTGCACAATGGACAGTTAGGAGACTGATATATTCCAATTCTATGCAGATGCTTGGCCAAACAGTCATGGCCTGTTGCCAATCTAAATGCAGCTACAGACGATTTGCGTGGTAAATCGGGAATCAACTGTGGATTATGATGCAGAGAGTTCCATTTTTTCCCTTGAACGTTCAGACGTCACTGAAGGGAGCATTAGGTACTATCAGAAGTTTTTCGAAGCTGCACAAAGGTCAGAAGCACTAGATTCTGAATGTGATGAATCCGAGCTGGAATACTGTCTGATATAAAATATTCCTTCGTAAAGTGATCAAATCGATGTGGAGAAAAGAAGCCCGCCATCGACCCCTATCCTGAGCAAGATTAATCCAGTCTCTACATTCATATCCCATCACTCTCATATCCATTTTAATATTATCCTCCCATCTACGTCTCGACCTCCCCAAAGGTCTTTTTCTCTCTGGCCTCTCAGCTAACACAATATATGCATTTATGGATTCGCCCATACCTACATTATTATTATTATTATTATTATTATTATTATTATTATTATTATTATTATTATTATTATTATTATTATTATTATTATTATTTGTTGAGATTAATTTAGCAGGTGTCTGTTACAAGACCATAGTCTTCAAATTTTTTCAACTTCATCAGTTTTGAAAACATAGGTTATATATTGTAATCATTTGTTTCTTTGGACAACAATTGGAACTTCATCTTCAGAATATAGTGGTAGGGTAATAAACTGCCTCGATCACTTACTGTTCTCTTCACATGAAACTTCTTCATTTAAGAGACAGCGATAAGATGTAGCTGTAATCAACTATAATCCTGAGGGAACTACAAAATATAGTATCAGATATTAAATTCGAGAACATCGCCATCGTTTGTCTCCAGACTTTATCGGCAGCATCTTGGTTCTGTCATAAGGCATTTTTATTGTCAGAGAAGAAATAAACCATAAACTTTTGATTTGGACAAGTTGCGGATGAGATATTACGTTTCATAGAATGTTATCATAATCTAGTAATGAAAGTTTTCAGTAGTTGCAACTTGACTTCGGTAAAACTGTTTCTAGCAGTATATTTCTACATTTTTTCACTGGTCACTTGACTTATCGGTATTAGACTTCTTTGAATTTCTTCATTCAATGGTATAGTTCGTTTAACAACACTAACGACTTTACAAGATTTAAAAAACCGAATCACAGTAGCAATAGCTACTATAATCCCTCAGATTTTACATAATATTATACGGGAGGTAAATAGTAATTTTTGGAACTGCCTTCTTAAAGAGACACATCCCGAATGACTGGGTGGTTTCTTTCAGGAAATACTGTGAAGCACATAACCTCTTAAAATTAAATGAATGAATGAATGAATGAATGAATGAATGAATGAATAAATTAATAAATATATATGAAAATAAGTGAATAAATAAATAAGTGAATAAATAAATAAATAAATAAATAAATAAATAAATAAATAAATAAATAAGTAAACAAGTGAATAAATAAGTAAACAAGTGAATAAATAAGTGAATAAATAAATAAACGAGTGAATAAATAAATGGGTTAGTAAATAAATAAGTGAATAAATAAATAAATAAATAAATAAATAAATAAATAAGTGAATAAATAAATAAGTGAATAAATAAATAAGTGAATAAATAAATAAGTGAATAAATAAATAAGTGAATAAATAAATAAGTGAATAAATAAATAAGTGAATAAGTAAATAAGTGAATAAATAAATAAGTGAATAAATAAATAAATAAGTGAATAAATAAATAAATAAGTGAATAAATAAATAAATAAATAAGTGAATAAATAAATAAATAAGTGAATAAATAAATAAGTGAATAAATAAATAAGTGAATAAATATATAAATAAATAAGTGAATAAATAAATAAATAAATAAGTGAATAAATAAATAAATAAGTGAATAAATAAATAAATAAATAAGTGAATAAATAAATAAATAAGTGAATAAATAAATAAATAAGTGAATAAATAAATAAATAAGTGAATAAATAAATAAATAAATAAATAAATAAATAAATAAATAAATAAGTGAATAAATAAATAAATAAGTGAATAAATAAATAAATAAGTGAATAAATAAATAAATAAGTGAATAAATAAATAAATAAATAAATAAGTGGATAAATAAATAAATAAGTGGATAAATAAATAAATAAGTGGATAAATAAATAAATAAGTGGATAAATAAATAAATAAGTGAATAAATAAATAAATAAGTGAATAAATAAATAAATAAGTGAATAAATAAATAAATAAGTGAATAAATAAATAAATAAGTGAATAAATAAATAAATAAGTGAATAAATAAATAAATAAGTGAATAAATAAATAAATAAGTGAATAAATAAATAAATAAGTGAATAAATAAATAAATAAGTGAATAAATAAATAAATAAGTGAATAAATAAATAAATAAGTGAATAAATAAATAAATAAGTGAATAAATAAATAAATAAGTGAATAAATAAATAAATAAGTGAATAAATAAATAAATAAGTGAATAAAAATACATAATTAAGTGTACAAATAAATAAATAAGTGTACAAATAAATAAATAAGTGTACAAATAAATAAATAATTGTATAAATAAATTAATTATTAAGTGAATAAATAAATTTATAAGTGAATAAATGAATGAATGAATAAATAAATGAATAAATAAGTGAATAAATGCGTGAATGAATGAATAAATAAATGAATGAATGAATAAATAAATAAATGAATGAATAAATAAATTAATAAATAAGTGAATAAATGCGTAAATAAATAAATGAATGGCTAATAAATAAAAAATAAATAAATGAATAAATGAATGAACGAATAAATAGATAAATAAATAAATAAATAAATAAATATAAAAAATGTGCAAGTTTTGCTAATTATGTTATCTGAATCATTCTAATACAGTTAATGTATTACGGTAGCTAGTTAACATAATAAGTATAAGTTACGCATTCCATTTGGTCAATGTTGTAGTAGAAGCATAACATAGGCTATAAATAAACAAATTAAGTTATTTAAAAATGAATGCATTGCGGGAGGCATCGACGGAACTCCCATAAGGGACAATGTCGTAATTTTTGTACAATTTTTCTCGAGTTTACGCAGACAAACATTTCACGTTAATAATAAGTGTCACCCACGTAATACTTTTTTGACAACGTGTCCTTTAACACAATCTTTTCCCGGTTTTTCTAAGAATAATTTCAGAACACAACCGAGATTGAACAGCAGAAGTTCTTGTCACAAGTGTGATGCTCGCCCGCAGTGTTCGTTGAAAGCATTACGTTTCGGATAGAACGTGTGAACAATGTTGTTGTGGGTTTGCTAAATATGCATGTACCACGCCACTCCATCACGCAAAGTGACAGCTTGTTTTCATATACCGACTTGACACAAGAATTCAAGATTTCTTGTCATTTAACCTTAGCAACTAGCTTGAAAAGAAAACGCGACCCAAGCATGCAGAATATTCTCGACAAAACTGCTGGGGGCGAAAGTAACATCTCAATCCTTCCGGCGCTGTAACACGCCGCATAACAGCACAGACTGCCTTCTTTTTTGCCTTTCTCTTCTTTTTATTCCTTGTACTCTTTCTCGTCTTCTCTCGCCAATTCTTCATTCTTCTTGGCTTCCTACTGTATGTGCCTTGTTAGCAGAGATGCCAGAGCCTGGCTAGTCATGCTGCAATTTTCGATAATCGAAAACGAGAATTGGATAAGGTTTTTTAAAAAGTCAGCCTGTTTGTCTGTCAATCAGTCTGTATGATTGTCAGTCTGTCCGTTAACCAGTGTATCAGAATATCAGTTTGTCAGTAGGCCTATGTCAGTTAAGCCACCAAGATAGATACAGCATTCCAATCCATTGAGTCCACTTCATCATTATAAATTAGGTCCAGTTCTTTTAGCAAGTCAGACATTTAAAATACATGATAGTGTCATCAATAAAAAACTGATCAGCCAGTCTGCCAGTTCAGTCAGTTAATTCAATCAGTTCAGTCAGTCAGTTGTCAGCCAGTTAACGCAGTCGGTTCAATCAGCCATTCAGTTCAATCGGTCAGTTAGCCAGTCAATCAGTTCAATCAGTTAATTCAGTCAGTTCAATCAGTTTAATCAGTCAGCTCAGTCAGTCAACCAGCCAGTTAGCAAGTCAGTCAGTTCTGTCAGTCAGTTCAGTCATTTCAGTCAGCCAGTCAGTCACTTCAGTCTGTTAGTCCAGTCATTTCAATCGGTAAGCTCTATCAGTCAGCCAGCCAGTCAGGCAGTTAACTAGCTAGCCAGTCAGTTCAGTAATTTAGTTCAGTCGTTCAATCAGTCAGCTCAGCCAGCCAGTCAGTCAGTTAGCCAGAGATTCAGTCAGTTAGCCAGCCAATCAGTTCAAGTTAGTACAGTCAATTCAATCAGTCAGCTCAGTCAGTCAGCCAGCCAGTCAGCCAGTAACTCAGACAGTCAGTTCAGTCAGTCAGCCAGTCAGTCAGTTCAATCAGTCAGCTCAGCCAGTCAGTCAGTCAGTCAGTTAGCCAGCCAATCAGTTCAAGTTAGTTCAGTCAATTCAGTCAGTCAGCCAGCCAGTCAGCCAGCCAGTCACTCAGACAGTAAGTTCAGTCAGTCAGCCGGTCAGATCAGTCAGCTCAGTCAGTGAATCAGCCAGCCAGCCAGCTAACTAGCCAGTCAGTTCAATCAGTTAGCTCTGTCAGTCAGTCAGTCAGCCAGCTAGTCAGTCAGTTAGCCAGAAAGTCAGTCAGTTCAGTCAGTTAGCTCAGTCAATTCAATCACTTCAATCAACCAGCCAGTCAATCAGTTAGCCAGCCAGTCAGTCAGTTCTGTCAGTTAGTTCACTCAGTTCAATCAGTCAGCGAGCCAGTCAGTTCAGTCAGTTAGTTCACTCAGTTCAATCAGTCAGCGAGCCAGTCAGTTAGTTCAGTCAGTTAGCTCAGTCAATTCAATCACTTCAATCAACCAGCCAGTCAATCAGTTAGCCAGCCAGTCAGTCAGTTCAGTCAGTTAGTTCACTCAGTTCAATCAGTCAACGAGCCAGTCAGTTCAGTCAGTTCACTCAGTTCAATCAGTCAGCGAGCCAGTCAGTTCAGTCAGTTAGTTCACTCAGTTCGATTAGTCAGCGAGCCAGTCAGTTCAGTCAGTTAGTTCACTCAGTTCAATCAGTCAGCGAGCCAGTCAGTTCACTCAGTTCAATCAGTCATCTCAGTCAGTCAGCGAGCCACAGTCAGTCAGTCAGTCAGTCAGTTAATCAGCCAGTCAGTCAAGTCAGTGTAGTCAGTTCAATCAATCAGTTCAGTCAGCCAGTTAATGCAGTCTGTTCAATCACCCAATCAGTTCAATCAGTTCTGAAAACGAGAGTATGAGGGGTACGTTTGTATGCATAATGTACCTTGGCTTTGGCTTCACTTTTCTAAGACTGGACCCGGTACCGATCCTTGCACTTAGGCTTGTTTTGGCCCATCGTGCATCCTATATACCGTAAGTAATGTCATTAATTTCAGGAGGTTATTATTTGAGATATTTCGAACAAAAAGTTTAATACATTTTACTAGTTTTTTACTTCCTTTTTGAGATAAAAATTGTTTTATATGAAACATTTCATAGCGCGTTTATGGAAAGCCATAGATTTAATTCCCAATATGCTCAGTCAGTTTAAGAGAGCAATGTATTATGCCAATAAGTTATTTAAATAATTTTAGTCTTCTCCCTTAAATGTGCAGAAATTTGACCTGAACAAATGTAACGTTTCATTATGAAAAAAACTTTAACATGTCACATTTGTTCTGAGTATTTAAAAGACAAAGTTAAAATACTTTCAATCATTTATTATCATAATACACTGCTCTCTTAGACTGTCTGAGCATATTGGGAATTAAATCAATGGCTTTCCCATAACACGCTACGAAATGTTTCATATAAAATAATTTTTATCTCGGAAAGAAAGAAAAAATGAGCAAAATTATATTAAACTTTCTTGTTTGAAATATCTCAAGGAATAACCTCTAAAATTAATGACATTACTTACGGACCACTCTGTATGGTTGTCCAAGTCCGACAGGTGACCTTGGTGGCAGTAGTAAATCCCATACTGACAGGTGAGTCATCCTGCCTCAGTCCTGACAGAGCCATGTCTCATCCTGAAACGAATACCTGTTAAGCCCTAGGATCCGGAACCCCAAGTCCTTTTTATATCAGCATCGCAAACCAGTACTACCACTTCACTTCCGTCTGTTTTCAAGTATTGTCGATCATAGATGAAATGGGGAAGGTGGAAAATATTGGTGGAATGATAGAGGGAGACAGGAGTACCCCGAGAAAAATTACAGTGGAACTCCACAAATAGACACAGCAATTGTCCGTGTGCGAGGCAAGGTACGAACTCTGTCTTTCTACGGAGTACTGCAGACATTGGTAAACATAAGGGCTGTACAATGTTTTTTTATGGCGTGCGGACCGAAACATAAATAATTAACGTATATAATTTTAAATAATATATTGTAGTATATGCAAAATATATAACAAAACAAATCCGTGATTAAGTATAATATATACGTGATACATCTGAAACATAAAATAAATTTCTGGAGGAAAAACTCTCTAAATACTGTATATCTACATACGGGGCTTTCATTTCAAAACTTCCCACTCTAAATAACTAGTTAATTAAATTGAATTCAATTTAAAACAAAAAAACATGTAAATTTAGAAAGTCTTAAACAAGGCTTAATTGTATTTTAGATTTCACCTCCCACCCCCAGCCATTCCCACTTTGAAATTTCAAATGGCACCCGTATATTTTTATACTTAAATATGAAAGAAAATTCAATTGTTTGTACACCACATTCATTTGTTTTCGCATCTTTTCTTTTCTATCGTCGCCTGGCAACCTGGATTGTTGTTATTGTTGATTAGAGCTGAAGAGAATAAAGCGACAAAAACTTATTGAGCATTTCTTGTAATAGTTGTGTTTGTGTATGAAATTATTTTAAAATGGTGTATACTCTTCAAGAGAGAACATAAATCATCCCTATTGATTAAATTTAGGAAATACACAAAATAAGCTGTGTTTTCATCCTACATTCAACTGATAATAACACAGCTTCTTATAATCACTACAGAATGCCTCGTAATTAGTTGAATTTTGTTTTATCCTATGCACTGTTCTGATCGAAATGTCAAATTCTTGAGCGATGGCTCTGATTGATTCACCTTTTTTAAACCGTTCCAATATTTGTAACTCCTGCTTCAACATAAGCACAATTTTTTGTTCCCTGCCTTGCTGCCAACGTGTACGAGTATCTGCACACTACTGCACTGGTTCAACTGGTTAGCCCTGTGCAGCACGGGACAGGATGCGTTGACTTACCTTGTATACCTTATTTTATTTCAAGGAGTGCAGTTCGGTGGTTCCTTTGAACACCCACTTACAGATTTATGACTTCCTACATAATCACCTCTGACAATTCCATCCTGTCCCCTCGTCCCAACATTGCACAGTTGCCACAATCCTGGAGACCCTCGACGGCATTCTTGGAATTTGGAAAGACGCGGCAACTCTGTCTCCATGTGGATTTGACGGGAGTATGTCAATTCTTCTGAACGAGGGTTGTGATTGGTTACTGACAGGAGAAGACAAGATTTCCGTCACATTAAGGAAGACATTTATTTATGACAACCAATTGAAACTGCACTACATGAAAAAAAAAACAGTATATCGTGCAATACACGCGAGTGAGCGTCTATTTGTGGAGTTCCACTGTATCTGTAACGTCAACTTTGTCCACAACATATTGTGACAGCGACGTGAGATTCGAACTCACGACCAGCGTCCCGCGAGAGAGCATATCGCGCGGGCTTCACGGGGAAAGGGGAAAGGGGCCTATACGCGAAGGGAGGCTGCGCGCGCAGCTGCTACTTAACGCAGTGAATGTGGAACGACCTTCCCGACTATTCCAGAAATCCGTCGAAGTGGAAGACTCGCGAATTTTCGAGGCTACGTCGCTGTGGTTATAAATTACGGTCGCGAAGGAACGACAGCAGTTTTAGAGTTTTCAGTTATTCAGTCAGTGAGTAAGCCAGAGCAAGCAAGCCAGACTTGTGTGCCGGAGTTCGACTCGAGTGTGCGTCCGCATCTGCGTCAGCATCCGAAGGCCTGAGTTCGAGTGCAGTGGACCGCAGTTGGAGGGACCTGAGTTCGAGTGCAGTGGACCGCAGTTGGAGGGACCCGAGTTCGAGTACAGTGAACTGTCTCTGAAGGTCTGTGGTTCGAGATACTGTGAACTCGAGTGACTGAGATAGAAGAACTGTGAACTGAGAACTGGTAGTTCTGATTTGTAAATAGTGCTTTGTAAATATTAGTTAAGATTAACAGTTCATTGTTGTGCGTAATAGTCCAAGTAAATTGTCATTGTCGTCGGTGGAGTGCTATAACGAATACTGCGTTGAGTGAAGATCCAATTGTTGACGAGAGCGTTTAAGGTGAATTGTAGAAAGGAATTATTGTTGTGACGAATTAATTACATTGTTGTAACTAATAAAATTCACAATATCTTATTACGACCTAGCCTGGGATGGAACCCGCGTCGCCTGGATGGAAGATAGCGTACTACCGCTTGAACCACAGACTTGTCATGTATGTGTACCGTACAGACAAGTGCAATACTGTATATTGGGCCACATAAGTAATTACTGTCTGAAATACGCCTCGGACTACAAACAATCAATTGTAAACCATGGAATTAGGCAAGGCACATGTGTAAGTCTGGGATTCAATTTCTGCAGTACCTCGCTTTCTTAATTTTCTTCCAGTTCTTCCTACTTGGTCTTTCTCATGTCCTTCGTTCTACATCCTTTCTTCCCAATCTTCTCCGTCGCGTTCTTCTGTCACGATGTTTGTATTACTACGCGTCTAGACAAATCCGCCTAGGCACGAAGCTATCGATTCGAAAGAAAAGAATTCTGCCGGTTTCACAGTGACAAAGTTGTTTACTCTATTCTGTAATCTTAGCCCAGCTACGTGAATGGAAGTTTCCGAATCGTAAACTTTAACTGACTGAACGTGCTTCTTTCAAATTTAAAAATCGAATATCTTAGTAATGTCATAGTAAGGAATTCACTTCTCCATTCGGTTGTTCCCAGACGCATCCGCATGGAATCGGTGTTGACTTAACTGTTCCCATCCGACTGTAGATAGAGTTTAAGATCACGGGGATTATCCTATTTTATCCTGTACCTAGGATGCGATTCTGCGCTCTTTTCTCTAGAAATGTTATTGAGGCTATCATCTTACTATGGAGAGAAGGTGCGTTCTTTGTCCTTGTTGAACTGTAGTGTTTCAAGTAATGTTTTTGTTCCATAATAACAACTGTGTGTTGAAGATGTGTTAATTCGACATTTTTGGTTACCTCACAATGACGATGCATATTAGAGAAGAGATTCTGTGGCTCTGCATAACATATACATTAACACAACGTAACATAACATTAAAATATATTTCACATATCTTACATCATAATCATAGCTTTGAAATATTGAAGAATTAAATAATTATACAAAACATTTAATACAAAAGTATAATAGGCTAATTATTAAGGAACGGGTTTTATGTAAATAAATAAATAAATAAATAAATAAATAAATAAATAAATAAATAAATTTTTAAATAAATAAATTTTTAAATAAATACATTTTTAAATAAATACATTTTTAAATAAATACATTTTTAAATAAATAAATTTTTAAATAAATAAAAAAATAAATGAATAAATGATTAAATGAATAAATGAATAAATAAATAAATTAATTAATTTTCCTTGTAGACAAAAGACTGTAAATAAGACAATTTCGAATCAGAACAAGGTGATTTGTGTATGAAATTTTATTTTACATAAAATAGTTATTTATGCAACAAGTGGATAATCTTGATGATTATGGCATGAGTGAATGTTTGTCGTACGAACAATAGTTCGTGCGACAATTTTCATGAGTGTCATAATAAAATTATCCACAAGTTGGATACAACACTTTGTGACATCTTAGCATTATAAATTGTAGGAAAGAAATTATGAAAAATATTCAATTCGGGATCCATAGCTGACAAACTGTCTTCATATGCTCGTATCAATTAGTTGGCATTGAGTAAAGAGTATTGGATGACCTCGCAGATTATGTTACAAATGTTCCTTTATTTTGTTAAAGATTGGAAATAAATGATACGTTACCTTCTGTCCTGCATTTTGTCCTGCGCGAAATATTTGAATTCCGATTTTTTTTGTAATTTTGGATGTTTCATTTTCCAATTTTTTAATTCTTGTAATTTAGAATTTTTCAAATTTTCGAATTTTGAATTTGTAGAATTTTTCGGCATTTCAATTTTTTGAATTTTGAATTTTTCGAATTTTAAATTTTCCAATTTTCAATTTCACGAATTTTCAATTTTTCGAACTGAATTTTTTTATTTTCAGTTTGTCGAATTTTGAATTTTTCGAATATTTCGAATTTTCAATTTCTTTAATTTTTCGTATTTTAGAATTTAGAATTTGTCGAATGTTTGGACTACATCAAGGAAGAGGTCATTTATACATACTGGGAATCAGAATTACTGTTACAGTTCTGTGCGTCATCAATTTTGTGCCTTGCTCCAATACGATTCACTATTTACTTTCATGTAATGTTAGTAATTATTACAGGAAATTAATTTAAGCATTAAGACATTTATCAGGTAATATTGAACATGGATGGTACCAATATGTACTGATCTATA
Organism: Periplaneta americana; assembly: GCF_040183065.1. Classification (NCBI taxonomy): domain Eukaryota; kingdom Metazoa; phylum Arthropoda; class Insecta; order Blattodea; family Blattidae; genus Periplaneta; species Periplaneta americana. The sequence goes on from NC_091123.1 coordinate 44,568,756, forward strand.
TTTACTTGCGTTTCGATTAGGTCATGCACAAAAAGCGTTGCAGTGTTTACCACGAGATGAAATGGTTGACACTTGTAGATGTAATTACTCTGGTAATACTGTAACAGTGGTCGGTGAGAGATGGCTTTCCCATGCGAGGTGGAAAGCAATCTGATGATAGATAATCTGTCATGTCCCGGCAGCTAAACCAATGGGGTTACAGCGAACGTGACGTTTCTGTTGCATCATGGCTACTGCAACAGGTATGACAACTAGTAACTTCGCAGTGCATAAGAGATAACAGTTGAATGCTTGTCATGTAGCAGACTCGAGAATTTGAACACATTTCCCAAGCACATTGAAATGAATTGTTGTCAGTTTTGTTAATACATCCAAATAGTACTAGGAAAACGCACTGTTATTTCTGTGCTGTCCAACGTATGACATATTGAAGGAAAAACTGACGTAGGGTAACAATATTGATTGAAACTTCGATCTGGCTGCACACAGCACAGGGGATTGACGTCTGATTTGTGTTGCATTACTTAATGTTGAAATGAAACTGAAAATATTTTATAATTTTATAAATATACATTAATTTTCCATTCATTCATAGTTTTCTGCCCAAGATCAGGTATTTCATTGCAAACTCAGTATTCATCATCTTCCCTTTCTTATGCCTTCCTCTTAGTCTTGCATACGGTCCATATATCTTTAATGTCGTCTATCATCTGATATCTTCTTCTCCCCGAACTTTTCTCCCGTTCACCACTCCTTCCAGTGCATTCTTCAGTAGGCGTTTCTTCTCAGCCAGTCACCCAAAATTTAAGCTTTTTAACTTAAAAATTAAATTCAACAAAAGTAATAAGAAACAGCTAATTCCTTTACAATATACAGGGTGTTAAAAAGTATTCAATATTTTAGGAGGTGATAGTGTGCATCAAAACAAGAAAAAAAGTCTAATAAACATGGGTTCTATTACACATACTTTCTGAGATCTGAACACTTGTTCATAGGAGGTACTCAATGTGACGTCCATTTATGACAATGCATTTTTCTACCCTAGGGTACAGCAGAATACTAGATAATCATACCGTAGTTGACACCCCTGGCATGGAGTATTGATACGTCGCAAGGAATACTGAAAACAAAAGTTTGGGTGCAGATATGAGCAGGGTTCAGCAGAGATGGTGTTGTGAATTTTCGTAATCAGCATGTATGGGCAGATGAAAATTCCCATGCAGTTGAAGAATTAAGGCATCAACACTGATTCTCAATCAACGTATGGGCAGACGTTCTTGGCGATAGATTAAGGGCCATACGTGCTATCACAGAGATTAACTGGGGCTCGTTATCAGGACTTTCTTATTAATGTATTGCCTACCTTGCTGGAGAATGTGCCAAGTCAGCAAAGATTAGAGATGTGTTCATGCATGATGGCACACCAGCACATTTTCTCCGCAATAAGCGTGAACATCTGACGCTGACATTTCAGGACCGCTGGATTGATTGGGAGGCCCCAAACCTTGGCCTGCTCGTTCCTCAGACCTAAATCCCTTAGACGTTTGGTTATGAAGAACAACCAGGTCAATTTCAAAGAGTGCGTGATTCCTTTCGCCAAAGGGCAGATGAATGTATTGCCATGAATGGGCATCACATTGAGCACCTCCTATGAGGAAATGTTCAGATCTCGGAAAGTATGTGTTGTAGGACCCATGTTCATTAGACATTTTTTTCTTGTTTTGATGCATACTTGCACCTCCTAAAATATTGGATACTTCTTTGTAATAGCCTGTACACATATCTGGGCAAATAAATGAGCGAGTTTCTACAGGATCGAGGATCAGTGACAGGTTAAATTTTGTTTGTCCAGACTCTTGGTTTACCTTGCATATACGATTTTTGATAGACAGACAGAAAGCGAGTTTTCATATGGTGGAGGATCAGTGACAGTTTAGGTTTGTTCAGGCTTTTGGTATGCCTTGCATATAGCCTACGGTTTTTGAAAGGTAGATAGATAGAAAGTGAGTTTTCTTAATGTCTAGAATCAGTAACAGATTAGATTAGATTCTTTCAGACTTTTGGTATGCCTTGTATATACGCTTCTCAGTAGTTAGGTACACAAATATATATTTTATCCTAGGCCAAAGAAAGAAGTGCTTTCCCTTTAGTGCAACATAATGGTGGTACTACCACTGGTTAATCTGATCATTTTGTCTGAAAATGTCGGACAAAATCATCCGTCTGTTATAATAAGAAATGAAGGTTTCTGGGGTCGCTTTGGTGGGTTTACAGCTTTCGCAGTGGTCATACCGTGTCCCTAAAGTGGTGTACTAAAATTTGTGAGGTTAATTTCTATCCTTTAAGTAGATTTTGTCCTGTGTGTGGTGTGTAGAGGGATCGAAGTTTCACGTAATATTGTATTGTCTATAATAAGAATGTACAAATGTGTTTATCTTAAGTGCTTAACTGCATTAACTGCCTACTTTATTTTGTAATGGTTGTCTTACAAGCAAACATTATCATGGGAGCAGATAAAAATAAATATTATTTTCTTTCACCCTGTTAATATTATCAAAAAAAAAGTTCATACAAATTTTGACCACTCGAGCGCAATTACGAGAGCCGTAAAAATAAGTTTTCCTGGAGCCGCTTGTAGAAAGAAAACACAATTTTACGAAAAGATTTATTGGAACAGATACAGCAGTTTTATTGTTGAGCTATTTTTGAACATATTCCCCACCGGAATTGAGACATTTGTCATACCGTGGGTTGAGAGGTTAGGTACAGCAGTAAAATTTTGGAAATATTCAACATTTTTTCCTTCATTACTGTATCTTGTACAATAATGGAAATTAGTATATGTAACACACTGTCCTTCTGCTATACGAAAAAAATATTTTTACGAGTTAAAAAAAAATATTCACTTTTTTTTTTTTTTTTTTCAAAAATTCAGTCCACTGTCCAGTGATGAAACGTTTCCCACATAACTTAAAAACTATCCAACATTCTGTGATGAAATTTTTGGGTGTATTTATGCATGTCATATCTACAACATGATGCAAAATTACTTCTCTACCTTTGATAGATTGTCTGATAAAAAATAAATTCATTTAAAAATGATCAAAGATCAATATTTTCTCCTACAACAAAATAAAAACCATATTATTTATTAAGGAATGTAGTTGAAAGAGCATGATATTGTAAGCATAGGTTTCAGCAACAAAATAAAAGAGATATAACATGAAAAAGTTAACAAGTTTATGAGTTATGAGGGAAACGCTTCATCACTGCACAATGAACTGCCACCATTTTAAATTTTGAAGAAAAAATATAAATATTTTTATTTAAATCGTAAAAATATTTTTCTCATATAGAAGAAGTACAGTGTTTTACACATACCAATTTTCATTGTTGTGCATGATACAGTAATGGAGGAAAAAAATGTTGAACATTTCCAAAAATTTTACTGCTGTAAGCTGTACCTAACCCCTTAAACTTTTATATCCCTGTGTCGTAGAAGTCTGCCGCCTGAGATCGGAATCAGTGTGTGACAGCCGTCTGCACCTCTCTGTCGACACCAATGTATGAAGAGATGAACGGATGACGAAACAAACCACTTTTTATTTCCAGAAACATCACTAAGTCCACACTGGCAGGTCCCTAAACGGTCTAGGTTACACAGACTGCTGTCCGAATAGAAGTGAGAGACCTCTCAAACAGTCCCTGTTCGACGTGTTCATTCCATAGGTACCAAGGACGGAAACAGCAAAGCCCCATGTCAAGTGCCGACTCCAAATAGGGATATCCTGAACTAGCACCAACAGATAGCGCGCGTGTACTTTGAGGTATGCGCTTTGCGTGTGCATTTGTTTTCCGGTATATAAACATTGAGGATTTACGTAATGTATTAGTACATTAAATATTCTTAAAAACAACTGAAAATGGCGAATTTTTGTTGTGTTCCTCTATATAAACCAGGGAAAGCCTTTTGTCTTCATTCAGGTCCCGAAATATTTTAAATACGTGCTTTGAACCTCAAAAATTCAACTAATGAAATTGCGCCTCGAAAGTGTTAGCAATTAAACAAAAATAACTACTTTAAGTAAGGAATTGCCGGCTACAGTTTCATTTTGGAAGAGAGAAAGGTAAATTAATAAAAACATAATGCAACCTCGACAGCAAGCTATGTTAGCTTATTTAGATTATATTCAGAACTTCTAGGAGTCTCCGAAGTTTACGCCTGCAGTAAACTCTCGATTAACTGAGATGTTATTATCCAAGACAATTCATAGTGAAGTCCATTTCGTGAATAATGTTTTTAATGTGCTGTAGATTAATTATTAAAACCATGTTTTTACTTCAAATTTTCAAAATCATCCTACATAGTATTCAAAACTGCATGTCCTTAACCTAAAAAACACAGGAATAATCGTGATACTATATAGCTACTGCGATCATATTATATCATCTTATCAAATATTGCATTTGATCTTTCTGCAACTAGAGGAAAAAAATACGAGGATTTCAATCTCGATAGTCCCTTCCCTATAAAAACACACACATTGGTGGTTGCATATCCTGTTTTTTTTTTTTGCGTACTGTATTTACAATACTTATGATTAAATATGTAATACTTACTTCCGACAAAGTTCCTGTTTTATTTATTTTTTTTTATTCGTGCACCTCGTTCTCAAAGTTCATGTTTAGGTTCATTAATATTCAATTTACTCGTATCTATATTCTGCATACTGCAGATTTCGTCATCCATCTCTTAAGGGGAATCGCTCAGTATTATACAAGTTTACGCTATTATTTATTGTAAATTAAATTAAATTATGAGGTAAGAAAATACTGAATTATATTAAATTATACTAGGTTATACAAAATAATTATAAATATAATTTTGACTCACACAAAAAAACAACAAGCGGGAGAACGTAATCAACTGTAGCATACGACATAATATAGTCCTACAACATGTTGTGCCGCATGGAACGCTCCTGCCATCTAACGGTAAAACTTCGCATAAGATATCCCTATTGTCCCTCTTAAATGACACCACTTAGCTACTTACACCAGTACTAGGAATATCTCAAATTCAGCCTCTCACCATTGGGCGTTCCTGTTCGGTTGGAAGTGCAATCATGAACGTTTTCGCAGAGAAGCAGTAACTGATTAGTATTTTCCATTCGGCATCACCGACCCTCGTACACCTACTCAAAAATCATATTTTTTTTAATAAAATAAATTAAATAAAGGAAAAAAGTTAGGTAAAATTAAGAATGATGTGATACCAAATTTATATTGATATGGAAACGAACTTCGAGAATACCTTCATTCTCTGATCTTTTTCACCACAAGAAAAACTCTACCGCAGAATGTCGAACCTGAGTTCAGAGAATGATAAACCCGCACTCTAACATTAAGCTACCCAAGAAGTTGATTTCTAGTCTCTGAACACGCGTCTCTGACGTGGAAAATCGACTGGAGTTGCTCCTGCGTTTATTATACATGTAACTTCAGCCATATTCATCTACTTGTGCAACGCAAATAAAGGAGAAGTCGTCACAATAGAATTCTAGCGGATTCCGAAATCTTTTCCCTCCAGGGACAAAGCTTTCATGACTCTGTTCTTTTAAAAACTTCCAAGTTGACAAACAAAAACTGTCGACATCCTCCGTCTTTTATGAAGCTGCTCTCCATTGGGATTGAGACGAATATCTTGGCGGCCATGGGAAAGAATCCTTGAAACGACACTATTGACATCAACACTTCTAATATTGAAGATATGTGACGTGACCTGTAGAAGATGGAACATTCTAAAAAAATCAATCTACGTGAGACTATAATCTTTTCACTGTAAGAAAAATCCTAATGTAAACAACAGCACGTGACTGAAGTGAGGCTTCATTGGTCGCTGTTTGGCGCCATAGATTCTCAGTACGTGTTCCCGCCTACTGTTGTACATTCTGTTTCATGTTAAACATTTCCCGTTACTCATCAAGTAGACCTAACCTCACTACTATGTATTCATTTGCTTAGGAAACATTTACTTTATAATTATTGTAATTAAAACTCACTTAACTTATCATATACATTTAAGATTATTTGTTTTTCTCCGATTTTGAGAGGGTTTCCACTCTTATGTTTAATAACCACACACACCGAGGATGCAGAAGCCATACTTCAGTACTACGTGCTTATATGAACAACTACGAGCTCAAGTAACGCCAGCTTGTTACAAGAACAGACTACCTCGGTATTACTGTTGGTATTCATCCGCGTTCATAGTACATAACAAAATATAAAAGTAGCTTTTCTTTTACATAGCGTTTTAAATATGAGTGAAATTATATGTTTCATCGTATTTAACAACTAGAATTCAATTTTTTATTTTCAAATAATACAAGATTATGGTTTCCAAATACGAACTTTATTCTCCTGCGTCATGTGAGTGTTTTGACTGTGAGCCAATCACGGGCATGACAGCCACGTGCTTGTGTTTACATTAGGATTTTTCTTACAGCGAAAACAGTATAAACTCAATGGTTGACGTCCATAAGTAACTAGTTTCCGTACTTCATATAGGAAATGATACATTTTAATGGCTTTCTGTTATTAATATTATTAAGTCTATTATTACAGATGTTGATTATGCATTCATTCATTCATTCATTCATTCATTCATAGGGTGACCAGATTCACATAGAAAAAAAAGAGGACACAAAGCTTCAAAAAGGAGAACATTGTTCGAAAAAAGAGGACGGAAAATATGTACTTAGATTTAAACTTAGGCCTATATTATACTATAAATTACGTCAATATATATTTTATTACAAAATATTTACAGTAAAAATTTAGGCTTATATCATACTTAAAAGTATGTTAATATTACAAAACAATTACGATAAAACTTAATAATAATGATTTTACAAGTAGGTACATATGAAAATCAAGTGAGGACAGAAAATATATGTTTAGATTTAGGCTCAGGTCTATTTTATACTTAAAATTATGTCAATATCTATTTTATTACAGCATTACATGTGATAAAAATTAATAATATAATAGTACATTATGCAACGACCCTATAATGGTAGTAATTAAGACGCGAGTATGTTTATGAAACGAGCGCAAGCTCGTTTCATAATTTTCATACGAGCGTCTTAATTATCATTATAGGCGAGTTTCATACGGCTTTTTATGCTCGACCATATTTCTAACTAGAAATTATTCATAAGTATTCATATTATTCTTATCTGACTGGGGAGCGGAAGTGACCTTGTGCAATATCTCGTAAATTGTGAGATGTGCGCAGACGCGAAAGTATTGATTTTTTCCGAGGAACAAATGTCATTGACCTTGATAATATCAATATCAATATCAATATCAATATCAATATCAATATCAATATCAATATAATTTACTTACCTTTTCTGTTTAAAATAGCGAAATAATTTTTGCAGCACGACTAGCGTACATCTTTAACACGTCTGTCAATTTCAATAATTAATATGGAACTAAAAGTCGTATTAGTTCTACCAGCATCATCAATAAAAATAAAAATCTCTCATAGCATTATTATTGTCACCACTGGGGAACAAAAATCTCTCGTAGTGTTAATATTGTCAACAATTGTGAAGCAGATACCTTATATTATTATTTTGGTGAACCAGTATTTGAGCGCAATATTATTAAGAGATTAGAGAACTATTTATATGTATTTACATATTATCTAAATGTTATATATCTATCAGAATTATTGCTGGGATCCAACATAACAGTGATACAATATTAAGTCAAACATTACAGAGTTACAACGAAAAGCAGCTCTGGTTTGACCAGTACAAGTCAGAGATTTCATTAAATTTCTGTGGTGTTAAGAGTACAAGTCAACTTGTACTGTTTTGACCGCACATGATTTTGAAGATTTATTTTATACTGTTATGTGCATAGATAATGTAGCGTTATACAGCAGGTTTTGACTTGTACTCTTTTTACCAGACATAGATACCGAGCTGATGATGACAAAACTGTACATATCTCAATTTCGCCAAAAATTGACTTGTACTCTTATGATCGCCCATCAAAGATATAATTTAGAGAGTAAGATGAACGTTAATCTTGATATAACCTGGAAATTGATTTACACATTGAAAAACGAGATGACAAATTGAATTTATTTGAATATTATTTACAGTTAACGCTAATTATTATAGTAACAGAATATAACCTTCTGCGACAGTATTGGATTTCCAGCCTCCGTGACGTTTCACTAGTTGTCTTTCGATTGCATATCCGAGAATAATCGATACTTGCACTTTCATATTGCTACAATGGTGCTTTCTGATTGGTGGAAAACCTGAACTTTAATGAATAGGTGTACTTTAATTAGGTCCATTAAAGGGCTGCTACCAGGTGTATAATTACTACATTTCGGCATGGTCGAGCATAAAATGGTTTTATAATCTTAGCAAATTCTGAAGACAATTTACAAAGAGCAATACACACACTGGCCTAGCAAAAAAAAAAAATATAATTTGGAAATCTCTATAAATAAAACCAGAATCATGGCCTTCCAAGGAAAGAATCATATAAGATCCAAAATTGCAATCAGTAATAATTGCATAGAACAAGTCAACACATTCAACTATCTTGGCTGCAATCTTTCTTATATAAACTCCAGGGACGTGGATATTAATCTTTCCAAATTTCAGCAACTGTTAAGAACAATCAAATTAACTCTATTAAAGAAAGTTCGACCAGAAACAATTTTGAAATTCTATAAAGTTATGGCAGTCCCAGCATTATTATATGGAGCAGAGACATGGTCATTAACGAAAGGGCAACTTCGAAGAATAGTAGCTGGTGAAATGCGATTGCTAAGACCTCTTGCAGGATATACTCTTTGCGACCATAAAAGGAACGCTGCCATCCGAACAGAATTGAATATCACCGCCATTACGGATACTATAGAATCTTACCGCAACATGTATTAAGAATGCCCAACAATAGTTTACCCAAGAGACTATTGGACTATAAACCTCATGGAAAACGAGATATCGGAAGACCAAGGAAGAGATGGAAAGATCAACTTTCTTCTGGAAGCGGGACAGGCCAGGAGGCCTAATCCAAGACTGTTATTGATGTTGATGATGATGATGATGATGATGGTTTTATAATTAACTACATATTGAAGCCAAGGGAACTATAATTGTTATCAAAATACATAAAAAGGCCGCACAAGTGTGAATTTAATATTATTTTGTAAGCAAAGAGATTTATGATCGTTGGCAAAGAATATATTCCGTCGATGCTGCTGCCACCTACAGGAAAAATTACTTGAAAAAAGCGTCAAATTATATAATTTCAGGCATACAAGTTACGAAAAGGAGACATTTCTTGATTTTTTAAAAATCCGCCCGAACCCCGGACAAAGGCCTAAAATGAAGACGTCTGGTCACCCTATTCATTCATAGTGTTCTGCCGAAGGGAAGGTCTTTCACTGCAAACCCAGCTTTCTTCACTCTTTTCTATTTCCTGCCTTCCTCTTTATCTCCACATATGATCCATATATCTTAATGTCATCTATCATCTGATATCTTCTTTTGTCCTGAACTCTTCTCCCGTTCACTGTTCCTCCCAGTGCATCTTTCAGAAGGTAGCTTCTTTCAACCAGTGACTCAGTCAATAGTAGTTGATAAAGCGTCGTAAAATAAACCTTCCTATATCAGTATCGGAAACCAGTACTACCACTCTAAGGCCCAATTGTATAAAACTCCCTGACTAAAGATCAACTTTGATCGAAGATCGAAAAGTGAACCGAGTTCAGACACTTCTTCTATTGTATAAAACTTTTCTGCGATCAAATTACCTTGGTTCAAATGCAATCTAAGTTCACGTGAAAAGGATTTGGCAACATCGCATAAACAAGTGAAATACGTGATGCGCGGACAATGTTATACAGGTTTGTTCAGTGTTGCCAATCTAGCGACTTTAACTCTTTTTCAACAACAATATCTTTTAACTTTTATATTGCTTAAATTGGGATTTAGTGACCTTTTTAGCACCCCATAGTGACAAAATTTAATCTTTCTTTGTTGATAATGAGAAATCTAGCGACTTTACAACTACTTTTTGGCGACTTTCCGTAAACTGTGTTGGAGACACTGTTTTTTTTTGTGCAATGTAAATAATGGCGGACAATAAGAAGAAGGTTGACTGTTCTCCAAGTTGTTATCATGTTATGGTGTTTGATACTGCTAAACATAATAAAGCTTTATAAAACGACAATTTTCGTTTACTAATACAGTTAATTGAAAATTTATGAATGTACCTATCATATCCATTAATAATTAATGGTTGTTATAAACATAATATAATTATAGGTTATGTTATTTGATACTGCTGAACACGATAGAGCCTTATAAAATATAAGATTGTTTGTGTATTAAGGCAAGAAATTGAAAGAAATATAAGTAAATGTACCTACCATATCTATTAATATTAATAATAATGAATATTTTATTTGCACAATCTGTCACTCGTATATTTCAAATAGAAAATAAATAACTGAACTTGGATCATCTAACTTAATCGGAGAAATTTCTTCAGTCGAAGTTGACTTTAGTTTGAGACAAATTAATCTCAGATTAGACTTTATACAACACAAAATTCCAAGTTCAGCTAAAACAAGGATCAATTTAACCTCTGATCTAAGATTAAATGGTTTATACAATCGGGCCTAACAATATTTTAGCTGTTACTGGTCATAGATGAGGTGATAGAAAAGTAAAAAGTGTTGGTGGAATGAAAGCTAGAAACGGGAGTATCCCGAGAAAAGTCTCTGCAACATCTGCCTTATCCACTAGAAATTCCGTTACGACCAGGACGGAGATCGAGCCACGGTCGCCTGAATGGAAGGCCAGCACTTCAGTCTTGAGCTGCAGACCCTGCTTGAAAGTGTGTTAGTCCCGAAGCAGGTAAATTTAAACGTCCATGCTTTCAGGTCCTCCTGTAAAGCTGTTTCTTTTTGGCATATCCACTTTAAAAGTAAAAAACTATCGGTATTCATTAAATAATTTATAGGGAAAGTGATGGAGAATATAATCATTAATTGAATAACATAAATATAGACGGAACTGTACGTGACTGGCAGGTGAACTTGAAAAAGGAAACGGTTTAAAATTGATCATTTAGATTAGACTCTTTCTAATCTGAAATTATGGGTGCACAAGGGCATAGAGACACCATGGAGAAGTAAGAAACAAAGCAATCCTCTTGCTAATAATAGCTGGCCAAGGAACTGGCGGGTGCTGCACTCTATCGGTAAAGAACGAAATTACTTCTGAGAATACCAAATGGAATCATTAGGCATATCATATGAGTCAGAGATTACAGATTCCGAATGGACTCCTTCGAGCGGAAAGGGTTAAGGAATACTTTGCACGCACGTGATGAAATTATAGCCTATTGGCATTAACTGAAAATAACTTACAAAGAGAAATAAATGCGTTGCATTAGTTCCTGTACAACTACCATTTCAAATTTCAACGGAAAGAAAAGAATCATAGAATTGAAAAACGGGAATTATTTAACGACCGAACTTTAGTTGAAGAAAATATAATTATAAAATTTAAACTTGCATTATTGTATGCTACATAATATTTAAGTCGAATGAAATATCTGTTTATAACACATACCTATAATCACTTAACAAACAGTTGTACGAAAACACATTTTCCTCGGTTCTTCCTCTAAATGGAACCCAAAGTTGGCGGAGTTGCGCAAATAGAGACCGACCGACAAAAACATATTTTCGATACATTCACCATTGAAGTAAATTTGGTTATTTGTTAAATATTTTATGCCAAAAGTTTGTAACATTCATACTATTACAAAAATAGCACAGATAATAATAAAAGAGACTAACCGATTTTTAACACCAGACCAGCTGTTGAGTTAATATTGCAAAGCAAAATAAATAAGTTAATTTTATTCAATAAAGGAACTTTGCTTATAAATGGCAGCAGAGTGCAAATATCGCATTCTTGATTTTTTCTGAGTTAAATAATCCAGCCAACAGATTTCTGCAAAAATCTCATTTTTTTCAAATTGTCGGTTGGTCTGTTATTGCATATTCATCCCATTGATAACAGATGTGTTTGTTTTCGATGAAAGCAGGATTTTATGGCGACTATTACACTTTTACTACGTCATACTACATTTGACCAATAAAACTGTGTGTTTCAACCAATCATTGCTGCTTATCCTATAATTTTTATCACATCCCTAGCATTTGTTTTTTATCAACTCCCTAGCATTTGTCTTTATCAACTCCCTAGCATTTGTTTGTTTTTACTGTCTCCCTAGCATTTGTTTCTTTTTTTGCCAACATTGTACTTTCAATAACTGAGACAGGGAAATAAAAAACTTCCTAACTCCAATAAACCAAATCTTACAGGGAGAGAAAAAAACTTATTATTTCTCTTACTAACTTTAAATATTATACATATATCTATTAATACTGCGTAAAATTACATTATTTATTAATTAAATACTTTAAAACCTAAATGTTTACATTATCTTACGCTACAATTTGAAATAAACACTGCTGGAGTTAGTGGTTTTCTGACTTCCACAGTGTATGAATTAAAAACGTGAATAAATATGAGCCACGTGAATAAAAAAAAAGATAAGCATATCATAATTCCCTTATGAAACATTGGAATATACGAGAAAATGGAAGTTTATTATTAAGTTTAACATTGCTACATTTTTTTTTTAAATTTCAAATATATGAGACAGAAAATCACAAATTACCATAAAGCACATAAAAATACACAAATAAAACCACAAACAATATTAAAATGTTAACACAGTCCCATTCATGTTACAGATTCTGTTTTTTTTTCTCTCACTCTCATGTTCTAACTGTGCATCTAGATTCTAGATTTGTCCGCAAACAGAGTTTGGTAATTCATCCTACTTTCCTCAGAAATAAACTGCATTAAATTTTGCAAGTCCTTTTGCTTTCTTCTTTCATTGGCAATGCTGAATTGTACTTTAATTGACTGGGGAATGATGCATCTGTATTGGGTTTCTGGAAGTTAATCGACTCGATATTGAGCCTTTAATAGTCTTACTTACATGGATTTCATAGATTTTTGTGACATTATGAATACCGTATCATATCACTTTACTCAGCTGGTTGAGCGATAGTGTTGCCATCTACCGGGAAATTAAGCTTGGAATGCAAAAACTCTCTTATTCCATGGAGTAAGTGGAGTTCTGACTTCCACGAGTTTTAAAACAGCCCCCAGAATGCAGATGAATGTCGAATTAGTGTATTCTTGCCTTTGTATTGTATTGTATTTATTAACATTCCATGGTATTCATACATTGCTTACAGTTAGAATATGGAACAAGTAAAAAAACTTAATACTATTATAAAATCTTAATTTATAGCCACAGTCTAGATGAAATATATACAGACGAGATTTACAATAAAGTCTACTAGTACAACACAAAGTTTTAGTATCAATTTCATGAAGTGTTATTGAATGTCATGAATTCACCTACAGAATAGAAGGCGTGAGAAATTAGGTACTTCTTTAATTTGGCCCTAAATAATTTTATGTTTTGAGTTTCATTTTTTATATCGATAGGGAGGCTATTAAAAATTTTTACTGCCATATAACGCACTCCTTTTTGATAGAACGATAGACTTCCCGATGGAGTATGAAAGTCATTTCTTTTTTACGTGTATTTATGCTATGAACTGTTGAATTAGTTACAAAGTTTTCACGATTACATACGAGGAAGACTATTAATGAAAAGATATACTGACAAGCCATAGGCATTATTTGTAGCTTTTTAAAAATAGTCCTACACGATTCCCTAGATTTGGCACCTACTATTATTCTAATTACTCTTTTTTGTAATAGAAATATATTGTTACTGTCTGTGGAATTTCCCCAGAATATTATTCCAAAACTCACGTATGCGGGACAAACTAAAAAGCATCATCCAGCCCAAAACTCAATTTTGTCAAAAATTGGAGTTAGTGGGGGGTTTTTGATCTCCCTGTCTCAATTATACCTTTTAAAATGATTTCGCTGATGATCAAGTGCTGATAGCGGCAGATGAAGAAGATTCCAGCTATATGTTTCGTAAATTGAGTGAGGCTTATAAGGAAGGGGGCCTATCAATTAATTTCAAGAAAGCAAAATACATGGTTGTGGGTAGTCGCAGCAAGGTAAATTTAGATACTGGGGATACACAAATAGAAAACTCTGAGTCATTCAAATATTTGAGTGTTACCCTCAACAGTCAGGCCAAAAGTGATGAAGATATGAATAATAAGATTGGTCAAGGAAAGCGGGCCATAAGACAATTAAATACACTCCTGTGGAATGACAAGGTAACAAGGAAAACCAAGACAAGTATATATAAAACTATAATAGAAAGTATATGTACGTATGACTCTGAAACTTGGGAAATGAGAGACAGGATGAAGAAGAAATTGTTGGCTTTAGAAATGGATTACTGGCGCCGTAGTTGTCAAATTTCGAGGATGGACCACATTAGGAATCAGGATGTCCGTAATATAATGCAGGTATCAGGAGATATCTTACAATCAGTGGAAACTAAACGCCTGATATGGTATGGGCATCTCCAGAGAATGTCAGCCGACCGCTGGCCTAATAAGGTCTTCAACTGGACTCCCCCGGAAAAAAAGAGAAGAGGAAGGCCAATGAAAAAATGGAGCAAGGAGGTTCAGGAGGATATGGTCTGCAGGGGTCTACAAATGGGCGATTGGCAAAACCGGAGTACCTGGAAGTTGAGAAGCGGGAGACGGCGACAGCCGTAAAATTACTCGCAATACATACATACAAAATGATTTATGTTTATTTCATTACCGTTAATTAAAACTTTTCTACCATATATTTTGTTTATATTATTTACTCCCTCCTATATTTTCCTCCACTGCTATTACTCTATTTAAAATCTAAGAAATAAGGTGTTAGAAATTTCACCTAAATATGTCAGAGATTTTCTTCACATTCTTTGTATATACAGGACGTATAAGGAAATCGAGCGAACTATTTCTTTGCTGGCAGCCGATACATTTCACAGCCTTGTTAATGAGCGGACGCACCGTGGCTGTATTCGCCCCTCTTATCGATGCAGAGCTTTGATGTCTCAGCACCTTTGATCGCTTGAAGCCACTGCCACTTGTAGGACTTCCCTACTCTGCCAGCCCCTCCAAAATTGAGGTCTGCGCTATAGCTAACCGACCGAAGGCTTTTACGCTTCTGCGTCGTAGCAGTAATACTCCCCACCCAGTTTTAACATTACACTGTTCTGCCTGTCACCTAATGTAGCACACGGCTTCTTTGAGCGTTACATATCACTCAAGTGTGAACCGTCATGGCAACCATACATGATTTGAATTAACACAAAATAATTCTCAGCTATCTAGAGGCAGTCTCTGAAATGAACCACAGTACGACTGGGGTTACTGAAATCCAATGGCGTGTGGTGATAAATAATCTGGTGGTGCACAAATATTTATCATGATTATGATTATCATATTATTATTATTATTATTATTACTATTATTAAGGTAAAGGTAAAGGTATCCCCGTAACATGCCATGAAGGCACTTGAGGGGCATGGAGGTAGAGCCCCATGCTCTATGACCTCGGCACTAAACTATTTCCAACTAAAAATTGAAGTAGACGTAAACAAAACCGAAATGTATTACTCCGCAATTGCAAGCTAGCTACCAAAGCAGCCACCAGGGCGCATTATTTTCAGCAAGTGAGCACGCAGGGCAGCCACCGTCTGATATATTGCAGACATTTCAACACATTCATTGAACTAACCCGTAAAATGCTCACAGAGGGTTAATATTTATTATTTTTCTACTGGGAATAGTGGATTTTCATTTTCTGTAGATTCGTGATTAAATGTTATTCTTTGAAGCGTGGAGAATTTCTTTAATTCTACAGAAATTTATTTGAGGTTGACAACACTGAATCTCGCACTGTGTTATACCAGCTGTGCTGATGTGCTCTGTGAAGCTGCAAGTCACCTTGGGAGGGATTTAATGCCTATTACGCATGCGCGTTGCCATAATACACGTTACAATGATTTAACACGCAATATCTGAAACTACTAATATAAACATGTTGTTTAAATCGTAAGAAAGTGTTCTTATAAGCATGTTTAATTCATTCGTATTCCATGTATATTATACATTTTATTATTTTAGAAGGAACTATTTTAATATGAGGAAGAAGATGACAAGGTTGAGTTTGGAGGCGTTGTGCGTTCAATAGCCAATCAGGAACCATTATGCCACGTGCATTTATTTACATTTACTTCAATCTTTAGCTGGAAAGAGTATAGAATGAGGTGGTGTGGTCGGCACCACGCTCTGACCGCCTTTTACCCCCAGGAAAGACCCGGTACTCAATTTTATAGGAGGCTGAGTTAAAGTTTGGCAACGAGAAAAAATCCTGTCACTACCTGGGATCGAACCCCGGACCTTCCAGTCCGTAGCCAGCTGCTCTACCAACTGAGCTACCCGGCCGCCGATTATTATTATTATTATTATTATTATTATTATTATTATTATTATAGGTACTAACTACTACATAACTATTAACATATGTTGGGTAGGTATAGATTTACATAATTTTGTTATTCAAGAAATTGCAGTTACTCAGTTTCCTATGTAGGTCCAGTAATAGCAAAGTAAAGTGTTCAATTTCTATTGCAGCACACCGTAAATAATATTGTTTTCGCTATATTGCGTTTTATAACACAGTTCACACGTTCACAAGCATTCGATACGTGTGTCGTCTCATCAGCCTTAACTAAGTTGGCAGCTTTCTTTATTTCTTTGAAATCTCATCATGGCATACATCAAAATGGCTTGAAGGACTTCATTCTGTAGAGTGTTTGATGCGGTCTTAAACACTGTTCCTCTTTCCAAATGTTCCTTAAGAGTGCGTCTAATTCAGAACTGAAATTGATGAGGCCAAGAAAAATACTAGCGTTTAAAGATGAGTTTCCGTCTTCGTGACCTCTTAAAGCCAACTCAAAAGCTCCACAAAACCGCACGCACTTATCTGTACTTGGTAACTTTATCATTGTGAAGTTCAACAATCCAATTGAATCCAATTGTGTCTGTATGTTTGTTTGACCCAACACTGCTAATTTAACATTATTATTGATGTGTGCAGCTGAAGAACCGTGTTTTTTAATTCTTTCATTCATGTGCTTCAAATCAATTATATGTGGAGAACGATAATCAAAATTATGTAGTTACTACGCACAGTCCTAAATTCAAACAGAAAAATAAATAAAATTCATAAAACGTACTTATTTTTGTCAATAAATGTTCGCCGTCGAACAACAGGCAAGGGAAACAAAATACAGCGTCTTTTATATTTATTTATTTATTTATTTATTTAAATTCAAATATACAGAATAAAGAAATATAATTACAAAACAAACAAAGAGAAATACAAATAAAATAATACAAGCAATATAAAAAGAAGATACAGTAGTATTAACAAAATTTGAGACCGAATGAGCAGCGCTCGTGCTCGGTCGCAGTTCAGATATAATATTAAAATAAAAAATAATAATAATATAAATAAATAAGTAAAATAAAATAGGAACTAAAATATAATTACAGCGGCAATGGAATTATATAATATAATATTAACACTAGAGAAGAATAATATCGCACGTGAAAAGTAGGACTAATATATACTGTATTTTTCAAAATTATAGAATACAAATATAATATAGGTTGATTAATTCATATACACATAGGCTATAAATTATTTAATCAAATTGAAGATATTAACACGTTTCTAATTTTCTTGTTATATGTTAGTGGGTTACATGTTAAAAGTTCTGGGTGTAATTTAGTTAAAGCATTGTACAACCGAGGGCCAAAATTTATGCTATGCTTTAGACCAGCAGATGTGAGACATTTAGGTTCTACTAATGTTGAATTAATATTTCGTCTTGTGTCATAATTGTGTGTCTGTAATACAAACTTATTACGATTTTTATGATAATATTTTAACAGCGTATACTTATAAATTTGTTCAATATTAAATACATTAAATTCAGAATAAATTAATTTAGTTGGATAATCGAAACGTTTCTTCAAACAAATTTTAATTATTCGTTTTTGTAGTAAATTTAACGGACTAAGATTAATTTTTGTACTTCCACCCCAAACAATTATACCATAATGAATGATAGACTGAATAATGGCCAAATAAACATTTCGTAGAACTCTAATAGGTAAGTAGCATCGAAGATTAACGAATTTATAAATTGTTTTACGAAGCTTCTTACAAAGATAAGTAATGTGATGAGGCCATTTTAAATTCTGATCAATAATAATACTCAGATATTTGACATACGTGCAGCCGCATATTGCATATCTCGTAAGTCCGAATGTTGAATTTTCTTGTCACCTCTCTTTTACTGTTCTTCGTCACTTATAATTTTAATTCATGTGTAGGTCTATCCATCTTCTTTATTTTGATCTTTCCGTGTAAAGGTCTTATAGAAAATTACACATTTAAAAGATTTTGCACACTATTCAATGTAACATTTATGATGGAACGAGCTTGAGAACACATCTAAAAGTCCACACCTGTGGAGTAACGGTCAGAGCGTCTGGCTGCGAAACCAGGTGGCCCGGGTTCGAATCCCGGTCGGGGCAAGTTACCTGGTTGAGGTTTTTTCCGGGGTTTTCCCTCAACCCAGTACGAGCAAATGCTGGGTAACTTTCGGTGCTGGACCCCGGACTCATTTCACCGGCATCATCACCTTCATATCATTCAGACGCTAAATAACCTAGATGTTGATACAGCGTCGTAAAATAACCCAATAAAAAAAACACATCTAAAAGTGCTCCTAACCCCTCCTACGCACACTGTACTGCGTCCCTACCATGCTCCAAAGCCTGCCAGTGAAACAGTACTACTGCGCATGCTCGAATGGAACTGTGCGCCGCAAGTGTCGAGCTGTAAACCTAAGTCCCAGGCGTCAACAAGAACAATACACAGGCAGTGTTATTTTTACAAAGTATTATAATAAAGAATTATGTCGCTCACATAGTCTACTGCAGCTCATTGATATAAATTAAAAAAAACATGCGTTATTTGAAGAGGTGGTGCACTGCTCCTGTGCTCCTTAAGAGAAATCGCCACTGGCTATCTAGAGACAACCTCTGAAATGAACCACAGTACGACTGGGGTTACTGAAACCCAGTAGCGGCCGGTGATCGAAATCCTCGGTGAGGCCAGATGCAACTAGTTTAAGTGCCTCCGATAGGATATGTTTATTTATGATATTAATTATTATTGTTATTATATTATTAATATCATTATTACTGTTTTATTATTATTAGTCTATTATTATTACTATTACTATTATTATTACTCGCCAAATAAAAACTTCAACGTGCTCATAATTTGTGTGTACGTTTTGTAAGCAATGTTCGTAAATATGATCATATTACTCCATCCCTGGAAAGAATAGGTTGGCTTAAACTAGATAAGAGAAGAAATTTACATTCACTTCTCCTTCTCTTCGAAATCTTGAACTCTTCTATTCCTTCGTACCTGTCGTCTCGCTTCACTTACCTTTCTTCCCACCACAATCTGAACACACGCTCTCGCCATGAAACAATACTAACAATACCATCCAATCGCACCTCCTCATACTCATCCTCTTTCACAATAGCCCTGCCAAGACTCTGGAATTCGTTATCTGCTAGCATCAGGGACTGTCGAAATAACATTGAATTCAAACGCAAAATTATTAGGCACTTGGTCAGTAATTGAGACTCGTTCAGACATGGCTTCTTGTAAATAGTTCTCTTAATCTATCACAAAATATCTCAATATATAGTAATTTCATCATTATAGAATTTTGTTATTCTAGGTTTAATTTGTAATTTAATAAATGCAAAAATATTCTTTATTCTTAACTTCTATGATAAATTGTCTAGCTTTCATTAATCAGGTAATCTTGTCGTACTTTAATTTTTAGTTGTAATTGTAATCGTAAATTTAATGTCAATTGTAATTCTATTGTTCATATTATAGTTGTAATCCCATGGTAGAGGGGCAGAGAAGGCCTGATGGCCTTATCTCTACCAGGTTAAATAAATAAATACTACTAATACTAATACTAAGATATATATTTTGATGTACCGAAGTAATACTAAGATGTTACGCTCTAAGTTTCAGTGATTGTTTCAGTGTGATGAAGCAACCCATATTATGTGTTGAAAATCTCCTTTCTTTCTTTTCTCTTTATTTTTTTCTCTTGACAGCAAGGCCAACAGAGAAGTTTATTTTGCACCACATTACCACTTAACCATTTATGTTGCCTATACCAGGATGCAATAGAAACACGCGTTTTAAGATTATCTGTCAGAAAAATTGTCAGCGATGTCGTAGGTATCTCGATAGACTCTCTCTTTATTCAAAACTTCCTTTCTTTCAATATTATTTATTCTCGAAAAAGGACACTCTAACAACGAATTAACTACACCAGCATTATTTCTCGCATTTGTTTCTGTTTATATTTTCCCGAAATACTAGTAACAACACTGGCCCAGATTCATTACTGTACTACGAAATACAATAGTACAACACCCTCGCTTAAGTCATAAACTAAGACATAAGGGGAGAAAATAGTGTGAGTCTCTGCCTACCAAAGAGCTGGAATTTTTGTTATTTATGGCCTATTTAGGAAGACAAGTTCTTGTGCTATTCTCACACTACTCCACCCTTGAGGCCGGCCAATGATTGGGACGAGTGAAACCTGACCAGGCTACGAGGCCAGACGAATTGTGCCTCGGCTACAACGTTTTAAGCGCAAGCTCAAAGCCCGCGAAAATACAGGAAATGCAGAAACCAGATCCGGCACGAGCGATCTTGGCCTCAAGAATAAATTTTACTGCAAAACAGATCTATATACATCACAAGCCAGACCCGGCACGAGCGATCCTGGCCTCAGGAGCAAATTTTACTGCAAAAGAGGTCTATATACATCACAAAGTTTTCAAATGCTTCTACAGCGATATATGCTCCATTCAAATAACTAATACATTATATTATAAAAACACAAAATTTGATTTCAGTTAAGCCAATTGACTGAGGCCCGGCCTCACATGCCTCAGTCAATCAGCCGCCACTGCTGAAACCACAACTTGAAGTCTTAGCTTCAATATACAGTTTTGGAGTAGAACTACGTCTTCCCCCTCACAAGATTTTGGAGTGTATTTTGGTATTGACTGTCACATCAAAATACAATTCCCTTTTGTTCTCCTTGTATTCTCCTTATTTTTATTGTGTTCTACTTCTCCTTGTCTTCCCCTTATTTTCTCTCTATTTCCCTTGTTCTGCTTATATTCCTCTTGTTCTCCTTGTCTTACCCTTGTTCTCCTTGTCTTATTTCTGATTTCGTGTTCCACTTATTCTCATTGTATTCCCCTTGTTCTCCTTGTAATGTCATGTTCTTCTTGTATTCTTTTTGTTCTTCTTGTATTTCCCTTGTTCGTCTTGTATTCCCATTGTTGTTCTTCTTGTATATCACCCATTGTTCTCTTTGTATTTCCTACGTTCTTTTTGTATTCCCGTATTTCACTTGTTCTCTTTATCTTCTCATTGACCTCCATGTTTTCCCCTCGTTCACTTTGTATTCCTCTTATTCTGTTTGTTATATTCCCATTGTTCTTCCTGTAATCCCCTTTTTCTTCTCTTTCCCTTGTACTCTTTGTATTTCCCTAGTCCTCCTTGTATTTCCATTGTTCTCAGTGTATTCCCCGTGTTCTCCTTGTCTTACCCTTGTTCTCCTTGTTTTCGCTTTGTCCTCCTTGTATTTCCCTTGTTTTACTTATATTCTCTCTTTTCTCCTTGTATTCGCCTTATTCTCCTTGTAGACCAATTCCCCTTGTTCTCTTTGTATTATGCTCTATTTTATTTCAAGGAGTGCAGTTCGATGGCTACTTTGAACACCCACTTACAGATTATGACTTTCTACACAAACACCTCTGACAATTCCATTCTGTCCCCTCGTCTCAACGTTGCATAGTTGCCATAATCCTGGTGACCTTCGAAATGAGACAGTGAAACTGACGGGATTCTTGGAATTCGGAAAAGATGCGGCAACTCTGCCTCCACGTGGATTTGAGGGGAACCTGTCAATTCTTCTGAACGAGAGTTGTGATTGGTTACTAACAAGAGAAGACAAGATTTCCATCACAGTAAGAAAGACATTGACAACCAATTAATAGGGTGCAGTAGAAGGTCTGTCGGCAAAGTCCTTTCTATGAAACTGCACTCATTGAAAACAAATGGAGTATACCCTTGCTCTCTTTGTATTTCTCTTGTTCTCTTTACATTCCTCTTGTCTTCTTTTATTCCGCTTTTTCCCTTGCATTTCTTCTTTTCTTCTGTATCCCTCTGGTTCTCCTTGTCCACTCGCTATTCATCAACAATCCTTCTACGTAAAGATATTTATCAACAGTAATCTCACTAGAGGTTTTGATTTATCTAGAGAAAATCAAAACTCGAGTGGAATTTAATTGACTATTATACGATTAGAAGAAAGTATATAAAGATGGTCTTTTTATATCTAATAAAAAGTAGGATTAATTTTTATTCTGAAATTAGATAATAATATCCGGTTTTTATTAGAGAATTCATGTTTATTATAAAAGGGAGAGAAGACAGGCCACATCCTCATCTAACTCCGTGTTTAATTGGCTTCCGTTCTATTAGTTTTTATTTTCAATTAAATTATTTTCATGTAAAATGGAAACTGTTTCGTATAAAGTATTGCAGTACTTTATAATTCTCTAGAATTTCAATAATTTTGTACTGTTGTTTTCTATAGTTGACAAAAGCGATGAATGTATCTACTGCATATTAAATTCTCTGCATTTTTAATTAACATTTTCATCTACACATGATATGACTTTTTGCCGAATCCATCTTGTTCTTCTTCAATATAATTTATTTTTAGGATGTTAGCATAGGCTATATATTGTAATCAGAATGCGATAAATTTTTAATTGGAATTCTGTGGGGTTTCACAGCTATAATTTTTAACCAGAATTCAGTAGACTTATATCTATATAATTTTGTAGAAGCCACCGGCGTAGCTCAGGCGGTAGCGTGTTTGCCTAATGATCCGGAGTTGCGCTCGGGCATGGGTTCGATTCTCGTTGGGCTGATTAGCTTACTGGTCTTTTCCGAGATTTTCTACAACCGTAAGATGAAAGTCAAGTAGATAAATGAATAAAACTGTATATGTTTCATTTATATAGCCTATATTTTTAGAAATAGAATTAAATTATCTAACATAAAATGTATTCCAAAATTTGGTTATAATATTGTATAGGTAGTCAATCAAATAATATTTAAGAAATAATCGTTATCATTGAAAATATTTTGGGAAAAAAAATCTGAAATTGCTACTTGCACTAAATGAATCCACTAGATTCAAAAGCCCCTAAAGACCATTTTGTTCAGAATTATGTTATGCCCATATATTACTTGCTAAGAATGAAATCTAATGATTAATATAGTTTGAATTCAAAAAGCCACAAAATTTGAAGCAAAAGGCTTGTTAAAATTCACTGTTAGGTTGAAAATTCCCTCTATTTGCTACCAGTTACTGTCAAAATCATTTAATTTGTGAAAGTGGGTATAGGGGATTTTGAATCTATAGGATTCAAATAAAAACAAACATTTTTATGTATTAAATATATGTAATAAGATAATTATTATATTATTGATACTACGCATTAACCAGATAGATTGTAAGAAAATATCACTTGATACTATAATATTGTTACTCGATCATAGAATTTAAAATTCCTATTAAGCCAAAAGGAAATGTGCCTACGTTATATTACTGAATTAAGAATAAATTTGTCAGTTGTTAACAAATTAAATAAGTAGGTCTAATAACGAAATAACCCCTTCATGTTATATCGATGGCTAAGAAGTGATACCCAGTATCTGCAAATTTGCAGGAGAATCAAAGAACAATTTCAAAAATTAATTTATCTCAAACTACACAATTTTTTTATATACGTTTCTGCTTTACAAGTTCTTCTACTTGAGGATAAAATATTAGTTAACTTTCCAATTTTGGGAACAACGACAACATAATAATAATAATAATAATAATAATAATAATAATAATACAAGTTAATCTAAGTAGTAATGTGGTTAAACTAAATGATCATTTTTGTAGAGGTGAGGCATCACTTCTTGCAAGCAAACATTCTATGGGGGCAGTTAAAAAGTTATTTTTTTTTCTTCCATCAAGTTAATAATGTCAAAATAAGTGCTTATACAAATTTTGGCCACTCGAGCGCAATTACGAAGGCCGTTCAGAAAGTAAGTTTGGCTAGCGCCGTTAACAGAAAGAAAACAAAATTTCATGGAAAGATTTATTGGAACAGATACAGAAATTGTTGAGATATTTTTCAACATATTCCCCACTGGAATTGAGACATTTCTCACACTGTTGGATCAACAGAGAGGTGTAGACGGCTGCCACAAACTGGGTCCGATTCCAGGCGGCAGACTTCTGAGACACAGGAATACAAAAGTTGATCTCACGGTATGACAAATGTCTCAATTCCGGTAAGGAATGTGTTGAAAAGATAACTCAATCTCTGTATCTGTACCAAAAAAAAAATCTTTCCATGAAATTGTGTTTTCTTTCTGTAAACTGCCCTAGGGAAACTTACTTTCTGGTCGACTCTCGTAATTGCGCTCGAGTTGCCAAAATTTGTATAGGCACTTGTTTTGACATTATTAACATGGTGGAAGAAAAATTAACTTGTTTATCTGGCCCCATGAGAACGTTTGCTTATTGGCCATTCATATGATACTTACAAACAGATACCGGTACCAACAATATTCTCTTAACATATACATATGAATTATGTTTTCATCCTACTATAAATGAAATACTTGAAATTAAGTGTGATATTCTAAGACTCACGGCTGACTTCAAATTCCTGTGAGTTATTTTTGACCGAACAGAAGATTTTGTGATAACCATAAGAGAAAAGAATTTCTTACTTGATCCAAATACTGTATTACCATTATTTTAGACTCATGTCAGTAAATTTACTGGCATGTAAAAGAACTCCTGCGGGACAAAATTCCCTCACACAGGCGACTCTGATATAATCTCGGAAGTTGCAAGCGTCGTTAAACAAATATAACATATTACTTCTGATCTAAGATTTAAGGTCAGTGAATTCGGTACGTAGAGCATAAACGCGATCTGTTACTGGCACTCTTTTTTACCTGTTTGTGCTTTCGTACATCAGATTTTACGAAGGCAGTGTTGCTACCGGTATCGAAGAAAACTAATGTCAAGAAATGTAACGAGTTCAGGACTATCAGCCTGATATAACACTCAATGAACATTCTCCTGCGAATACTGAATCGACGTTTACATTCTAAGGTGAGAGGACAGTTGGAAAAAGAGGAGTTCGACTTCAGAAAGGGAAAAGGTACGAGAGATGTAATTGAACTGCTGAGAACAATCGGTGAAAGATAGTTAAAGAAAAATAAAGAAGTGTACATAATATTTATCAACTTAGAAATGGAATTTGACAGTGTGGATTGGAATACACTGATGGGGATTTTGAAGAAAATTGGTGTGGATTCGAAAGAGGGAGGCTGTTCGGTAATCCCTATATGAAACGAGTCAAAGCTGGATTGGAGAAGAAATGTCAGAAGGAATTGGAATAGGGAGAAGATTACGACAAGGATGTCCTTTATCACCTAACCTGTTCAACATCTACTTGTAGGAATTAGTGAAGAACTTGATTTCAGAACATGTGAGAAGTGATAGTAGGAGGAAAAAGAATAAAGTGCATAAGATTTGCTGATGATATGGCGTTGTTATCAGAAGAGGAGATGATACTAAGGAATATGCCAGTGGAACTAAAAGACAGCTGTGAGAAGAATAGGATGGAGATAAATGCAAACAAGACGAAGACCATAGTTACTGGAAGGAAAATGAAGAAGGTAAACTTGCGAGACATTAGAACAAGTGGACAGCTTTAAATATTTTGTGCGAGATCGTGAGTATTTGCTTGGTTTCCGCACAAAACCAATCGCGGAAAGTCTAAAATTCCACATTCAGTATTCCCAACCTAACACACATAACAATTTCCCTCTTCTTACCGCTTAAGTGACACATTGATTTTACTGCTTTAGGCTTTTAACATATTATTTTTAGAGACGTTCAATATAGTAATAATTATAAATTGGAAACTTACCACTGCAATTTCACCTAAATTGCACTGTTAATTATTGTTTTTAAATATTTGCAAAAATTAAGTAAACTCTACAACTCCACTAAAGTTACTGCATTCGTGATGCAAGTAACATTAAGGAAGCCATGAAAAAATCAACAAGATTCCAGACTCATCATAGACTGGGGGGAAAAAAAGACAGACGTATATCACGGCCTGCTGGAGTATAGTAAACACAGAAAACATTTTAAAGCAACAATGTTGAAGATAGATATTTTTGTTTTGCAAATTTGTCGTCATTGAACAGAAACCAAGATGGAGATTTCATTGCAACTAATTAGAAATTCCTCTTATACACGAGCGGTATGTTTTCTTTCAATTCTCGGAAATTAGAAAAGCTCAACTACGTTTCGCTTTTTCAATCTCTTCCTCGAACATGAAAACTTCAACATATCGCTCTTGTAACGCATATTACTATTAGGTGTACTGTAAGCAGTAGCATGAGTCGTTGCCAGGAAGCCAAAAGGAGAATAGCAATGGCAAAGAAAGCTTTTAATGGAAAAAGGACTATCTTCTGCGGACTCGTGGAAAAAAGAACTAAGGAAGAGTCTAGTGAAGTGCTTTGTGTGGAGTGTAACATTGTATGGGGCAGAAACATGGACATTACGACGAAGTAAAGAGAAACGACTTGAAGTATTTGAAATGTGGATATGGAGAAGGATGGAGGTTGTGAAATGAAGAGAGAGAATAAGAAATAAAGCTGTGTTGGAAAGAGTGGGTGAAGAAAGAATAATGCTGATTGCTGAAACTGATCAGGAAGAGAAAAAGAAATTGGCTGGGTCACTGACTGAAAAGAAACTTCTTTACTGAAGGATGCACTGGAAGGAATGGTGAACGGGAGAAGAGTTCGGTGCAGAAAAAGATATCAGATGATAGACAACATTAAGATATATGGATCGTATGCGAAGACTAAGAGAAGACAGAAAATGGGAAAGACTGGAGAATGCTGGATTTGCTGTGAAAGACCTGCTCGTGGGCAGAGAACTATGAATGAATGAACGAATTGTGCAAAGTCCAATATAGGCTATTAATCCTGGTATGATGCATATAATAATTCAAATAATAGACTTAAATTAATAAAAAAAATTGTTTGACATTAATTACCTTTCTATAAACGAAAATAAAACCATAATTATGATTCCATTGTCATTATCTGAAAAATGTAACAGACCTCCTACATCTATATTAAGTATTAAATTATATATAACTCTGATTGTTACCTTATACAGTGTAAATGTCCTATAATTATGGAGTCCTTTGAAGACATAATTTTCGACAATCATTTAAAATGGAACCAACACATTAATTACCTTAGTAATAAATTACGTAAAATAATATATTATTTTGTTTTATTGAGGAATTACTTGTCAATAAGTTTATTACGCACAATATACCGTCAACCGGGTATACTTTACACAAGGGGGATAACTTTACACATTTTTAGAAAAATGTTTAGAAGGCAGCACATTACAGACAATGTGTAGCAACTCCGTGGAACTGATTCTGTGTGACAACAGTACATATGTGTGGTAGACTGAAGTGTGTGCCATTATTAAAACTGTTATACACCATTTTTCTAGAAATGTGTAAACTTACTCCCCTTGTGTAAAGTATACCCGGTCGACAGTACTTAACTTTATTTCAATCGGTAATTATGTATGGAATTATAGGATGGGGTAGTTTATTTAAATCCAATTTTAATCCACTTTATTTATTACAGAAGAAAATAATTAAAATATATCTTCATAACCATATTGATTTTCCATCTCAAAAATTGTTTTTAGACTTTAATGTTCTTAAAATAAGACGAATTTATTACATTGTATTAATAAAATTCATACATAAAAATCGAAATAATTTTGAATTGTATTCTCATAGTTATGAAACAAATGTATGAATTCTTTAAGATTGTTTGAACCAAAATATAACATTGCTACAGTTTTTAATCATAATAGTAATTTAGGCCCAAGAATAACAAATTTATATTTAAATATCCTAATCTTGTCAATTCTAATAGTTCTAATATTAAATTAAAAAAAGTTATGTATGGATTTTATAAAAATTGTAAATTTAAGTTTATATATTCTTATTGCGTAGTAGACTTAAGACAAATTGTATTATACAGGATGTTTCCGGGCTAGTGTTACAAGCTTTCAGGGATGATGGGGAAGAGCACATGTATCAATTTAAGATAAGGAACCTTGGTCTGGAAATGACTGAGTCGAAAGTTATATGCAAAAATATTTGTGTGGAAATGGAATTGTAATTTGGCACCACGTGCCCTCCTTCCCTTAATCTTTGGAACAGTCGTGGAAAGATGGTATGTGCCGGATATCTCCTACGTGGGTACTTGTACCCGATACAATCTGTGAGCTTGTCTACTGTTCCCATTGGCTCATCCGTATTCGAAAATCATGTCTGCATATTCCGCTCTCGTGTACTCCTCCATTTCACTAGGACTGATCGACTGGACACTGCAACTTGTACACATACATTGTGTCTACAGACATGCATATCAGGACCAATCATGTCCGTTACACATTACGCTATCTGCATTGCTTTAGTGTAGTTTCCTGTCCCCATCCCTCAGACAGCGCACTGAATGGAATACTGTAAGGAGACAACGTAAACAGCGTCAGATGAATACAGTATGTGTACGATGTACAGATAAATACATATAAATAAGGTGTAAAGAGGAATAAAATTATTTCATTTCCAAACAACTATTTTTGTTTGCAACTTTCGACTCGGTCATTTCCGGACCTGGGTTCCTTATCTCAAATTGATACATGTGCCCTTCGCCATCATCCCTGAAAGTTTGTAACACCATCTCGGAGACAGCCTGTATAACAAATTTATATTTAAATATGAAGAGTCCACTGCAAGAATGATGGATGTCATTTGGAATACATTTTGCAGGAGAAGCAATTGAAAGTTTGAAATGCTTAGCGCTCAAAGCTTAACTGTGATTTTCCGATCATTACTGGACAATGACTATCAGTGTTAATGCCATATAACTCTGCATGTACATTCTATATGTCTTAAGCTATGCATTGACAGTCTTGGTTCATTTTCGACAAGAAAGTGACATCCATCATTCTTGCAGTGGACTCTTCATATCCTAATCTTGTCAATTCTATTAGTTCTAGTATTAAATTTAAAAAAGTTATGTATGGATTTCATAAAAATTGAAAAATTGTAAATTTAAATTTATATATTCTTATTTCGTAGTAGACATTAGAAAAATTGTATTATATACTGTACTTCTTAATTTCAATTCAGGAATCCGCCCCTGAGAACGAATTCTACTCTTTCAGGGGCGAGCTAAAGTTTTTCTGTATATATTATATTTTATGTTGCAGTTATTAGCAAAATAAATAAATAAAAATCGTAAATGAGTCATGAGAATGCCTGAGATGTATTAATCTTATAGTTACTGATGTAGGGAATACTTGTTTGGAACAAGAATGGTGAACGTAGTTGTGAGGCAACGTGTGTTCTTAGTTACTGTGTGCGAAACAGACACATCGCCTCCTGTCTTCTTTCTGCCACTTGACCGAGCGGACGACCGCTACACGGGCAGCTTGCGTTGCTGCTCCGCTGTGTGGACGAGTAGAGAGAGAGAAGAAAAAAATAGCAGCTGTGTACGTTCGTCAGTCTAATGGGTAGTCCGCCCTCACGGAGAATGGACACATCATTATGGAGATTCAGAAATAAAAAGAGTGGTGCAAGTGCATTTTCCAGTAATCGTTCCAGTTCTTGGTTTTATTTAACAACGCTCTGTCGTTGAATCATGGCTCTGATTGAAAGCTACAATAATGACAATTCTTTATTTAAGACCCTTTTAAACTATAAATGATATCCCTTAGATAGGTTTTTGTGATAATCGATCTTCATTATTCATTTTGGATTGAAGTTGATGAGGAAAAAGCACGGCAAAGCTAAATTACAGTATATAACTTTTCAAGATTCACGAGCATAGGTAGGAAATTCGTACCAAAGAGTAGATTTGAGGTGAGTACAGCGATAAGTATAGATGTGATCTTCGCCTCGCCCTGCTCCCGCTCGGTACACACGATATACAGTATAAACATAGGTGGGCAACTCGTGCTCTCAAAGTGTCAACACAATCTCAGTGCAGGTAGAACGGACTCTGTACTGTCTGTGTGCGGTTCTTTCAAGACACAAGTTCGATCGCGTCTGCAGTAAGTGGCGGCTCGTTTTAAGTGAAAAACAATATAATTCCCAGATAATTTCCCTTTAGTTACGAGTAAAATGAGAATTATTTTATTAGAGAGAGGTAAAGCTTGTATTCTATTACACTTTCTTACTCATGCCATTTTATGTTACAAGCAAACAGTGAAGGTTTTAGTAAAGAAATACTGTCTGCATCTGCTTTAGAACAGCTAAAGGTAAAAATGAGATATCAACAAGGTGAGACTGATATCAAATATCATTAGCACGTTGTACGTGCGAGTTACCGAATTGCACGACATATAATCGACTAGCTAAGAACATTTATGGATAAATCATGTAGAACAAAGACAACTTTACTTTCTTCGACTATAAACTATCTTGAAGAGTGATAAGAAAATCTTCTTATCAAATATAAGACCCTATTTCAAGATCTACAGCAGGATTCACTGCTAAGTTTGGAGAAAGTGACAATTGACAAGGAATCGAAATTTTTCTGAAATCTTTTTGGCTTACGCCGATAGAAAATCCTGAAAATTTATAGCTTGAATTAATAAATCTACAGAATAGCACGCCACTCAGATTCCAGCAAAATCAGGAATCCAACTGCTCGTAATGTTGCCTAAGTCAGAATTTCCAAATATACTCTTTGCTTCCGTATACTGTATGTGCTTGAGGCAAAGTTTAATACAAGAAAGAAGTGTAAAAACTTTCAAAGTAAAGAAAGAGCTCAGAAGTAAGTTTATTTCATCTGCCGTGACGTGTAAAAAATACTTCCTTAAATTTGTTATTGTTTGCGAATACAGACTATTACCTTTCTGAGAACAGAGGAATACTCTTTAATGTATAAAGACTTGTAAATTCTAGCGTTCTAAGTTTCAAATAATACATATTAATAAGAAATATTAACAAATAGTGTAATAATAAATAAGCGTTGCAGCTATATTTGTTGTATCTTGAAAAGGTTGTATTCAATTTATGTTTCCAGCATTAAACTAATTACAAAGGTAGAAAATAATATAATGTTGTTATGTGTTCAGGTATAGTCTGTATAAAATTATATAATCATTGTACCATGCGTCATTCTGAAATTCAAATCATGGAATAGATATCACGATCACCTGCATGAGCCGCCAGAGCGCACCGTGGCTTTTGCAGCGAAACTACAAACAACTTGTAACTGCTGCGGCTGGCTCTGTCTGCCTTTCTCTCTTTCAAGGTTTTATAGCACTTTGGGAGCACGAATTGCCCATCCATGGTATAAACAACGCATAATGGAATTCTTTCGGAGCTGTGTAGAGCAGGCATGTCAATTGATGCCCACAGGAGCAAGCGCGCGCTTTAGAGCCCAGGAGAGCCTGAGCGCTTTTACAGCGGAAAGCAACAGTAGACGAAAGAGGCGGTATATGCCGCTCGGTCGAGCTGTATTCAGGGATGACCACACCGATTCAATAGATAAAGGAAAGAGAACTTATTAAAACTGTATCCATGGTAATTTTTAGATTTGCCTGAGAAGTAGAAGTGCATTATAACAGTGTAAGTTTTAATTTTAATGCTCTTTTTCACAAGTTTGATTTTTTTATTCAAAAGAAATATTTTCTCAACTTTTCGTATAGAAAAGTGAAATTTTCAGGCATAGGCCTATTTATTTAGTAGCCATACAGAATGTTTTCGTAAATCTAATATACCGTATATACGTATTACTGAAGATAGTGTATTGGAAATTTTGAAAATATTCGCATGGAAATTGTTTGTAAGCAAATGAATTAACAAAGCAACTACTGTTACATCATAAGCAAAAGATACGTGCTCATGTCTTGTAAAAATGTCAGCTCTATAGCTTCAGCAGATTTCGAGAAAATAATTTAATATTCTGATGATAGGAAGTTGCTCACAAATATCACCTTAAAAGCATAATGCGATAAGAGTTCTGTTATGTAATATTAGTTACACTTAAAATAGATACAGTACCTAGGTAACTTTGCTTTGTACTGTAATATTGTTTTGATTAGTTTATTGATTACTTTTGTAAGGCTAAAGATACCGTCAAAATAAATTCCAACTTATCATGTCATACTCAATCTCTTTCTTTGGAATATCACTTTCTTTATGAATGATGTGTTTCATCCACTTAATACTGTATAATATTATACTACTATGGAATTTAAGTGAATATTCCTTCTTAACTCTCTATTATGTTATTAAGATCTAATACACAAGTGCAATATTAAGAAATCAGTGTTAGTACTTTTGTTTTACAGACAATATAGATAATATTAAACAGAAAGAAGCCATATAAAATAACGACATAAAATTTCACGTTCCGTTTGAAGTTTGTGCACCACTGTTTTCTTAATCCAACAGGTTGCTTATTCTTTCCTTACTTAGCGCTTGTTGCCCGCGCACGACGTCAAGGTCAGAAAAATGCGCTTGCTTTGACATCACTGGTGTAGAGTCTTGAATAGTTTGAAGAATATTGTTAATTTATATTAATATTTTAGGTTCCTAACAAAGTGAGCTATTCTGTTATTATTGTATTATTTACGTACCGGTAATGTTAATATTATGCATGATTCCAAAAAAGTAAACTCATGTGTTATTAAATAATTATGCAGACAGGAGTGTGTAACACGTTTATTTTTATCCCGGATTATTCTTCGTTAAATGTTGACGTCTCGTGCTGCTATGCATTCGGTTGCGTTACAGTTCAAGTTAAACATCTGAATTACGATACGAAATTCCTAGCTGCCATTACAAAGAAATGAAAAACTTTCTTGAAAACAATTAGGGCCTATGGGTTTAATATTATGTGCCGCATACGAGATACACTATTAGATTAGTCTACACCTGTGGAGTAACGGTTAGCGCGTCTGGCCGCGGAACCAAGTGGCCCGGGTTCGATTCCCGGTCGGAGCAAGTTATCTGGTTGAGGTTTTTTCCGGGGGTTTCCCTCAACCCAATATGAGCAAATGCTGGGTAACTTTCGGTGCTGGACCCCGGAATCATCTCACCGGCATTATCACCTTCATCTCATTCAGACGCTAAATAACCTAAGCTGTTGATAAAGCGTCGTAAAATAACCTACTAAAAAAAACTATTAGATTAACAAAGTAGTTGTTCACCTGATGATACAGTAGTAAGATATACTGTATCATATTCCATTCTCCATTTGACCATATAACACCTTCCCTCCAGTTACTTTCATGTGTGCGTCTGAAGGAACGAAGAACAATACATTCACTGTCTCTTCTGTTTAGAATCATGCATACTTCTATTCCGAATTATCTGTTATCGCGCTTTCAGTTTCTTACAACTCTTCGAAACCGACATCAAGCACTTCTTTCTATCCCTCATCATAGAACGTCTTTATAATCATCTTCATATACTGTAGAAGTACCTCGCCTCTGGAATTCGTAATCTAATGACGTCAGGGACTGCCGGACTTTATCACAATTCAAAATTAAATTGGAAAATTTTGTTTTAGTTAATATTTTTAGGTATTGCTAGAAGTATTGATTTGTGTTTTTTTTTCTTTTTTAATCTAGATTAAAATTGCAAGTTCATTGTTAATGTTAGTTAATTAGTTAGAATACAATTAATTCATCATTTAAAGTTTTAGTGACTGCAACCTGTGTATATTTTTGTGTGGCTTTACTTTGTTTTTTTTTTTTCTCTTTCTCTTTATTTCTTGTGTAGCGTTACTTTGTATATAATGTTTTTTTCTGTTTATTTCTATTATTGTATTTGTATTCCTGGTTTTGTGGAAGAGAAGGCCTGATGGCCTTAACTACACCAGAATAAATAAATAAAAAAATAATAAATAATAATAATAATAATAATAATAATAATAATAATTCTCTTCTAACTCGATCGTGTCCAATCACTTTACGATACACTATATCAGCGGTGACCAACTCGAGCTGCAGTAACTACATGCGACAGAAAGCCTATGAAGTAAAGAGACGGAGGAAAGGTAGTTGGCATGAAAACTATAACTAGTGGTGGTTCCTGTACTAACATCTTGATCAATCTCGCGGACAAATATCTCAAGCTTTGCTGTATCAGTAATGTTACTGCTGTCATCAAGAGCCAGTGGATAATATACGGTTTTTCTTGCTTCTTTTTTTAACCTTCCTCTTGAATATAATTAGGAATTTTCTAAATTCTTCTCTCGATACTTGGTCGAGAAATTCGTAGTTTTTCAAAATTAAAACTTCTTATGGACAAGTTATTTAAGCTATTTTAATCATTACTCTTTTGAGAAATTCTGTTCTTTTAAAAGGCTTTAGAGCACGAACTATTTCAAACCCCATTAGGTAGCTGGCTTATTTATGTCTTCTTTCTCTTCCTGGCTAAGATTTAAGACGTGTCAGTTCCTGGCGTTTAACAGTTTGTTGGCACATAATATTGAATCAGTTTTTCTACAATATTATTATTAAATTAATAACTACTAATAGTTATCCTAATCTAAAGATAAGAAGATTAAAATTGAGATAAAACCTAATAATTTTATCCTTCTAGGGAGAGGATCTAAAAATATCAATATTCACGCACGTACAGAAAAATTATAGAAACACATACTTAGTGGTCAGTAGTAGTGGTGATGGTGGTGGTAATATATTATTCAGCGTGGAAATTAATGTTTCTATATACTCCTAATTGAACCGTTGAGCAAAGTAAACATATTAGCTTACATTTTGTCCGACAGAACAACAAAGAAGTTCTCCTCATTCTTTACGAAACCACCTCTTACTGCGTGTAGATACAGAGTTTGTAAAGCGACATGATACCGCCACTGCTTGCCTTCAGTACGTGAATGAAACACACAGCAATGTACAGGAAACTCGTCGTACCCGTTTGAATGTCTGTGATTACACGATGTAATCACGACACCCGCTTTGGTCACCGCTGCACTATATCGATTACAGTATAAGATTACACGCGAAATTTAAATATAGCGCACTGGAGGAATTACATAAAAACTGTGGGTGTTTGACGAAAACGGATTTCATTTTTATAGAGAGCATAAAAAAGTAATTCGGAAAGACCCGTCGTCATGTAAAACGCCAAAAACTGGCAACCCTGTGTTATTGTTGTCACTACCATGAACATATTATTCTTCAAAAGACATTAAGTATCGTATTATCGCCATGATATTTATTTATTTTGCTAATAATTGTGACATAAAATATAATATATACAGAAAAACTTTAGCTCGCCCCTGAAAGAGTAGAAGTCGTGCTCAGGGGCGGATTCCTGAATTGAAATTAAGAAGTAGACATTGGTTGCGGGATGATTTATCGTTGAATGTAAGTGCACATTTACTATTTGTTACATTTTCTTCATCCAGACCATTGGCTGAACAGGTTTTAAACGTAAACAGACGACGTCAACATTCTACTGTATCTCCGTACAGTCAGAAGGAAAAAAAATAACGTACTGTATTACATATCTTGCAAGGTTCAGTCCTCGTCATCATTGATGCAATTACCAGCGTTGCAGTAAACGACGATATATTCTCGTAAGTTGTCGAAGCTGAATCGTCTTCGCCTATCGCTTAAACAGTTTTAGTATCGAGAGAATTTCTGAAGAAAACCTCTAAAATGAGGATCACTCAATTTCTTTAGAGGAATATTTGTACTGAGCATCATGTTGTACGTGTCGTTAGACCCTCACAACCAAATGATGATGATGATGATTATGATTATGATTATGATGATGATGATGATGATGATGATGATGATGATGTAGATGGTTCCTCAGATTTCATTTCAACGCATTTCCTGTGCGATGTACTGTTGCAATGTTTCTCTATAGCCTGAGTTGTCCTGGTTTTTATTTCAATTTTACATACAATACACACGATATTGTCTTCTTTAATACATAAAATGTCACTCTCATACTTCTTAATTGCATTTCGTATCTCTGAGCGAATTTAACGTTTTGCCATTATGAATGGATCAGCACAACATATTCAACGTGTACTAAATACTTGAGCAGGATAACACAACTGCACACATTGCGTTCCA
This sequence comes from Periplaneta americana, assembly GCF_040183065.1. NCBI lineage: Eukaryota > Metazoa > Arthropoda > Insecta > Blattodea > Blattidae > Periplaneta > Periplaneta americana. The sequence goes on from NC_091123.1 coordinate 44,605,371, forward strand.
ATGTTACTATGAACAGATCGGGGTTCATTCGTTTTGTACGCTGCTGTACTCGCCAGGTACACAAACGACGAACGGCGCGGCACGTGCCATATACTATGATACGAAACAACTTCACTTTTCCTTAAGTCATCCCGCATCCACTGTCTATTAAGAAGTATATAATACAATTTGTCTTATGTCTACTACGCAATAAGAATATATAAATTTAAATAATATGATTACAGTTTTAAAATCAAAGCAGATTAACTATCAGTTAAAAGTTTCTCATGGACAAATTTAGAACACTGATGAGAGAAGAAGATCTCTTCATTGTAATGTCAGAATTTGTCAGAATTAACACACACATAAATACAAATTATCATGACTGTGAAACATGACTGACTCTTAGTTACATAAATTGCTGGAAAGCTTATCCGATGCAGCACAGAAACATACAACTTGTATTTGTTTTAGGATATAAATGCAACTTGATCGTAACTCACACCACAACCTTTGCATTATTCATGGTGTTCAAACAATATGACATGCTGATGCAGTTTATTTTATGTCTGATTCCAAACATAGTAAAACAGCTTTGTCGTGTATCGATCTGTATCCGATTTCACAAGTAGATATCTACTCCTATATTTATTCATGTGTCACCGATTCCTTTGTAAATAACAGGGCAACTTTTCAAGAAACTCGAAACCATGTTATTTAAAATCACCACATCAACATTATTCAGAGAATGGACACGCAAAATCTAAAGTGACTAAATCATACAGAATGGTTCAAATATTTTGTTTGTATAGTTCTGCAGATCAGAAGTCAAAGGCATGTAGAAGGAGATGTATCACCATGGAAGTTCGTCAGTTTGCCGCATTGCAGCCGGAGTGCTGTTAGCTGTGTTCGTATGGGAATTATGGGGAAAAGCTGGTTAGGTGTGTAGCCCAAACCGAATTTTAAACAGATATTATGAAAACCCATTATTTACAGATTTTGTCTGTTATAAATTATCTTTATTCGCCACCCCGTTTATCTAGTGGCACAATTTGTTCAATACATTAGCCTGATATAAAATTTAATTCGAGGGAAAACCGGGAGAAAACCCCAACCAAGTAATTTGTCTCAACCAGGATTTGAACCCAGGTCCACTCATTTCATACTCGCAAAGGAAGGGTTTCGGCTCGAACAGGAATTTTTGGTTAAAAATTTGTACAGACGCTTACTTCACAATGGTGATGAAGACCGTAAAAGCATTCATTTGTGTAACTCTCCGTTTGGTTGGTATTGGTCAATACACTTTTTTAAAAATGTAGCCTACGTGAGGATTCTCTACAAAATGCATGAAACAGCATGGAGCAGAGCAATAAGCACAACACGCAGAAGCAACACCTGAACAATCTTCTGAACCACACTCCAGTGCTGAAAAATCAAATGCCACCTGAATGACATTTTTGAAGTCCGAGACTTGTTCACAATTCACGTAACTAGCTGACTGCCAGGAATATTGAAGCATAGGGCGGTACACTGGAGCAGACAAATGGTTACGAATAACAGAGTGCATTTATATTATAAACATTCGATTTCCTAAGTTAAGTTCTGCACTTTCAGCAAGAGTCCTTATGTAATCTGTTACCCTCCGAGCATATATTTTGTATTGTCTAAGGAAATAGATATTCAGAGGCTGGATATATTTAGTTTTTTAGGTGGAATGACCATACATTCCATGTCCTAGTCTTGGAATGATTCATTTATTAATGTTGCGTCCTTGTGCGCATTCAATGACTCACACAACAATGTACACTTTTGATTATCTGCAATATTTTCAGACAGAACGTTGGAGAAAAATGTTCTTAAATGGGCTTTAGACATTTTACCACTCGCACTAGTTTCTAGGCTAGGCTAGGCTTACGGGTAAGGTGTCCCATCCCCTTAACTTGTGCAGTGCTCTTCCCACCCCCAACTTGTACAGTGCTCTAACAGACAAACCACACATTACACAAACGAATGCTTTTGGGAGCTTTACAGAGATGTAAAGATGGGCTTGTAAACAAATTTTGGATACGAAATTCGTGTTCGAGCCGAAACCCTTCCCTTGTCAGGCGTGCTGACCATCGTCACAGCGATGGACTTCACAGGCTTTACACCACAAGCTTCGCGGCTCGCACTGCTCTCTCCATACTGCAGGGCCGGGCATGAGAGCGGCTCAGTCTAGTCGGCCAGAGCTGCTCTCGCTCCGCAAGGCACTTCAATTCCAAGCCAGAGCAGAACGCTCACTCAGTGGCGGACTCGCATTACAGCTACCTTCCCTGCATTAATATAACAAGAGCCACGGTTGTTCTATTCATTCAGTCTGTCAGTACATAATAGTTTATAAGGATATTACATCAATCCATTGTACATTACATAATGTATAACACTCTTATTAATTTAATGAAATAAACTTCACTCTATGCACACACACAAATCATTAAGCTTATTTACATAACCCATACGCACATACTCACCACGGTTCTACGAGACAGACGTATGGCTTCCACTTCCCCTACTTGCTGTGGACAGAGTTCATCTGCCAATATAATTAAACATCGCTTGATGAATTCACCTTCGTTGAATGTTTTCAATTCCTTTGCAATTTCGTGGCCGATTCACTAAGTGCATTATTGTCATCCTGTTAATACATAATATAATATAATATAATATAATATAATATAATATAATATAATATAATATAATATAATATAATATAATATAATATAATATAATATAATATAATATATAATATATAATATAATATAATATAATATAATATAATATAATATAATATAATATAATATATGTTATGATATGATGTGATATGATATGATATGATATGATATGATCATAAATTAATACAACTTAAAAAACATGTTTCTCGGGTACATTATATTAGAGTATCTATTCGATGTTTATATTGCATTATAAGTTATTATAGTACATTTAGTAATTTATAATTTTAAATTATACAAGTATTATGATATATCATAGTATAGTATATTACAGTTCATGATATTAAACACTTTGCTAATCCACTGCTCTCTACGAAAAAGAACTCCTCCTCCCATTTTACATTAAAAGCATTGGGAGTAGCGGGCCGCTTTAGTGTATGAGCGGAAGCTCCGTCTTCAAAGTTCGTCTCATACTGCAGAGTCAGCACTGCACCGACACTGAATGACGTACAGTATGCTTACGTCACAGCGCTCGCAAGATGCGCTCTTTAAAGCACACAGCGTTCATTTCTCAGAATCACGTAATGTGCCCAGCCCTGCCATGACTACCAGCAGTGAATTTAATTTATGGAAGGATCGGAGTTCAACCAAGTGTTACGATACATCGTTATTATAGGAATAATAACTCAAATTTTTTGGGTAGGTTAAGTCACAAGATCCTCTAAAGAGCTTCGCCACTGCTAAAAATGTAAATATTGTGTATCCCTGAAAGCAACTATATTAATACGAAGGTATGTATCGACTGTTTGTAACTCAGCACATCAGCACGGAGGTAGTTTGAGATTATTCGCTGTTTCTATGACATCGCTGTTCTACGTGATTGAAATCCAGGCAATTGTGAATGCCAAGCTTCGCTTTGTATAAAAGAGAAGGCAGAGAAAGAGAGAAAATATCCTACTTTCCTTGCGGAGAATGGAACCAGGTACCGCTGGAATTGCGCCACTTTACACTCGCGACGGTTACATCTAGATTTAAATTTAAATTGCATTTGAGGTAAGGAATACGACGGTCTGTGCGCTTTGTATTCGATTGAAGACACTAGAAGATGTTAATCCGGTATCGGAATAAAAAACATTCGTTGCGCGATAGCCTACTGAGGACATAAAGGCACAGTCACACCAGTGGCGGCTGATTGACTGAGGCAAGTGAGGCCGGGCCTCAGTCACTTGGCTTAACTGAAATCAAATTTTGTGTTTTTATATAATGTATTAGTTATTTGAATGAAGCATATATCGCTGTAGAAGCATTTGAAAACTTTGATGTATATAGATCTGTTTTGCAGCAAAATTTGTTCCTGAGGCCGGGATCGCTCGTGCCGGGTCTGGCTTGTGATGTATATAGACCTGTTTTGCAGTAAAATTTGTTCCTGAGGCCAGAATCGTTCGTGCCGGGTTTGGCTTAATGCATTTCATGTCCTTTCGCGGGCTTTGAGTTTACGCTTAAAACGTTGTAGCTCAGGCACAATTCGGCTGGCCTGGTCAGGTTTCACTCCTCCCATCCATGGGCCGGCCTCAAGGGTAGAGTGGGGTGGGAATAGCAATGATGACTTGTCTTCCTAACTAGGCCATAAATAACAAAATTCCAGCTCTTTGGCAGGCAGAAACCCACTCTAGATTCTCTCCCCTTATGTCTCAGTTTATGACATAAGCGAGGGTGTTCTACTATTGTATTTGGTAGTACAATAGTGATTCTGGGCCAATGTTGTTATGTATTTCGGGAAAATATAAACAGAAACAAATGAGAGAAATAATGCTGGTGCAGTTAAGTCATTGTTAGAGTGTCCTTTTTCGAGAAGAAATAATACTAAAAGAAAGGAAGTTTTAAATTAAGAGAGAGACTACCGAGATACCTACGACATCGCTGATAATTTTTCTGACACAATCTTAAAACGCGAGTTTCTATTGCATCCTGGTATGGACAACATAAATGGTTATGTGGTAATGTGATGCAAAATAAACTTCTCTTGGCCTTGTTTGTTGCTGTCAAAGGAAAAAAATAAAAAGTAAAGAAAGAAAGGGGAATTTCAACACATAATATGGGATGCTTCATCACACTGAAACAATCACTGAAACTCAGAGCATAACAGCTTATTTGGTGAGTGAAATTATTATTTTTCATTGATAGTAATAAGAATAGACTAATAATAGTAATAATAATAATAATAATAATAATAATACAGTAATAATGATATTAATAATATAACAATAATAATTAATATCATAAACAAACATTTCCTATCGGAGGCACTTAAACTAGTTGCATCTGGCCTCACCGAGGATTTTGATCACCGGCCGCTACTGGGTCACACGTCGTTACTTTTGCAGCGATGCAGTACAAAAAACTGCGCAACTCTCGTACTGCTACGTGTGAACAACGGTGCAACCCGAAAATAGCGGCTGCCGAACCAGCTGCCCACTACTTTTCCATGCTGCGCGCAGCTTAGAAGTAGCGACGTGTGAACAGGGTTCTCAGGGTTGAGCCGCAGCATTTTTGATATCGGTTTTGTTGAAACTTTTGCTGCGGTTGCGACCAATGTTGCCACCCATATGTGCCAATGATACTTTTATTGTTTGGATGTATTTTAATGTTAGATGTGATGAAAATAAACTATTTGTAACAGTTATTAAATGCACAACACAGTCTGAGCATATTTGCTGACGATATAATTCATTTTTTTAATTTTCTGTAGCGTAGTTTCAGACAGGAGGGTTGCCAACAATGATTACGTGAATATGCTGTTGGTTATCATTTAAGTATATAGGCGTTTTTAAAAGCTTTATACTAAAAATAATGTCAATTTCTGAATACTAGTTACGGCAGAAAAGCAAATAATAGATAAGTAAGCTTTCGCATGAGTTTCTTAATAATGCGAACATAACCACAAAATGTATATTGAGAAGTCAACACAGAGATGGAAACCTGCAGCATGACTGCGGCTGCAAAAGTAGCGCCTTGCGTGTGAACAGACTCGCAACCTCCAGTTGCAACTTTTGCAGCACTCGGGTTGCGCAGCACGAAAAGTAGCGTGCAGCGCGGTACTTTTGGCTTACGTGTGAACACGACACGCAACTTTTGCAGCTGCAGTACAAAAGTTGCGCAGCAAAAGTAGCGACGTGTGACCGTACCTTAACTCTACCAGCCGGCTGCAGGCCTTACGTCCACATGCCTCAGCAGAGGTGAACGATCATCCAATCAATACGTGTGATCAGCATGATGACCCCTTTAGTCGTTATAACTGGCGTGCGAAACCGGATTTCGCTATTCATTGCAGCTCCCCAAATCCATCATGATGCTGGGTGGGCAGCGATTCCATACACTGGCCAAAATTTCATAATAACATTTCTTCCCCATGAAGAGTTAAAGCAGCGTACATTCCATAACGCTAGTGCAAGGCATGATGTATGTATGTATGTATGTATGTATGTATGTATGTATGTATGTATGTATGTATGTATGTATGTATGTATGTATGTATGTATGTATGTACTCTGCAGTGGTAACTAATTACACTGAATAATGACAATAATAAACTTATTAATTAAAAATACAATTAACGATAATACTAATAATTAATACTAACAATAATTAATAATAATAACAACAACAACAGGGAATATACTAAATTAAATGAAACGATCACTTAAAATAACATTTGAAATAAATCTAATTTGTATCTTAAAACTAAGATCGAACTAAAACCCACGAGTATGATATGTTCATATTTGCACAAGTACCTTTCAAATTACACTCATTTCGCTGTCAACTCACTCACTGCAATGGAACTACGACACATTTCACTGATTCTGTCCTGATTTCACTAACACTTCAAAAACATTTCACTGTTCAAATACTATGCACTGCCACTATAAACTATAAAGCTTCACTGATAGGAACACGTTTCACTTACACAGCACACTTCTTTGACACGACATACTTCTTCACTGATACAACACACTTCACTGACACAACATAATTCTTCACTGATACAACACTTCAATAACAAAATATCATTTACACCCTTTAAATACTGTGTATAATTACCGTCTATTAGTAAGGTCCTTAAGCCTATTTTTAAATACATTTTTGGTTGTTGGTAAAGCCTTTAGTAAGTCTGCAGGTAAAGCATTCCAGTCCCTGATAGTACGATTGAGAAAAGAAAACTTTCCAGTGTCCGTCCTCTGCCTTCTTTCCCTCAATTTATATGAGTGGTCGTTCCTTGAAGAGTAATTTGGCGGCTGCAACCTATTTTTTATTTCTCTCCAGGCAGGCTCACCTCTGTATGTTTTGAACAGTGCGCATAATCGAATTCGCGTTCTCCTGTCCGTGAGTGTGTCCCATTTTAATGGTGAATTTTTCCGACAACATTTAAGAGTCCGTTTTTGAATCTTTTCCAGTATCTTAATATGTTCTAATCTGTAAGGATCCCAACATGCAGCACCATATTCCATTACTGGACGTACTAGTGATTTATATGCAATCTCTTTGGATTTATCAGAGCCTTTTCTTAGTACCCTCATCACAAAGTGTAACGCTCTCCATGCTTTTCCCGCTGTGTCTGTAACGTGTTCCCCCCAGCCGAGATCGCTGATGCCTTAGCGATTCCCAAAAATCTCTGAAACCTCTTCAATATGTTCAGGATATCACAGAAATTCTAGGATCTTATATATGATTTCATAATTGAATCGAGAAGAATAATGACATCTTGTAATTTTGCCTAGTAGGCCTACTGTCTTTACTCAGGGAAAGAATTCTTTTATTTGCGGCGTATACAGAATTATTAAACAAAGTACTTAAAATGAATAATACACCTTTTATACATTATTATCATCATCGTCATCATTATCATCATTAGCTCTATAGCCCAGTACTGGGCTCGGCTACCTCTAACGCTTTCCTTCGGGACTCTTCATCCCTAACTACCACCATCCCAAGCCGGAAGGGATTTCAGACTGTCTTTGTAACTAATGTAACATTATGAAGTTAACTTGTAAGCTATCATTCCTTCATAGTTTTCTGCCCAAGGGCAGGTTTTTCACTGCAAATCCACGAATTCTTCCTGTTTTCTGCCTTCCTCTTAGTATCCACATATGATCCACATATCTTAATGTCGTCTATCACCTGAGATCTTCTTCTGACTCGAACTCTTCTTCCGTTCACCATTCCTTTCAGTATGCATTTTCTTCTTAGTTAGTGACCCAACGAATTTCTTTTCTCTTCTTGATCAGTTTCAACATGGGCATTACGACGAAGAGAAGAGAAGAGAAGCGACTAGAAGCGTTTGAAATGTGGATATGGAGAAGAATAAAGCGTATGAAGTGGACAGACAGAATAAGAAACGAAGTTGTGTTGGAAAGAGTGGGTGAAGAAAGAATAACCCTAAAACTGATCAATGGTTGAGTAGAAACAGCCTTCTGAAGGATACATTGGAAGGAATGGTAAACGGGAGAGTAGTTCGGAGCAGAAGAATATATCAGATGATAGACGACATTAAAGATATATGGATCATATGCGGAGAATAAGAGAAAGGCAGAAAATAGGAAAGACTGGAGAATGCTGGGTTTGCAGTTAAAGACCTGCCCTTGTGCAGAACACTATGAATGAATGAATGAATGAATGAATGAATATACACTTGAATCTTCTTGACATTATGTGTAAATTACATCACCATGATTACTTATTAAGTTGCAGAAAGTAATGAAGCAAGTAATTTGTTGAGAAGAATAGGTTACAAAAGATATTAAAGATATATAGATCATATGCGGAGAATAAGAGAAAGGCAGAAAATAGGAAAGACTGGAGAATGCTGGGTTTGCAGTGAAAGACCTGCCCTTGTGTAGAACATTATGAATGAATGTATATACACTTGAATCTTCTTGACATTATGTGTAAATTACATCACCATGATTACTTATTAAGTTTCAAAAAGTAATGAAGCAAGTAATTTGTTGAGAAGAATAGGTTACAAAAGATATTAAAGATATATGGATCATATGCGGAGAATAAGAGAAAGGCAGAAAATAGGAAATACTGGAGAATGCTGGGTTTGCAGTGAAAGACCTGCCCTTGTGTAGAACATTATGAATGAATGTATATACACTTGAATCTTCTTGACATTATGTGTAAATTACATCACCATGATTACTTATTAAGTTTCAAAAAGTAATGAAGCAAGTAATTTGTTGAGAAGAATAGGTTACAAAACGTATATATTAAAAGTGGATAATAAAATTTTCTCGTGGAGAACACTGTGTATATGGAAGCTGAGGCTATTATAGGAAAATCGAACTTCCGGACATATTTTGGTCAGGTGGCGGCGACCCTGCATGTATTACACGCACACACTGCCTCTTTCTACACTAGAGTGCACTGGTCAAAGGACGATAAGTTATGCAGGAACTCAGGGCATGTGAAATGAGTTAAAAGAGGCACGCCACTGCTCAATAAGCCAATATTGTTGTCAGATAAGCCAATATTAGCGATCCAATACCCTAACGAGCCCGGACATTGTGCATATATGCATTATTATAACTGCGAAATGGCGATTTGAAACAAACATTGATTTCAGTTCCCTGTAAATTATTCATGATTCCATTCTCTGATCTTTCTCTTCAATGTGACGATCACTTGGTGAACTATAATATCAATTCAGCCCCACCTACCATCCCTCTTTCTCTTCAGGTCTCCATACATATTAATACTATAGTTATACTAGCCTTAATTATACTAATTAGTAGTTAAGCCCTCGACCGAAAGTGCATCCGACTCAAATAGGCCTTCGGGATTTGTGTGTGTAGAGCCAGTGTTACTACGTTTTGGTATGAGGAGAGAGAGGTTTGACTTCGGTAATATTCGGAAACTGTATTCGGGTGGGAACGAGAGAGATGACGACAGGGAGTGGGACAGGTATAGAGAGAGAAGGTGTGTGGAAGCGCCGTGACGGAGTTTCGGCGTCAGAGTACGCTCAGTTTGACCGTAGTGTTGCTACGGTGCGCGTCTCCACCGTCAACTATTGTATCAATCTCAGCGGGCGGTGAACGTCAACTGTCAGAGATTTTAAAATATAAAAAAGTAATCGAACTTTTTTTTTTCCAATTTCCATTTCCCGATATATATCTGTCGCAACCGTCTAACCCATTTTCCTTTCCAATATTTTAGATATTATTACGCACTAAATTCTGCAATGCTCGTCGCAGAAATATGTTTCAAACTGATTGTGAACTAGGTGGACATAATTACGTTTCTGAATGAGGATTTTAATTAAGTGATGTTTTATTTTTTCTTCAAAGGGAGTTATTTTAATAATTGACAAGTGTGTTTTTATTAGTGACAAGTGACATCTATGTGAACAGTGTACTGCTATGGGTAAAACATATTGATAAACGACGTACAAATAAATCAAAATACTTACAAAACAGAACACTAAATTAAAATGTTTTGGGTGAAGTGTACTATATATAAAATTACAGAAGTGTGTTATTTGGACTAGAGAATCGTCAAAAGGGAGCCTCGGAAATAAGGTAAGAATGCCTTTCCACTTGGCTTATATTAAGAATTCAGTTAATTTGTTTCGCTGTTCTCTAACGTGATGGGTCCGTGTGTAGGCTATGTATTCTTTAGAAGTTTTATATGTACTCTATTCATAGAAATTAATGCCAATTTATATTCACTACATTTTTATAAATTTTATTTTTGCAGCACTGCAATGTTGAACAAACGTGGGAACTTTTTTACGACATATTGCACGCTCTGTAAACTTCGAACAGTTATAATTATTGTAGCAAAATTGAAATTATAATGAAAAATTTAGCACTGCTAAGAATATATACTTCAGATGTTCATAAAGTAATGTAGTGCTAATTAATATGCATATCACCATATCCGTAAAGTAACTAATATTCAACTTACCTGGAAAATTTCTTTACATTATGTAGTACCGTATTTCCAAAATTTTTCCGAGAAAAGTACTTAAAAGTTTCTATTTTCTTACTGTGAATTATTGAATTTAAATGAACACTAACTTGCTTGTCCTAATTAAGTAGCGTTTTATTTGATTTTATAACATTAATACTTTTTTGTAAAAGTAATAATAAAGTTGTACAACTTAACTTGACTCGTTGAGTCTCTGTTGTCCTTGCTTATCCAAGCGAGGTGCACACATTATATAAAAAATAACTGCCTGTTGTGAGGCTACACTGACTTCGATTCACGACGTTTACGTTTCGAGGTCATGTCTGTTGGACAGACTGATCGTGAGTTTCTTGGACATCTGGATTAAACCAATAGTCACACTCCTTCTTAGATCATGTTTTAGTATATGAAGGAATAAGAATGGTATAGATTAAACCACACAGACCAGATGTTACAGGAGAGCGTATTGATGGTTTGGAGCCCAATGCTCTTAGGTGCGGTATCATAATTTCTTCGGCGTGGGCCTATACTTCACGTCATTTGTTAAGTAATTTTTATAATTATTTTACTAGCGGATTCCTCATATGTTTAAGAAATGAACTCGCACTAAAAACCATTTTTGTTAAAAAAAAAATGTGGCTTTGAACTATCTCATTCCCATCCCTTCAAATGAATAATGGCTATCTGTGCTTTAGAAATGCGGCTTGTTTAAGTTATGCTATAACGTTTTAGTACAGAATGCGCAGCAGAATTCATGAAAAATTCCGTATATTGACAGAAGCTAGCGACTAAGCCAGTGATATAAGCGGAATTCGATATTGAACATTGAGATTCTTTGCAAAAGAAAGAATTGAACTAGGGAAAATCAAATGGAGATACTGATTAAAGTGAGGAAGTATTACTGAAGTAAAAATGAACACATCTTCGTAGTGTTACGAAATAAATGGGAGAGGAATCGCGAGATTTGGATGTGGAATGTGTGTACAGTATGTTGGGGCATTTATAATATGAGTTGAAATAGATGTATACTATTAACAATAGATGTATTAATAAAAATTAAGTATTAATTAATTTATTTACTGTTCACTGCTGAAAAATGAAGTTGAAATAAAATATTGAAATTCAGTAGGACTGTAAATTACCATTACCCAATCAAAGATGGTGGCGCATTGTAACAAGGAACTAGCAACGTTGGATGTTGCGTAAGTTTTTTCGTTCGTGAAAAACGAAAGAATTTGTACTGAGTATAGGCCCTATTCATAAATAAAGCGTAACTTCCGAAGTCTTTTGTAGGCTACTTGTGTGTATATTTTATTACGCCTATTCCATATTTTTTTTTTAGTATTGTTGTTGACACTTTATTTCGTGCATAGCGAACGCAAATATTTCGAAGCAAGTTGCAACATTTTGAGCATAGATTACTTTACGTATAAATCGTCCATTTATAACATTCGATAAGACATGACTATTTAATTAAGTATCGCGATGTCTGTATTGTGCTGCTCTCAGTTAATAGTATTGTTAACTCTTGCAAGTTGATCAATCATTGCATTTCAAACATTCAGGCATTGTAATTAGAAATATATATATATATATATATATATATATATATACATACTACAAATCTTAAAATTTATATTTATTGTAACATCTTACAATTTCCAACATTCAACCCATTCTCTCTTTGTCTTGCTTCTTCGGAGCATCTTCTTCTGTTAGTCGTATTTATTATTCCCATTTTTTTGTGTGTTTTAACGATTTCGTGAGACTTCAGTGTGGTTGACAGTAGGAAAATCTGGTCGCATTTTCTATTAATATGATGGCGTAGTAGACCTTGGATACCAGGAAAACAGAGAGAGTTTGGAATTGAACGGGTTAAATCAGCTGCCTATTTATGCGGATGACGTGAATATGTTACGAGAAAATGCACAAACGATTAGAGAAAACACGGGAATTTTACTTGAAGCAAGTAATGAGTAGGTTTGAAAGTAAAGCCCGAAAAAAACAAAATAATGATTCTGTCTCATGACCAGAACATAGTTACGAAATGAAAATATAAAAATTGGAAATTTATTCTTTGGAAAGGTGAAAAAATTCAAGTACCGTCGAGCAACGGTAACAAATATAAGTTATACTCGAGAGAATATTAACTGCAGAATGAATATGAGAATTGTCTGTTATTATCGTTTGAGAAGCTCTTATCATCCAGTCTGCTCTCGAAAAAACTGAAAGTTAGGATTTGTAAAACAGTTGTGAAACCTACCGGTTGTTCTGTATTGTTGTGAAACTTGGACTCTCAATTTGAGATAGGAACGGAGGTTATGGATGTTTGAGAATAAGATGCTTAGGAAAATATTTGGAGCTACGAGGAATGAAGTTAAAGGAGAATGGAGAAAGTTATACACAGTAGAACTGCACGCATTGTATTTTTCACCTAACATAGTAAGGAACATTAAATCCAGACGTTTGAGATGGTCAGGGCATGTAGCATGTGTGAGTAAATCTAGAAATGCATATAAAGTGTTAGTTGGAAGACCTGAGAGAAAAAGATCTTTGGGGAAATCAAGGCATAGATGGGAAGATAATATTGAAATAGATTTGAGGGAGGTGGGGTATGATAGGAACTGGATTAATCTTGCTCAAGATAGGAACCGGTGGCGGGCTTATGTGAGGGCGGCAATGAATATCCGGGTTTCTCAAAAGCCATTTGTAAGTAAGAAAGATCTTGGATAACTGAAAAATTATGTGTTTAAAACAATTTAGTTTCGAATCTAGTCATTCGTCATAAAATATAAAGAGGAAATACTGAAGGAGAAATCATAATGAACTCTTTCTTTCTTTCTTTCTCTTTCTTTCTCTCTTTCTTTCTCTCTTTCTTTCTTTCTTTCTTTCTTTCTTTCTTTCTTTGTTTCTTTCTTTCCGTACCCCCTTCTTTAAGTCCGACTTAGATACCACTACGTTTAGGGAAGGGAGATTCATTTGTTTATACATTAGAATGTCGCAAATGCAGGCCTCTCTAGTCATAGGATCGCCATGACGTAGGGACACCGCAGAGACATCATAGACCCAGGGCAATCACTATATAACTGACGAACACCCAGTCCCGTGGACGGAAGATATTATACTGGGTGTTCATTTCAAAGTGTGTCATGACGTCACTGTTGTTGGGTCACCGATTTGAAGAGAGTTTCAGCTTATATGTTAGAGAAGTTGCCTATTATTTAAGGCGTTCTTCAATCTGAACTTGAGAACGTGTACGGTATAACTTGAACGTCGTAGCAACAGATGCGGTCTGTACGGTCTGTGTGCTACCATAACCTCTTTCGAACTGTGTTTTGCGCCGGCAAGTCGTACGCAGGGTATTTGTAATCATCGGTTGCGTAAGGTAACATTCCACAACACAAATCAAATGCTCCGTGTCCATGTTGACCGTCGAAGTTAATGTCAACAAATACGTAAGTAATCGTCTTAACCCTCTCCCCATATCCCGACAGTACGTATTTCCAAACAGTTCACATTCCTGCCACTACCGGCGTTACCGTACGTATCGGCACGTACTCTTCAGAATGAACGCCGTACTTGCTAGGTAACTTCTCTGCCTCTTAGGTTATACACCTCTGCGGAAGTGTAGGAAGATTGAATTCTCTAGGCTTATCGGCTAGCCATATGACGGCATACAGCGAGCCATGACACATTTTGAAATGAACAGCCAGTATTTCTTCCAGTAATTTAACCTTGGATCACTTGGTTGGGAAGAGCACATGCTCTCTACTTAGCCACAGTGGGAGATTGAATTCATTATTACTCTTATAGAAATGCCTGTACTTATTGACTTACTTACAAATAGCTTTTAAGGAACCCGGAGGTTCATTGCCGCCCTCACATAAGCCCGCCATCGGTTCCTATCATGAGCAAGATTAATCCAGTCTCTACTATCATATCCCACCTCCCTCAAATCCAGTTTAATATTCTCCCATCTACGTCTCGGCCTCCTCAAAGGTCTTTTTCTCTCAGGTCTTGGAACTAACACAGTATATGCATTTCTGGATTCATCCCTATGTCCTGCCCATCTAAAAACAACTAGATTTAATGTTCCTAATTATGTTAGGTGAAGAATACAATGTGTGCAGTTCTGCTTTGTGTAACTTTCTCCGTTCTCCTGTAACTTCACCCCTCTTAGCTCCAAATATTTTCCCAAGCACCTTATTCTCGAATACTCTTAACCCCTGTTCCTCTTTCAAAGTGAGAGTCCAAGTTTCTTAACTATACAGAACAACCGGTAATATAATTATTTTATAAATTCTAACTTGCAGCTTTTTTGAGAGCAGAATGGATGATATAAGCTTCTCAACGGAATAATATCAGGCATTTCTTCTATTTATTCTGCTTTTAATTTCTTCCGGAGTATCGTTTATATTTGTTACTGTTGCTCCGAAGTATTTTATTTTTCCAACTTTTGAAAGGATAAATTTTCAATTTTTATATTATTGTATATCAACAAATTGCTCCAACAGAAGAGTTGATATTGTTGTAATTGTTACGGAACATCAGAAGGTCAATGCTCTTGATCCGACTATAAGATTTGAGAAAACAATAATGCAATCCGAAGTACATCAAGGGAAGAGAGGAATTTTTACAGATCTGTTTCCACTACCTAAGTACAAAATATATTATTCTTTTACATAATTGGAAAATATATGGTTTATTGTTTGAAGCCAGAACAGGTGTTACAAAATTTGTACATGAAATCTTAATGGAGTTAGGTTTCACTGAAAAAACCTTGCGAAAAAATATTATTGATGTAATAAAGGTTTCTTAGGATTTCTTCACCATCACCCATACATTTCAGATTAATTAATATTTTAAACTATTCTTGTTTACTTACTATTTGATATTATTCAGTACTGTTTATATCTCATTTTTCAGAAATTGGAAGTTTTAAATATCTAATTTATATTATAATATTTTAAACTAATATAATTGTTGCACAATTCATTTGCATCCTGGACCCTCGTGGTCAACTGCATTCCAGCAACAGACAAACATTATTAAATTTTATTAGTAGTAGAAATTAAATTGCGGATAGAGGAGACGGCCTCCAGATATGGAGGGTAGCTGCGAATATATTGAATAAGCAGTCGTGGACAGCCGATAAGGGGTGGTCCTCCAGCTTGGGGGTTGGGCGAAGGGCTAACAACCCATCACCGTAAAAAACAGCTTGTTACGAAATCTAACAATAAGCCTCGGAAAAGGACTGAATAAACATGGGAAATGCGTGTTATTATTCTGTTGAGAAGCTTTTGTCTTCTAGTCTGGTGTCAAAAAATCTGAAAGTTAGAATTTATAAAACAGTTATATTACCGGTTGTTCTGTATAGTTGTGAAACTTGGACTGTCACTTTGAGGAACAGAGATTAAAGGTGTTTGAGAATAAGGTTCTTAGGAAAATATTTGGGGCTAAGAGGGATGAAGGTACAGGAGAATGGAGAAAGTTACACAACGCAGAACTGCACGCATTGTATTCTTCATCTGACATAATTAGGAACATTAAATCCAGACGTTTGAGATGGGCAGGGCATGTAGCACGTATGGGCGAATCCAGAAATGCATATAGAGTGTTAGTTGGAAGGCCGGAGGGAATAAGACCTTTGGGGAGGCCGAGACGTAGATGGGAGGATAATATTAAAATGGATGTGAGGGAAGTGGGATATGATGGTAGGGACTGGATTAATCTTGCTCAGGATAGGGACCTATGGCGGGCTTATGTGAGAGCGGCAATGAACCTCCGGATTCATTAAAAACCATTAGTAAGTAAGTAGAAATTAAAAGCATTAGACCTATTACTAGTGTATTTTAAAGGCATTTTGAAGTCCTGTGCTATAAAAAACTCATTTCCCTTTACAGAGTGAACTTTAATTCGCGCATATACAAGACACCATGCAATTTACCATTACAAACTATGTTGAAATTATTATTTCCGAAAATTGCGCCCGGGCTCTAATTTCCGAGAAAAATTGAGTTCAAATTACACAATCTGGCAACGCTGGATAAACGGTAGCATGGAAGTAGAATGGGTCCAACATCAGTGGGCTACGTAAGTCGTTGCGTTCATAGTCTGTTGTTAACGTGAACGTTTTCATATCGAAGCACGAAACTGTACTTGTTAGAATTTTCGTCTCTCAGAATATTTTTTTATGCACAAAGTTGTTTTTAAATTTAACATTTTATTATTCTTGAAACTTCTTTATTTCGAAATGAATTATAGTACACAGTATTTTCATGAACTCATTTGTTGATGTAGCTTCCCATTATGCATTTTTAAACGTTAGATTGTTTCTTTAATAATAATAATAATAATAATAATAATAATAATAATAATAATAATAATAATGATTTATTTAACCTGGCAGAGTTAAGGCCATACGGCCTTCTCTAACACTCAACCAGGAGTAAAACTGCGTTACAAAAAAAACACTACAACTTTACAAAGTACACTACAATTTTACACACAAAACTGAATAAGATGATAATAATCTAATGTAAACAACAAGTATAAATCAGACATAATATGTAACATGCAGAAAGAAAGGAAAAAGCATAATAAAATGTGAACAGCAGGTCAAAATAAATGAGACATAGTATAAAAAATAAGACAATTATTGATAATAATAAGACAATTGTTGATAGTAATATTAAATTATTTATCATGGATATTGACAAATTGATCAGTTGTGTATTTATTCGTGATACGTTATGTGATCACAAGAACCAATCACATCACAATGAATTTATACTAGCTTTGGGATGAGAAACGAGTTCAATTTTGTACGTATTTAAGTTATATTAACCTTGAATCTAGCAGCTGATATTTTCTTTATATCTTCTTTCATTAAGTGGATGTATAGAATATCTTCTACTGATAAATCAAAATGTTCGCGACCTAGTTTTTCCGATATGAACACTTGATTCTTTGATAATACTAAAGCGTTGCTAGGTCGTTTCTTTTATCGTTTATCGTTGCTCCAACGTATATGTGCCCTTAAGACTGGTTCACAATAAACCGGGAACGGAAACGACAACGAGAACGAGAACGGAAATACTGTTGAAATAAATGAGTTCACTGCAAGAATGATGAATGTCATTTGGAATACATTTTGCAGGAGAAGCAATTGAAAGTTTGAAATGCTTAGCGCTCAAAGCTTAACTGTGATTTTCCGATCATTACTGGACAGTGACTATCAGTGTTAATGCCATATAACTCTGTATGTACATTCTATATGTCTTAAGCTATGCATTGGCAGTCTTGGTTCATTTTCGACAAGAAAGTGACATCCATCATTCTTGCAGTGGACTCATTTGTGAGTTTGCACAATAGTTAATTTTGAATGCTCATATTTAAATACATTTATTTTAACAATATTTCCGTTCTCGTTCTCGTTTCCGTTCCCGGTTTATTGTGAACCAGCTTTACCTGTCTTACAGGACCAGCGTGCCACCGTGGCTGCTGGCGGGTATGATTCCTCCCGCACGACGGTGCATATTGCGATACACTGCTTACTCATTGCCCATTTCAGCGAGTGCTGATGACCACTGCCCTAGACTATCAGTACACGTAACTGTAGCGAGTAAGTAATGATGGGTTGACCTTACAGCGTTGCCAGAATGTGTAATTTGAACTCGATATTTTTTCTCGGAAATCAGGATTCGGGCGCAATTTTCGGAAAGAATAATTTGGACATAATTTGCAATGGTAAATTGCATAGTGGCTTGCATATGCGCGAATTATGGTTCAACCTGTATATATGATTCTGAAAGCAGAATAAACTTAACACTTAGATCTATCGGAACGACTATACGGATATCGGTTCGATAGTGAACGGAAGAAAGTAATTTTTCTTTCGAATTTTGTTTGCTTACTAAAGATGTTTATTCTGGCAATATAGGCATAACACGTGATAGTAAAGTTAAGGGTTCAGACATTATTAAAGACTGACTTTATATTCACAACGCTCTGCTATTTTTGCAGTTCTTTTTAATTTCGCATCATTGTAGCATCACGAGTTAAAGGGGAAGTAACATATTTATGTTTAATTTTTTTAAATTCTCATTACAAATAATTGGCTATCGAAAAGTAATTACTTGATTCCTGTAGTAAAAACGTTTACTTAAAGTAGCCCTGTATTTAGTTTAACTAAAAATTCGTTATAAACAGTGGCAGCGTTCCACTCCTTATATTTTACAAGTTAATGAGCTTGTGTCAGTTTTTGTTTGATACTCGTATTTACACTGCTTCATATCTCCTAAAACAGAGTTAGACCTAAATTAACATATTTCGGTAGACTATGGATTATATAGAGCAGTGGCCGGCAGATGCTGCAGTTGTGACGTAAGAGCCAGTCAGATCGCAAGAGCTTGGGAGAGCGAGCAATTGAGTCTGTCTACAGTATGTCACCCAATTACAGACACGAATAAGTATGTACAAATATTAGAAGAACTGAGTCAGGAATATGATTGCAGATTTCAAGAGTTTGCAAATCTTCAATCTGATATTTCCATATTTGCGACAACATTTTCAGTGAATATTGACAGTGTTCCATCATCATTGCAACTGGAAGTCATTGATTTGCAAAATGATATTGAAATGAAAGACCGCTTTGAAAACAAAAAGGATCTATCTACATTTTATAGAAGATTTCCCCATGCAAGATTCCCTCGATTGCATAGATTTGCTGCTAGGATGTTGAGCATATTCGGATCTACGTATGTATGTAAACAGTTCTTTTCTTGTATGAAGATCTGCAAACCACAACATAGAAACCACCTGTCTGATCTGAACTTGAAACATATTCTTCGCTTGTGTGTTAGCCAGATTATGACTCCAAATATTGCAAAATTAGTGCGCGAAAAAAGAGGAAAAAAATATCGACAAAGCGTTTAGCTTGGGCACAGTAGTTACACAAAGTGATGATGTGCTTCAAAGGTTGAAATACAGTATACTTTGCATACTACTTACCAAGATAGGGCCTATGTAGTTTAATCTGTATATTATGTAGAGAAATGTGTGTTAAAAACACTTGAACTGTTTTCAAGTTTCCGAGTAGACAAAGTGTTTCAGTACTGCTTAAAGTATTTATTTTTCTATGCTTGTATGTTTATAGCAGTTTCGGAATTTCATTTATATATGCAAACGCTTCTGCAAGTGGCTGTATTATGAGTTTGATGTTATTGTAAGTACATTAAATTTGATTACAAACCAAAATATTTTGTTACATTGATTTATGAAGGTTGTACAGTTTTGTTTTCGTACAAATGTATTGTAATTGTGCTGTTCCCATTCTATCTCAGAAGAATGGATCGCGCTCTGTCACTGCATAGACGCCGCACCACCACTGTTCAGTTAAATCTTCTCTCCACGCTGTGCTCAGTATGCAGAGATTGCCGAGCAAAGAGCAAGGCGGCTACGTCGTATGACGTCACAGAGCACGGAACATGCGGGTCACTGATATAGAGGGTTACAATAAAGTAACATTGTAGATTAAATGAATATAGTTCTTAAACAAATTGCTAATCAAGATGAACTAAATGGCTGTGGAAAGTATGAAGAATGGGATTTTTAGTCAGGATCACGTAAGAATAGTACCTAAGGGTGCTATTCATAGACATTTCGCTAGTCCGCGCTACGAGCGTGCTAAACTAGCCCCGGCTATCAACTGATTACTTGTACAGGATTCATATCATATCATATCGCTAACACTGGTTTATGAATACGAAAAACGTTAGTTCGCTGATCATTCACCGGAAGCCCGCGCTAAGAATGTCTATGAATATGGAAAAGGCTAATTTGGCCGTCTCTTCAGTGTTGCCAAAGAGGGTAAAGTCACAATGTCATGTACTGAAATAATAATAATAATAATAATAATAATAATAAATAATAATATATAATATATATAATAATATATATATAATAATAAATACATTACATATTAATTTTCAATTTTGCAACAGCATAGTTACAATATTTATTATATGTCATGGGTTAAGCCGAAGTTAGGTAACCTGACAGGTGTTCAACAAGCAATTACATGAACTAGAATGTGATTATTTAATTGAAATTTGAATTTTGATATTGTCTGACAGTCACTGACATGGTCAGGGAGAGAATTCCAGAGGCGTGGAATCGATATTCTGAAAGATGATTAGCAGAAGGATGTTCTGTGCAGAGGAATAGAGAGAAGGTACATGTTCCGGGTTCGAGGTAGTGAAAGGTAAAAAAAAAAAACGGGATGCTAGGTAAGAGGGTGTGGATTATTTTAAATAGTAATAAGAGGGAGTTGAAGAATCATCTTTCTTTAAGCGGATTGTAAGACAACAATTCTAGTGACGGTGTTACATGATCGAATTTTCTAATGTTACAAACGAAACGAACGCAGATATTGTGAACACGCTGTGGGCAAGATCAGTATTTAGATTCGTGAATACAGAATGTCCTTTATTTAGACGAAATGTTAGATGTGAAAGATAAAGAGAAACTTATTTATTGATATTAAAATCTAATTCTCTTCAATGGAGATATCGTAATGTTCTCGTACAATCACTATGAGGAATTATATATGCTGCGGAGGCTTAGATTTTGGTCTCGTAATGTAAATGCCACGTTGACACTGAGCTAACTTTGCTTTATGTACGTACATTTTATTGTTGCGATGAGCCATTTTGTAGTAACCTGATGAAATTGATTTGAACGCCATGAATGTCTATTGTTCGCTGTAAGCGTATGTGTTGGCTATTGTCAGAGTATGAATATGAGTTGTTCGATTTACTTGTTCTACTTGGCGGTGTTGAACTACACACAATGGTTCGACTGTGGACGTTTGGTCTGAAAGGTTGCAAAGTGACTCTTTTTAAAGCTATTTTACTGGATTTTGGCCTCAAGGATTCAGGATTTAGGAAAATTGTGCATTGCATTTAGAGATTTTTTTATCTCTGATAGAACCTGTTCGTTCGAAAGTCAGTAGAAGACTTACGAATTTTACGGATTTGAAAAAGTGTATAAATTATTCAAAGTTTCAGGTAAGACAACAATTTTACGAATTACTGACTTAATTACCTTAAGGGGACTTGTACATGAAAGAGTAAACAAAATCATAATAAACTTGCCACGTCGGCCTGGGAAGCGTAGTCGGTATAGCGCTGTCCTATGCTCCAGGTTGCGGGTTTGATCCCGGCCCAGGTCGATGGCATTTAAGTGTACTTTTTATTTTTTAAGTTGGTTATTTAACGACACTGTGTCAACTACTAAGTTATTTAGCGTCGATGAGATTAGTGATAGCGAGATGGTATTTGGCGAGATGAGGCCAAGGATTACCATAGATGACCTGGCATTCACCTTACGGTTGGGGAAAACCTCGGGAAAACCCAACCAGGTAATCAGCCCAAGCGGGGATCGAACCCGCGCCCGAGCGCAACTTCAGACCGGCAAACAAGCACTTTAACCGACTGAGCCACGACAGTGGCTTTTAAATGTGCTTAAATGCGACGGGCTCATGTCAGTAGATTTACTGGCATGTAAAAGAACTCCTGAGGGACGAAATTCAGACACACCGACGACGTTGATATAACCTCTGCGAGCGTCGTTAAATAAACCATAATTTAAAAATTTAACTTGCTAATATTTTGCAACAAAATTGTAACCATAATATGGGCAGGGCATGTAGCACGTATGGGCGAATCCAGAAATGCATATAGAGTGTTAGTTCGGAGGTCGGAGGGAAAAAGACCTTTGGGGAGGCCGAGACGTAGATGGGAAGATAATATTAAAATGGATTTGAGGGAGGTGGGATATGATGATAGAGACTGGATTGATCTTGCTCAGGATAGGGACCAATGGCGGGCTTATGTGAGGGCGGCAATGAACCTCCGGGTTCCTTAAAAGCCATAAGTAAGTAAGTATTGTAACCATAATTGATTTAGTTTTTACAACTTTATAGAAAGGGATCATTTTCATAAATAATGTTTGATCAATGTAGGCCTACAGTATTTATTATAATGTAAATAGTAAAAATAGCATCCGAAACATAATGTAGAAGGCTGTGCGATGTAGTAGAAAGTGGTCCACATCTGTGGAGCGGTATGGCATAGTTGCGCCCCGCGGTCAATTCAGAGGCCTAGTCATGGCATAGTTGCGCCCTGAAGAAGACAGGTAGCAGAATGGACATGGCATGGTTGCGCCCCGATGGGCTTAGTACACACGAAAGTAATTGTCATAAAATAAATAATTACTTAAAAATATTAGTGGTAGCTGCATTTTTAAGAACATCTGTCTATTTTACCGCTTCTGAATTCCTCGATCACGTGGTTTAAAAAACGAAGCCTATCGATATCGGTAGGCTATCGATAATCACTGCATGAACAGTAGAAAAACAGTTAATAAAGCCAACTTCATGGTGTTCATTTTAACGGTATCGATAATGAATATTAAATCGAATAAGAAATAAATAAGTTTGGTTGATTACGAGGCTCGAGTTCCGGTAATGTCTTTTCCTCTACCTATTTCATCGGGGCGCAACTATGCCATGCCCCTTTTTTCTACCTTATGGGAACGGGGCGCATTTTACCTGACCGTGGGGCGCAACTATGCCCTGCCCCTGTGGAGTAACGGTTAGCGCCTCTGGCCGCGAGACCAGGTGGTCCGGGTTCGATTCCCGGTCAGGACAAGTTACCTGGTTGAGGTTTTTTCCGGGGTTTTCCCTTAACCCAGTATGAACAAATGCTGGGTAATAACGGTGCTGGACCCAGGACTCATTTCACCGGCATTATCAGCTTCGTCTCATTCAGACACTAAATAATCTAAGATGTTGATAAAGCGTCGTAAAATAACTTATTAAAATAAAAAAAAAACATGTAGAAAGATGTTGATAAAGCGTCGTAAAATAACTTATTAAAATAAAAAAAATGTAGAAAGTGTTACTTGCGGCCGGTTAGCTCAGTTGGTAGAGCAGCTGGCTACGGACTGGAAGGTCCGGGGTTCGATCCCAGGTGGTGACAGGTTTTTTTCTCGTTGCCAAACTTTCAGAACGGCCCCGAGGTTCACTCAGCCTCCTATAAAATTGAGTACCGGGTCTTTCCCGGGGGTAAAAGGCGGTCAGAGCGTGGTGCCGACCACACCACCTCATTCTAGTGCCGAGGTCATGGAAAGCATGGGGCTCTACCTCCATGCCCCCCAAGTGCCTTCATGGCATATTACGGGGATATCTTTACCTTTAGAAAGTGTTACTTGATAGTATTTGCGCCACGCGCCAAATATTACGTCACGCCAATATAGTCTATGAACAACTAACCTTATCTCCGTACGCCCTGGAATAGAATACGGTCCCTAGTTACTGATCATTGACACCAGATGACTCAGTACAGGTACCGAAAGCGATGATAATCAGAGAAAGAATAAATGACTCTATTTTTGAACGGGGGCGTGACATCAAACCTTTGCATGACCTGGGATATACTCGTAGTTCAAAACACTGTAAATATAGAAGCAGAGCACGGTGAGCTATTCATTAACATCGCTAACAACACTGCTTACTTATTCATAATGCCACAAAATTCCACAAAATTCTTGTTTGAAATGTAAATAATTAAATGAATTATGACGTTACTTTAACTGTTAACTAGTAGATATAGCGTATTTCTAAATAACACACGAACTTTGCATAGTATTCCAGGTAACTGAAGAATAAAATTCCATATTTCACATAAGGTTTTATTTGTACATTTCAATTGTTAAAACTGTATCCTTTTATGAACTAGATTCCCAATTTAATATATTTAATAAGGGTAATGATATTCAGAACATTCAGATACATGAAATAATTTTGAATAACTTAGTACCGCTCTTTATGGAAGGGGATTAATTTAGTAACA
Source organism: Periplaneta americana (assembly GCF_040183065.1). Taxonomy (NCBI): domain Eukaryota; kingdom Metazoa; phylum Arthropoda; class Insecta; order Blattodea; family Blattidae; genus Periplaneta; species Periplaneta americana. Next base: position 44,629,945 of record NC_091123.1, read on the forward strand.
TTTGGGCTCAGTTGTATAAATAATTAATCTCAGATTAAGACGTCAGAGTAATCTTCAGTTATACTTAACAGCGAATTTTTTGTCGTACAATAGCAGGCCTGCAGAACTGTAGCTCTTGAGAGCGACTGCTTTCCTCCCCTCTTTTACTCTACCCACCTTTTCTACCTGTACTGTCACGGCGTTCTAGTTACGCTCGGCTGCATCAACATTCATTCTCGGGGAGGAAGTCGATCATCCCCAATAGAAGTGGAGTGAGGCTGACGTCATATTTTCCCTACTTTGCGAGTTCTGCAGGCCTGAACAATAGAGTTGAACAACGATCGAGAAAGCAAGACTAACAGTGCCTGCAAAGCCGAAAACCCGTACGACAGTATTGCCTACATCGTTGATTGCTTGTGAGTGAATTAAGTGTACTTGCAAGACTTCGGGAATGGTCACTTCTCGAACGTCAAGCAGCCTTGAATCGCCAGACTGAACTTTTATCTATTTTGGCAACTGTTATATAGTATGTATAAACAATCAAGTAGCGTCTTTGAAACATTATCTCTATCTTTCAGTGTATAATAATCCGTTTCCCAATCTTTATTTAATTACTAGGTCCTTATTAAAAGGTTAGGAATTATTTTTTTCGTATGTTTGAGATCAAGTGTACAATCTCAAGTAAAAAAAAAAAAATTAACACTTTATTTAACGTTATGTTTTAAGTCTATTAGAAATGCAAATTTATTTGAGAATTGTTTTTTCTATTTATCCCAACATAGATAATATCTGATAATAGAGCAGAACATTTTGATAACTATGATACTGTTTGGTTTGTCTTTTTGTATCAATGAAACATCTCTAATGTTACTTATTTCAATGATGTGTGTTATTCAAAGTTAATAAATCTTTCCGCGCCGACCAAATGCTATTTCGAGAATGATGAGCGAGACTCGAAGCGCACGAGAGTTACGAGACGAGACTCGAAAGACAAGTGCAACGAACACAGCGAGAGCGGCAGTTAGATTTGTTCATCTCTATCGCACAAGTATTAACTTTAGGTCATTTTGTCTTAAGTTAAATATAACTGACAAATATTGTCAAATTAATCATATTAACTAAAGTTTACAGAAAATATTTCTGAAAGGAAAGAAGAGGAAAGAATCTCTTTATAAGTAAAATATTGATTAAAGTTTATTTTCATTGTATTTAAACAGACTTCTGTAAATTTTTAAGTTCCAAATGTTATACACACTTTGCATATTTTACAGGTTAAGTTAAATTAGAATTTCATATATTTATTTCCAGATTTATGAATATTCCGGTATTTCATTTGGTGAGATAATGAATTTCACCATGCTCCTTCTTTCCACGAGCGAGGAAATCCGTTCATTGAACTCGATGATAATGAGATTTCGGTTACCAAATTTGTAGTGAACGATGTTGAACAAAGATTATGTCAAACAAAACGAAATAATTTTATGAATTCAATGTCCATGATCTTCCTCAAACGTAGTGAGACGCATATTCAGAAGGCGGTGATGATTTTTTTGTCTCTCACTGACGAAACAGTCGAAAATAAACTGGCTTCACACACGATTTTCATTAATGTTTCGCGAAGTTGTCGCATATTTTACTGCAAATATCAGTTGGTACTGTTGTTTAAGTTGTTTAAGTCTACGATATGAGTATCGTAACTTTTCTTATTACAGTACGAGATTGGAAAGTCCAGTCGAATATTGTAATATGAAGTTATGATAAGTATATTGTACAATAAATTAATTTTTTACTAAAAGTGACTGTACCTATTATTTTTATTAGTTTTGGAGAGGCGATTCTTTTGTTTGTTTTATTAGCTTTGAACGCTATAGGTTTCTGTTTATAACAGAAGAACAGCAGTATTAGGAAAAATAGACAAACATTGTTAAAATGACTCCAAACGAGGATTCAGATATTAAAATTGTTCCAAATTCTGCAGTTGAATGTTCAGTACCGTCAAAATCCGGAGTAAGATATGAATATTTATAACAGGCTAGATAAAATCAATGCCATTTTATTTAATTTAATGTGTGGCAACGAGTTGGAAATGACGGTAATGAGTATGACAGTGACGGGTTGGGAATGATGCGAGGGTGGGAATGACGAAGAAGGGTGGGAACGATGGCATCTGGTTGGGAATGACGATGAATGAGGGAATCGACTGTGACGGGTTGGAAATGATACAATGGGTGGGAATGACGGCGACGGGCGGAAACGAAGGCAACGAGTTGGAAATGACGGTGACGAGTGAATATGACAGTGACGGGTTGAGAATGATGCGAGGGTGGGAATGACGAAGACGAGTGGGAACGATAACAACGAGTTGGGAATGACGGTGAATGAGGGAATCGATAATGACGGATGGATTTTGCGGTGACGGGTTGGGAACGGCGACGAATTTGGAACGACTGTGATGGAATGGATTGACGGTGGCAAGTGAGTATGATGATGACGGATGGTTACAGGCTGGGAATGGCGATTAAGAGTGGGGAGTCCACACCTGTGGAGTAACGGTCAGCGCGTCTGGCCGCGAAACCAGGTGGCCCCGGTCGGGGCATGCTACCTGGTTGAGGTTTTTTTTCGGGGTTTTCCCTCAACCCAATACGAGCAAATGCTGGGTAACTTTCGGAGCTGGACCCCGGACTCATTTCACCGGCATTATCACCTTCATTTCATTCAGACGCTAAATAACCTAGATGTTGATACAGCGTCGTAAAATAACCCAAAAAAAAGAGTGGGGATGACGGAGACGTGATGGTACCGACGGCAACCAGTTGGGAATGACGTTGACGGAGTTGAGGGATGGAATGTGATGTAACAATGGAGGGAATGATGACAACGACGTTGAAGTTGATAGGAATAATGCTGTTGGTTAGGTAATATCGTGATATTTATTATTAGGTTATTTTACGACGCTTTATAAACAGTTTAGGTTATTTAGCGTCTGAGTGAGATGAAGGTGATAATGCCGGTGAAATGAGTCCGGGGTCCAGCACCGAAAGTTACCCAGCATTTGCTCATATTGTGTTGAGGGAAAACCCGGGAAAAAACCTCAACCAGGTAACTTGCCTCGGGAATCGAACCCGTGCCACCTGGTTTCGCGGCCAGACGCGCTAACCGTTATTCCACAGGTGTGGACTCGTGATATTTATGGGACTAGTAATATTGGTAGTTATGGTCATGATAGTGTGTCACCGGCGTAGGTCAGGAGTTAAGCGCGCTTGTCTTGTGATCCAGGGCTACACTCGGGCGTGTGTCGGTTCGATTCCCGCTTGGACTGAGTACCTGGTTGGATATTTTCAAGGTTTTCTTCAACTTTAAGGCGGATATTAAACAATTCTATGGTGAAGCTTCCCACATCCCGGCATAACACTGTCTCGCCAATTTCGTCTACACTAAATAACCTAGTAGGCATAGTTCATAAAGCGTCATTAAGTAACCGACTAAAATAGAGCAGGTGGTGATGTTAAAGAGAATAATATTAGTGATGATGATAGTGTGGTAATGGGTGATAACTGTAATGATTAAGTATAGGATGACCATTAGAACGTTTCAAATGATGCAGATAATAAAGGTGTGAGAATTCCAACGCCCCAGAAATCTGTATCACCTGTGTGTTACATTTGGCACCACACTCGTAACATGAAGGTTTTAAGGCGGCCATGTTGGGAGATATCGATCCTTATATACACAGTAGGGGATGGACTGGCGCAAATGTATTTAATTTATTTATCATGACGCCCTTTTACTTCTAAGCACTGTTTACTGCTCGATGAATGAGATTAAATATGAACAGTTGTTTGCTGTAGCCTTAGCAATTTAATTAAATTGTAATGATTCATTTAAAAATGTTTGTTCGGTTTCACATTAACTTCGGTGGTCAGTCGATATGAGATAGACCTGACGTTCGGCTAGCTTATTCAAAGCTCCTCATATAGGCCTACATAGCTAATGATGTTGACATTGTGATGTTTAATTGGAAGTAAGTTTCAAACAAGGTCTATTCCCGTCATGCAAAGAGGCTTTCATTCTCATCATTCTTTCAATTGATATTGAGTGTTTTGAATGGGACGTTCAATTAAAAATGCACAATGTCTACTGCACGATCACGATCTTCGTTTCTGTAAGGGAACAGTACATGTCATAATTAGTTTACTTAAAATAGGCTATAATTTATTTTAAATTCAAATTCAAATTTATTCACAATTTACATTTGAAATGATACATATGAATATATACCCGAAATGAGCATATGCTCGTGCTCGGGTACAGTCCAGTAGTCTACATAAATTTTAAAGAGATCAATAATAAAGTTGATGTTAGTAATAATAGTAATAATAATAATAATAATAATAATAATAATAATAATAGTAATAGTAATAATAATAATAATAGTAATAATAATAATAATAGTAATAAAAAATATTTACAATAATAAAATAAATACTAAGGCGGATAAAATAAAATATAAAACCACTAGCGAGAGTTAACACAACTTAAAATAAGCATATAATAACCAGAAAAAAATGACGAACTCGAAAATCAACAGAAAAGTTCGATGTATCGCAGACGACAGCAACCGCCGTATTGACATTGTGCTATGCATTATTGGTAGTAGGGGGGGGGCGAAGGTCTACGTAACTGCCGTTCTCTTCTAATCTTCTCATACAATCATGGAAAGTTAATGCTGCAAAAACAAAATATCTACGAGTCAAACTGTTCATTATTACCAGGATAAATACAAATAATACTGAAATATATTAATAAAGTTTCAGTTATAGATCTCCCCTTTTGTGCAAGAGATATCATATCAAAATATTTTATGAATGGCGGGGAAAATATAAATTTCAATAACTCTCTAGTGAGAGAGATTGTGACAAGTACAATCAAGTGTATCTGTGGCGATGCTAAGAAATCATTTATTGGAGATATACACTGTTATTAATTAAGAAAATGATCTATATATATTTATTGCAATGTTTTATCTTATAGGTTACATGCATCAGATAAATACAATAAATATAGTATTAGTAACATATAATGCTAGTAACACTTAAAATAATAATAAAATTTATCAAATATCATACAAACATTATCACTTTATTTTTAAACTTAAGAATGTGGATTATTTTTCAATACATTTAGTATTCTTACTGTCACATTTATTTTAACGTGAAACATTTCTGCTCGAGGGTTAAATGAATAAAATGTTATGAAAGTTTCAACATGTGATGTCACTTGCTTAGTAACGGCACTGAGTTATGTCATACTGTTCTGACATCACTTGCTTAGCAACGGATCTCTAATAAGGAAATAAGAAATAGACTGGAACACTCCAGTATGCTTATTCATAATGCGAGAAGTAAAACGAAAATTTATTAATCCAACGCAGGATCACATGGTGATAAGACATACCAGAAATTTCCCACATTTCGAGTGTATACATATTGCAGTTTTTACAATTGAAGAGCATGGTCTCAAAAAGTGTTCAATCCATTATATATGGTTCTGATTGGTTGAAATTAAAATTATTTTTACAGTCTATGGGTGAATTGATATAAGAACAAAGTAGTTGGCATCACCACGTCAACCAGGACTACCACTACCATTACCATATCATCAGTATCATCTCTATCACCACCTCCACTACTACCACAAATACGAATACCGTTACTATCTTTGTAGTCAGCCTAACCACCACCACCACCACCACCACCACCACCGACCTTTAATCTTAAACTGTTACAGTCTTTCACTTGTACGATTTCTCAGTAAGACATTGAACAAGCCAATACAACCATATTTAGTAGGACAAATGAGACAAGGGATAAATAGTAGTAATAGTGCCTCGTGGTAGTGGTAGTATTTAACCTGGTACAGATAAGGCCATCGAGCCTTCTCTTCCCCTCTACCAGGGGATTACAACTACAATATTAAGAATACAATTGAAATTATAGTTACAAATAATATTAATTTACAATTATAATAAAAATCAAAGTACGAAAAGGTAGCATGATTAAAAGCTAGACAATTTATTGTAGATTACAAATTAAGTCCAGAATAATAAAATTATATAGTGATGAAATTGCCGGATATTGAAATATTTTGTGTTAGAGTAATATAACTATTTACTATAACTATATTTATTTGCACTCAGCTGTGCGAGAAGCAAGGGTCGCATTCCCAGACATACATCACTCAATGATATCATTAAAAGATCTCTGACTTCGTGTGGCATCCCGTCTCTTTTGGAACCACCAGGTATTAGTCGCGCAGATGGTAAACGACCCGATGGTCTTACCTTAATTCCATGGTCTAGAGGAAAATCTTTAATTTGGGACTCCACTTGCGTTGACACTCTAGCTCCATCTCACTTGCCGAATACCTCCAGACACGCAGCATCTGCTGCCGAATTAGCCGTGAACAAGAAAGTCAATAAATATGCTCATCTTTTAGACAATTATATCTTTGTCCCATTTGCTGTGGAGACCTTCGGTCCTTGGAGTCATGACGCTAAAGTTTTGGTATCTCAAATCGGCCAAATTTTGATCTCCATTACTGGTGATCGCCGTTGCACTACTTATTTGCGTCAACGCTTAAGTATTGCTATTCAACGCGGAAATGCAATGAGCGTTTTGGGTACTCTTCCAGAGTCCAGCCCTTTGGACGAACTTTTTCTCCTGTAAATTTTTTTATCTCTATGTAAATGTTTATATTTACAGGAAGATATGTCTGAACGAGTCTCAATTACTGATCAAGTGCGTAATAAGTTTGCGTTTGAATTAAATTTTATTTAGACCAGGATTCCAGAACTGGGCGACAATTGTGGCGTTGCGTCACTCATCAGATACGTCACTCACCACTTCCTTCCATCCCCGCGTCATTGACTTGGTAGGGGAGGGGATTTGTATTCAGTGTCTGTCTTATGTGATTGCGTACGGGCCACAGATACGTCATTCAACGCCGGTGGATTATGGACGAGGAACCAACGCTTTCCCCATGCTTTCAACCCATCTCTCGCCAGTTCTGTATTCCTGATTTAGACAGTTCCAAAGTTTTGGCAGGGCTATTTTGAAAGAGGATAAGTATGAGGAGGTGCGATGAGGTGGTTATTGTTAGTATTGTTTCATAGCGAGAGCGTGTGTTCAGATTGTTGTAGAAGCGAGGCGACAGGTGCGAAGGAATAGAAGAGTTCAAGATTTCGAAGAGAAGGTGAAGTGAATGTAAATTTATTTTATGCTCGACCATGCCGAAATGTAGTAATTATACACCAAGTAGCAGCCCTTTAATGGACCTCATTAAAGTACACCTATTCATTAAAGTTCAGGTGTTCCGCCAATCAGAAAACACCATTGTAGCAATATGAAAGCGCAAGTATAGATTATTCTTGGATATGCAATCGAAAGACAACTAGCGAAACGTCACGGAGGCTGGAAATCCAATACTGTCGCAGAAGGTTATGTTCTGTTACTATAATAATTAGCGTTAATTGTAAATAATATTCAAATAAATTCAATTTGTTATCTCGTTTTTCAATGTCTAAATCAATTTCAAGGTTATATCAAGATTAATGTTCATTTTACTCTCTAGATTATATCAAGGTCAATGACATTTGTTCCTCGGAAAAAATCAATACTTTCGCGTCTGCGCACATCTCACAATTTACGAGATATTGCACAAGGTCAGTTCCGCTCCCCAGTCAGATAAGAATAATATGAATACTTATGAATAATTTCAAGTTAGAAATATGGTCGAGCATAAAAAGTCGTATGAAACTTGCCTATAATGGTAATTAAGACGCTAGTATGAAAATTATGAAACGAGCTTGCGTTCGTTTCATAAACATACTCGCGTCTTAATTACTACCATTATAGGCTCGTTGCATAATGTACTATTATCTAGTTTAAGCCAACGTGTTGCTTCCAGAGATGGGGTAATATGAACATATATTTTGCGAACATTGCTTACAAAACGTACATATAAATATAATTATGAGCGTGAAGTTTCGTTTTGTTGTCGTTGAAAAGGTGAGTCAGTAAAATGCCGTCAAAATAGGGCAATAAAAGCTTTGCACGAATACAGTTTCTACAAAAGAATATTTATACTCGTCTGTTGCTAAGAGAACGAGAATCCACTGAATTTGTCGAATATGCTACCATAAGAGAGTAGAGCAGGATAAATGTGTTCAGTTAGAATTTATTTATATTTATTGTAATGTTGTCAGTACCACTTAATTTGTTTCGAAGTTTGGCGCTGTTGATAGATTCGGTAAAACACTGAACACAAACTTCAACCAAAATACACGCAGCGTTTCGCGGAATAAAATTAACAGCTGAATGGACAGTTGAGTGTAGTTTATTTAATCACGTCATGATTAAAGTGTATTGCCGTTATCTGATAGTATTACTGGATGTTAAATTAATATATTTTCAGCAACGTTGGGTGTAACATAACAAAAAAAAAGTATGTAATGATGCATGTACAAGTAAATTAATTTCGTATATAGCAGTCGAAATAGTTGGTACTTTCTCTGGAAAAGTGCGGATTGATTAGTTCCTCATATTTTGTAACGCGATTCCATTTAAAGTGCTAAGAAAGGTGGGAGGTGCATCTTTCTAATGGTACAAATTAAGTGAGCTTAAAATCTTCGTATCTCAGTGTAGTTCAGTTCTGGTGAAAGAAAACTATTGACGTGCTCTGTGTGTGTATTATTGTATTGGGAGAACATGGGCATTACTACAAAGTGAAGAGAAACGACTGGAAGCATTTGAAATGTGAATATGGAGAAGATTGGAGCATGTGAAATGGACATACAAAATAAGAAGTGAAACTGTGAAAGAATGGGTGAAAAAAGAATAACTGCTGAAAGTGATCACTAAGGTTCGGATACAGTAGCTGTATCAGGCTAGGCATCCTTGGTCCATACGTTTTGTTTACGAACATTAACTACTGGGTGTTCATTTTAAAGTGTGTCATGACGTCACTGTTGTGAGTCAGCGATTTGGAGCGAGTTTCAACTTTTATGTCAGAGAAGTTGCCTATTAATCAAGGCGTTCAATCTGAACTTGAGAACTTGTACGGTATAACTTGAACGTCGTAGTAACAGATGGCGGTCTGTACGGTCTGTGTGCTACCATAACCTCTTTCGAACTGTGTTTTGCGCGCGCAAGTCGTACGCAGGGTATTTGTTATCATCGGTTGCGTACGGCAACATTCCGCAATACAAATCAAGTGCTCCCTGTCCATGTTGACCGTCGAAGTTAATGTCAACAAATACGTAAGTAATCGTCTTCACCCTCTCCCCATATCCCTATAGTAAGAAAAAAAAACTCACATCAGTACGTGTTTCCAAACAGTTCACATTCCTGCCACTACCGGCGTTACCGTACATATCGGTAAGTACTCTTCAGAATGAACGCCGTACTTGCTAGGCAACTTCTCTGGCACGTAGGTAATACGCCTTTGCGGAAGTGTAGGAAGATTGAATTCTCTAGGCTCAACGGCTAGCCACATGACGGCATACAGCGAGCCATGACACACTTTGAACTGAACACCCAGTAGTTGTCGCGTGTCCCCCAGCCGGCAGTAGTGACGACGTATATTCAGTTCCTATTGGCTGTACTGTCCATTCACTGATGTTTTAGCTAGGGGGTGGGGAGCGCTCTTCCAGCAAGTAGAGTTCTATCTAGTGGAAGGGGTAGTGTTTACTTAGTCTGAAGCAAGCTAAGGTCCTATCCTATACAGCTGTACAGTCTATCCCGATATAGCTACTTTATCCGAACCTTAGTGGTCACTGAACAGGAAGAGAAAAAGAATTGGATGGGTCACTGGCTAAGAAGAAACTTCATACTCAAGGATGCATTGGAAGAAAGGGTGAACGGGAAAAAAGTCTGGGGCAGAAAATGATATCAGCTGACAGACGATATTAAGTTATATGGATCTTATGCGGAGATGAAGAGGAAGGCGGAAAAGAGATGCTGAGTTTGCAGTGAAAGAACTGCCCTTGTGTAAGAAGCTATAAATGAATGAATTCATTTTATGAAATGGAAGTTAGTAAAATTACTGTTTATTAATATTATTATTTATATTTTTATTATTAATTAATTTACTTTTACATGCTTTATCAATTGTTATTATGTAACGTCTGAGTAAGTTGAAGGTGATAATGCCAGAGAAATGAGTCCGGGGTCCACGCCGAAAGTTAGCCTGCATTTCTTCCTATTAGGTTGAGGAAAAATCGCTGAAAGAAACTCAACCGAGTAACTTGTCCCAACCAAGATTTTAACCAGGATCCGCTCGTTTCACGATCAAACATACTAGCAGTTATTTCACAGAAGTGGGCATTATTATTATTATTATTATTATTATTGTTATTATAATTATTATAATTATTATTATTATTATTATTATTATTATTATTATTATTATTATTATTATTATTATTATTAAGAAGTATAAAATTATGTAAAAACTTTTTTACTATTTCCTTTGGAATTTCATACTTAAAAAAATTACAGACTTCATGGCTCCAGTGGTTATTATGAATTTAAAACAGAACTTTCAAGGAAAATCTAGGTAAAACGTAATTACTGACTTCTATGAGACAATGTCTCTCAATTACATGCGTTTCAAAGACTTCGAAATTAAGAAAACAACAAAGTGGAAATGAAATAACAAAATTTAAATTTCTAAGCTCCTTTAATAGCTGTAGGTACATTGCGTGATATAATATACGTAGCTGTAGAAATTCCCTTTTCTTGAAAATTTGAAGTCCTACAATAAACAATTATTATCAAATTATAAAGTATGTTCCAGTAAGGATCAGCCATATATATTAATAAACCCAGAGTAGAGAGACGACTGGGAGTGAAGGCTAGTTCACAGTAAACCGAGAGCGGAAACAACAACGGGAACGAGAACGGAAATATTGTTAAAATAAATGTATTTAAATGTAAGCATTCGCAATTAACGAGAAGCTTACCGGAAACCGGGAACGGGAACGTAAAATTTAATTGTGAATGCTCACATTTAAATACATTTATTTTAACAATATTTCCGTTCTCGTTCCCGTTGTAGTGTCCGTTCTCGGTTTATTGTGAACCAGCCTTAACATGCAACACATTTCTTTACTTTTAACAGATCCCTGCAGTTATCACTATCCTTTTATCACTAAGGAGGCATTGAGAATAATACTTTTAGCTTTAGTACAATCATTAATACAATATGGTATAATAAATTGGAGTGGAGAAGCATCGTCTGTACTTAATCAATTAATTTTATTACACAGAAGATTAATACAAATTTGTCTAACCAAAAATATGGATTACCCAACAAATTTAATTTATACAGATTTTAATGTATTAACTATTGAAGAAATTTATAAATATAGTTTACTAACTTACTACCATGGAAATCAAATAAAACGATAAATCTAAACGACATGAATATCGTACTCGAAGACAAAAGTCTACTTTCCCATTAATTGAGTCTAAATGTCATACAATTGCAGCTCTTAAACATGGTGCTAGTTTCGGCCCAAGACTTCATAATAAAATTACAAACCATTTTACAAATTTTAAATATTTTAAAATTGAAGATTTTAAAAAATAAATTTATAAAATTATTCATGATATATAATATTAACAAATGTGTGTTTTTTTACCTTTTATTTCTGTCGACTATATTCATGTTTTTATTGAATATCACTGGCTTCTGTCTGATTGTCAATTTATATTAAATGTGTTTTTTCTCTCATTTTCTCTTCTTTTTTTTTGCTCTTGTGTGTTATTTAACGATTTGAATTAAGTTACTTACTGTAACTTAGTAAACTGTCCTTGTAAATGTTTATGTTATATTATTGGCTAAGACCACACCGTACACGAGCCTGGCTCTTACGGTAGTGGCTAGAAACATTTTTTGTTTTATAATTTTAATTTGTACTCGCTAGCTAGCCAGTTAAATAAATAACACAAAATAAAATAAATAGAATGAATATTATACTGTATGAAAGCTGTATTTCATTTCTCTCGTCTCCGATGGTTTCTGTTTTAGATTCCAAAAGCAAAGCTGTTTTTTTTGTATTATTAATTTTATAAGCTTTTTTTCTATAATAAACTCTTTTTTCCAGGATAGTTTTGTAAAAAAGAATATACATTTCTTTTCCTTCCTTTCTCTTTTTTTGTTCTCTTGATCACCAGATGAATTTATTATCATACCCTTTTTATTGTGGATTTTTATTTAATTTTTGTATTCTCCTTCTTTTTTATTATTATTTTGTTACATGCCATTTGTTGTATTCTTCCTTACGTTTTCCCTATTAATTATTTGGACTGAGTTGCTTTTATTATATTCCAATTTTTAGATCTGTATTTTACTTTCTTTTTTCTATTATGGTATTATTTTCATGTTGTTTAGTGTCGATTTTGTTATGCCATTATTTTTTTTGTAATATGTTAGTATTCTGTTCTTTAACTTGTTGTTAAATTTTCACTGCTTGTATGTTTTGTGACCTGATAGAGTGTAAGAGAAGGCCCTATGGCTTTAACTCGGCCAGTATAAATAAATAATTGTTATTTGGTTATTTAACTAAACTGTATCAACTACAGGGTTACTTAGCGTCAATGGGATTGGTGATAGCGAGATGGTATTTTGCGAGATAAGGCCGAGGATTCGTCATAAATTACCTGACATTCGCCTTACAGTTGGGGAATACCTCGGAAAAACCCAACCAGGTAATTAGCCCAAGCGGGAATTGAACTCACTCCCAAGCACAACTCCGAATCGGCAGGCAAGCGCCTCAGTCGACTGAGCTACGCTGGTGGCTGCAAAGCTGTCTAGATTATCAGTCATGATTGAAGAATTCCGTGTAAAGTGTCGTGTCTTTGTCATTACACTACTGCTTTTCATTTCCGGTAGGACGTTTGTTGTGAAAGTTCGATAGTTGTATAAAACTACCATTAAGAAAAATAAGAACTCCAGCAGTAGATCCGAACAACTCCAAACCTTCTAATTTTCATATATATTTTTTGTATAAAGTAATTTTAATGATTTCAATCTTTTCTGACATATAATACAGTCCATATTTCACGAGAAGACCCGAGCAAGGAATGTGAGTTTTTCCCCCACTCTTATAACCTATTCCGACACGGAACCGGCCGGCCATTGACTGAGCCTTGTGGGTACCAGCCGGCCAATGACATCACTCCCATCCACCTGCTCCTTCAAGAACTCTAGACTTATTGGCTTACTCTCTCCTCTTACCCCGCAAGGCCCATGCTCCCCTCGCAGGGATCCTCTCGTCAAATTTGGACAGTACGTTTTCTCGCAGCGGGTATGGGCGCCCGTTTAAGAATTCGTGGTGAAACAAAAAAATTACAATTTTAAGTGCTAATTGTAGCATCACTGAGTTAAAGCCAAATACTAATATTAGCAGTTAGGCATTGAACAAACTGGTATAACTACGCCCATTGGCGGCACCTTCCCTTACTAAGAATATGAGAGCGTCAAAGTTGTGTATAAAATTAACCGTGTCGCGCGGCATCTCTCAGGAATATCTCGGCATCGATAACAGCTACAGATCTGTGCGACCACTTGTTTGATTTGTAATCGCGAGTTCTGCAATACCCTTTGAATGAACCGTAGTGAAAAATTTTGCTGAGCAGGGACTAATTTCGGAATGTGACTTCATTTAAAGAGAAAATATATTGCATTCTCTTCATTAATGACTTTTCTTATCATAGACCCGTACTTTTCATTTATAAACAAAAATAAAAATAAAACATTCCAACATAACTGTGGTTACATTCCTGAAAGTCTGTGACAAACTGTATTCTACGTGCTGGTGTATTCCTGATACAGCGCAGAGTTTTTTAAGTTTGCATTAGGAGAGAAATTAACATCGGAGTTATGTACATTTAGGTATGAATACCAAGTACATGTGTGGGTTGTAATCTACCGTTCTCTCCGACATTACTTAGTTATTATAATGAAGTACGAATGTGGTGTTCTCAAGAGCCGAAGAGATTTGTGCTTATGTGTGGAAATATGATAAATGTAAACGTTTCTACCATTTGCTGGTAGAAGATTTTACAAAATTAGTTGTGCCTGTTAGTGTGATCAGTAGGTATTATTTATACTATTATTATTTGTACGTATTCTTAAAATTATTTTACTTAAATAATAAATTAGATATTCCATATTTGATTCCTTCTTCTAATTCCATCCCCTTGATATTTTATATTGTGTTTATCGGGCATGATGAAAATTATAGACTAATAATAATGAAAATGATGATGATAATAATGATGATAATAATGATGATAATAATAATAATAATAATAATAATAATAATAATAATAATAATTTTCCAATTCACTGCGGGCTAAAGCAAGGAGATGCACTATCACCTTTGCTTTTTAACTTCGCTCTAGAATATGCCATTAGGAAAGTTCAGGACAACAGAGAGGGTTTGGAATTGAACGGGTTACATCAGCTTCTTGTCTATGCGGATGACCTTAATATGTTAGGTGAAAATCCACAAACGATTTGGGAAAACACGGAAATTCTACTTGAAGCAAGTAAAGCGATAGGTTTGGAAGTAAATCTGGAAAAAACTAAGTATATGATTATGTCTCGTGACCAGAATATTGTACGAAATGGAACTATAAAAATTGGAGACTTATCCTTCGAAGAGATGGAAAAATTCAAATATCTTGGAGCAACAGTAACAAATATAAATGACACTCGGGAGGAAATTAAACGCAGAATAAATATTATTCGGTTGAGAAGCTTCTGTCATCTAGTCTGCTGTAAAAAAATCTGAAAGTTAGAATTTATAAAACAATTATACTACCGGTTGTCCTGTATGATTGTGAAACTTGGACTCTCACTTTGAGGAACAGAGATTAAGGTTGTATGAAAATAATATTCTTTGGAAAATATTTGGGGCTAAGAGGGATGAAGTTACAGGAGAATGGAGAAAGTTACAGAACGCAGAACTGCACGTATTGTATTCTACACCTGACATAATTAGGCCTATGAACATTAAATCCAGACGTTTGAGATGGGCAGGACATGTAGCACGTATGGGCGAATCCAGAAATGCATATAGAGTGTTCGTTGGGAGGCCGGAGGGAATAAGACCTTTGGGGAGGCCGAGACTTAGATGGGAGGATAATATTACTGCTGGTAGAGACTGGATTAATCTTGCTCAGAATAGGGTGGGCTTATATGAGGGCGGCAATGAACCTCCGGGTTCCTTAAAAACCATTTGTAAGTAAGTAATAATAGGTAGGAAGTTCGTACCAAAACAGTAAATTTCAGTTGAGTACAGCGAGGAGTATCTATAGATGTCAGCCGCTCCTCGTCCTGCTCTCGCCCGCTACATACGATACACAGTTCACATAAACAACGCATAGTGGCATTCTGTGGACCTGTGAAGAGTCGTGAGTAGTTTGAAGAATATTGTTAATTTATATTAATATTTTAGGTTCTGAACAAAGTGAGCTATTATGTTATTACTGTATTATTTACGTAATGTTAATATTATGCAAGATTCCAAAAAATGTAAACTCATCTGTTATTAAATAATTTTATTATGCAAACAGGATTGTGTAACATGTTTATTTTTTCCCGGATTATTCTTCGTTAAATGTTGACGTCTCGTGCTGCTATGCATTCGGTTGCGTTACAAAGTTCAACATCGGAATTACGATACGAACTTCCTAGCTATCATTAAAGTAGAAATGAAGAACTTTCTTCAAAACAATTATAGGTTTAATATTATGTGCCACATACGAGATACACTATTAGATTCACAAAGTAGTTGTTCACCTAATTATAGTAAGATATACTGTATCATATTTCTGATTTGCTCCAGTAACGTCTTGTGATGTAGAATGAATATTTTCAGAGTACAAATAATGTTTTCTTTTCTATGAACATAAAAGGAGTATTTCTTTTGATAAAATGAAGCTGTTTGTTATTTGTTGTAATGAGGCTAGAATTAATTGTATACTTTGTATGTTATTTTTATATGTATGGATAAATTATTTTAGTTCGGGAGTTACGAAGTTTATAATTACAAATTATTGTGTTTTTTATATTAAACTATTCTTACAAACAGGTTTACAATGTAATATCACATCTTCCTGTAACCAATGTCCTACGTTCTTATTTTTTTTCTCTAATTCTCTATCTTCTCAATCCCGTTCTTGCAGTCCTTTCTCTGCCAAAGCTTTATTTATATCTTGCAACCAGGTGTTTTATGGTTTACCTCTGTCTCTCCTTTCCTCTGGAATCCAATCTAAAACTCTTCTTGGTAGCCTCCCATCATCCATTCGCTTTACATGTCCATAGCATTCTGTCTATATTTTACGAAATCTAAAATTGAATTTTGTTTATTCATCTGTTCATTTTTTATATTATTCGTTTATTTATTTTATGCTCGATCATGCCGAAATGTAGTAATTATACACCTGGTAGCAGTCCTTTAATGCATGTCATTAAAGTACACCTATTCATTAAAGTTCAGGTTTTCGTTTATTCTCGGGTATGCAATCGAAAGACAACGAGGGAAACGTCACGGAGGCTGGAAATTCAATACTGTCGCAGAAGGTTATGTTCTGTTACTACAATAATTAGCGTTAATTGTAAATAATATTCAAATAAATTCAATCTGTCATGTCGTTTTTCAATTCTAAATCAATTTCCAGGCTATATCAAAATTAGTTCATGTTATTCTCTAGATTACATCAAGGTCAATGACATTATTGTTCCTCGGAAAGAAATCAATACTTTCGCGTCTGTGCACATCTCACAATTTACGAGCTATGCACAAGGTCATTTCCGATCTTCAGTCAGATACGAATAAAATGAATACTTCTGAATAATTTCAACTCAGAAATATGGTCGAGCATAAAAAGTCATATGAAACTTGCCTATAATGGTAATTAAGACGTTCGTATGAAAATTATGGAACTCGCTTGCGCTCGTTTCATAAACAAACGTACTCGCGTCTTAATTACTATCATTATAGGCTCGTTGCATAATGTACTATTTTCGCTCTAAGGCTGTGGACGATTGGAGCACATGTTTGGTTACCACCCGGCTGTACATGTTTGTCTTTCTGGTTCACTGACATTGAGAAATGCGCTATTACTTTTCATTCGGTTGAGATATAGTCCAAGATCGCACAACTTATCAGTTTTGGTACCAGCATCCTAGCTATAATAATAACAATAAAAATAATAATGATTGAATAATAAAAATTGTAATTGGACACATACTGTATACATTCTACATTATCCTACATTCTGGCAATGCGAATTTATTTCGATGTAGCAAACTTTCCGAAGTTAGACAGCTACAGCGAGCTTTCAAACATAATCTCATTACCAGCCCTCAGCCGTATCACAACAGTAACCCAGGAACAGTGGTTGAGTCTAATGAAACCTCGCTGTATTGAGATCGAGTCAAAACTGACAGAGGAGATTATAACGTCATCCTACAGTATATAGTGTTGTTAGATTAAAGACTACTCCAGGTTAGAATAAGAGTATTGAAATTACCTTAAGGGGGTGGGGGGAGGTACACTTTTCTATAGTATAATTTTATTAATATTCCAACATTTTTTTTATCTGAATCTAAAGATTCTCTGGAAACAAAAATTGGCATGTTTAATATGTCATCTGTACATCAATGAATAATTTTAATGTTTTTGAAAACCCAATAGTTATTTATTTTTTAATTCGAAATTTTTTTGATAACTGTCTTTCAGCCGGGAAGCGTTTAAATGATAATCCAAAACATGCTTAAGACATCTTAATGAAACTTTGTATGCATGTAAAGTTCTCTCATGTGAAAAACATATAGTAAAATCTTTAAGATAGAGTGAATATTTAATTTTTAAAAATAATATTCATCAACATTTTTTTGAAAATAAATTAGTATATAATGAAATAAAAAATTAAAATATTTAAAAAAAATAACATGTTACAGATTTTAGTATATGTTGTAGACATATTTATTGAAATATATCAAAAGAACAATTATATCAAAATTCAAATATTTTAGTGATTTATCATTAAAACGTTGCCCTGCTGATTTGATTCCTCGATTCTTTTATAAAGCAATTACCCACACATAGCTTAATGTAGATACTATATCTGGAGTGTATTATACGAAAGATTGGATACAGGAAAAAGGATAATTTTGAAGCCATGTAAGTGTAGATTTGGAGTAAAATGTAAAAAATTAGCCGGGGTGATAAAATATGAAATTTCGTAATTTTAGAGAGACCAGATGAAAATAGTATATTAATGAGAAAATTAGGGCAAAGATAAATAAAATTCATTAGTCATAAAATAACACATTTTAGTTAATACATTGGAGTGGATAACACTTAGGAAGGAAGGGAGGAAGAGAGGAAAAAAGGAAGAGAGGGAGAAGAGAAGGAAGTAAGAAAGACAGGGAGAGAGAAGGGAAGGAAGGGAGGAAAAAGAAAAGGGAGGAAGAAGGGAAGAGAGGGAAGGAGGAAGAAATGAAGGGGAAGAAAGGGAGAGAGAAGGGAAGGAAGAAAGGGAGTGAGAAGGGAAGGGAGGGAAAAGAAAAGGGAGGAAGCAGGGAAGGGAGGGAAGGAGGAAGAAATGAAGGGAGGGAGAAAGGTGAGGAGAAAGAAAGGAAGGGAGAAAGGGAGAAGGTAAGAAAAAGAGGAAGAGAGAGAGAGGAGAAGGAACGGAGGAAAAAGAACAGGGAGGAAGAAGGGAAGGCAGAAAAGGAGGGAGAAATGAAGGGAGGGAGAAAGAAAGAAAGGGAGAAAGGGAGAAGGGAAGGAAGAAAGGAAGGAAGAAAGAAAGAAAGAAAGAATGAATGAAAGAAAGAGAGGGAGGAAGGGAGGAAGAAATGAATGAAAAAAGGAAGAAAGAAGGGAGGGAAGAAAGGAATGAAGGAAGGGAGGAAGAAGGGAGGGAAGGTAGAAGGGAAGGTAGAAAGGAATAAAGAAAGGAGGGAAGGAAGGAAAAGGGAGGGAAGATAGAAGGGAAGGAAGAAAGAAATGAAGAAAGGAGGGATGGAAGGAAGAAGGGAGGGAACGTAGAGGAGAAGGAAGAAGGGAATGAAGAAAGGAAGGAAGGAAGTAGGGAAGGAGGGAATGTAGAAGGGAAGGAAGGAAGATAGGGAGGAAGAAGGGAAGGAAGGTAGAAGGGAAAGAAGAAAGGAAGGGAGGGAAGAAAGGAATGAAGAAAGGGAGGAAGAAGGGAGGGAAGGTAAAAGGGAAGGTAGAAAGGAATGAAGAAAGGAGGGAAGGAAGGAAGAAGGGAGGGAAGGTAGAAGGGAAGGAAGAAAGAAATGAAGAAAGGAAGGAAGATAGGGAGGAAGAAAGGAAGGAAGAAGGCAGGGAAGGTAGAAGGGAAAGAAGAACGGAAGGAAGGGAGGAAGAAGGGAAGGAAGGAAGAAGGCAGGGAAGGTAGAAGGGAGGAAGAAGGGAAGGAAGAAGGCAGGGAAGGTAGAAGGGAGGAAGAAGGGAAGGAAGAAGGCAGGGAAGGTAGAAGGGAAGGAAGGAAGGGAGGAAGAAGGGAAGGAAGGAAGGAAGAAGGCAGGGAAGGTAGAAGGGAAGGAATAAAGGAAGGAAGGGAGGAAGAAGGGAAAGAAGGAAGGAAGAAGGCAGGGAAGGTAGAAGGGAAGGAAGAAAGGAAGGGAAGGAGGAAGAAGGGAAGGAAGGAATGAAGAAAGGAAGGAAGAAGGGAAGAAAGGGAGAAGAGAAGGAAGGGAAGGAAGGAAGAAGGAAAGAATGAAGGCCCAAATGGAAATACATCAAAGACATGTTCAGCGGAGTGAAATGCAACAACTTGTGAAGAATTTGAAAATACAGCAGAAGAAAGAGAAGCATGGTTAATATTACAAGATGAACCTTGAGAACGGATTGACATTTACAATTTTTGTAATTCAGCTGCATTAATCTTGAAATTCTTCATGTGAAAATGCTCATCTCGATGATGATGATGATGGTGATATAATACAGCAATTTTTTTTTTTAATTTGTGATTTGTCGTTTTGGCTTGATATCTGTGGAATAAATTGTTCTTGAGAAAGCTTTCAGAATATTCTCTAGAATAAATACGAATAAATACATATTTGTTAATAAATTTTCAGCTACATATCATTACTCTATCATCACCATATACAATATATTGTGCGTTATGTCTAAAAGCTGAATCTATAGAAGCACTCTGCTCTTCTAGAAATCCGGTAGGTCTTCTGAATTAAAAAAAAAATAAAAATAAAAATAAGAGTAATGTTAAGTAAACCACAGTAAATGCTTACGACTGTTACTTAAAACAACTTCTAATTATTTTTGATCAAGGAAAGTCGACAAATGCGACCATGAAATTTTCTTAGGAATAAAGTAGTCGCTTTAACCGTCATACTTTATGAAACGCAACTGGAAAACTCAATGTTCCGTGGATAGCAATGTATGCCTCATGAGATATTAACAGATTTGCCAGTTTATTTGCGGTGTCGTGGTAAGCCATGTTATATTCGCAGCATGTCCTCACTGCAAAGTACACTCCAGCACAAAAACAGTACGCCTACACATTCCAGTATTCCCTGAGAGAGCCATCTCTGTAATTAACTATGGAATCCATCTACACTAACATTCGAGGTATACTCCAATTCAATTAACAAAGGGTAGCATGTATATCTCTGACAGTGAAGTGTGCTGAATATTATACTGGTCTGAGGAACATCGACAACTTGATTCAGATTATGTTGTAACATACAGAACACAAGTGTTTGAGAAAGTGAAGTAAAATCGAAATGTTCCAATTGTTGATTACGTATTTTTGATAATGTGTAGGCTATGCAGCGACAAAGACAAGGTAATGGTAATGGTAATTGTAATAATAATAATAATAATAATAATAATAATAATAATAATAATGGCTTTATTTAACCTGGCAGAGTTAAGGCCGTAAGGCCTTCTCTTACACTCGACCAGGATTAAAACTTGCTTACATAGTTGAAAATAAAACTGGATCAGAATTAAGTAATTACATACTGATACAATGTAGGTACATAATGAGATCAAAAGAGGTACTTACATAAAAATTTACCATATAAAATAAAAATAAACATAGTGTGAAGTACATATTAATGTTGTTGGAATCAAATACGAATCACATAAAAACAGAAGCCGATAATTCAATAAAAAAATGTACACAGTAAAAATAAAAATAAACACATTAGTATACATATTAGTATTAGATTACAATTAAGTAGGATTTACATAATTAAACCAGAAACCGACAATTGAATAAAATGTACACAAAAATAGATTAATAATAAAAAACAACACAGTGGGATACATATTGGCGTTAAGTGTGATAAATAAACACGATTTACATGATTACACAATAAATTGTAGGGAGTATATTAATTCTGTGGGGTTATGGCAGAAGCTGATATGTACAATTTTGGCAAAAATATTTCATTATCCTAAATGTGTTACAAATATTGTTTTTAATGTTATGGTAAAGTATACATGTCTACTCCCATTAGAAATACTATAAAAATAATAATTACTCTTTCAAATGCATTTCTGATTTTTTAAAAAGAGAAAGTCCACACCTGAGGAGTAACGGTTAGAGCGTCTAGCCGCGGTCGGGGTAAGTTACTTGGTTGAGGTTTTTTCTGGGGTTTTCCCTCAACCCAATATGAGCAAATGCTGGGTAACTTTCGGTGTTGGACCCCAGACTCATTTCACCGGCATTATCACCTTCATCTCATTCAGATGCTAAATAACCTGAGATGTTGATAAAGTGTCGTGAAATAACCTACTAAAATAAATTAAAGAGAGAACTTTAAAGCTGCGCTCCTGTAAAATAAGGAAAATGTTTAGTTCTCCAAAAAAGAAATGAGACGGTGTAATATTCTTAAGTCTCAGATGTAAGACACTGCGCATGATCGGCGACCAGAGCACTGATACACAGGAGGTAATTACATTGAGGCTATTTGGTTTGTTGCTAGCATCATTCCGAAATTCACTTCAAAAACTACAAAAAATACGGTAATATGGCGTAAATAATGGATAAATATGTACATAAATCATGTAGTTAAATCGACATTTGGACCTTCATAACTAAATCGACACTCTACGCAGAAATCAAAGGTTTCATGTCGTCTCAATAGCTCAGACGCTAAATCTTCTGTGTATCGACCAGAAGAAAGCTGGGTCGATTCTTAGTTTATTTTTTTTAGTTGGTTATTTAACGACGCTGTATCAATTACGAGGTTATTTAGCGTCAATGAGATTGGTGATAGCGAGATGAGGCCGAGGATTCGCCATAGGTTACCTGACATTCACCTTACGGTTGGGGAAAACCTCGGAAAAAAACCAATCAGGCAATCAGCCCAAACGGAGATCGAACCCGCGACCGAGCGCAACTTTAGACCGGCAGGCAAGCGCCTTAACTGACTAAGCCACGCCGGTGGCTCTCTTAGTTTATACCAACGATTTTTTTATCTGAACAACCTTGAAATAGAGTTTTATAAAGTCCTGAGATTAAGTGTTAATGATCACAGACAATACAAATTTATAAATTATAATATTATAAACGTTAATCTAATGAATGCAATTACACTATATACATACACATATAAGTATATACACAGTGTAAATGTCTATATGTCCCGCGCCGTGGCGTCGTGGTCTAAGGCATCCTGCCTAGGACTCGCGTTACGGAATGCGCGCTGGTTCGAGTCCTCATGGGAGAAGGAATTTTCTCATGAAATTTTGGGCCAATGTATGGGACCGGTGACCACCCAGCATCGTAATGCACTTGGGGAGCCACGATAGGAGCGAAATCCGGTTGCGAAAGCAAGCTATAACGGCTGGGGGGGATCATCTTGCTAATCACACGATATCTTCATTCTGGTTGGATGATCGTCCACCTCTGCTTCGGCATGTGGGCGTGAGGCCAGCAGCCGACTGGTAGGTCTGGGTCCTTCACAGGCCGTAGCGCCACGGATTATTATTATTATTATTATTATTATTATTATTATTATTATTATCATTATTATTATTATTATTATCATTATTATTATTATTATTATTATTATTATTATTATTATTATTATTATTATTATTATTATTAAAACCTTCATTAGTACAAACATCAATTCGTACTCGTCTTTATCAAATAATAGCTCGACCAGTCTTATGTTATGGGAATGAAGCGTGGACTATAAGGACAAAAGATGAAAGCAGACTAACAGCTTGCGAGATGAGATTCCTGCGCCGAACAGCTGGCTGCACTAAATGGGATCGAAAGAAAAATGAAGATATCCTTCACGAACTTAATGTGTCATCATTACTGGACTATATCTCCAGATATCAGTTAAACTGGAAGGAACACGTCTCAAGAATAGTTTCATCTATGATCCATGAGACAATAATGAAGTATCGTCCAAATGGGAAACGGTCACTTAGTCGAACTATGAAAAGATGGCAAGAAAATCGCTTTTTCAGGCCGTAACAGTTCTTTTGGGACTAGTACTTGACAGGACGATGATGATGATGATGATGATGATTATTATTATTATTATTATTATTATTATTATTATTATTATTATTATTAAATGCCTATATGTTAAAAACTAACAGTTACAATGAAATTGAAAAATGTAAAATGCTTTAACAACAAGCATTAAGAAATTGATTTTAAATAACTGCATTTAAATATTAACCATATCAGCCACCGAGATAAAATGGAGAGACAAACATTTATCCAGCCTTTTAGTCTCACCGCAGGCAGGTTCCCTGTGTGCCTTAGAGATTACCGTGGTTAACCTCCTGTTTAAGTCCTAACCGAGATTGATGCACCGTAAAAATGTTTAACCAGGAGTTAGGTGGCAATTTTAACCGATGTTTACGCTAACGTTGATGCGTATGGCCATAAGCCTCTAGTCGGATATATTCTCCAGCCTGCTCTGGTCTATAGCCTGGCTTAGTTTCAAATCTGATCCATTCTCCAACTTGGTCTAATCTATAGGCTGGCTAGGTTTCTAATCTGGTCTGTTCTTCAGCCCTGTCTAGTTTCTGCCTTGTAATTCCGTTTCAGTTGCAGTCAGGTGTCTTTTAATCTTCCTAGTTTGGATTTAGAAAAACAAATTGTATGATTATTCATGTAAATTAATTATATTTATCAAGCATTAATTTGTAAAATAGAAAAAGCTATCAATCGCACATGGCCTATAATCTAAACGTGTCTTTCGCAAGAACGCAAGGTTTGATTTTCGACCACCGGTTTTAGAATATTTAGAATTACACTGCCTTCGGTGCATGTTCTATTCTGAGTTGACAGCAACAGTGAATAGTTGAATAATATTACGTCTATGTCTCTTATTGGATACTGTCATTACAGAGAGCTTTGGAATAGACGATCGTATTTCGAACACATGCATACAGTTGAGCAATCGAGTACAATTTCTCTCGGAAACTTTGCTACAACAGGATTATTGAATATTAACGTCTGTTCCAACGTATTCTATCAATAACTTTCTAAGCATCACTAATATTGATTTGAAGGAAGTGCCAGCTCCTAAATTAACGTACAGTTACCCTTAAAAAGAATGAGACGATTCTTGGTTGTCGGAAGTTAAAGTTCTACAGCGCGGTTCACTCGATATCGATGTATAACGATAAGTAACATGACAAATAGAACAAGAATTGTTACAAGGACCACAACAAGGACAGGGGTCAGAATAAGGATCACGAAGAAGACAGCCATTTAAAGCCACGATTTCACAACATAGCTCGGGTAACAAAATATCATTGCTTCTCTGTACCGAATGGCAAATGCCTGCTATCGGATCTACATTCTGGACTGCTGCTGTCACTGTCTTGTCTCGGTAGCTCATATAGTAGCGTGCCGGTTTCACAGTATAAACGAAACGTTTCGTGTTCGATCCCAGGTAAAACTCTTTTTTTTTTATTGAGGTGTAATTAATTTGTTCAGAGTTCCTCGACTGTATAATTTGTCGAAAAATATGGAATAATTTATGCCCAATTTTTTGGTCTACAAGTGGGCTGAACCTCGTCGAAAAATAAATAAATCTTACTTGGAAGTTAAAAGTATTCTTCCTGAAACAAAAATCATAAAAAACAAAAAGAGACCCGTTAACTTAAAATCTTGTCCGCATACCATCATACATTTCTCCAATCGAAATCCACTCGATTGGTAGCGAAGACAAGATGGTTGACAGCTTGTGCTTCCCCCAATATTTCCATTTGCGCAGCCCTCCGGCTCCTAATACCGCGGTTCCTCAACCTGCTGATCACATTCTGTGAAGAACCGGGAAAGTTAGATGCTGCTCTTATTTCGTTAGCAGTCCGAAAGGGTCCAGTCGAACTGTCTCGAATAAGAGAGCATCCTCTTCCAATGAAGAAATCCGCAGACGCCCATGGAATAGGGCGATTTTCGACCTCCCCTGAATTTTGTAACGACGAACCCCCTCGCTGCTGTACTTGCAGGAACACCGACCAAACGGCCAGCAGATCTAGCCCCATATCCAGCCTCAACAAGAGCTATAACTCGCTGTCTCATGTCACGTCGGTTCGCCATTACGATGAGAAATGAGGGATGACGATAATACTTTAGTGTAGACAATGACTATTTAACGTGATATATAATTATTGAAATAATGGGCATCTTGCACAGTAAGAGTTAATAAGTCAACCCTAAATTAAATATTTAAATAACAGGATATAACAGGAAGTCCAATTATTGTTGCGAAACTAATCAAATTAAATCTAATTACGTTAAGTAAACAAATCCCAAGTTATGACACCACATTGCTACAGCTAAATTCTAGGTTATTAACATAATTCATTTTAATTGTTAGTTTTTAATATATATGCATTTACATTGTATGTGTGTATGTATAAATGCATTCATTATATTAACGTTTACAATATTATAACTTGTAATTTTGTACTGTCTGTGATCATTAACACAATCTGAGGAATTTGTAAAACTCTATTTCAACGTTATTTAGCTATTTCAAAGTTATTTAGACAAAAAAAATCGTTGTATAGACTAGGAATCGAACTCGCACTCTTCTACACGAGACGCAGAAGTCTTAGCGTCTGAGCTATTGAAACGACACGAAAGCTTTCCGTTCTGTGTTCATTTATTCATTCATTCATTTATTTTATTCCATAGATCTTACATGAGCAATGAAGCTTTAAGATGTGGAACATGTCAACATTTTACAATATTACAATTACAATTTTTACAAATTTTTATAGTTTTACAATTTAGTAATTTTCTACAATTTTTACAATTTTGTACAATTTTTTTACATTTTTTTACATTTTGGCGAGATGTAGTGAGATGAGATGAGGTCCGAGGATTCGCCAAAATATTACCCGGCATTTGCCTTTTCGGTGGGGGAAACCTCGGAAAAACCCAACCAGGTAATCAAATCAAAGGGGGTAATCAAATCAAAGGGGTTGATGCCAAGGACTCGCCATAGACCATCCGGCTTCAGTCCCACGGCTGGGGAAAACCTCCGAAGAAACCAAAGTCCAAAGGGGGATCCAACCCAAGCCCGAACGCAGCTCCGGATCAGCAGCCCAGCGACTCTGTCGACTGACCAACATCGATGGCTCTACTAAAAGTATACAATACATAGCCAATCAGATTATTAAATTTACAAACGCAAACGATCATTCATAAGTTGAGCTATATTATAATACAAAACAATTTAATTAAATTTAAGGCATAAACAATTCAACCAGTTGTAATATACAGAAATTGATAATACATATCATGCAAACTACTTCAAATTACAAACACAAACAATTTATCAGTAGAGCTACATAGATTACTATTCAATTTAAGGCATATACAATTCATCGGCCAAATCTATACAAATATATACAATACAAAGTAGCATACTTTTATTAAGCTATACAAATTTGTGCAATTAATATCAAGTAGATTAATTCAATTTATAATCATAAACAATTCATCAGTTGAGCTATACATATTACCATTCAATTTACAGTAGGCCTATATACAATTCATCAGTAGAGCTACACTGACTAGTAATCATTTAAGAACATATACAATTCATCAGCCAAACTATACAAACATATACAATCAAATTAGTTCAATTTACAAACTTATTTTCGTTAAGCTATACAATTCATATGAAGTAGATTAATTCAATTTATAAGCTTAAACAATTCATCAGTTGACCTATACAGTATACTATTCAATTTACAGTACATACAATTCATCAGTTATGCTAAACAAAAAATACAATACATAGTAAACAGATTAAGTCAATATAAAAACATATTTTAGTTGAGCTATATAAAATTGTACATGTCATTTAAGTAGAATAATTCAATTCACAAGCATAAACAATTCATCAATTGTGTAGAAGGTATGAGTATGTAGAAATTTGGTTAATTCTTTTCTGAACCTTTTCTCGTTGTTCTTCAAATCTTTAAGATAATTAGGCAGTGCATTGAAGACTGTTATACATGAATAGCGAACTCCTTTTTTAAAACAGCTTAGACTAACAGAGGGTAGATGAAGATCTGATTTATGTCTTGTATTAAAATGATGAATGTCTTGATTAGTACTGAATTTATCTTGGTTCTTAATATACAGCATCATTAGGGAAAGAATGTATTCACAAGGTAAAGTCAAGATTTCTAATTTTCGGAAAATATTTTTACATGAGGTCCTTTTATGCACACCGGCCATTATTCTTATAGCTTTCTTTTGTAAAACAAAAACGTGTTTAGCTTCAGACGAGTTACCCCAGAGTATTAATCCATATTTCATTACAGAGTGAAAATATGCAAAGTATGACATTTTAAGTAAGTTTATATCACCAATAGTAGATAAGGATCTTAATGCATAACAGGCAGAGCTCAATTTACGAGTAATACATTCTATATGCGTTTTCCAGTTCAAGTGATTATCCAATTCTAAACCAAGAAACTTTGTGCTTATAGATTCTTTGAGATGAGTTCCATTTAATCGAATACTGTAGGAAACCTGAGCACTATTGTGTGTACTAAATTTGACTGCACTGGTTTTATCAACATTAAGTGCTAGTTTATTTGCATGGAACCATTCATTCATTAGATTCAGCACTGTATTAGAAGTGTTTATAAAATGATCGTATTGTTTGCTTGAAATAATTACACTTGTATCATCTGCAAATAAAATTACATGGGATGAATTGTTTATGGTCAAGGCTAAATCATTAATATAAACTAGAAACAACAATGGACCTAAAATTGACCCCTGCGGAACACCATGTTTAATATTTCTAAATTCTGAATAAGTAACTTTATGACTATTTGGTACATTTATTTCTACTTTTTGTTTTCTATTTGATAAGTACGATGTAAAGCAACCCAACATCTCATCTTTAATGCCATAAAACTTCAATTTTTTTACTAATATATTATGGTCTACACAATCAAATGCTTTAGCCAAGTCACAAAAAAATCCCACCTACATGTAGTTTCGATCTAGTCATGAAGGTCCATTGTCGATTTAACTACACGATTTATGTATATATTTATCTTTTATTTACGTAATATTATCATATGTTTTGCAGGTTTTGAAGTGCATTTCGGAACGATGCTCATAACAAACCAAATAGCCTGAATTTAAGTAACTCAATATTCGTTATCTTGTGTATCAGTGCTCTGGTCTCCTATCATGCGCAGTGTCTTACATCTGAGACTTAGGAATATTAATCGTCTCATCCTTTCTAGGGAAACTGTACATTGTATTGACCACTGTTCTTTCTCGCAACTTGTTTTCCTAAATTCTCTTCTTAGAAATAAAATTCCAGCTTCCTGCGCTATTTTTATTACCTTCCCGTAGGTCTGAATAGAACGACTTCAGAGCAAATGAACAAAAATAATTGCTACAACGTCATAAAAATTAGTTTTACAAAAATTCTTCGCCATTTTCAGTGTTGTAATCTCTATGACTATCATCGCCGTAACACTAATATATAATTGCTATAACCATCGATCATCACGATCACCAGTCACAATAAGCACCCAACAATAATACATTTTATACTTTTATAATTATTATAACCGGTCATTACTAAATTATATCTATAATAACGATCATTGGTAAATCACCACAATCGTAACCATAATCACTAAGCCATTACATGGCACCCATCATCATTATGTCATAATGATCGTAACTGTCATAACTAGACACATCTGTTTTTTGCTAATTGAGTCGAGACGTTGCAATTGTTACAGACGTATGAGCGAAACTCTTTCTGTATACAGAAGCATATCAGAACTATCATCATTGTACAGATGCCATCGTCTTTACTGGACAGTTGCCAAAGCAACCGTCTTTACTGAACAGTCACAGTTACCATCTCATCTGTCTTCACCGAACAGTTACGATCACATCTGTCTTTACCTAGCATTTGCCATCGCAACCGTCTTTAACGAACAGTTTCCATCACAACCATCTTTACCGAACAGTTGCCGTCGCAACCATCTTTACCTAACATTTGCCATCGCAACCGTCTTTACCTAGCATTTGCCATCGCAACCGTCGTTACCGAGCAGTTGCCATCGCAACCGTCTTTACCGAGCAGTTGCCATCGCAACCGTCTTTACCGAGCAGTTGCCATCGCAACCGTCGTTACCGAGCAGTTGCCATCGCAACCGTCGTTACCGAGCAGTTGCCATCGCAACCGTCTTTACCGAGCAGTTGCCATCGCAACCGTCTTTACCGAGCAGTTGCCATCGCAACCGTCTTTACCGAGCAGTTGCCATCGCAACCGTGTTTACCGAGCAGTTGCCATCGCAACCGTCGTTACCGAGCAGTTGCCATAGCAACCGTCTTTACCGAACATTTGGCATCACAAAACAGAACAGATGCTATCGCAATCGTCTTTACCGAACAGTTTTATCGCAACCGTCTTTACCGGACAGTTACCATCGCGACTAGCATCACTGAACATTTACCTTTGCAACCATCGTTAGACAATTACTTTGGCAACAATGATCACTACGGAAGGAAAATGGAAAGAAACCTTTCTTTTGGTATCTCAATGAGAAGAAAGCTTTGGTAACGGATTATTAAAATGTTACATCTAGTGACTTCCATTTCTCTTTCAATTGAAGAAGTGTTTAGTGGGCAAGAAAATGATGATTCAACAGGAATGCGTTGGAAACAACCGCGGAGACTGGATCGGAAAACTTAATAGCGAACTATTTCGATTGAGAGAAACAGTAGCTTGCGACATATGTATTTGCCTTGGTGTAGAGAGGGAATGTTTGTAAACTTCTCTGACAATATGCGTAATTATGTAAAAGAACAATATTTTTTATATAATTTAATTGATGCACAGCGCTTCGAAACTAGAAACGCTACAGCTCAAGGGGGAGTAGGAGGATTCGTATTACAACGCCTTTAATAAAATTAAAGTCCAGCAAGAGAGTAATTAAATAAAAAAGAGAGAGTAACTCTTGTCGCTTTAAGTGAGTTAATTATTAAAGACAATCCTTGCTGCTGGAATGATTTCCAGAATTTTCCGGCGTGACCGTCCACTAGTGTAACTGGCAGCAGAATGGATAATTCTCAGTAACATTATTTGCCACTTAAAAATTTTGTGTATTTTAATATTAGTACTGAAATAAGTTTTTTATTGGGCCATATATTTTATAATGGATATCCCTGACATACTTCAGAAATTTTCGTAACATACACAAACAGTGGATACCCATGATCAGATCGACTCTAGATCTGCGCGTTAGAATAGATTTATACTGTGGACCACTGAAAGTTTATGCAAACTGATATGTATATAGCAATAATTTATTTCTACTTCCGGTTTTATTGCTTCTTCAAATATTCCCCTTTAAATTCTCTGCATTTGTATGTAAGCAATTGTATTAAATTAGAATTGGAGTCTGGCTGGGCGGAAGAGAAGGC
The DNA here is from genome assembly GCF_040183065.1 of Periplaneta americana. NCBI lineage: Eukaryota > Metazoa > Arthropoda > Insecta > Blattodea > Blattidae > Periplaneta > Periplaneta americana. Next base: position 44,660,970 of record NC_091123.1, read on the forward strand.
CTACTGGCCTTAGCTCTGCTAGATTAAATAAATAAATTATTATTAAATTATTATTCGATGGAACAAGTCATCAAAGCACTGCAACCACTTTTCTAGGGGCACTTCAGACACCAACAGCTTGAGCGATGTCAAAGGACAATCCGCGCATTTTCTCCTTGACTGTTGGGAACAAAAAATCGCATGGTACCAGATCAGGACTGTAGGATGAATGGGTCATTAATTTCACATCTGACGTGACCAAGAAATTCACCTTCTGTTCCGCAGTATGGACGATGTACTTTTTTTGCCTTACCTCTGTCTGAAGATCCATTGTGATCTTTGTCACTTATTTTTTTGTCATCTGTTATGATGTCAAAAACAGAATTTGACCGGCCTCGATTCAATTTAAGTATTTCCGTGCAAAAATCAAGACGTGTATCTCAACTACTGTTAAATTAAGTCTAGTATATACAGTCACGAAGCTTGAGTTGTGAGGGTGATAGGAACAATAGACTGTGCCGGTACTGTTTCGTATTGTCTTTAATTAGGCGATGTTAGCGATCCTAGTGGTTAGCAACTATCTATGGATGCATATTTACTACGTATTGAGCTTCGTGACTGTATATACTAGACTGTGGTTAAATTGTGTGGAATTCACGAGCATATAGTTTCCTCACAGAATGATTTTATGGAGAATCATTTGTTTTGCTCACATTTATGCCCAAAGATGCTCGAATCTCAGCGTAGATGATTTGATTATCTTCTTTAATAATTAAACAGCGTCGATTTTTCTGTTAATGGTCCCTGTAGGACGTCGACTTTCGCGAAAATCGTCGATTGTGTAAGTAAGTCTTGATTTGAATCCGGAAACCAATTATACATAGTCTTTGCTGATGGTGCTTCATCTGCAAAAGCATTTTGAAGCCGTTATATGCATTCTTTGGTGTCAATAACGATTTAAGTCGTCAAAAGTTACAGTCTGAAAGTCTTGTAGGCTATTAATTTGAGAGACTGTTAACTTCAAAAATGTCTATTAGCCAAACTAAAAAATTTTATTTGTATTTGTAAACAGCATTATTTGTCTTGAAAGAAATCGAACTGCGTTTATTATTGAACAAAAGAAAATATAGTTTGTTATACACAACAGTCTGCCGGAACTTTCAGTACGATTACCCCAGCAATATAAATAATAAATGGATTAACTTGTGTGATATTTTAGGCACAGTATTCTCTAAAATTAAGTACCTTTCGTCTTACGTAAGTAATTTTGTACTGAGTTTTGTTGCTTTTTTCATTTTTACCTGATTTTTGTAGATAGTTCTCAAAATTTGTCGTAACTTGATCATACAACTGGACCTGAAAAATATTTTTTATTAAATTTTTCGATTAAATTATTAAATTAATATAAATATTGTAACTACTAAACTTAAACGTATCACTGTATAGTCTATAAGTTGGTTTAAACATTTAGGTTTTATTAACAGGATAATAGATACAGGGACTGAATTCGTAACCGACAAGATGAAGCGGCGATGGAAACACAAACAAGAGTAATATATCAATTTGTGAGAGGGGGCATGCTAATCATCTGACAGGATGAGTTATATGGACCATACTGCCGGCGGCTTATCAAATAGGTCACAGTTCAAGTCCCGGTGCTGTGCGATATTGTGACAGAAAATTAGCAGATTCAAGGAACAAGGAGCATTAATTTTTAAATTGCACCGAACAGCTTCCAATTTTAATGTCAACTCCACGCTACAATCATTGGTCAATAGGTCATAGTTCACAGAAAACGGTGAATTTCATTTCACGGAGGAAATCAGGTGATGAAATTAAACATGGTGTTCATTACCCTCTATCATACATTTACCGGTATTACCACCACTACCACAATCATAATCATCATCATCATCATCATCATCATCATCATCATCACCTCTGCATTCTCTTGAAAACTCACCGATCGGTCCTCGGTTGTGAAGAAGGCAGCCGGGAAATGATATGCTCGTACGCATGAAGACGAGAATTTATAACCGGTCGGTTGAAACGTTTACTCGGTCGGTCGCGAGCGCTCGAGGTTCTTGAACTACAATTACATCACCTTTGAATACCTGATACCCAAAAAAAGCCTACCTAAGAAGGTTACCGTTTTGTTTTTATTTTGAACATTGAAACAAAGAAACTTAATTTTTAAATAACACAATTTATTTAAATGAAATAATGCTTTATATTATCAATAATGTTATTCAGCATCCATTTTACCGAACTCATTATATCAGTAACGAAAATGTAAAATGTGGCTTAGTAAGTAAGTGATTGTATAAAAAGAGCAGAGATTTGCGTGTCAAATTTTTTCAAAAATAGACATAACCTATTTCAATTACAGTTCCTGAAGATGTCCGCCCAACGCTTGAGTGGCCTGCCGATGTTCCTGTTTCCCATCCTTGGGTCCCACGTTGTTGTGAACGCCCACCTCCTCGTAGGAGGTCACCCCACTTCCACTGCAGTCGTTTTGCTGTCGGCACCACGTCACGCCCAAACTCTTCCTTGCCAAGAAGTACACCTTTACCCTTAAAATGTTACAGTTTACGTACTATCATTGTATAATTACGAGTAAATATGGATTAACATTCTGGGGCAACTCGTCTGAAGCTAAGCGTATTTTACAAAAGGAAGCTATAAGGATAATGAATGAGTATGCATAAAAGGACATCATGTACAACTGTTTTTTAAAATTAAGAAATATTAACCTTACCTTGTGAGTACATTCTTTCCTTGATGGTGTTTGATGTTAAAAACCAAGATACGTTTAGTAAGTACTAAAAAGAATATAATTTTGACACAAAAACAAATAAGTTCTCCAACTGTCTCTTTTCAGTCTCAGCTGTTATAAAGAAAATGTGCGTTCACTAGTCAAGTATTACGGTCTTCAATGCTCTGCTTAATTTTCTTAAAAGCTTTGAAGGGCCAAGAGAGAAAATTCAGAACAAAATTTATTTATCTATTTATTTATACTGAATTAATTATACAAAGCATAAAAAAATCAGGAACACCCATATGAACAAAGCTCGTGTTCTGGTTAGTTCCATTATAAAATAGAAATACAAAAATTAATGCATGCAGCTATATATATATATATATATATATATATATATATATATATATATATATATATATACACACAAAAAACAAAAAAATAAGAACACGAAAAAACAAAATAAACAAAAAACTTTATACATAATATCAATTTGAGTATCATTTATAAGAAGATGTTTAATTTTTTTTGTTGAAATTAAGAACATATTAGGCTTCGGAGAATGACGCAATCCACGTCGAAACTAGTCTGTCAGGTAATTTATCACCAGAATTTATATAATATTAACACAGTAAAGCAGTTATTACTTGTTCAATAATGTTAATTAGTGAATCAGAAAGTGTTGAAGATTTAAGGTGGATGTTAATTATGGAATTATATAATCTTGAACCTCGACCAATACTGTGTTTTAAACCTGCAGTTGTGAAAAATGTTTGTTCTCTCAAGAGCAAATTAGCATTCCGTCTAGTACTGTAAATATAAGAAAATAGTATACAATCTTTACAATTTTTGTCATGCTTCAATAATGTGTATTTGTATAATTGTTTAATTTTAAAGACTTTAAATTCAGAAAAGATTGATTTAGAAGGATAATCATTAGGTTTTTAAAACATATTTTAACTATTTTTTTTTTGTAAAAATATAATAGAGTATTTAAAGAAATGTTTGAAATTCCATCCCAAGCAATAATGTCATATTGCATGGTGGACTGAAAAAGAGCTAAATAACTTAAATGTACGCAAGATACTGATTGATGAAATACGGCGAAAAATGAAAAATTTATAAATTCTGTACGTAATCTGCTGCATACATAACAAACATCAGAATACCATTTCAGATGCTGGTCAAAGATGATGCCTAAATATTTCACAACTGAAGCTCCTTTCAAAGGATACATTTACAATTAAAAATAGGAGAACTAAAATAATTATGTACCACTAAACTTAAATTATTATAATGATTCAAAGTTGACCAATAGATTAATATTTGAGGAGAAAAATTCGCTCCGGCGCCGGGGATCGAACCCGGGTCCTTGATTCTACGTACCAAGCGCTCTGACCACTGAGCTACGCCGAATTCAATCCACAGCACCGAATCGAACTCCCCTCCTTCAGTGTTCCCCTTTGTGACCTGATTCTAATTTAGGCATATATGTTGACGTATATGTCTAGTGTCAACTGCCATTATACTAGGAGCGCAGTCAGTTGAGTGACTTATTTGGCCGGGATTGCGCAGTTATGATGCACTGCTAGCTATGAGAATATTATGGATTTATTAATTTGTCCTACAGAATAATCTTTGTAATTTGACAATATTTGAGGAGAAAAATTCATTCCGGCGCCGGGGATCGAACCCGGGTCCTTGCTGTGGATTGAATTCGGCGTAGCTCAGTGGTCAGAGCGCTTGGTACGTAGAATCAAGGACCCGGATTCGATCCCCGGCGCTGGAGCGAATTTTTTTCCTCAAATATTAATAATCATCAAATTACAGATATTATTTTGTAGGATAAATTAATAAATCCATAATATGACCAATAGATGTTACAGAATACTCGTACCTTCTACTAAACGAGTGAATTATTTATTATACATTAAATTAATCTGGTTGCTATATATTGTATATTTTTGTTTACATTTTTTACTTTTTGCATATCTTAAAAGCTACCATGCTGATGAAGAAACTATGGGGTATAATAAATGAAAAGAAAAATGAAATTAGTTTGCTTTCAGTACACTTCCTTCTCGAGTAACGGTCAATTATGAAATCCCGGGGCTATATTCTCGTTCCTACTAGCAACATCGGGAACATTTTTATGTGGCGGTGATAATAAAGTGCTAAGAGAGATTTGATGCTTTTATGGCAGTGCAGATGCGACTAACAAGTCTAAGCTTATATCATCAGCGATTTTATTGAACGCAAGATACTCTCGCAATCTTATTCTGGAAACAAGAATAATATGAGTATGTTCTAACTCCACTTCATCTATGTTCTATGAGTGGTAATACAGTACACTGTAAGAAATATCTATCAAGATCGGTGTTCTTATAATAGATAGTGGTATTCATTATGCTAGTTTAATGGATGTTGTGATGGAGATAAAGGTGATGTCGAGAAGTGGATATGCGGATGATAAAGGCGAGGAGAGAACATAACGATGACGTCTACTGCATCGTCAAGAGGACGTGGCCTTGACACCGACGACGAATTGCTGAAATGACGACAGATGAAGCAAGGAGAATAATTCGGCCACGTTGTCGTATTTGTTTATTAAAAGTTTCGCTTGGAATCACTAGAAATTAAATCAGAATCTCTGGCAGATAAGCAAATATTCTTGCAGTCTTGGTAACAAGCTTATAGTTCGAATATAATTGAGTACGGTACAACTTAAAGGCATATAAAACAAATATTCTATAGGCATACTTGCAACTTGTATATACAGAGCGTTTCCGAACTCTACCTATAACGGCGGAATCCTAAGAGAATTCGGACGCCATAGAGACTCAATAGAATGCAAGATAAAAGTTTTAAAGTACTACTTGAGGATTGTGCATGGAGATCAGTCTCTTATTAGAGCGGTCTGTTAAAGGGAGCAACTCGAGAGGAGAGACCAAGTAACCTGGGCAGGTAGATTACGCAGAGGGTTGGAGGAAATAGGCATGGGATTTATAATCGGGGAAGATTGCAGGAACAAGCGAAATGTCTGGCGGAAAGTCAAGAAACGCTTGAAGGATATAGACAGGCAAATAACAGAAGGGAAATGTAGGGATAAGGTTGCTCTGGAGATCCAATCGATGATCAAAACAAATTGGGGGGCCGAACTTTATCTCTATGGAGATAGCAAAGAAAGTAGACTGGGTTTAATCTGGTTTCGTCTAGGAGCCTGGAGGGCACTTAAAACCGTCAACGAAGAGGGAGCGAGAATATTATGTCCTCTTTGCGGTAAAGGCGAGACATCACACTACATTTTGTCGGAGTGTGAAGCCACAGAAGCTCTGAGGAAACGATTCCTGCCAGAGACCTTCATTACATCTAGCAGGGGGCACTTGGCAACATACAATATGTTAAATAACGTTAAATGTTGTGACAGTGTGGGAAAATTTATGGCAAAAGTTCGACAGTTGAGGGTGGAACTGGCCGAGGGGGAGGGAGCCGAGAAAATAAGGGAAAGAGTTATTGATTAGTGTTGGAATGATGAAGTAATTAGTGGATAATGTTATTTTTGTATTTATTGTGTCTCTTTTTTTCTATTTGTATTTTATCGCGTGTGTATGTTTTTTTATGTATTACCTTTATATTTATTAGTTGGATTATTTCGTGCAGTCTCAATAAGGAATTGAATTGTTTATATATATATATATATATATATATATATATATATATGTTTCACTGTGGTTATTTTCTCTCTCTTTTCATATCTTACATTTATTTTATTTTTATTATTTTTGTGAAATTTGGTTTGAAGTTAGATTAGTTGTAATTGTGATAATTAATGATAACGGTAGTAATAATAATAACTGTTGTTTTACTATTTTATTATTAGTAGTATTATTTTTGTTTTCTTTGAAGATTCAAACTGTGCATAGTTACAGCACGAATGGCCGTACGGGCTCGTGCGAAGGATCTTGTGTACATGAGTTTGTATAATTTATCATGCATCAATAAATGCATCTATCTATCTATCTATCTATCTATCTATCTATCTATCTATCTATCTGTCTGTCTGTCTGTCTGTCTGTCTGTCTGTCTGTCTGTCTGTCTGTCTGTCTGTCTGTCTGTCTGTCTGTCTGTCTGTCTGTCTGTCTGTCTGTCTGTCTGTCTGTCTGTCTGTCTGTCTGTCTGTCTGTCTGTCTGTCTGTCTGTCTGTCTGTCTGTCTGTCTGTCTGCCTGCCTGCCTGCCTGCCTACTTTAACCCTCCTGCTACCAAGGATTTTCACAACTTACTACTACCAAAGGGTAACAATTACCCCATTAAAATCATATATCGATCTTAATATAAAAAAAATTATGTATTATTGACGATATACTTACAAAAATATATAATAATAATAATAATAATAATAATAATAATAATAATAACAATAATAATTTATTTATTTATTTATTTATTTATTTATTTATACTGGCAGAGATAAGGCCATAGGGTCTTCTCTTACACTCTACCAGGTCACAAAGTATACAAGCAGTGGCGATCAGCGCGTCTGGCCGCGAAACCAGGTGGCCCGGGTTTGAATCCCGGTCGGGGCAAGTTATCTGGTTGAGGTTTATTCCGGGGTTTTCCCTCAACACAATACGAGCAAATGCTGTGTAACTTTCGATGCTGGGCCCCGGACTCATTTCACCGGCATTATCATCTTCATTTCATTCAGATACTAAATAACCTGAGATGTTGATATAAGCTTAAAATAACCCAGTAAAAAAAAAGCAGTGAAAATTTAACAAAAAGTTAAAGAACAGAATGCTAACATTATGATGATGATGATGATGATGATGATGATAATAATAATAATGTTTTAAAAAATATAGAGTGATTCAAATGTCCTATTCCATTTCGTTGAAAACGATATCAACTTTCATGAACGAATACCTTCTATACAACCATGACCATCTCAAATATTTATTATAAAATAGAATACAAGAAAATATGTTCTAAAAGTAAATAGGTAAATAAATAAATAAATAAATAAAGTAAGAGAATGAATGAATGAATGAATGAATGAATGAATACAATTTATAAACCCAATAAAATAAATTTTAGTTCTTTGTTGAAATTCAAATATTTGAACACCACCTGTTCACTTACTTATGGTTTTTAAGGAACCCGGAGGTTCATTGCCGCCCTCACATAAGCCCGCCATCAGTCCCTGTCCTGTGCAAGATTAATCCAGTCTCTATCATCATATCCCACCTCCCTCAAATCCATTTTAATATTATCCTCCCATCTACTTCTCAGCCTCCTCAAAATTCTTTTTTCCTCCGACCTCCCAACTAACCATAACTACAAACCATAACACAGAGAAATAAAAAAAAAATAAAAAATTGGAAACAATAGGTCATATTGTTTAGTCAACTGTCCGAAGACAAGGTTTGAACCTCATAAGCGACACCAATAATGCATCATTCGTGAGGCAACTAGATCAGGAGATAATGGGGTAGTGTGGCCAGTTCCTGTCTCTCTCCATTGCATACACTCGCCGATTAGCTACATATTCCACTAGTCAGACTTCAGACACATACAAATAATTGTTCTTCCTCTGACACATATCGTGAAGTGAGATGTACTGCCTGATAATAGGAGGACATATCAGCCAGAACCTCAATCAGAGGTGCCAATAGATCATGATAATACAAATAACATTATAAAAATTGTTATAAATAACACAAAATAAAATAATTTATAAGCAAACTCAGAAATGAAGAAAATTAAGTTACAGATTGAATTTTATATCTTGAAATTTTTATGACTCAAACTACCAAGGGGGTAATAAGATCACCCCACATGAATAATGTGAATTATATCTTAAAATAGATTAATTATTTATGTTATTCTAAATTCAAAGTTTTAAAAAATGTATAACGGACAAACAAATACATAAAGAAATATGGAGAAAAATGAAAAGAATATTAAAATATCAGTGAGGTAATCCTCTTACCCTTTTGGTAGCAAGAGGGTTGTACCTAGGATGAATCTCGATGTTTTATGAGATAGAGGACACATCACAATTTCAAGTTATCGGAAAAACACGCGTGCTGAATCGTATGAAAGATCTATAAAACCAAAATTTTTTTAATTCTTTGATTTATCTTTTAGTTGTAAGAATATTTTTTTAACGTAAACGCACTTTTAACCCATTACCTAATGCCTATATCAGAGGATAATATCACCGTTTTTCTTCCTTCGGCAGATTGTCTTCAACTAGGATGCAGGAGAAAATTATGGTTCTAATACTTCAGAGGTGTTACCTACTGAACTGGACGGTTAGTGGACCCTTAACAGTTCGTTTCTACTAGCTGTTTCGAATGTTGAATATGGACAAAATTAGATAAATAATTTAAGGGAAAATAGTGAACATGAGAATTATTGTTCTAAAATATCAGGGATGCTGAAAACATTAATGTTCGTAAGAATTTTGAAATTAATTTCTGTAGCATAATAGTACTTTCTCCGTATTTAATATAATGAGGCAATAAAATTTTACCATTCAAACCTTGAAACCAAATCAGTCAAACTCTTCAAATACCCCACGAACGGCTCTGCAGTCAGATATTCGATATGGCTGCTGCCGCGACTAACGATATTGGAAACCGATTTCACCTGAATGTGCACATTACCTAGCCTTCATATATTTATGAATGCGATCGGCAATGAATCAATATTCCGTGAGATTCTATGTTTTTTCCTGCAACAGAATAAGAATATGGGTCCGTATTAGCAGCTGGTGACACTATATACAATGGAATTAATAATATAGGAATGTTCTATGACTTTATGTAATATATGTACTGTATATATGTACTGTGCAGTAATGCAGTGCATGTTACGTAATGTACAGTAATACAGTGCATAGTATTACCACAGTCTAGTACAGTCATGTCAATTGATGCCCATAGCAGCAAGCGCGTGATTTACAGCGGAAAGGAAAGAGACAGACGAAAGAGGTGGTATATGCCACTTGGCCGAGCTATATACAGTGATGGCCAGCACTGATTCAATAGATAAAGGGAAGAGAACTTATTAAAACTGTATCCATGTTAATTTTTAGATTTACCTGAGGAGTATAAGTGCATTATAAGAATTTAAGTTTTAATTTTAATGCTCATTTTTCACAAGTTTGATATTTTTAATCAAAAGAAATATTTTCTCAACTTTTGTTTATAGAAAAGTGAAATTTTCAGATATAGGCATATTTATTTAGTAGCCTTACAGAATGTTTTTGCAAATCTAATATGCCGTAAATACGTATTACTGAAGATAGTGTATTGGAAATTTTGAAAATATTCACATGGTAATTGTTTGTAAGGAAATGAATTAACAAAGTAACTACTGTTACATCATAAGCAAAAGATACGTGCCCATGTGTTTTAAAAATGTCAGATCTATAGCTTCAGCAGATTTCGAGAAAATAATTTAATATTCTGATGATAGGAAGTTGCTCACAAATATCACCTTAAAAGCATAATGCGATAAGAGTTTTGTTATGTAATATTAGTTACACTTAAAACAGATACAGTACCTAGGTAACTTTGCTTTGTACTGTAATATTGTTTTGATTAGTTTATTGATTACTTTTGTAAGGCTAAAGATACCATCAATATAAATTCCAACTTATCATGTCATACTCAATCTCTTTCTTTGGAATATCACTTTCTTTATGAATGATGTGTTTCATCCACGTAATACAGTAGAATATTATACTACTATGGAATTTAAGTGAATATTTCTTCTTAACTCTCTATTATGTTATGAAGATTTAAAACACAAGTGCAATATTAAGGAATCAGTGTTAGTACTTTTGTTTTACAGACATACAGACATACTTAGCGCTTGCTGCCCACGCACGACGTCAAGGTCAGAAAAATGCGCTTGCTTTGACATCATTGGTCTAGTATATACAGTCATGAAGCTCAATAAGTAGTAAATATGCATCCATAGATAGTTGCTAACCACTAGGATCGCTAATATCGTCTCATTACAGACAATGCGAAATGTACCGGCACGTCTATTGTTCCTAGCACCCTCACAACTCAAGCTTCGTGACTATATACTAGACTGTGGTATTACTAACAGCACCATCATGTCCATCGAAACCATTTCTAATACCGTTACATTTTGATCGCAAATTCTTCTATTACTAAGCTCTGTAAACGTTACCATTATGTTCGTGTCCCCACTAATTGAAGAATTGCACATTTTGATCCATTCCGTTTTCTCTGTTAAGGGAATTCTGGACTGTAAACACATTCATAATGTAGCCGTAATCTGATCATGGCTTAAGACAAAAATAATAAACTCAATATAAGAGAGACAAACTATGTCTCCATAGTAATAATTGAAATCTTCAATCTCGGAAATAACGAAGTTTTCACTGAATTTGTAGCTGGAAAAGGTCCAAACTCTCAGAGAAGTAACATATAAACTAATAAGTAAAATATCAATGATTAATTTAATATTTCAAACAATTCTATGCTAGAAAACTTCTGACGTGTTGTAAAAAGAAAAATCAATGATGAAATTCTGTGTGAAATGTAAGCCATTTTGAAAATTAACAAAATAGCTCAGTCGGCTAAGGAGTCGTTTACACGGATATAATGGAAATGGGCTGTCTATCGAGTTGCAGAAAGGACTTTTATTAAATAACTTTTCTCTTATTATGAGAAATGGGAAGAAAATATTGGCTTTCTTCCAAAGGCGAACTTCTGCTACGTCGGGACTAAGGCGTAACTCCAGTCCGGTGCACAGTGGATATTCAGGGAAAGCAATGTGATCTATGGTTCATTTGCCGTATACTGGCGTTACCGTGTTATTTTTCTGGCTCTCCGTACATTAAATTCATTAATATGTAAGTGCTTTTGTGTGTAGAAATCAACGAGTCGAACTTTAGAAGATGGTAATTAAATTTATGATTTTAGAAGCTGGTTTCTGTGACAATCTGTTTATTCAAGATTACTGACAGTGCCAGACACAGAAATATGAAATCTTTCTTTATTAGTACTGCCTGCCTGTCTGTCTGTCTGTCTGTCTGTCTGTCTGTCTGTCTGGCTGGCTGGCTGGCTGGCTGTTTCAGTGTTTTAATTTGTTGACAATTTTATTGATTATTTAATTCTTTATATATTCTACAAACCTTGCTTTCGCTCCGGTTTTTCAGTTATTGCGTACTATTAAATATTTTATTACTTCAATTACTATTCCACATTTCTTCCAAAATTTCCTTATTTTTTCCACAATTAGTCCTGTTCTCCACAATTTCGACATTTTCTCCACAATTTCCCTATTTTCTCCACAATTTAATTATTTTCTTCACAATTTCCTAATTTTCTCCACAATTTCCTTACTTTCTCCACACTTCTTATTTTCTCCACAGTTACCTTATTTTCTCTACAATTTTCCTACTTCTTTCAGTATTACAGTATTTTACGTCTTTTACCTCCACCATTCTCTTACTTCCTCCTTTCTCTTAAATCTCCTCCATTCTTAACTCCTTCACAATTCTCTTACCTCATTCACCGTTCTCTTACTTCCTCCACCTTTATCTTTCCTTTTCTATGGTTCTTTTACCTCTTCCACTGTTCTCACAACTCATTCACTATTCTCACAACTCCTCCGCCGTTCTCACAATCTCACAACTCCACAGTTTTCACAACTCCTCCACCATTCTTACAACTCCTCCACCGTTCTCACAATCTCACAACTCCACAGTTTTCACAACTCCTCCACCGTTCTTACAACTCCTCCGCCGTTCTCACAATCTCACATCTCCACAGTTTTCACAACTCCTCCACCGTTCTCACAATCTCACAACTCCTCCACCGTTCTCACAATCTCACAACTCCTCCACCGTTCTCACAACTCCTCCACCGTTCTCACAACTCCTCCACCATTTTCACAACTCCTCCACCGTTTTCACAACTCCTCCGCCGTTTTCACAACTCCTCCGCCGTTCTCACAATCTCACAACTCCTCCGCCGTTCTCACAATCTCACAACTCCTCCACCGTTCTCACAACTCCTCCCACAACTCCTTCATCGTTCTCACAATCTCACAACTCCTCCACCGTTCTCACAATCTCACAACTCCTCCCTTCTCACAACTCCTCCACCTTTCTCACAACTCCTCCACCGTTCTCACAATCTCACAACTTCTCCACCGTTTTCACAACTCCTCCACCGTTTTCACAACTCCTCCGCCGTTCTCATAATCTCACAACTCCTCCCTTCTCACAATTCCTCCACCGTTCTCACAACTCCTCCCACAATTCCTTCATCGTTCTCACAACTCATCCACTGTTGTATGAACTCCTTCATGGTTCTCACAATTCCTTCACCATTCTCACAACTCCAACATTCTCATAACAATTCCTTCACCATTCTCTCAGTCCTTCATCGTTCTCACAACTCCTTCAACATTCTCACAACTCCTTTACCGTCCTCACAACAGATCCTACATCGTTCCCTTCACCGTTCTTACAACAAGCCCCTTACAATTCTCATAAAACCCCTTCAGCGTTCTCATAAAAAATTCTTCACCGTCCTTTCGGCTCCACAATTATTTCCACCCTCCGAAATTATTTTATCTTAATCATCATAATTTCTCCACCATTATTTACCTTCTCTAACATTATGCTACTTCCTTCACCATTATGTCATCTCCTGCACCATTATTTACTCCCTCGACCTTTATTTTACCTCTTCTTCCATTATTTTAACCTATACTTTTAATAAATTTCTTCATTAGCCGCTCTCTACTTGGTTTCGCTCACTTCATTATTTCAGTTAAGTATTCGACCCGTGTTCTTCACTTCACTATTTTCAATTAAGATCTTTAGTTTTTGTATTTAATATTAATTTTGGTATGTCATTTATTTCGCCGAGACGTAGATGGGAGGATAATATTAAAATGGATTTGAGGGAGGTGGGGTGTGATGATAGAGACTGGATTAATCTTGCACAGGATAGGGACCGATGGCGGGCTTATGTGAGGGCGGCAATGAACCTTCGGGTTCCTTAAAAGCCATTTGTAAGTAAGTAAGCATGTCATTTATTTCTCCCTATCATTTGTTTTTCACTCATTTCGTTTCCTTTTATAAGTTATATTATTTCTACTTATTTCATTTATTAATTTCTCTGAATTAAATGTTTACTTGGAGTCGGTTCGTGTGTAGTCAGTGTACAAGTTCGATAACTTCGACAATAAAATAACATAGAATTCGCCAATTAAATTACTTGATGGAAATAATACATATAATATCCTCTGCAGTTCCTGGAAAGGGAAGAGCGGGTTTTCCAGTAACAAATCTGGAGTTTCATAATTCAGAAGACAAGACTTCGCTGTTTGTGATGAAATCAGAATTTAGGGGAATTAGTTAAACGTTTTCAATACCTAGTAATGTTCGAAATTCTGTTGTTTTTGTAACACGATGACGTGAGTAATCTGCGCTTACGAATGGAGAACTTCGACTAACATTTACATTGGGATCATTCCTTGTGAAGAATTGAATTCGTTGTAATAACAAGAACATTTTTCAGTAACAGTGATTTATTGCAACTAACGAGATTGAACCGCGCCTGGTTTCTCTGGTTTAATTTGATGTGCCTTGTTCATTCTTCCTTTGGTCTTCTGTCAACATACTTTAGAAAGAATGACAACATTTTACGTAGAAAGGAGGAGAGAAAAGATTAATAGCAGAGTACAAGGAACAAAGTGTGAACATCGCCTAGAGTTCCAAAAGCTGTTAGAAAAATTAGTTCATGTTCGGCTTCGTAAACAGCTTCCTACCAGGGGACGCTGGCTCGGTACCATCTCATCACGAATCAGAGAAATGTACAAAGACGGTGACGTCACAGCGTAGGCACAAAGGGCTTTTTGGAATGGTTTTTCTATGATTCTTGTTATTGCAAGTGATAGAAAAATTGCTTGCCGTCTGAAAGGACACGGTTCCGGCCCCTAAAAAGAAGTATTTTTCTCTCGCACAATTTATTGTTTCTCTGAAAGGGAGGAAGAAGTTTTCTCTTTTCTTCAGAGGATTAAATGGACGTAGTTCTAACATTTCCTTGAAATTTTACTTTATATATTAATGTTTCTATGTGTAATAAGTGTGTATTTTTTACATCTGTTGTTCTGCTAATATTAATTCTGTGTCTGAAATGGAACAATTTGTAAAGAGCACTTCCTTACTTGAACGATAATAATTGTACGCGAACGTTTCTCAGCCAATAAGCAAGCTTAAGGGGAGAATATGGTATTTTTGATGAAAAAAAGACTAAATTAAAAAAAAATTCTTTAAAGTACTCTGTGATATGTGTGGATCGCCATTTTTAAACTTCCTGCATTATGGATTTTTAAATCACTCTCCCACTTTTATTGTTGTTTCCGGTAAATTAAATTTTCAAAAAATTGTTTTTTTTTCTTTAAAATACCCTTTGATATGTGTGTGGAATGCATTGCATAACATTTTGTGGGTATTTGTGCCCTTATCGGATGTTGAGACGTCATTTTTAAACTTCCTGCGCTATGGATTTTTAAATCACACGCCCGCTTTTATCGGTTTCCAGTAACTTAATTTTTTTTGCTACATTACCAGACAAAATGAATATAATTTCTGAACTATTAAAGATATATGCATGAAATTGAGAACACACAATCTTTAGACTATTAGGAAACTTTTCTCTGTAACAGAATTTTGTTAATTGATTTCATTTTAAAAATACGTCCATTTGTTTGCAAGAAAGGAAATCTGAAAATTGTCATTAAATTTTAATTGTTTATTTTACAAACGTAGGGACTAATATCAAAATTCTGCTACGGACAGTTTGTAGAACATACTTTTGCAAATACATTGCAAAAACTGTTTGAATCTATCTTTAAAAACGATTTAGATATATCCGTTTTAGTACAATCCTGCATTGGGTATATTTTTTTCAAATTTGGGCCCCCAAATAATTTTTTTTCAAAATATTTTTATTTGGTTGAGTTACCACAGGTATGAGCTCTCTACATACAAAAAATTAATAATTTACACCAAATAGGAAAAAAGTCTTAAAAAATACCATCCTCTCCCCTTAATGATACCCAATTGATCAATGAGAACTGTACTATATTCACTACCATATTACATTTTTACTACATCACACTACTTTTGACCAATAAAACGTTATGGAATGACGTGTTTCAACCAATCATGGCTTCTTATCCTACAATTTTTATAATCTTCCTAGCATTTGCTTTTATCACCTCCCTAGTATTTGTTTTATCACCTCCTTAAAATTCATTTCTTTGTTTCTAACATTGTATTTTCAATAATTGTACCTTTTAAAATGATTCATGTTTATTTCATCACCCTTAATTAAAACTTTTCTATAATTTATCTTGTTTATATTATTTTGTTATGCTTTAGCTTCTGCTGTATGAGATTATGGATAGTCATGTATCATAAATTTATTTATTATTTATTTATTATTTTGCTAATAATTGTAACATAAAATATAATATATACAGAAAAACTTTAGCTCGCCCCTGAAAGAGTAGAACTCGTGTTCAGGGGCGGATTCCTGAATTGAAATTAATAATTATACAATACAATTTGTCTTATGTCTACTGTGCAATTATAGTACATAAATTTAAATTTACAATTTTTCAATTTTTATAAAATCCATACATAACTTTTTAAATTTAATACTAGAACTATTAGAATTGACAAGATTAGGATATTTAAATATAAATTTGTTATATTATATTCTCGGACCTATAAATTACTACTATGATTAAATACTGGAACAGTGTTGCATTTTGGTTCAAATAATCTTAAAGAATTCATACCTTTTGTTTCATAACTACGAGAATACAATTCAAAATTATTTCGATTTTTATGTAGGAATTTTATTAATACAATTATAATAAATTTGTCTTACGTTAAGTACATTAAAGTCTAGAAACAAATTTGGAGATGGAAAATCAATAGGTTTATGAAGACATATTTTAATTATTTTCTTCTGTAATAAATAAAGTGGATTAAAATTGGATTTAAAAGAGCTATCCCATCCTATAATTCCATACATAATTACCGATTGAAATAAAGTTAAAGTTATTGTACGCAATAAACTTAATGACAAGTAATTCCTCAATAAAACAAAATAATATACTATTTTACGTAATTTATTACAAAGTTAATTAATGTGTTGGTTCCATTTTAAATGATTATCGAAAATTATACCTAAATACTTAACTTCAGAGGACTCCCTACTAATCGGACATTTACACTGTATAAGACAACAATCAGAATTATGTAATTTAATACTTAATATAGTTGTAGGAGGTTTGTTACATTTTTCAGATAATGAGAATGGAATAATTATGGTTTTATTTTCGTTGATAGAAAGATAATTTATGTCAAACCATTTTTTTTATTAATTTAAGCCCATTATTTGAATTATTATTATTAAATTGTTTAATATATATTGATAATTGAAGTGGAATGCAAATGTTTTAATAAAAATGAAATTGAATCAGTCACTCGTAATCAGTGCACCTCTGTACATAGTGTTGGACATTGCACCATTGTCACTTATATTGTGAGGGTAAGCCACCAAAGGAGAACAGAGAGGTAGAACTTAAACTGAGAAGGATTCAATCCGGCATCGGAATTTGAATTCGATGTGGCTTGGTGGATAAAGCGTCAGCACGTATAGCTGAAAACCCAGGTTCCAAAGTTATCCAGCAATTCTATTTAAAGTGTTCTCGGAAAAAAAAAAAACTCAACCAGATAACTTGTCCTAACCTGGATTTGAACCAGAGTCCAATAGTTTCATGGCCATTTATGCTAACCTTTACTCCACAGCATGAACTAATATACATGTATTAATTCATTTGCAATTTAAAACATATCGTCGTTGTTCCTACAATAACTCCTATGTGCAAAATATACAATTTTTCAGTAGGAAGAAAATAGTAATATGCGTTACAAGAGCGGTATGTTGAAGTTTTCATGTTCGAGGAAAAGTTTGAAAAAGCGAAACGTAGTTGAGCTTTTTTAATTTCCGAGAATTGAAAGAAAACATACCGCTCGTGTATCGTACATTGTTTTGTGCGAAGATCGTTTATTACATACCTGAAAGAGGAATTTCTAATTAGTTGCAATGAAATCTCCATCTTGGTTTCTGTTCAATGACGGCAAATATGCAAAACAAAAATATCTATCTTCAACATTGTTGCTTTAAAATGTTTTCTGTGTTTACTAAACTCCAGCAGGCCTTGATATACGTCTGTCTTTTTTTCCCCCAGTCTATGCTGAGTCTGGAATCTTGTTGATTTTTTCACGGCTTCCTTAATGTTACTTGCATCACGAATGCAGTAACTTTAGTAGAGTTGTAGAGTTTACTTAATTTTTGCAAATGTTTAAAAACAATAATTAACAGTGCAATTTAGGTGAAATTGCAGTGGCAAGTTTCCAATTTATAATTATTACTATATTGAACGTCCCTAAAAATAATATGTTAAAAGCCTAAAGCAGTAAAATCAATATGTCACTTAAGCGGTAAGAAGAGGGAAATTGTTGTGTGTGTTAGGTTGGGAATACTGAATGTGGAATTTTAGACTTTCCGCGGATTGGTTTTGTGCGGAAACCAAGCAAATACGTACGATCTCGCACAAAATACATTATTTATTCATCCTATGGCAGCCGTACGTAGGAAACTGTGAATTCATACATTTTCGAAACAAAGAAATATAATTACATATAGGAGATTTTATTATTTGCTGTATCACTATTTAAGTTATATAATAGAGCAAAAATCTCAAAATCGATAAATATGACGCATAGGAGTTATTGCAGGAACAACGACGATATATTATAAATTATTTGCAACAAATGTACTGACGCTCCACAATCACTTATGCATGTATGCTCCTTAAAATTAAATTAATGAACCAATTAAATGACACTATCTACAGTAACAGCACAATTGCTGACAGTTTTCCGGTAATTTAATTGAGTTTAACGAATGTTTCCTGTCATGATAATTATTTCATGACAAGAAACATGAATTTAAAAGCTATTTTGCAAGTGTGAAATACGGCTAGGTAATTCCTATGCGAACAAATTGGTCCTATTACATTAGTGCATTCAAATATTTTTTCTGTGAAAGCAAAGATTATAAATCAGGCTCCAGCAAATATTAAATTTCTAGGTAAACATTTGAGATATTATTAACAAAACACTGTATCCATAAGTAGATTTTTATGTATATTTTTCAAACTATTAATTTTACTGTGAAATCATTTTCGGTAAAACAGTGTACGCATTGTTCGTTTCTCCTCTACCGTCACCGCTTGCTTTTCTCTTTCTTCTACCTCAAGTAGGTAGGCCTAGTAATCAGCTTCCCTTCTCCCACCAGCATCCACTATCTCTGGATCTCGTCTGTTACGGAATATAGTAAGTTGACTGTCGCAGTAATCAGTACACTGAAGCTTTCCTTCATTTATTTCTTTTAGTGATCGCTTGTGATAAATCCCCTACAGCTTCATTTTTATTCTTTCTTTATTTTAACATCCATATGCTGTCATGTTTGCTTAGTGCCTCTTATTAACCGTTAATAATTTCCTTATTTTCTCCACAATTTTCTTATATTCTCTACAATTCCGATGTTTTCTTCACAGTTCCGATGTTTTCTTCACAATTCCGATGTTTTCTCCACAATTCAGATATTTTCTCCACAATTCCGATGTTTTCTCTACAATTCCGATGTTTTCTCCACAATTCCGATGTTTTCTCCACAATTCCGATGTTTCCTCGACAATTCCGATGTTTTCTCCACAATTCCGATGTTTTCTTCACAATTCCGATGTTTTCTCTACAATTCCGATATTTTCTCCACAATTCCAATGTTTTCTCTACAATTCCGATGTTTTCTCCACAATTCCGATATTTTCTCCACAATTCCGATATTTTCTCCACAATTTCGATATTTTCTCCACAATTCCGATATTTTCTCCACAATTCCGATATTTTCTCCACAATTCCGATATTTTCTCCACAATTCCGATATTTTCTCCACAATTCCGATATTTTCTCCACAATTTCGATATTTTCTCGACAATTCCGATATTTTCTCCACAATTTCGATATTTTGTCCACAATGCCGATATTTTCTCCACAATTCCGATATTTTCTCCACAATTCCGATATTTTCTCGACAATTCCGATATTTTCTCGACAATTCCGATATTTTCTCGACAATTCCGATATTTTCTCGACAATTCCGATATTTTCTCGACAATTCCGATATTTTCTAGACAGTTCCGATATTTTCTCGACAATTCCGATATTTTCTAGACAGTTCCGATATTTTCTCGACAGTTCCGATATTTTCTAGACAATTCCGATATTTTCTCGACAATTACGATATTTTCTCGAAAATTACGATATTTTCTCGACAATTCCGATATTTTCTCGACAATTCCGATGTTTTCTCGACAATTCCGATGTTTTCTAGACAATTCCGATATTTTCTCTACAAATCCGATATTTTCTCGACAATTCCGATATTTTCTCGACAATTCCGATATTTTCTCGACAATTCCGATATTTTCTCGACAATTCCGATATTTTCTCGACAATTCCGATATTTTCTCGACAATTCCGATATTTTCTCGACAATTTCGATATTTTCTCCACAATTCCGATATTTTCTCCACAATTCCGATCGTTATCGACACGGGTCTATAAAACGAAGAAATAGTATTGGTTCAAGTTTGGAGTCACCGACAATTTTAATTTTTTAAATTACAAATTTGTTTTTCGTATGTCTTGCAAAGTTGTATTAATGTGGCGATGTCTCTTACATTATATGCTAGAATTGTAGTAAATAACAACCCCCCTCCCATACAGTACTCTCATCTGTAAATAAAACTGACTGTCTCGGCATTACTCTTGAATATGACACACGAACAAATCTCCGTCAACAGATCATTCCCTGGTTAGCGTAGGTTATTGCACATCGAGAGCAGCCGGAATGATTGCAGTCCTGTTCCATAATGTTATGGATTCTATGCCGTGCAGAATGAGGGTAATTATTGTTGATAGATGTTTTGTGGAGAAGATACTAGTTCTTGCCACAGGCCTTTTTGTTTGTATTTATTTATATTTGATGTGCTTTCGTCTTTTAGAAAATGAAACAATTATATTTTTTATACAGGCCAGGTCTCGCCTATTAATAGCCCACAGGTGATAGGAAATAATATTTTCACAACAGGTATAAGGAAGTTTATTAACAAATGTTATTAAACATTTAAAATAAATCATTTAAAAAGTAAAATAAAACAAAATTACTGTACCGGGAGGCGAACTCAGAACCTATGGCATGCAAAACTGACATTTTACCTCTACGCCACACATACCTCATAAGGTTGACTGCATTGTAGGCAGATGTCTTTCAATAAATAAACATCATAGTAATGTCTGCAAGTGCAGTTCGTTTACACGTGTAAACCACAAGGTAGAATTTTACATTTCTAATGACCAAGGGTCGGCCCAGTCTTTTTGCCATGGAGTGTACATAGACTACCATTCTCCGTTTACGGTATATGACAATTCATTATTATTTTCTTAATCTTCAAGACTAAATTTGAATTGCTCTAACTGGTGGAGAATTAATGTTCCCGCCGACGTATGAGATGCTGCATTTTTCTGCACTGTACTGATTGATTGCGTCGTTTAAATTAAATGCTCTTTAGATGCATTTGTGTTCATCCTTATAAATGGCTACTTTAAGTTTGCTTCTGAGACAGTAGGAACAAATGAAGGGTTCAGAGCCATAGTGGGCCAAGTGCCATTTATTAAAAAAAAAGAAGAAAGCAAGGGTTAAAGTTTAGTGAATACCATAATTTAATGAAGATTGACATATCATTTAGTTTTAATGTGTATACTTTGTATTACTTGCTATGTGTTTCCATTGAAAATTATGGTAATAACTTAATTTTAACTCTTGTTTTCTACGGTTTAGTAAATTGCGCTTGGCCCACTATGGTTCTGAACCCTTCAAATGTAAACTGCGCTATTTGTAAGGTCATAAATCTTCAGTTAAGTAGCAAATACGGTGAATGTAGAAACCTTACAAGAAGTCAGTAATTACAAAATGCTATTTGGTTCTCTTCTACAATTGAATTGAATGTTACACAAACATATTCCTATTGCTTCTTGTTGCTTGAAACTTCGGAATCTTCGAAATATGTTTTGAGCGATTATGCACATACAAAGAGTGATGGTAACTTTGTAGATGAATTTCTATGTTGCCTATATGTTATTTCACCACCTTGGATGCTATCAACATCACGTATTTGCTTAGAGATTTTAATCTTTCCCCGACCATATTCCCTTGAAACGTCAGTGCTTCATAAGAAGGGGTCTTATGTAATTACAATTCTATACTCCGTTCCACAATGTCTGATAGGAGGTGTAACCATTGCTGGCACAGAAAGAGAGAAGTATAATTGCTATTCAACCAATGGCAGAAGAGGCCTCATTCCAAGTTTACCTTGAAGTTGGGTGGTCTGAAGCGTTCTACCCCCACCCAACTTCAAGACGAGCGTGGAATTGGACCTCTGCCATTGGTTGAATAGCAATTATACTTCTCTCCTCCTCTGCCAGCAATGTTTATATCTCCTGTCAGACATTATAGAACGAAGTATAGTATACAGGAGTTATGAACACTGTTTGACTTTTTTAAAAGCTTCAGTGCCGTCACTGATCTGTGTTTTAAACTATAAATAAAGTTTTAAATGCAATGAAATAATATCACATTTCATAATGGAAAAAGTCTTTGTGTCAGTACGAGGAAACATAATATCTCTGTGTTTGAGATTTTCAGTAGTTATCTCAGGGATAATTCAACTAATATCGTTTTTAAACCAGTAGGCTATAAGCAGGATAATGTTGTCTTCTGTGAGCGGAAGCAAGCACGATTTTGGGCTGTCTGTTTGGCCCATTGATTAAAAATATTTTTGACATGGTCCAGTTTAAAGCGCAAGACCTCATTCAGTACAGTAGCATAAATGAGTAACGTGAGTGAGTGAATGAGTAATTAATTAAATGAATGAGTAAATGAGTAAATAAATGAACCGAATAAAGTAAATAACTTAAATAGTTAAAGAAAGAACAAATGAATGAGTGAATAGAGGAGTTGAAGAATGAATAAATGACTAAATAGCGGAATGAAAAATGCATGAAAAAGGGAAGGAAGAAGGAAAGAATAAATGAGTGAATAGAGGAGTGGAATAATGAATAAATGAGTAAAGTAAGAGAGTACATGAGTAGGCCTAATTAATTGAGTAAGTAAGTAAATAAACAGAGTGAAGTAAGTAACTTAAATAGTTACAGAAAGAATGAATAAATGGCTGAGTGAGTAAAGTGAGTTAGTGAATGAGTAAAGTGAGTGAGCGAATGAGTAATTAATTAAATGAATAAATAAATGAGTAAATAAACCGAGTAAAGTAAATAACTTAAATAGTGAAAGAAAGAGAGAATAAACGAATGAGTGAATAGAGGAGTTGAAGAATGAATAAATTACTGAATAACGGAATGAAAAATGCATGAAAAAGAGAAGGAAGAAAGAAAGAAAGAAAGAAAGAAAGAAAAAATAAATGAATGAGTGAATAGAAGAGTGGAAGATTGAGTGAATGAGTAAAGTGAGTGAGTGAATGAGTGAGTAAAGTGAGTGAGTGAATGAGTGAGTAAAGTGAGTGAGTGAATGAGTAATTAGTTAAATGAATAAGTGAGTAAATAAACCGAGTAAAGTAAATAACTTAAATAGTGAAAGAAAGAAAGAAAGAAAGAAAGAAAGAAGGAAAGAAAGAAAGAATAAACGAATGAGTCAATAGAGGAGTTGAAGAATGAATAAATGACTGAGTAGCGGAATGAAAAATGCATGAAAAAAGGAAGAAAGAAAGAAAGAAAGAAAGAAAGCAAGAAAGCAAGAAAGAAAGAATAAATGAATGAGTGAATAGAGGAGTGGAAGAATTAATAAATGAGTAAAGTGAGTGAGTGAATGAGTGAGTAAAGTGAGTGAGCGAATGAGTAATTAATTAAATGAGTAAGTAAATGAGTAAATAAACGGAGTAAAGTAAATAACTGAAATATTTAAAGAAAAAGAGAAAGAAAGAAGGAAACGAAGAATAAACAAATGAGTGAATAGAGGAGTTGAAGAATGAGTAAATGACTAAATAGCGGAATGAAAAATGCATGAAAAAGAGGAAGGAAGAAAGAATGAATTGATGAGTAAGTGAGTGAATGAGTAAAGTGAGAGAGTAAATGAGTAATTAATTAAATAAGTAAATGAGTAACTAAATAAACCGAGTGAAATAAGTAACTTAAATAATTAAAGAAAGAATAAATGAATGAGCGCGCGAGTAAGTAAAGTGAATTAGTAAATCAGTAATTAAGTAGGATAAAGAATGAATATATATAATGAATGAATGAATGATTAATGAAATTAAGGAATGAATGAAGAGTGGATTGGAAGAATGGAGTAGTTGAATGGTGGTATGGATGGATGAATGGATGGATGGATTAATGGAGACTACGGATGGATAAATGAACGGAAGGGAAGAATGGTAAATGGATGGATGAGTGATTGACTGATGAATGAATTAAGGAATTCACTTGTGTTAAATTAATGAAGAAATGGATGAATAAACAGTGGATGACGAAAAGGGTAAATGGATGGATGGATGAATGACGGAGTGAGCGAATGGATAAGTGAAAAAACAGAATTCGGTCACTCACTTTACTCATTCACTAACTCACTTTACTCACTCAGCCATTTATTCATTCTTTCTGTAACTATTTAAGTTACTGACTTCACTCTGTTTATTTACTTATTTACTTACCCAATTAATTAGGCCTACTCATGTACTTTCTCACTTTACTCATTTATTCATTATTCCACTCCTCTATTCACTCATTTATTCTTTCCTTCTTCCTTCCCTTTTTCATGCATTTTTCATTCCGCTATTTAGTCATTTATTCATTCTTCAACTCCTCTATTCACTCATTCATTTATTCTTTCTTTCTTTAATCAGGCGAGTGAATAAATGGGTTCATTTGAATAAATGATAGCGTGACTGTTAATAAATGTGTGTATTGCATTGCATTGCATTGGAACCAAATTAAACGGGAATTGCAGTCTAGGCCTCATAATTGTAGGTGACAAAGGATACAAGTCTTTTACGAAAAAGGGAAAGTATAGGACTATAAAAATAACACAAAAATATATAGCTTATATACAGTTCGTTTTCAGGTTAGAACAAAATTGTGTAATTCAATAAATATTAACGGAAAGATATGCTGGTTAGGCTATCCTCCACCTTTGGTGAGGTAAATGAGTAGTAGTTCTGGGCACTATAAGGAATGTTGCTATACGGGTTATTGTGTTTAATATATAAATCCGCAGCAGAAAGTGAAGTTTTATTCCAGCACCAATGAAGTGCTCGCACATGCAGCCATTAGCTATTTACGAGATGCACTTGCTCGCCGCCTCGACTAGACTGTACCTTCTTGTGTATTCTGTTTCGTGATTATGTGATGACTTAACGACATGTGCTATAGGGCCGCTTGCAATTTCGATTGTCATGTAAGGACGCAAGTTTACGGCCGCTTTTGTACACAATTATTTATGGGTGCGCTGTTGTTACGACCTGTTCATAATGAGAATGAAAACCACAAAACCTTCTCCCACCCCTGCCGGGCTCTATCTGCGTGTCAACACTAACATACAACTGACTGGCGCCACTAACCAAATGTTAACAGTCATGACTTTTCCGCGAATATACGACTCCCAAAATGGCGACTCCATGGTAAACAAGAGGTACAAAAGGTGTACAATGTACACTGAAGTTAATAGGAACAATTAAACACGGTTAAAATTTAATTCAGAACTTCAGTAACAATTCATTGTGATAGACGAGTTGGTAGATAGAACCCAGTTGTACTACGACGGACATTGTACAGGTAACTTCACCAGTACGTTAAAATCCGCCCCTTTGGGTGAGAGTGTACGAAATAAAGCGCTTGTTTGAATTTTTCTCATGTATATTAACGCAAAGACCTAATTATTTCATTTTTATAGTCTGGTATTAATAATAAATGAGTGATAGGCCTACGTAATTTCTAGACAGTGGATGCGGGATGACTTATCGTTGAATTTAGGTGCACATTTACTATATGTTACATTTTTTCATTCAGACCATTGCCTCAACAGATTTTAAACGTAAACAGAAGACGTCAACATGCTACTGTATCTCCGTACAGGCAGAAGGAAAAGAAAAATAACGTACTGTAGTAGTGTAGCACATACCTTGCAAGTTCAGTCCTCGTCATCATTGATGCAATTACCAGCATTGCAGTAAACGACGATATATTCTCGTAAGTTGTCGAAGCTGAATCGTCTTCGCGAGAATTTCTGAAGAAAAACTCTAAAATGGGGATCACTCAATCTCTTTAGAGGAATATTTGCACTGAGCATCATGTTACACGTGTCGTTTAGACCCGCACAACTAAATGATGATGGTTCCTCAGATTTCATTTGAACGCATTTCCTGTGCGATCTACTGTTGCAATGTTTCTCTATAGCCTGAGTTGTTCTGGTTTTTATTTCAATTTTACATACATTAGGCCTACACACGAAATTGTCTTCGTTAATACATAAAATGTCACTCTCATACTTCTCAATTGCATTTCGTATCTCTAAGCGAATTTAATGTTTTGACTTCGACATTATGAATGGATCAGCACTACACTATTCAACTCGTACTAAATACTTGAGCAGGATAACACAACTGCACACATTGCGTTGCAATGTGGACCGGGGTTCCTTCGTTATGTACGCTGCTGTACTCTTGGACGGAGGAGGGACCCGAAGGCTTGCACTGCAGCCTGAGGCTTATTGTGCTTACCACTTCTATGAGTGAATGATTAGGTAGCCGAACTGCTGCGCTCTTGTACAAGTACAGCACGCCGCAACGTGAACTTAGCCCTGGCTATTGTATGGATGATGATGATGATGATGATGATGATGATAATTGTGAATTAGTGATGGCGAAATGAATCCAAGGTCCAACGCCGAAAATTACTTAGCAATTCTACTTCATTTGGTTGAGGGGAAAACCCCGAAAAAATTCAAACCAGGTAATTTGTCCCAACCAGATTTGAACCAAGGCTCGCTTGTTTTATGGCCAGACGTGCTGACAATTATTCCACAGCGGGGACTCGACTCATGTTACTCCGCCTTACGCCCCTATTAACATTTAGTTTACGAGCTTGCTCAACGAGTAGTTCATATAACATACTTGGAATTGTGGTTGATACAAAGCTAACGTGGAAACAATATATTATTATTAGGTTATTTTACGACGCTTTATCAACAACTCAGGTTATTTAGCGTCTGAATGAGATGAAGGTGATAATGCCGGTGAAATGAGTCCGGGGTCCAGCACCTAAAGTTACGCAGCATTTGCTCATATTGGGTTGACGGAAAACCCCGGAAAAAACCTCAACCAGGTAACTTGCCCCGACAGAGAATCGAACCGGGGCAACCTGGTTTCGCGGCCAGACGCGCTAGCCGTTATTCCACAGGTGTGGACAACAACATATTGAGCATTTAAGCAATAAATTATCCAGGATTTTATATCTTTTAAAATTGTTTAAAGTGATTTTACCATTAAAATATATTAAGACTGCCTATTACGCCTATTTTAAGAGCATATTTTAAAATATATTTTATTATGGAGCAACAGCACTCATGCCATAATAGTACATTATGCAACGACCCTATAATGAAGGTAATTAAGAAGTGAGTATGGATATTTATGAAACGAGCGCAAGTGAGTTTCATAATTTTCATACGAGCTTCTTAATTACCATTATAGGCGCGTTTCATACGACTTTTTATGCTCGACCATATTTCTAACTTGATATTATTAATTTTATTGTATCTGACCTGGAGCAATGTCCCGTATGTTGCGAGATGTGCGCAGACGCGAAAGTATTGATTTTTTCCGAGGAACAGATGTGCACATTGACCTTGCTAGGCCATAAGAACCTACAGAGATAACATTGAAATAAAATTAGACATTGAAAAACGAGATGACAAATTGAATTTATTTGAATATTATTTACAATTAACGCTAATTATTATAGTAACAGAACATAACCTTCTGCGACAGTATTGGATTTCCAGCCTCCGTGACTTTTCGCTAATTCTCTTTCGATTGCATATCCGAGAATAACCGATACTTGCGGTTTTATAACGGTAGAAAGCTGACCTGTCATTGGCTGAACAGTTGTAACCTGAGTCGTCATTGGCTGAAAGACCTGACCTTTAATGAGTAGGTGTACTTTAATGACATGCATTAAAGGTCTGCTACCAGGTGTATAATTACTACATTTCGGCATGGTCGAGCATAAAGACTTTTAAATTACAGAAAAAGGCCATCAGGATTATTACCAATTCTCAATATCATGAACATTGTCGTACTTTATTTACTAACGAGAAGATACTGTTACCAGTTTATTTATTTTTGAATTATTAATGCACGTGAAACAAAATTTTAATAATGACACTTTTAGGAAAGATTGTTCGGCTACAAGTATCACTCACAGAACAGGAGTGGTAGGCACAATAAGAGCCTGAGGTGCAGTGTAAGCTTTCGAGTCCCTCCTCCGTAAAATTGAGAAAGGAACATTTTTGTGTAAGATACGAAAAAATGTTCTTTTTTATTTTATTTTTTTGTAAAAACTCAATCCTAGTGTCTCTTAAGGAAAGTATCTCCTTCATTTCTCTAAAGCAGTTGTTGCCGAACACCACAAAATGGTGACGTAATAGAAATGCAACCCACACACTACTACTACAGAGAGAGATTGAATAGATGTGTCCAGAAGTATTGCAGTGAATGACAGTGCACGGGCAAGAAGAGGGGGGGTATGATGCCATACTTGAGTGGAGTCAAGGGCAAAACTTTTGCAGATCACTGCTTTAAAACAACTATGGTCTATCCCAGGAATCTGTGGAGCAACTTCGCGTTTATGGTGGCGGAGTCTATCTGTGCCAGAGTGTATTGCGGGCAGCATCAGCTCGAAGCCGCTAAGGGGTAAGATGTTTGTGGTAGAAGGTAGAGTAGCCTATAGTTCAGATAGAAATGATCCCCTCTCTGCAAGCGATTGCTAGCTTCGGTGAGCCATCTTCCCTCAGAGCGGTCATTGGCCCTAGCCCTCCCACATACCACTTGCGCAGAGATCTTGTTTCGGCTTTCTACTCTACAGATTTCTGGAACGGAACATACAAGTGAGTGATGTGTCATTTCTTAAGCAGATGCTGAAAATGTTTGGGAAGAGAAGCATACGATTTCAAAATCTCCTCTCTTAATTTGGGCGAGAAAATGACATTTAAACCGTTTATATTTAATCATACTCTACATTAACAGATTGTGGTTTATTGAATCGCGGAAACTGCGGTTCTCCGTGCCGGTAGCTTGCTGTAGAGCGCTCGCCAATAGTCAGTTTCCCATTTCCGGACGGAAGATGGACTGTTCATTCGATATTGAAAGGTTAATGCGGTCAATATGGCACGAGGTTAGTGTTAAGTCCAGGTGGGATATACCGACCCAGTCTGTGTGAGAGAGATCGAGATCGCCACTACTTCTTGAGGGGAATTAAGAGTGAAATCTTCAACTTGCGTTTTTTTTTTTTTTACTGTGGTGACCAAATTTTTATCAGAGATTTCTCCTTATACCAGTTTTCAAATATGTACACAAATCAGTTTTTAGTTATGATTTTTTTTATTTTTCTCTACTCGCGTACAGATAGAAATTTGAACTATAATTTCTTGTACACAAACAAACAGAAATTGGTGTGAATTTCATCATGTCGTAATCATGAAGAAAAGTCTCCGCTGAAGACTCACAATATAATTTCCATGTCTCATGTTCTTGTGCAATTATCACCTGATCGTCTGCAAACAATAATGTATAGGCTACAACATATTTATTGATTCATCTCCAACAGGTATTCCCATTTCTGAACATTTCCTGGTCTAGTTTGATAATGCTACATCCTCGACGAAGGCCCTTTGTTACTCTAAATTCTTCTGACCTAGATTTTGCTATTTTCACTTTAGACACAGCATTCTTATATACATTTTTTATTGCATTAATAATTCTTGTGTCAATTTCCATATCGAATAATGTCTCCCATAATTTTTTTAGTGTACAGTGTCGTAATCCTTTTCTAATAATCAGAGACCGGAACTTTGGCAGAATGCCTTTTTAAATATGTTAAATCTATCTTCATTTTGAAAGTATATCTGTGCGAATTATACCTTTGTGATTGAAACATAACAGTTTTATGTTGCCTCATTCTGCCTTTTTTAATATGAATGCCTAATTTACAAAACAAATGCTTTGTTTTTGCCTTTATTTGACTATCTATCTATTGGTTATTAATTATTAAAAATTGCCTACAGGTATATTTTAATTTATTTGTATAACTGCTACAATGAAAGTGACTTCACCGAATGTATATTATTGTCTTTCAGTCAGTTCATATTCTCTTTGCAACAATGAGTGCTGCCGTGCAAAAATGTACAACAGTAAGCGTTTTAATTATCGATTGTGTTTATTTGACAAGGCAGCAATGAGTGGGGTCTAACGTTATTTTTAACGGTTATTTTTCTTTCAGTTTTCATTGCGACGTTGTTGTAGCTAGCTAAATATTTCATATCGCAACATATCAGTACAACCAAGGCTACTGGGAAGAAGATTTCTTTGCTTCCAATAGTAATTGCAACATCGAGTCGAAAATCTCAATTTGCATTCGACTTGTGTAAAGCTTTTCTTGCTGCCGAAATCCCTTTGTGGAAAGTGCAAGGTTGTGGGTGTAGTGCAAGGTTTTTGTAATTGCCTTTTATTGCGTATTTTAGCTATTTGGTGCCTTTTGCCTGCCTATTTTAATGATTCGTAATGCCCAAACTTCCCGTCTCTGCTAATAATAATACTAATAATAGTAGTATTAGTATTAGTAGTCCTTATTAAACACAAGTAATTATGTATAGTAGTGGCAAAAAAACCGGACCGACTCTTGCAGCTGCTTTCAGAGCCTTGTTCACTCCAGAGCCACGATAGACTGGTAACTAAGACTTTCGTGGTTCGAATCCTGCCTGGAAAAGAACCTTTTTTTTCCTTATTCAAATTTATTCCCAATACTTTTCGATTGCAGCGATATTTTACTACTTAATTAACTTATTCCCAGAACGTGAATTTTACCAGCTTATTTTCTAATGGCTTTCGAAATGGACTACGTCAGCAGTCTAAACTACAACAATTTCAATAGATTACTCACTATCTTATGAATGCGGGCGTGGCATGCGCAGTGGCTCATTTCGGGGACTTTGATTATTCCGTCGCACAGTGTGAAATGTCGCCAATCTAGCTGGCCAAAAATATTTGTCGCTTCTATAAGCACGAGTAGTAATGTTTTATGTTACAATAACATGAGATTACCCTTATTCTATCATTTGAAGACAGTTTCAGATGCGCGAGGTTCCTGAACTCGCGAGGATGTCGGTTCGAATCTCTACGGATTACAAAAAAATATGTTACATTTTGGAATTGGCATAGAATATTCTTAAATTGGGCAATTGGAAAAGAAAAATTACTGTACGTAATGTTAAATATTTTAAAAATAATTTTATTACTTCTTTAACCAGAAATAATTATTTTGCGTTAAGTGTTGGAGGGATAATTATCGGACAATTATAATACTGACACGTACACATTTTAATCACTGTCTTAGCAGATATGGAAAAACCTACTGTATTTTAACTCACATATATTGTATCTAACATCTAGAATTTCTAGAATCGCGAAATTTCACACTGTGCGTCGCTCCGATTCTTTTACCACTACTGTGCAACTTTCAGCCATTTTTGACATATTTTTTTGGAGACCTGGCTCGGGATCTCGCAGAGTGATTGTGATTGTTGAGTTTTGGTGAAATAATGGCAATGCTGAAGAAAAACGGGAAAATCCCGAGGTAAACCTCTCGCTACCGTTACCTCCACTACAAATTCCTTCATGACCCAGAAGGGGATCGAATCCGGGTCGCCAAGGCGGAATGTAGAGGAGCTAACCACTCTGCCACGGGCATGAACGATCTCTTTAAGACTGTTTTAGACGAAACAACTCGCTACTGTTTAGCATGCCTTCTTGGAAGCCAGGTGGAAAGCGACGGGGTTGAGCAAGGTCATGAAGCATTACTAAGTAGGGTCACATCATCATCGTCAGGATAATGGTGATGAGGTGGCAAGCAGGGTTACCCCGAGGAAAACCTAAACAACGATCTGAGCAGTATTGCACCTGTGACGTCATAACCTCCGGGCCTGAATACGTAGTGTGTAGAATGAGGTCACCTGTATCCCTGGTATCTACAATGGGAGGATTAGAATGCATTGTTTATTCATTACTACACGTATATGTATGATTGAATGATATTGTTCCGAGGGAGAATGCGTCTATACTGCATTGGGGACAAGCTCAGGAAGCTTGTCGTGTTTCGCGTGTCCTATAAGCTAAGGAGGTTTTCGTCTATCGTGCGGAAGAGAATAAACAATATCTATTTCGGATTAAGGGGCTAAGTACAGCTTACAGAAGTAAAAGTTTTGGAAATATTCAACCAATTTTTCTTCCATTACTCTATCTTGTACTTACTTACTGGCTTTTAAGGAACCCGGAGGTTCATTGCCGCCCTCACATAAGCCCGCCATTGGTCCCTATCCTGAGTAAGATTAATCCTTTCTCTATCATCATATCCAACCTCCCTCAAATCCATTTTAATATTATCTTCCCATCTACGTCTCGGCCTCCCTAAAGGTCTTTTTCCCTCCGGCCTCCCAACTAAAAGTCTATATGCATTTCTGGATTCGCCCATACGTGCTGCATGCCCTGCCCATCTCAAACGTCTGGATTTAATGTTCCTAATTATGTCAGGTGAAGAATACAATGCGTGCAGTTCTGTGTTGTGTAACTTTCTCCATTCTCCTGTAACTTCATTCCTCTTAGCTCCAAATATTTTCCTAAGCACTTTATTCTCAAACACCCTTAATCTCTGTTCCTCTCTCAAAGTGAGAGTCCAAGTTTCACAACCATAAAGAACAACCGGTAATATAACTGTTTTATAAATTCTAACTTTCAGATTTTTTGACAGCAGTCTGGATGATAAAAGTTTCTCAACCGAATAATAACAGGCATTTCCCATATTTATTCTGTGTTTAATTTCCTCCCGAGTATCATTTATATAAAATTGGTATGTGTAAAACACTGTCCTTCTACTATAAGAAAAAATATATTTTTGCATTTTAAAGAAATATTTATATATTTTTTCAAAACTCAAAATGGTGGCACTTCACTGTGCAGTGATGAAGCGTTTCCGTCATAACTCATAACCTTTTTAAATTTTTCATGTTCTCTCTCTTTTATTTTATTGCTGAAACTCATGTTTACAATATCATGTTCTTTCAACTACATTCCTTAATAAATACTATTTTTTTTTATTTTGTGTTAGAAGAAAATAGTGATATTTGATAATTTTTTAAAAAGAATTTATTTTTTTTATCACACAATCTATGAAAGGTAGACAAAAGATTTTGTATCATATTGTAGATATGACATGCATAAATACACACATAAAATTTAATTATAGAATGTTGGATAGTTTTTGAGTTATGAGAGAAAAGCTTCATCACTGAACCCACAAATCTGCATCCAACGGCCAGAAGGTAATCAGTACTACCGATGACGTCTATTACTTGTACAGAGAGAGGCAGCGAAAAGTTACCGCACTATGCAGGGGACGTCAGGAAACAGATTGCCCGCAATCCATTGCTCGACTCAGCGGTAAGCTGTAGCAGAGCGGGCGGACATTCAGTTTCATTACGATAGATCTAAAATTCCCGAGTGGTGGGGATGGAGTGAGCAGACAACGGGAAGCGTACGGAGTGTTCAGTAGGAGAGTGGAGTCACAAATAACACAAATAATGTTCAATAGCAAGTGTAGTAAAGCAACACTACGTAATAACTTGTGTTAAACAAATACATCCCCTGCACAGTGCGGTAACTTTTCGTTATCTCTCTCTGTATTTAAACATTTTATCTAACGTTGAAGTATAATACATGAGAGTAGTAATGTCTGAATATGGAACAAACACTGAAAAACAAAACGCTAAAATACAGGAATTCAGCAAATACCACTGATAGAGTAAGGGAGGGTATTGTCGGATACCATTTTGATGTTTCAAAATAAAGGTAATTGAAAAAAGTTAGAACTCGAATTACTTAGTATTATAATAACCTCTTGGGGTTCCTGCAGATTGTACATAAGTATTAGGTAATTTACATAATATGTATTTGCTGTATAACTTGCAAAGAGAAAACAGAAATAATATCATCACTGACAGAATGGGAAGCTGATGTCGGATACATTAGACATTATTATGTAGGAGGTATGATAATGCATTTAAAATAATATATTGCATATCAGAAACTATTACAATAGTGTTCTGTTTAGCCAACTGATATGCAAGCCTTTTAACATCATTCCTGGTTCATCCAAAATATTTTCTCTCCATCATTAACACATAGTCAACTAGCTTCTCTTCAAGTGAAGCTGGGAGTATTGGTTTTTGTCAAAGTTTCGATTTAACGGCTTTGGTGGGCTCAGAGTTGTACCGTACATAATCAAATAATATTGTTCGAGGTACGTTGAATCTTTTGGAAGCAGAAAGATAGCCCATTATTTTCTCCCGTACTGCGACAATGGCATTTACCATATCTTCAGACTTCCATTTTTTTTAGACTGAATCTCTTTTTTGTTTTACTTTAGGCATCTAAAAATATCAGAAGAAGAAACAATTCGTTACTTCATAATATTCTATTAATTAGAAAATTAATTACTTACATTAATTAAAAATACCCATGAGTAAAAATGTAGTGGTTTGTTATAGAAAACATATAGCCTAAATGGGTTTAAGGCAGCTTTTATGTAGCGAGCAGCATTGAAAGACAGCCGACAATGCCCTCGGCTAGTATCCGACATTGCCCTCGGCTAGTATCCGACATTGCCCTCGGATAGTATCCGACATTGCCCTCGGCTAGTATCCGACAATGCCCTCGGCTAGTATCCGACATTGCCCTCGGCTAGTATCCGACATTGCCCTCGGCTAGTATCCGACAATACCCTCGGCTAGTATCCGACATTGCCCTCAGCTAGTATCCGACATTGGCCGATTCTTCACAAACAGTAAAACAAGCCAGCTGCACGAAACATGTTGTCGACAGCATTTTTGCAATATTAGAGAATTAAGAAGCCTTATCTATGGTATATCAAACAGTGCATACCATGTTGCGTAAATATAAGAATAACTTGTAACGAATAAATCACATTACTTACCCTCAAAAAGTTTTTTGCAGAAACGTTGAAAACACGCTATTCACACACAGTGAAGCACTCAACAGTAATGGCTATCCATGCAGATGTTCGTCTACTTGTAGAGAACGTAATGCATTATTTTCACATCAGAT
The DNA here is from genome assembly GCF_040183065.1 of Periplaneta americana. Lineage (NCBI taxonomy): Eukaryota > Metazoa > Arthropoda > Insecta > Blattodea > Blattidae > Periplaneta > Periplaneta americana. Next base: position 44,696,375 of record NC_091123.1, read on the forward strand.
TGCACCATTCGATGGAAAAGAAATATGTTATCCGAGATTATCCGCCATTACCAGACCTATCCGACAATCCCCTCCCTTACTCTAACATTGAAAAGCCAATTAGCAGCTTGCAACATAGTTAATAGTTTTCTGAATTATTTATTTATTTTATTTAACTAGCTGGCTAGTGAGTACAAATTAAAATTATAAAACAAAAATGTTTCTAGCCACTACCGTGTACGATGTGGTCTTGACCATTAATGTAATACAAAATTTACAAGGACAGTTGACTAAATACAGTAAGTAAATTAATTCAAACAAATAACACACGAGGAAAAAAAAAAGACAAAGAGAGAAAAAACACATTTAATATAAATTGACAATCAGACAGAAGCCAGTAATATTCAATAAAAACATGAATATAGTCGACAGAAATAAAAGGTAAAAAAACACACACATTTGTTAATATTAGATATCATGAATAATTTTATAAATTTCTGTTTTAAAATCTTCAATGTTAAAATATTTCAAATTTGGAAAATGGTTTGTAATTTTATTATGAAGTCTTGGGCCGAAACTAGCACCATATTTAAAAGCTGCACTTATATGACATTTAGGCTCAATTAATGGGAAAGTAGACTGTTGTCTTCGAGTTGATTAGATTTATGTTTTATTTGATTTTTATGGTAGTAAGTTCGTAAACTATATTTATAAATGTCTTCAATAGTTAATACTTTAAAATCTGTATAAATTAAATTTGTTGAGTAATCCATATTTTTGGTTAGACAAATTTTTATTAAACTTTTGTTTAATAAAATTAATGGATTAAGTACAGATGATGCTACTCCACTTCAATTTCTTATACCATATTGCACTAATGATTGTACTAAAGCTAAAAATATTCTTCTCAATGGCTCCTTAGTGATAAAATTTAGAAGTATTATGCATTTATAAATTGTCTTTCTTATACTTGTATACATAAAATCAATTTGTTTATCCCAACGTTAATGCTAGTCTATAATAATTCCTAAATATTTGACTTGTGTGGAAGGTGTTAGATGTGGGCAATTACAGTCCGCGTTACCGTTTTGGAGTGTGAAATAAGTAATGGGAACGTTAAGAGCGAGTGTTTTACATTTGCCGCAGTCACCCTGACAACTGTGTTTGGAAAATGGCTGATGTGGCGTCTATAGGAAATGGTACCATTCTCAGCTGCACTAGCAACATGCTCACAAACTGGGCACTATATATCTAGGACACATGCCAAAAACGCTGGCGCCAGCTGTACAATAATTATTTGTTAATTCTCCTGTTGTTGACTAAATATTGAATCTTCTTGCTGTACTGCCGATAGATCGTAAATTCGTCCGAAAAACGAGAACTTCAAGATATTAATTTTATTACGTCAATGCGATTGATTGTCCTATTACGCACTAGAAATACGTCATTGGGAATCTTGTGACGTCGTACTTCGCTTTCGATTTGTGCCGATCCGCAGTCAGGCTCTGCCATGTACTATTAAATCACACCAGAACACTCGAATTTGTGAGCTTATTGCTCATACGTCAGTTATAAATCAGCTGTCCGAGCTGTAAAACGTTCGTAGTTAACTTTAAAAGTAATTAAGTCTTAAATTAAAATGAATTACGCTGGAAGCTGCAGTACGAAAGAACCAGGATGATGCATTAGCCTCATTTATTATTGGTACTAATAATACATTGAGCTCGGTGTAATATGACAAACGATTAAGTCACGAAATTACGATTCCATGCGTTCTACTTGCCGTGTAAGCCTTAGATTTTGTGTCAGTTACAGTGTTGAGGCGTAATTAATTCGGTTTCATATTTCACAGATTTATGTTAGCAGGCTTTAACTCCACGTGTGCCACTATAAGAATAAAGTAAAAAAGAAATAGAAATGGGAAAGAAGATCCACTCAGAGTTTATAAAATGAAAATGTAGATATAAGGACTCGTATCAATCTGAAATTTGATGAGAAAATAATGTAAAAGAAATAAAATTACTGCCATGTAGATGATGATATACAGTATAATACGAGGCTATTCAAACATCAAGAAATATTATTTATACATCTTGATTATACACTTTTAACACTGTATCACTTAAGAATATAGTTGATTATAATAACGATTATCTAGTGTTAATATGAAGAACTAAGTGGTATATTACCTAATTACTAGTTTCTACTTTAGCTTCAGTCATCATCCAGGCTTCGGTCCTGGGCACAGAAACGCATGAAGTTCAGAACGCATGGACGATAGTGTTCTGTTGGTCGAGTGGACTGGGAGATGGAGCGCGCCGTTACTTCGTGTCTCAACATGTAAACAGTCCGTCACAGTACGGCACAAAATATATTTCACCCTGTACAGATGCAGTATATACAATACATTCGTGGTGTAGACAATAAATGTCTACCATTAAAGTATTAACGTGAGTTGTAACCTTCAATCAGGTGTCCCTACGCCGAAGCCTGTTACACGTACCGCAGCCAAGCAGCAATACACACAACGGTAATGCACATTACGGACCCACACCTGTGCTGTTGCAGTCACCTTTCCACACTGATCATGACGTCATTTATACTCCGTGTACTCATATTGGTTACCCTGTATCCCTAGCCTGGTCACTATCAAAACTAGTGAGGTCCTTTCTTCTTCTTCTTCTCCAGTTATTTTGATGGGATTGCGTTTATGTTTGGTAGTGTGTCCATAAAGAATTTTAATATAAATTATTATAGCTTGAATTATACAGTAATAATACAGTTTAAAATTAATGGAAATGAAAGCTTTACTTATGTATACAGTAAAATAATACGCAGGATACTAAAACTCAGAGAACATTTTGTTTACATGCATATGAGATGGAAGCTTATAGATGCAAAATTTCAGCTCGGTTTGATAGTTACGTAAGGGATTAAACATTATTGAAGGCACTTTTTATATTAATAGGTAATTAAAATGTAATAAATGCTTATCATTTCTAGTGGTGTGGAAGAGAAAGCCTGATGGCCTTAACTCCACCAGAGTAAATAAATATATAAATGAGTAAATAAGTAAATAAAAATAAAATAAATAAATAAAATAGATAAATAAATAAATGGATAAATAAATAAAATAAAATAAAATAAATAAAATAAATGAATAAAATAAAATAAATAAATGAAATTGAATAAAAAATAAATCAAATTAGATATAAAAATGCATGAATAAATAAATAATATAAAATAAATAAATAAGTAAAATTAAATAAAAAAATAAATAAAATTAAATAAAAAATTAAATAAAATTAAATAAAGCAAATTGAAATTCGGCATAACACTTACCTATAAGTGCATAAACATAATTATGCAAAATTTGATCTTAACTTATAAACTGTAAAATTTGGAACATCAGTCATAACTACCTTACTTTTATTTCATAAAGTAAAACATTTATTGCACAAATTAGATCATTCTGAGATGCCTGAAGCAACGGTAAAGAAACAGCCAAGAGCTCGAAATTATTAAAAAAGAAAGAAAACAATTGAGGGGCTTAGAACAAAAAGTGACGGAAACCTAGTTTTGAGGAAATGACAGTTAAAGTTCTACATGCAATGGAATATCATACACTAGTTTGGTGAAATGATGCCCATATAGCAGCACTGCACAGTGTGATCGCTTACCTGATTTTATCACAAAGAAACATCCTTTTGGGCTATGAAAACGCGCACATACCTCATTTTTTAAAATAATGTCATTTACCTGCTTTTTGTTCTAAGCCCCTCAATTGAATTTAATATGACAATGGCACACTTTGTACATAGATGCGCGCTCTCGAGGATTACAAATATATAATGATCTTAAAAGTCCTTATCGCTATTCTGTAGATGTGCACAGAATTACGCCTTACCATATACACTGTATTCTTAAAAACGGTGTAGAGAACCGTACAGAGCCCAGCAGAAGTGGCAACATATTGTAGAGTTTTAAGTAACAAATACACGAGGATTCCTAAGCTTTATCCGTTTTTTTAAGGAGGCGTTTATGAAAGGAAAGTTCGTTTGTCACTGAAGGAACAACATTTATGCATATACAGCTCATGTATTTTGTCGAGACACTCGCGATGTGCAGTACGGGAACAACTTTCTGTTGAGGGGGTAAGAGTAGAAGATAAGGTCGGGCGTGTGTGTACAGAGTTCAAGGCAAAAACTAACCCATTCCCCTATAATTCGTAAGTAGACTCATCCGATCTCGTGCGCAGCTCTGTAGGAAGTGTGAGGGGAGTGTCTGAACATAATGCATGCGCTGTATTTATCTATGTATCTAATTGAGTGTAATGAATGAATGAATGAATGTAAAATACGTACGCTATATTATGCATACATGCACATATACACTACCGGCCAAAAGTTTTTCGATCACTTATCACAACTATGGATTTGTGGTTAAAACAGAGATTTCGTTTTGAATATTCTATCATATTATAATGCTAGAGAGAGAAAATATTTATTTTGCTGGTCTGTTTAATATTTCCGACATTAAAATAGATATACATTTGTTTTCATAGTTGATCGAAAACTTTTGACCGGTAGTGTAAAAGCGTGTAAAAATACATTTCTGAATGTAAAGATTTAAGGGGACAGATACAACTTTGAGTACAGAAAATTTTATGAAATTCAATGTTTTTCCTCAGCAATGAGTAACTCTGTTACCTTGGAATTTTATATGCTCAATATATGCGATTTCTGCAATTGAATCGGTCGGAGATAAAAGGAATTAAGTCAAAATATGAAGTTTTGAGTTATGCAACAATTTGAACCACTGATGTCATGCACATCGAAAGGTGGAAGAAGGAACTAAGACTTTTAAATATTCTTTTGTCTTCTATAACATAAAAATGTAATATTTGTGTTATTAGTGGAATATTTTTTGCTTCTCCTGAAAAGTTGTCAAAGTGACTTAATTCCTTTTAGCTCCGTCTGATTCAATTGTATACTAGTTTCAGATTTAGCAAAACTATTGCCATTACTGCTGCATTTCGAGCATTGGATTGCCGTTTCTCTGATTATTTCCACAAAATATCAATAACGTATTTCTGAATGATTATTTGTTCAATTTATTTCTGAATATTATATGAACAATATCACCTACAGTCTTTGATATATCATGAGTAGAAATAATTTTTATTTTTATTTATATTTCAAAATTCAATTTTTTTAAGTTTTACTAGGCCAAACATATTTAATAAAAATTAACTAGAAGTGTTAAATTAATGGTTCTAGGTGAGTTTGTTCACAGGTATGAAATACAATTGTACGATAATTTTCACTAAAATATCTTCAAAACTGTTTGAATTATCACTTATCAGAGAGATAGTTTTAATAAACTCAAGTCACGGGTACCAATTTTTATTGGTAATTATTTGTAACGGCAATAGTTTCACTAAATATGGCAATAGCATACAATAACAGAAATAGTGTATGTTGGGCATATGAGATTTCAGGGTTATAGTCCGCGTCACCGTTTTTGGCGTGTGAAATAAGTAATGGGAACGTTAAGTGCGAGTGTTTTACATTTGCCGCAGTCAGTCTGACAACTGTGTTGACAAATGGCTGATGTGACGTGTATAGAAAGTGGTACCATTCTCAGCTACACTAGCAACATGCTCACAAACTGGGGTACTATATATCCAGGACACACGCCAGCTGTACAGAATTATTCATTGCTGAGAAAAAGGTATTGAATTTCACCAATTTTTCAGTAATTAAAGTTGTGTCTTCCCTCTTAAATTGATTACAGTATGAGATATTTCGAGTGCAGACATAAGGTAAAGACTAAACTTTTTAAAACTAAGAACATACAAACCTCAGAATAAATATATTCCGTATGTATGTTCTCTCGATTTTAACGTCAGTCGGTTAAAATCATGCTGAATTGCATGGCTTCTGGAGATGTACGTGATCTCAATATTGACATTTCAAAGAGCTTGCCTGGTCACTTTTCGATATCCAACAGTTTTCGAGTTTACGGTTGTATATATTATATAGTACGCTGTCAACTGAAGCTCTGACTCTGCATGAAGCCTATAAGAGAGTGCGAGAGAAGATAGTAAACACACTAACATCGGTAACACAGTCAATATCCTGAAGGTGTTTTAAAGTTCAAACCGAAGAAGGAATCTAGAACGAGTGAAAAAAAACAAACAAACAAACAAACATACTTAAATATCTGCTCTAACTCCAAAATAACCGAACGATTAATTGCCTCAGGTTATGAAAGAAATGCAATATAAGATACTAAAATTTCTCACTAAATCAGTGTGAAGATTTATTTCAGCAGGTAACTGTATTATTATTTTATCTTTCGAAGAGGTGGAAAAATTCAAATATCTTGGAGCAACAGTAACAAATATAAATGACACTCGGGAGGAAATTAAATTCAGAATAAATATGGAAAATGCTTGTTATTATTATTATTCGGTTAAGATTCTTTTGTCATCGAGTCTGCTTAATATATTGAAAGTTAGAATTCATTCGTATTCTGCGTTTAAATTGCTCTCGAGTGTCATTTATATATTGTGTTACTGTTGTCCTAAGGTATTAAACTTTTTCCAGCTTTTCAAAAGATAAATTTCTAATTTTTATATTTCCATTCGATAATATGTTCTGTTATCTCTGATTGAAGTCCTGGCTGATATGTACAGTGGGCAAATCGCAATATAGCGAACGTAGAAGCTCCGCCCTCGACCCCTTCCACTTTTCCCCTACTAGCTCACCAGACACTCTACGTGATAGGCCGAGTGTTGTGTCGAATGCACATTTCATGTGGGTGGGGATAACTTCCCCTACTGGCGTTCGCTATATTGCGATATATCATGTACAGTACATCTATTATCAGGCAGTACATCTCGCTTGAAGATATGTGTCAGAAGAAGAACAATTGCTTGTATACATCTGAAGTCTGATTAGTGTAATATGCATCTATTCAGCGATGTATGCAATGGAGGGGGAAAGGAATCCCATTATCTCCTGGCCTAGTTGTCTCTTGAGTGATGCCTTGTTGATGTCACTTGTGGGGTCCAAACCTGTCTTCGGACAGTTGACTAAACAACTATGTTCTGGTCACGAGACATAATCATATACTTTGTTACCGGTATACCTAGAGTAATTAACCCTTGCACAAGTATTCACAACAGATCTGTGCATGAAATGCTGCATTCATATACATTTATGCTTATTATTAAGAAAGTTGTAGCCACCGGCATAGCTCGGTCGGCTAAGGCGCTTGCCTGCCGATCCAGATTTGCGGTTGGGCGAGGGTTCGATTCCCGCTTGGGCTGATTAACTGTTTAGGTTTTTTCTTAGGTTTTCCTCAACTGTAAGGCAAATGTCATATAATCTATGGCGAATCCTCGGCCTCATCTCTCCAAATATCATTTCGCTATCACCAATTTCATCGACGATAAATGAGGGGCTCACAACCAGAGTGGACCAAGTCCTTCAGTGATCAGTTTGTGGATTAATACAATCTCGGATGAAGAAAACTTAGATTTATTCATTGCCATAACAAACAAAGTCCATAACTCATTTGTTACTTCCCAGAGGGCAGCATTTTCTATGGAAAGTGAAGGTTGCTAAGCGTGAGCCAGGAACTTTGACTCAATATCTCAGAGCTATTCCAGATGGACTTGGCCCACTCTGGTTGTGAACCCCTCAAATAACCTCGTAGTTGATACAGCGTTGTTAAATAACCAAGTAAAAAAAGGAAAAATATATATATATATATTATTTTAATGTACCGAAGTACATATGATATTTCCATGCAGATATTCTGCGTCATCATACGATGTAAGAGTAATGGAAAGGAGAAAAATTCTCTCCGGCGCCGGGATTTGAACCCGGGTTTTCAGCTCTACGTGCTGATGCTTTATCCACTAAGCCACACCAGATACCACCCCGGCGTCGGACAGAATCGTCTCAGATTAAGCTCGAACTCTTGGGTTCCCTCTAGTGGCCGCCCTCTGCCCTACGTCATAGATGTCTATGAACGTAGGACCGAAGTCCACACATGTGCTGAGGTGCACTCGTTATGAGTGACTAGTTGGCCGGGATCCGACGGACTAAGCGCCGTCTTAAATCACGAAGTGATTTACGCATATCATATATATATATATATATTATTTTAATGTACCGAAGTAATTTAAGACGGCGCTTATTCCGTCGGATCCCGGCCAACTAGTCACTCATAACGAGTGCACCTCAGCACATGTGTGGACTTCGGTCCTACGTTCATAGACATCTATGACGTAGTGCAGAGGGTTGCCACTAGAGGGAACCCAAGAGTTGGAGCTTAATCTGAGACGATTCTGTCCGACGCCGGGGTGGTATCTAGTGTGGCTTAGTGGATAAAGCATCAGCACGTAGAGCTGAAAACTCGGGTTCAAATCCCGGCGCCGGAGAGAATTTTTCTCCGTTCCATTACTCTTACATCGAAAAAAAGAAAGTTGTGATTTTATTTTGGGCAGTGAAGTTAAAAAAATCGAATGTTCAAAATTATTTTTTACTAATGAAATATATTGATCAGGAAAAAAACAATGCACCATTTCATTATAGGGAGTTTTAGCTTCATTTTTAAACTTTTAGGAAATTGATTTTGTAAGTCCAAGTAAATGTTTACTTAAAATGTAGTTTATTAAAAAAAATTGTAGGACAAGAATTTGAGGAAAAATGTGTGCATGTATTTTAGCTACATTTAATTGATGCAAAATGATAAACATAAAAATGCAAATTGTAAAATATTGCAAAATTCAGTAGCACTCCACCTTAAGAAGCGGATGTGAGAGAACGGAGTCGGGGAAACCAAATGTTCCTTACGAGGCTAATACGCAAGTCGTAGGTTGATACAATATTTATGTGTTGAATTGGAAAGCAATGAGGGAGCGGCGGTATCATAAGTTGAAGATATTCCCATGACATCAGCCTTAAGGTACTGAAGTACATGGAAATACTAAAGTCGGCCTAAGAAATTCATGCGCAACTTGGAGGTTGCTCACGATGTTTCAGGTTTAATGTAAAGTATAAAACTGACGTCGGTAATATGAACTAAACCATATCTTCATGACCTCAGTTCAAATGTCTATTAATAGTAAGCAAGAAGACGTGCATTCGATTTTCAGCAAAGAAAATTGATATTTGTTTTCTAGTTTCCTCTATGCCTCGTTGTGCAGCCTAAAACTTTGACCTTTTCTTTTTCATTTCGAGGGCGCGTGCGCTATCCAATTCTGAATACACCTCAATTTGTAGTTTTCTTCTGACCGGATTCATCTTCTTGTTATTTATTTGTTAGAGGTATCTGTAAAGAGCAATCTCATTCGAAATCTACGTTCGCAGACATTTCTACATAGGAATAAGTAGTAGATAAATTTTTCAAAGATTTCTTTCTGTTTTCCGGAGTGGAAATCAATAGGGGCGAGAAGAAATGATAAACCAAAATAAAGGCTAGCGCGCGTTCTTGCAAGAGGCCTCGGAGCTGTGGATAAGAAGTAATGTAAAGTCCAAGCCTGTTGGTCATTTGTCTCAATCCGTGCCTTCTCTGTTTTGACTTACATAATACATTTTAGAGCTTTGTTAATTTTATAGTTTCTTTCATATTTGTTTTCTCTCTTTGTAATAATGTTTGATATGATATGATATGATATGATATGATATGAAATGATATGATATGATATGATGTCCACACCTGTGGAGTAACGGTCAGCGCGTCTGGCTGCGAAACCAGGTGGCCCGGGTTAGATTCCCGGTCGGGGCAAGTTACTTGGTTGAGGTTTTTTCCGGGTTTTTCCCTCAACCCAATATGAGCAAATGCTGGGTAACTTTCGGTGCTGGACCCCAGACTCATTTCACCGGCATTATCACCTTCATCTCATTCAGACGCTAAATAACCTAAGCTGTTGATAAAGCGTCGTAAAATAACCTACTAAAATAAATAAAAAAAATGATATGATATGATATATTTATTTGTCAGCCATAGTTATGGTGGACCATCACATTTCTGCTTTTCGATTCACCATGCCTTTAATTCATACCACTCTTTTCTATTAATATATTCATTTGCCAGGTATTTCCTGATTCCTATTCTTCTGTTTTAAATGAATTGCTATCTATTCTTCCCTATCTATCCTATTCTATCCTCTTTCTCATACCTAGACTGTCTCCCTTCCATTTCTCGCTTTCCTATTAAATATTGCATATTCCCTTACTTAATAATTTATATTATTTATTTATTTTATCCTCTGTTCTCAAATCTACCTACCCTTAATCATTATTTTCCAGCTATTTTCTCCGAAATTATTCGTTGACATTTTTCTTTTCTCTATTTTACAACACGAACCCTAATTTCATTTTTTCTTTAATTAATTCTCTCATCTCTTCGCTCTTCACACCCGTTGGCCCCGGATTCACTTCAATTTCTTCCGTTATTAATATCACAACTATGACTGCCCCAATCGCTCATTTTAATTCTTTCTTCTCCCCGCTCTCCTATGTTCTCTCGTCTTTAACTCTTCTTATGCTGAACCTTCTTATTCTTGATCTATATACATACAAATCCACACCCATTTTACTTCCGTCTAGCTACTGTTGATCCTGTTGTCCGAAGATCCTTTTTTACATTAGCTTAGATAGAGCATCGCTCTCTCTATGTTGATTCTGCAATTCGTGACACGAAAGTACCCTCCACTCGGCTTGATTTCCAGTTGCTGACTCATAAGCAAGCTTCGGTCCTGGGTACAGAAACGCATGAAGTTCAGAACGCACGGACGATAGTGTTCTGTTGGTCGAGTGGAGTGGGAGATGAAGAGCGCCGTTACTTCGTGTCTCAACATGTAAACAGTCCGTCACAGTACGGCACAAAATATATTTCACAATGTACAGATGCAGTATATACAGTAAATTCCTAGTGTAGACAATAAATGTCTGCCATTAAAGTATTAACGTGTCCCTATGCCGAAGCCTGTTACACGTACCGTAGCCAAGCAGCAATACACACAACGGTAATGCACATTACGGACTCACCTGTGCTGTTGCAGTCGGGTGACTGCACACGGGTCATGACGTCATTTATACTCCGTGTACTGTAAATCTCATACTGGTTACTCTGTGTCCCTAGGCCGAAGCTCATAAGTAATGTTTCAACCAAGATATTTCAAGTGTATTTGCAGCTTCAATTTTGGATGTAATAATTTTCTTTTCTTGAAATTCTAGAATTTTAGTTGTGTTTCCTGATATTTTAAAATTATATTACCTACCTACACATTCACTACAATCTAAATGTGGCTATTCCTGATTTATCTCCACTATTCTGTGGTACGATTTGAACATATTGATTGATTTCATGAGGGTTCTTGTACTTAGGCCGCTTTTGGGCCATTGCACGCCCTATATGATTGCCTTACGTCCTTCGGATGACGCGGGTGGTATTCGTGAATCCGACGCATATGAGTCGGCTACCCTTCCTGAACCCTGTAGGTCAGATCTCAAGCCTATAGCCCGGAATCACAAGTCTTTATAACCTAGTTCAGCATTGGAAACCCGTACTACCTCCTGATGTCATCCCAGCCTATTTTTAGTATTACAGAAGATAGATACAATGAGGAGGAAGTGAGGAGTATTGATGGAATGAAAGAGGAGAACAGTAGTACTACCACAGTCTAGTATATAGTCACGAAGCTTGAGTTGATGAGGTTGCTAGGAAGAATAGACCGTGCAGGTACTATTTCGCATTGTCTGTAATGAGGCGATAGTAGCGATCCCAGTGGTTAGCAACTATCTATGAATGCATATTTATTACATATTGAGCTTCGTGACTATATACTAGACTGTGGTACAACGAGAAAAACACTCTACACCAGTGATCGGCAGACTCAGTGCTCTGTGACGTCATCCCTCAGAACATTCGTTCTCTATTTTAGGAACATCAGCATCCAGAGCTCTAAGCGGCGAAGAATAAGTGATAAACTTCAATACTGAACTCTACAATGACGAGCTATACATCTAATTGCGTGCATATGATTGTTTTATATAATTTTTCTCGTTTATGTTTCTTTTTTAGAGGTAAGAATAGTTCTATATGAAACATTTCTTAGCGTGTTTTGAGAAAGCCATTGATTTAATTCCCAATATGCTGTCAGTTTAAGAGAACAGTGTATTATGATTAATAATAATAGTAATAATAATAATAATAATAATAATAATAATTCAAGGCACGACAGCCCGTGAAGGAACATGACCGACCAGCCGGTTACTGACCTCACGTCCACATGCCAAAGCAGAGGTGGACGATCATTCAACCAGAATGGAGGTATCATGTGGTTAGCACGATGATCCCCCCAGCCATTATAGTTGGCTTTCGTAACCGGATTTCGCTACCTATCTTAGCTCCCCAAGTGCATCACTATGCTGGATGGTCACTGATCCTATACAGTGGCCGAAATTTCATGAGAAAATTTCTTTCCCCATGAGGATTCGAACCAGATAATAATAAATTAATGAAATAATTTTAGTTTTGTCTTTCAAATGTGTATAAGTTTGATCCGAAGAAACGTAACTTTTCGTTCTGCAAAAGGAATTTTACAATGTTACATTTGTTTGGATTAAATTTGTGCACATTTAAAGGACAAAACTAAAATTATTTCAATAATGTATTGTATAAAAAAATCTTTTTGCATTATTTAACATACCGCAAAATTTGTGGCCCCACCAACAAAAATGGTTACGAGCTGCCACTGAGTATTAATCATAATACACTGCTCTCTTAAATTAACTGAACATATTGGGAATTAAATCAATGGCTTTCACTAAAAATTCTATGAAATATTTCATATAAAGTAATCTTTATCTCGAAAAGGATGCAAAAACGAGCAAAATTGTATTTAACTTATTTGTTTGAAATATTTGAAAGATTAACACCCTGAAATTAATGACATTACTTACGGTACAGCCTGTATAGACAAAATATCACGTATAAATAAAATCAGAATTTAACCAATTTCCCTGAACCATTCATTATACAACTGTAATAGCTTGCCGCTGCGCGATTGCTATGTTCATCTTCAGGTGCTCATCTAGTCCGACCTTGCTCTGACGTCACAAATGCACAACCTGCCGATCACTGCTCTACACCATCCGTTTAGTCCACCAATAATTCCACCGAGGCCTGACCGAGAATAGAACCTGGACCGCCAGGATAGAAGCCCAGTGCGTTAGTACTGTAGCCACAGTTGCAGCGATTTAATCATATACGAACATCATTTTACATGTTGTAATACGTGCTTAAAACAATGTTGGAAATTTAGTCGGGAATATGCAAAATGTTGTTCCATATTTTAGTCTGAAAAATCGTTATTCCTTTTATTTCGTAGAGCATAAAAATAATTAGCGTCTAATGAATTTTACATTTATAACTGTTACACTCTAAAAGTCAGGAACTTTACTTCTCACTTCAGTACACTTGGACGCACACGTTTGTATCGCGCGAGAGATACGCAGGCCAATGTACTAATCACGGACCATTTTCACGTCTGTTTCGGCTACGTTTGAGCTGGAAGTCTAATTAATGGAGACACATTTACGAAAATGGGAATTGCGCTGCCATTTGATCTTATTTTTTTGCTTAAAATAATGTTAGAATATTTTGTCATTTTCGTTTAACCCTCTACTGTTGTGGCACTTACAAACCAATGCCTGTAGGGGAGGAGACGATTCTATGGATCATATTATCTATATTTGATCTATAAGCTTATTTACATATAATTTGCATTTATATACACTTATGGTCCTACTAATAAAACTCTATATACAGACGTTTAACTGTCTTATACAATGAGTAGCTCGTTTATAAGTCGTGTGTAAATTCCTTACTAATAATCACTACATACGTCGTGTATAATAGTATAGCTGTTACATAGCTACGTCATTACTTCTTTACGAAAGGTAATAGAATATCTGAGGTTCTCTATTGCATCCGGTAGAGCGTTCTAGTGTGTCATGTTATGTATCGATAGTACAACTGGCTCTGATCGATTACCACATACTATATTTTGGTCAAAGAGTATAGGCTACAGCATTATTATTCTAATAATTCTGTGCTCTTTGGTTTGTTCTTCTATCGTTACAAGGCAACCATCATCATAAAATGACAATCGATACGACCAGCTGTTAGAGGGGCGGTCATTTTTTTCTCTATATACAACTCTTAAACAAGGGGTTTCGTGTATATAACTACTGCAAAGCAATTCCTATTGTATAGTTACAGGCTGTTTATACGTACATCCATTGCTTATGCATGGTTTATTTAGTAACGTTTTCTGTCCCAACTCTACATAAGTCTCGTATAAAAATTATACACGGTTTACTAGTAAGATCGTTATTGTATACATTTATTTACATTTATTTGTAGGCCTATACCTTAAAATAATTTTCATTTACAAAACTGACTTAACAATGTACCATTTGTACCTCACAAAGGGTGCTTGAAATTACAGCCACCAATATTAAGAGTAGTATTTACATTAATTATGATTTGTTGTACCGTTAGTATTTACATATAAATTTATTGTTTATTTTTGCTATGTATATTTACTATTTAAATGTAGGCAATCCATGATGTTTTATTTGTTGACCTCTCGTGCATAAGATGGTTATGTCTATTATATTTACATTATAATATTACAAAACATGTTAGGAGTCAACGACAGATACTTTTGTGAGAGATCGTGCGTATTTGCTTGCTTTCCGCACAAAACCAACACGCGGTAAGTGTGAAATACCACATTCAGTATTCCCAACGTAACACACATAACAATTTCCCTCTTCTTACCGCTTAAGCGTCATATTCATTTTACTGCTTTAGGCTTTTAACATATTATTTTTAAAGACATTCAATATAGTAATAATTATAAATTGGAAACTTACCACTGCAATTTCACCTAAATTGCACTGTTAATTATTGTTTTTAAATATTTGCAAAAATTAAGTAAACTCTACAACACCACAAAAGTTACTGCATTTGTAATGCAAGTAACATTAAGGAAGCCGTGAAAAAATCAACAAGATTCCAGATTCATCATAGACTGGGGGGGGGGAAGACAGACGTATATCACGGCCTGCTGCAGTGTAGTAAACACAGAAAACATTTTATAGGAACAATGTTGAAGATAGATATATTTGTTTTCCAAAGTTGCCGTCATTGAACAGAAACCAAGATGGAGATTTCATTGCAACTAATTATAAATTCCTCTTTCAGGTATGTAATAAACGATCTTCGCACAAAATAATGCACGATACACGAGCGGTATGTTTGTTTTCATGTTCTCGGAAATTAAAAAAGCTCAACTACGTTTCGCTTTTTCAATCTTTTCCTCGAACATGAAAACGTCAACATACCGCTCTTGTAACGCATATTACTATTCCTTTGTAAACCGAACAATAGTAGATGGTATAAGCTTACCTGCGGCAATCTTTCAGGGTGATCCTCTCAAAATCAATACATTTAAGGAAAGGTTGGAAAGATTAGACTGAAATTTAATAGTAATGTAGGTGCAATGTATTTATGTAAGTTTTGTCATATAATTAAGTTGACATGCAATTAATTAAGATGTCTTGTAATTGCTGAAGTTGACAATAGTTGGGTTTAGTAGAAATATGTTTACTTATAAGTTGGCTTTACTTTGCATAGATATGCTTTATAGTTTAGTCTTTATAAATAAGTCCTGGGTTTATTGCAATTTTATTTATTTATAGTTAGACAACTTTACATGTTATTTCATTGCTGTAATTATTGTACTGTTATATATCACTGCGACTGGGAGTATTCCCAATTGAAGTGCTAATAAACACATACATACATACATACATACATACCTACATACCTACATACTTACATACATACATACATAGTCGACCTGGATGGCGCAGTCGGTACAGTGCTGGCCTTCTGTGCCCAAGGTTGCGGGTTCGATCCCGGTCCAAATCGATGGCATTTAAGTATGCTTAAATGCGACATGCTCATGTCAGTAGATTTACTAGCATATAAAAGAACTCCTGCGGGACAAAACCCCGGCACACCGGCGACGTCGATATAACCTCGAAAGTTGCGAACGTCGTTAAATAAAATATAATATAATTTAATTTAATTTACATACACTACCTAGCCCAAACCTGTGGAATAACGGTCAGCGCGTCTGGTCGCGAAACTAGGTGGCCCGGATTCGAATCCCGGTTTGGGGTAGTTACCTGGTTGAGGTTTTTTCCTGGGTTTTCCCTCAACCCACTACGAGCAAATGCTGGATAACTTTCGGTGCTGGGCCCCGGACTGATTTCACCGGCATTATCACCTTCATTTCACTCGGAAGCTAAATAACCTGAGATGTTGATAAAGCGTCGTAAAATAACTCAATAACATACAGTACATGCAGACGTACATACAGCATGCATGCATACATACATACAAACATACATATTTACTTATCATTCAACTTTCTTTTTATAAAATGTAAATATTTATACCTCGCCTTAACTATTTATTTTTTTTTTAAACTCACAATTGTAATATATTCATATCATGCTGTTTTTTTAGGTTAAGCCATATATATGTATTTTGTAATAATTCTGTATCTTGCTTAGGTATGATCAATGTAAATAGGCAAAGTAGACTAAATTGGGCGTATTCACCAATACAAATCCAAATGTAGGCCTATATTTATCGTAGGAAAGGGAAAACCCTAAAAACATGTAGTATTACTCTGTAACGGAGCATGTTGTTCAATAAAATAAAAAATACATACATACATACATACATACATACATACACCATTCGAAGAGTTCATAACAGTATGTAAGCTTATAGTAGCTCGTTATCTCAGATTTGTAAGTAGTAATACAATTATCCAAAATGCAAATAAATATAAATAATAATTGTATATAAGTGTAAACAAAAAGTGCAAATAAATGTAATTAATGTGGATAATTTGAAAACCAGTAAGCGACAGCGATAGACATGTTTAAGCATACATCATCTTAATCTGGCTTGGCAACCCCTAAGTACCCTCTCTAACTTTAATGTCCTGTAGAGCATCTTCTATTTCATGTTAATTTTTGTGCTCTTTTATTGAATCAGTTTGTATGAAAGGAAGTAACTAATATAGTCTGTGAACAGTCAAGGAACCTAATGACGGTATTGTTTACGACATTTTCTTAATTTCTGACCAACTTTCAATTTTCAAACCTTTTCCTTTCCCAGAACTAAGTAAAAAGGCGTGTTAATATATTATAGTTACTTTATTGAGTTATTTCTTATCAAAATATAGAATTCATTATAACGAGATTTTGTCTCGTGAGTTACAACTTCTTTTAAGTTATTCTCTGTGATATGCAGTGGCGTAGCGTCAATGTAAGCTAAAAAGCTCAGCTTCCCCAGTTAATAATAATTTCATAATAAACCTGCAGTTTATGAACAAAATTATTTATTAATTTTAATATAATTTGTATTTACGCGTTAAATATTGTGATGCGGCAGCTCACGGTGATTTGTGATGCAGCAGTAAACAAGAAGCCTGCACACACCAGCTTCCAAGCAGACTGGTTTCTTACACTCATTCTTCTGTGTAATCCACCCCGCAGATTTTCCATCCCTTTCTAACTAAACTACCCTGGTCGCAAGGCTCGCAGTAAGCTAGCTTTGACATTGAAAATAAGTAGTTTCCGAGTTATCCCTTTTCGTCAGTTGTGTTCAGTTGAAGTGTTAGTGTGCATTGTGGCTGATATAATACATAATGAGTGAAATAACGGTTCCTGACACCAATTTACTTGAATTTTTTAGGACATTTCTATTATCAAGATTGACTTACGAACAAAAGTGTGATCTAAAAAACAAATGACCGACTCCCTTGCTGTCAATGAAGGACACAACCAAAAGACAGGAGCATACTTACGTACTGTATCTATTGACCGTTAATATTGTGATTCCTCTGTGACAGGGAGTCAGCTAATGTTATACGTATACGTGTCTATTTGTTAGAGATATGTGTAAACCGTGAAATCATATTTTACTACGTACCATTTGAGGTCATGCCTCATCAGTGTTACTTACGAGGTTCCAACCAATCTTCGACTGCTGACTTGACATTGACTACTATTTATTTTAAGACTATATTTTTGTAATACGTTTTCTCATATTGCATGAAAGACAACTTGAATTAGCTTCCCCTGATCAAAATTTCATGCTACGCCACTGGTGATATGTTACTAAAGATCTGATTGATTTCTTTGCAGTATTAATGATTGAGAATGTTCAGTCTTACCTCTGTGTAAGATCTTATTGAAAATGATTTTGAAAGGTTTCTTTTCCATAAAAGCAATGCGGCAGAAAAGGAAATCATTATTGCCGAATGTAAAGAAACGTCGTGCCATAGAGTTCAGAAGACAGTTTATGTGATGGTTTCATCCAGTGGGGAAGTCTCTGTAACGATATGAAATGCCACAATACATGTCGAGTAAGAAAGTGTGAGGCAGCATTATAGATTTTCTTTGTGGATTTCTTTTTCGTGGTGAAGCGACTTTTATGCAATTTCTACTATAACCATAATCTTGGCTAAGAGATAAAAGTTCCTGCGCAAAAATTGCGAATACTTTCCCATAGACGATCTATGTAAAGTGGAGCAAGTTTCCTGTTTTCCTTCCTTTAAAAACATTTCCCTCTAAAGGTGAATGTACAGGGCTCTTACAAAAGACCTTTCCGGTTTCGAACACATGTAATTTACGGTCTATAAATTTGAGGTGCATAAAAATAGCACCAATGGAAAGAGAAACTCAAAAAGTTTAGTTGTGATAACATTATTTCCCTAGTTGGTTATATTGCCTCATAATAGCGCATATAAACACATTTGTTCATTGTTGATGCGAAATGGGTGCTATAGAGGACAGAAAAGCTTGACTTTCATGTGAACCACTCGGTTATTAATGTGTAACGGCATTGCCGAACAAAGTATGATGAAGATCCACCCAGTGGGTCTACAAGCCGTAAATGATACACTGATTTTATGACAAGGTTCTTCGCAAGCGATTGTGATTTCATCCGTACCGACTATAATTGCTGCAAGCCCTAAAATCAGAGAACAAAGTGCTACGAAGAAATTTCTGCGTTAAGTATGCAGCCTTTAATTGAAAACGATGATGAATTTGTTTCCCTCTTAACATTTACAATGAACTGTCTAGCTTTTATTAATCCGTTAATCTTTTAGTACTTTGATTTTTATTGTATTTGTAAATTTAATATTAATTGTAATTATAATTGTAATTGTATTCTTAATATTGTAGTTGTAATCCCCTGGTAGAGGGGAAGAGAAGGCCTGGGGGCCTTATCTCTACCAGGTTAAATAAATAAATAAATAAATAAACAAACAAACAAATAAACAAATATATAAATAAATAAATAAATAAATAAATAAATAAATAAATAGAGAAATAAATAAATAAATAGAGAAATAAATAAAGAAATAGAGAAATAAATAAATAAATATTTAAAGAAAGAAATAAATAAATAAATAAATAAATAAATAAATAAATAAATAAATAAATAAATAAATAAAGAAATAAAGTAATGAATAAATGAATAAAGAAATAAATAAAGGAATAAATAAAGAAATAAAGAGATAAATAGAGAAATAAATAGATAAAGAAATAAAGAAAGAAAGAAATAAAAAAATAAATGAAGAAATAAAGAAATAAATAGATAAATAAATAAATAAAGAAAGAAAGAGAGAAGTAGACAGAGAGAGAGAAAGAGAGAAAGAAAGAAATTTATTCGCTCCGTGGTGTTTTCTGGCGAAGCCACTTTTCATCTTTCTGGTAAGGTAAACAGACATAACCTGATGGTGGTGGTGGTGATGGTGGTAGTAGTGATAGTGGTAGAAGAAGTAGCCTAGAAGTAGTCGAATTTATAGAAATACCACACGGAATTTTCAACGAGAGTTCAAACGAGTAGCGGGCGAGTGAAATCTGTTTTGCAAGGTTAGAGTCAAATGTATGAAAATTTGCATTTCAGAATATAAATAGTCCTACAATATGTAATGAATGCATTGAGAATAGTTATTATGTGGTCTCCAGCGGGGGAATCTTGGTGTACTGGATTATTCCCTAAGTTGTGTTGACATTTACGAAGCTATTTCTGATATTATTTTAAGCAAAAAGTTAAATTCGAATGGTAGCACAATTTCCATTTTTGTCTCTCTCTATTATAATTGAGCTTAGCTGAAACGTAGCCGAAACGGACATGAAAATGGTCCGTGATTAGTACATTGGCCTGCGTATCTCTTGAGCGATACAAACGTGTGCGTCCAGGTTTGCTGATGTTAAAAGTGAACTTTCTGACAATTATAAATATGATATTCATTAAGCGCTAATAATTTTTATGCTCTACGAAATAAAAGGAATTGTTGTCTTTTCAGACTACAATAAGTAAAAAATAAGCCCTATTAAGCTTAGGCCTATGTCATGAAATTGTATTAGCCGAAATAATAAAGAATAATTACAAATGATCAAATGATAAAATCCTTAGGAACACAATTTTGGAAAGTATACGAGAAGAGCGAATGAGAACAATAGACAAGAGTTAAAAGAAATGTGAAATATTTTTAACGTAAGTGTATATAAAATGTACGTAGACTTCTCTATGTATTATAGGTAATATAAAATTGCATGTTGTTAAGTAAATTGCGGCTAAATTACCGGAGGTCGATACTGTCATTCGACATAAAGTACTGCAACGAAAACAATAAATGAATTGGAATGAATGAATAAATGAATCGGTGAATGAATAAATAAGGACATAATATATATGAATGAAAAAATAAGTATTATATAAATGAATGAATAAGTGGTTATATAAATGAATGAATAAGTGATTATATAAATGAATGAATAAGTGATTATATAAATGAATGAATAAGTGATTATATAAATGAATGAATAAGTGATTATATAAATGAATGAATAATTAGTTATATAAATGAATGAATAAGTAGTTATATAAATGAATGAATAAGTAGTTATATAAATGAATGAGTAAGTAGTTATATAAATGAAGAATGAATAAGTAGTTATATAAATGAATGAATAAGTAGTTATATAAATGAATGAATAAGTAGTTATATAAATGAATGAATAAATAGTTATATAAATGAATGAATAAATAGTTATATAAATGAATGAATAAATAGTTATATAAATGAATGAATAAGTGACTATATAATCGAATGAATAAGTAGTTATATAAATGAATGAATAAGTGACTATATAATTGAATGAATAAGTGGTGATATAAATGAATGAATGGGTGAATAAGTGGTTATATAAATGAATGAATGAGTGAATAAATGGTTATATAAATGAGTGAATAAGTGATGATATAAATGAATGAATAAGTAGTTATATAAATAAATGAATAAGTGACTATATAATTGAATGAATAAGTGGTGATATAAATGAATGAATGGGTGAATAAGTGGTTATATAAATGAATGAATGAGTGAATAAGTGGTTATATAAATGAGTGAATAAATGAATGAATGAGTGAATAAGTGGTTATATAAATGAGTCAATAAATGGTTATATAAATGAATGATTGGGTGAATAAGTGGTTATGTGAATGAATGGGTGAATAAGTGGTTATGTGAATGAATGGGTGAATAAGTGGTTATATAAATGAATGAATGGGTGAATAAGTGGTTATGTGATTGAATGGATGAATAAGTGGTTATGCGAATGAATGGGTGAATAAGTGGTTATGCGAATGAATGGGTGAATAAGTGGTTATGCGAATGAATGGGTGAATAAGTTATGTGAATGAATGGGTTAATAAGTGGTTATATAAATGAATGAATGGGTGAATAAGTGGTTATATAAATGAGTGAATAAATATATAAATGAATGAATGGGTGAATAAGTGGTTATATAAATGAGTGAATAAATATATAAATGAATGAGTGAATAAATATATAAATGAATGAGTGTATAAATATATAAATGAATGAGTGAATAAATATATAAATAAATGAATGAGTGAATGAGTATATAAATCAATGAATAAATAGGCCTATACATAAGTGAATTAATGAAATTTATAAGTGAATGTATGAAGAAGTTTGCAAGTGAATGAATTAATAAATAGAGCCTATAAATTTATATATGTATATATATATATATATATATATATATATATATATATAATGAAGTATTTAAATGCGTAAATAAGTATATAAAAAGTTACATAATTAATTCTTGCTTATTATCTTAAGACAAAATCGTTACATGGATATACTCTATTATATCTCGTACTTTAAAATATTCCTAAATGATCCATATCAAGGATGTAAGAATTCCGTGAAATTATGGCTGTAAATTGTTTGCATGACGGAAGATCATTGAGACAGCGTTTTCCAATCAATAAGTCAATTTAATCAGAAAAGCAAGTAATTGTGAATAATAAGTGAAATAAAATGATGATAAAAGTGGTGAAAATAGTTGTGGTGTGTGTGAAAGCGGCGAGCATATGCTCATTTGTGTGTAGACCATGCAATTGGTCTATTACACTTCGAACCTCCGGGAGGTAGAGACGAGTTGAGTGAATGACCCTACGGGCGGCTTTTGATCTCCGGAAACACCACAGAGCCAGCGCAGGCAGTCCCTGACGATCCAATAACACAGAGCATTCTCCGAACACCAGCAGGGCGCCCACCAGGCTGCTTACCGTTCGGAATGATACTCGCCGACACAAACGAGGGCACAGCAAACGTCCGTCGTTAAAGGGCTCTTCTCATTGTCTTATGCGAGCTGGATCCATGAAGTTGTACGGTTCCCCGTCGTCGTCATATTACAATAAAACATTGAAATTTGTCTTTTAATAAAACTTGATCCCCGGATTCACCAGTCGCTTTCACTTCTGATTGACGTCACAGGATCCCCTACGGTGACTAATAACACTAAACAGCAAGAATTTTGCTCCGACTTAAAATGTGTCCCTTATGATTTGATGTGCGCTGAATCCGAAAATACATGAAAATACATCTCTTTTCTTCGTATCACGTAAGGTTTTTAAGATATACTATGATGTCCACATCTGTGGAGTAACGGTCAGCGCGTCTGGCCGCGAAACCAGGTGGCCCGGGTTCGAATCCCGGTCGGGGCAAGTTACCTGGTTGAGGCTTCTTCCGGGGTTTTCCCTCAACCCAATACGAGCAAATGCTGGGTAACTTTCGGCGCTGGACTCCGGATTCATTTCACCGGCATTATCACCTTCATTTCATTCAGACGCTAAATAACCTAGATGTTGTTACAGCGTCGTAAAATAACCCAATGTACTATGATTTCAGTTTTCGATAAGCGCTTCCCCAGGAAACATGTGCCGTTGGTTAAGGATAAAAAAAACACAAAAACTAATGTATTTTATGAGTTTATGATTTTATTCACGGTTTATTATGGTTGTTGGCATGTTATTTTGTACTTCTAATAAATAAACAGATATTGGTCCCTTCTATTAAGTAAATTTCATAACAGTTCAAAGTGAGGTCTATGCAATGAACAAACAAGGGTGTGGCTTTTCAATATTTAAAGGAAACGTTTACCAGTTTGAGTGAAGGAAAATTAAAAGAAGGCATTTTCATCTGTTCACAAATTCACAAAGTTATGGCTGACCCTTTGTTTGGGGAAAAACTTGTCCACATCTGTGGAGTAACGGCTAGTGCGTCTGGCCGCGAAACTAGGTGGCCCGGGTTCGATTCCCGGTCGGGACAAGTTACATGGTTGAGGTTTCTTCCGGGGCTTTCCCTCAACCCAATTTGAGCAAATGCTGGGTAACTTTCGGTGCTGGACCCTGGACTCATTTCACCGGCATTATCACCTTCATCTCATTCAGACGCTAAATAATATGTTGATAAAGCGTCGTAAAATAACCTACTAAAAATAAAAATGAAAAACTTTCCGTTACAGAAAGAATGGCAAAACGCGCTTTCAAAGACGTTTGCTCAAATTTCCTTGGAAATTCTAGGGCTGAGAACTACATAGAACTTGTTGTGGAAATCATGTTAAGTGCATATGACAAAATGGAGTGTAATATGTCTCTCATAATACACTTTTGACATTCATATTTGGATTTCTTTCCTCCAACTTTGGAGCGGTAAACGACGACCATGGGGAAAGATTTCATCAAGAAATATCTGACATGGAAAGGCGATATAAAGGTAGATCATCATCCAGCATGCTTGCAGACTATTGTTGGTTCCTTGTAAAATACAGTCCCGGGTATAATTATTAACAGAAGTCATCCAGAAAATTATTTTAAATGTAAGTTCAAATTCCGAGATTTTTCTCATTATAAGCATGAAATATTTTTATTGTTGTGTTTTAAACTATGTAACATCATTTTGTATCCAGTACACATTTTGCAAGTATTATGAGGAATTTTGAATCCCTTGTGTGTTGTAATTTTATCAGTAGCAGCGAAAAATTAAAAACAAATAAGATTTGTCATAAAAATTCAATTAATTTTCCCGGGAAAATGGTATGTGATGGGGCAATTTTGATTTTAAATTCAGATTCAGGGCACACATATTAGTAATATTCACCTATTTTTATTTCGGCGCAAGACAAAAAGTAAAAATGTGTTGTTTAGTGTAATTAGGCCTGTGGTGGAAAATATCTAAGGATGAGGATTTCCTTGGAGGGTGAGTATTACTGGAATTTGTTTTGTATTGTTGAAGGGAAACGAGAGGAATCCCTAGTGCTATATTATTCAATAAACAAATACGGGAGAAAGAGAAAACAAGATACATAGCTTTACTATGCAACATATATGTATACGTAGAACTAAGTATGGGTGTGATGAACAGTGCAAGGAGAGCAAGACTTGTATTTCCCTTGCAGTCTTTGTATTCCAGTATTGCCCTGGCTAGTGATATACATATTACATATAGTATACATATAGTATTACACGCGCGTTCTACTTAAAGATATGCAGCATTGTAAAGCTATATCTGGCTTAAATCGACAGATCTAGAAGAGATATTTCGTTTGGTACCGAAATCAGTGCTCTAGCATATCACAGTCACGAGATATACTGACCGGAAATTTTCGCCCCCCAAAAAATGGCCACCAGTCACAGCTGGTTCCATCCGCGCCACGCTCATACGCGGCGCTAATTCAAGGTTGTTTTCGCCTCGTAGTGGAAGGCATATACACCATCGAACGAGACCACATTTATTTCAATAGTGTTATTATTAGAGAGCTGACTTTAAAGGGAATCCCATTTTTTTATTTCAACACGAAACATGAAATAATTAGGCCTAATTACGATGTTCAAAACTATCTTCCACCGACCAAATTATGTGGTTTTGACTTCCCTTTTTTTCCTTTTTCAGTCCATATTCCCCTTTTTTTCCCCCCTTTTTTTTTAAAACATCCCTTATTTTGGTCCTCTTTTGACTGAATATCGCGAACATTTAGATAATTTTCTTATATTTTTATTTCCACAGATACGTCTTGACTGAACTTTAAAGCAAAATACGTATATTATGTAATTACAAGATTTTATTAAAGCGTACTGCTTCAATACAAATAAGTATTTATGCTCGACCATGCCGAAATGTAGTAATTAGACCTATGCACCTGGTAGTAGCCCTTTAATGCACATTAAAGTACAGCTATTGATTATAGTTCACTTGTTCAGCCAATGAGAAATCACCATTGTACCATTATAAAACCGCAAGTATCGATTATTCTCGGATATGCAATCGAAAGACAATTAGCGAAACGTCACGGAGGCTGGAAATCCAATATTGTCGCAGAAGGTTATGTTCTGTTACTATAATAATTAGCGTTAATTGTAAATAATATTCAAATAAATTCAATTTGTCATCTCGTTTTTCAATTCTAAATCAATTTCCAGGTTATATCAAGATTAATGTTCATGTTATTCTCTAGATTATATCAAGGTCAATGACGTTCGTTCCTCGGAAAAAAAAAAATTAATACTTTCGCGTTTGCGCACATCTCACAATTTAGAAGGCCAATTCCGCTCTTCACTTAGATAACCATAACATGAATACTTAAGAATAATTTCAAGTTAGAAATATGGTCGAGCATAAAAAGTCGTATGAAACTTGCCTATAATTATAATTAAGACGCTCGTATGAAAATTATGAAACTCGTTTGCGCTCGTTTCATAAACAAACATACTCGCGTCTTAATTACTACCATTATAGGCTCGTTGCATAATGTACTATTACATATAATTTTAATCTCCAATTATAATAAATTAAATTAAAGTTTGGGGAAATAATCCTGAAAGAAACAGGATGAGGACATATTTCAGATTGGTTTCAACTTTTCCTATTCACTGTAAATTTCATTTACCACTTACTCGGATTGTATTCGAATCTCCGACTTAGAAAAACAATGAAACTTGACACGTCTATAGTTTTGTACCATGTTGGATATAGAATCACGTTACAAAATGTACGTTTTTGTCCCTACTTTTATTTTGGAGCAAACCACTCTCGCAAGATTACGACATGACGTGAATAGGAGTTGAAATCATCATGCAACACAGACGTCACATGTAGAGAGCCAATAGAATTTCCGGCTGCACAGAAATGACGGTAACCAATTGCAGTTGTGCTTCTCCAAATAGCGGAATGCCAATTCATTCTGTCAGTTTCTCGCCAGACCTATGAATCGTCTTTGTAAAAGCAGAAATTACTCAACTGTAACATTGTCCATGCCTCGAATTCCTAGAACTCAGTACTGAACCAAGATAGACTTGACACATTTTATGCCACAGCACAAAATTAGAGACTGTTGGAGCCCCATTCCTAGTAGTAAATGCTGTAAACGAGAAAAACTGCAGCGCGGGAATAATTACAGAACTAAAATGTGGCCGTCAAGGATTTTAACTATTAATTTGAGCTTGTATGTAGTTCTTGCTCTGCAAACTGTTGGATTCTACTGAAATTTAAAACTGTAGTAGTGATCTATGTCCTCAGAAAAACATTATTGAAAATAAGTTCATTACAAAGAATGTATTGCAGTATTTATCCAATTAACACAATAAGTTACCACTGTTCATCATCTTGGATCTGTGGATAGCATATACGCTTCCTATCCAATCGGTCCGTGCTTAGATTACAGACGTAGGTAACAGAATAATGGTATATTCTGTCTATGGGGCCGGGTCTTGGTCCTATGTCATGTGTTATCCTGTGTGATTTCAACGGTGACCCTGTGCTGTGCTAACCACACTGTCGAGAGACCCGCAATATGTGCCTGTCTGATGTTGGTCTAATTATATACCTTTCTATACACGGAATTGCCTTGTAAGTCGATATCAAAGAGGTAAAACACGACGAAGAAGAAAGAAATACAAAGGAAAAAAAAGGGAGAGAGAAAGAAAGATAAGAGAGATCAGAGAAAGAAAGAGATGAGAGAGAAAGTGATATGAGACAGAGAATGAGACAGAGAAAATGAGAAAGAAAGACAGAGAAAAAAGACAATTAATGGAAGAGAAAGAAAGACAGAATGAACGAGAAAGAAAGAGACAGAGAAAATGAGAGAGGAAGATAGATACAGAGAAAATGAGAGAGGAAGATAGATATGGAGATAATGAGAGAGGAAGATAGATATAGAGATAATGAGAGAGAAAGAAAGAAACAGATGAGAGAGAAAGAAAGAAACAGATGAGAGAGAAAGAAAGAGACTGAGAGAATGGGAGAGAGAGACTGAATGAGAGAGAAAGAAGAATACAGAGAATGAGAAAGGGAAAAATACAGAAAGAATGAGAGAAAGAGAGAGAGAAAGAAAGAGACGGAGAGAATGAGAGAAAACAAGAGACGGAGAGAATGCGAGAGAAAGGGACAGAATTGGAGAGAGATAAGAAAGCAAGAGACGAAGAGAATGAGACGGAAAGAACGAGACTAAGAAAATGAGAAAGAAAGCAAGAGACTAGGAGAGTAAGAGAGAGAAAAAGGTAGAATTTACCCATTTGATGCCCAATCGTATGATTATGTATGCTGACGATGCTACGGTTTTTGAAACCGTGAATTTGGATAGTAGCCTACTATTATTATGAATAATCTAATGTATTGGTTCAGTGGAAATAGATCAAGTTTAAACTTCAGTAAGACCCAGACTATATGTTTGTTTAAAAAGAGATGCTGAACCTTCTGCTGTAGTGAAATTACTGGGTTTTCATATTGACAGTCAGTTGAATTGGGTTAATCATACTAATGGAATTTCTAAAAAGTTAAGTAAAGTCATTTTTATGTTAAGAAAATTTAAACATTGTACCACAATGAAAACTCGTACTAAGTGCATATTATGCTTTTTCCACAGTATTAAAAATTATGGGATTATATTATGGGGAAACAGTAGTGGTGCTAAAAATATTTTTATTCTACAAAAAAAGGGATGTACTCCATGGGAGTCTTGTAAACCCTTATTTAAACAATTATCCATATTAACTCTTCCTAGTTTATATATATATATATATATATATATATATATATATATATTTGAATGTGTAAAATATGTACATTTGAATTATTTGATGTTACCAAAGAACTGAATATATACGTAATTATAACACAAGAAGTAGAATTAATTTGGCAATTCCTGCTTGCAGATTAACTAAAACATTTGATAGTTTTGTTTTTTAGGTGTTAAATTTTATAACAAATTACCAAGACACTTAAAAGAAGCTATTAATTTTAATAAATCTGTTAGGACTTTCCTAATTGAAAATAGTTTTTATAGTTAGATGAGTTTCTTAATACATAATGTTTGTTTATTTGATGTATTTCAATAATGACGAAGTCTGTTATAATTGTATTGTTAAATGGCTAATAAATATTATTATTATTATTATTATTATTATTATTATTATTATTATTATTATTATTATTATTATTATTATTATTATTATTATTATTATTTGTAAGAGCTAAATAAGCCATGCTCGCCATATTTACCAAAATATTGTATATATCGTAAAAATTCCTTCACTGACATAAAGATAAATGTCCAATCTTTATATACAAAACTAAGTTGAAAAATGATTTTTTTTACTCTCAAACCTATATATCCCCTCTTAACGCAGCAGATTATTGATTGTAGGGTTATCTGAAAGAAAGAGTGTTCCTGAACAAACCTATGACAATTGTTTATTTGAAGGACTATCGTACAGATATTCCTGAACATGAACTTGAAGCTGCTGTATACAGCATTGAAGAGAGGCTGTTACTTGTACAAGAACAAAATGGTGCACATAACTTATACAACATCTACGATGAAGTTACGGCAATGCATAGGCTACTTTTCCTTCTCAAAAAAATTGCTGACAAGAATTAAAAGAATACCGTGAGAAAGTGATGAACAATAGGTTTTGTGGAATTTAAGTCTATAGAAAACAGAGTTGTGCATCGAAAATGAAAAAAAAAAATATATATATATATATATCATAATTGAAACTGAAGTCAGAACATCATGGTGGTCAAGTCTTGAAATTCAGATATGATGTTGCTTTCGCATAAGGAGTAAACTTGATTGATCACTGCGTCCTATATTCTCTGAAATTAACACTGAACGCAGTGGAATAGAAAGTCTAATTCCCGTTTGTCATACAAGGCAGTGTCACGCTCAGATGTACAGTACGAGGCTTGAACCTGTTTTCAGATGAAATTCTCCTGTAATTGTCTCCAGGAGGCAACACTGCAGGATATTAATGTGAGTCTGTTGCTACCAATTCAGTCTCGTGTTGTGTAAGTTGCTTCGTGTGTGTAATTAGGAACGAGTGGAGCGAGAGATCAAGTCAAATATAACTCTACATCTGACAGCCTCACATCTAATCTATGCTCCTCGGACCCCAAAGAAGAGAGAATAGCTGCGGATCGTCTCACTTTACTGTAACTAAGAAACTATACAGCTGTAAGACAACTGAATTCTATAAAGCATTTGGTAAAAAACGATTTTTAACCTTAATGAAACTAATTTCGGTCCACAGGTGTGACTTGGTAACGCGCATTTCCCAGTCAATCTGTCCTTTGTTCGATTTTCGATAAGGGCGGAAATTTATTTTCATTCCACGAGCCCTTGTGTTGATTCCTTGATTTATTCACAGCAGAGTGCTGCAGAACAGCGCTTACAACCGGTTTATATTCGACCGGTTGCAGATCAACCGGCGAGGTTGGACATTCGTTCGAATATCCGGCCTTGAAGCGGTTGCGCCTGACTAGACTGAACCACAGATATATACGACAGAATACCAAGCGCATTTCATCATACAGGAATTCTGATGACATTTTGTAACTACACAAATGGAGTAATTGAAGGAAATTTACTTTTCCTAATTAAAAAAGTGGGTTAGCTTGAAATTCTTAGGAAAATATTTGGGGCTAAGAGGGATGAAGTTACAGGAGAATGGAGATAGTTACACAACGCAGATGCACGCATTGTATTCTTCACCTGACGTAATTAGGAACATTAAATCCAGACGTTTGAGATGGGCAGGGCATGTAGCACGTATGTGCGAATCCAGAAATGCATATACAGCGTTAGTTGGGATGCCGAAGGGAAAAAGACTTTTGAGAAGGCCGAGACGTATATAATATTAAAATGCATTTGAGGAAAATGGGATATAATGATAGAGATTGGATTAATCTTGCACAGGATAGGGACCGATAGTGGGCTTATGTGAGAGCAGCAATGAACCTGCGGGTTCCTTAAAAGCCATAAGTAAGTTAGCTTGAAATAAGGTTATAATTGATTGGACACTTTGATACATTTATCTTCATAACTAATATATAAATCAACTAATTGACACCGGTAACAATAAAGGAAATAATCGTGGGCCTAATGCATGGATGAAATCTGACGTGTAAACAAATACAAGAAAAAAATAAATTAAAATTACTTACAAAAAAGAAGAGCAAATATGTACACACTTACTATTGTAACTTCATGCTTCAGACTCAAAATACATAGGCTACCTCTGAAAGAATAGTTGTTAATATAGGCTATTCTAAGAGGATGTATTATTATTTCTCTAATAAATCGTTTTTAGGGAGATAAGTTACTAACAAAAATAAAAGCACTCTCAATTCTAATGATTGTAGTTTCATGATGCGTGCTTCAATCAATGAGGAGAGAGGAGGAAATATCAATTGAAAGGTACACGATGGTAATCGCGTCTTGCAGCAATTCTTGGAACTCCTGGATGGCTCAATATTATCGTCTTTCATGATCCAGAGCCGTCCAACTGAGTGAGATTCGGACATTCGTTAAAGCCAGGCCTGCTGAACTGTAACTCTTGAGAGCGACTGCTTTCCTCCCTTTTCTTACCCCACGCACCTTTTATACCTGTGCGGTCACGGCTTTCTAGTTACGCTCGGCTGCATCAACATTCATTCTCGGGGCGGAAGTCGATCATCCCCAACAGAAGTGGAGTGAGGCTGACGTCATAGTTCCCCTACTTTGCGAGTTCTGCAGGTAAACAGAACATTGGACTACTCCGCGAGACGGAATAGCTTCGCATACTGTCTATAGCGCCAGACGTTCAGTAGCAATCTGTCTGTTCTATCTTTCGTAACCGGTTATGCAGGACTCTAATTCACAGTTAAAATTCTACGTGTACAGTAGGCCAAATGAAAGTGTCTATTACAACATACGGTTGTAAGAATTGGGCTAAGAATATGTCAGATAAAAATAAAAGCAGCTGAAATGAAATTCTTTAAGAAATTTAGTAGGACAGAAGAGGAGACGATACTAAGGGACACGGTACTGGAGCTAATGACAGCTGTGAGCAGTATGAGATGAAAATAAATGCAAACAAGACGATGACCATGGTTGTCGCATGAAAATAAAGCCCGTAAACTTGCGAATTCAAAATGAGTCAGTAGATCAAGTGAACGGCTTGAAGTACTTGGGATGTAACATGAGCTGCAGCCAGGAAGTCAAAAGAAGGGTAGCAATGACAAAGGAGCATCTCCAGCGGACCTCAGGAAAAAGAAGTAAGGAAGAGACTGGTGAAGTACTTTGTGTGGAATATGGCATTGTATGGGGGGGAAAACATGGACATTACGACGAAATGAAGAGCAACGAATAGAAGCCTTTGAAATGTGGATATGGAGAAGAATGGAGCGTGTAAAGTGGAGAGAAAGAGTAAGAAATGAAGCTGTGTTCGAAAGAGTGGATGAAGAAAGAATGATGCTGAAACTGATCAGAAAGAGGAAAAGGAGTTAGTTGGGTCACTGGCTGAGAAGAAACTGCCTACTGAAGGATGCTCTGGAAGGAATGGTGAACGGGAAAGAATTCGGAGTGGAAGAAGATATCAGATGATAGTCGATATTAAGATATATGGATCATAAGGAGACAAAGAGGAAGGCAGAAAATAGGAAAGACTGAAGAATGCTGTGTTTTCAGTGAAAGACCTGCCCTTGGGCAGAGCACTATGAATGAATGAATGAATGAATGAATGAATGAATGAATGAATGAACCAATATTGAAATATCACCATTACTGTACACCCTAGCAATACCAACGGGGGGGGGAGGGGGAGTGGACCTCTAAGTTCCACAGGTTCAGTTTTTCATGATTAACTCATTAAATATTTCGAATCAAAAAAAAAAATTGGACCGTAAACTGACAAACTGTGAAATATTTTTAAAATTATTTTTATAAGAAATAATAAACAATACAAACTTGTTATGGACCTTGGTAAAATAAAGGGTAGGAAAATTCAAGTTTTTTTTTTTAATTTATATTTTATTTTATATTGCACATTGAAATAGATATTTCTATTCAACAATGGTATTAACAGCTGTTGGCTTTTTATTACAATTTCCTGCTTGTTTTGAGAACTTGTCTTTTCATATTTTCTGTTCATAGACATGGCCAGATACCTAGTTATGTCGGCGTTTGTATTTCGTGAAACCTTGCAAAAGGATTTAGTTTATATTAAATTAGTGTAAGACAATTTTTCTTTATGTTCAAAAATTTATATTTTCAGGATAATTTTGTAAAATAATTGTAATATGAATACTGAGTCTTGTATGTAATGTTTCTTGAATTATAGAAAATAAATAAAATTTAAAGTGTTAATTAATGGATATTAAAACAAATAACATAATTTGAAAAATATATATTTTTGAGCCTGGTAAGGTACGTTACAGGTTATGGATTGGTATTGCTAGGTTAATAATTATAACTAGACTTCGTTGAACTTCCACACGCACCATGCAATAAGGTTTCCGATGTAAGGTAGTATAGAGGAGGTGGGCGACCTCCCGGTCTCGTAGTAGTCTATAAGCAGTGTGACCGGTCCAAATAGATAGAGCAGCTACAGCTAATGTACGCCTATGTAAGCACTTGTTTTTGCATTACTGTGGTTGGAATAGTCAAAGCTTAACATATTTTTCATTGCAGACAAGAATTCATTCAAACATGCTACAATGAGTGTGTTGCTATCCCAAACAATTGCCCCTGGAATACCCTTACCCCCGCAGCCAGTCTTGACCCGTTGGGAAACGTGGTTGGATGCTGTTAATTATTATGCAGAACATTACGGCAAAATAATGGAGGTAATTGATACATTGGTTAGCACAGACAGTTCCGCTGTTGCAGCTGTAAATCATTGCCTTCTGAACAGCTATTGGAAGATATTCTGTTCATTGATTTTGATTTTAAAATCGTGTCTAAAAGCATCACCCTGTTAGAATAGTCTAAACTACAACTCTCAGAAGCCCTTAATATAGTGGATAAAGTATCAAAAACCGTTATCCAAAATAACAATTCACTAATTTCAGAACAAGTGAAATGTAAGTTGAGAAACATTATTGCTAAAAATTCTGCCTATTCACAACTTCCTATTATAAATGATATACTATCAGATCACAAGATGTCTGAAGTTGGTGTACTAAAAAGTAGCGACTTTCTGTTCTTCAAATATGCACCTACTACATCATGTGATGTTGAATGTACATTTATTCAATATAAAAACTGTTTAAGTGACCATCGGAGGAGGTTCACTTTGCAGTCGCTCAAAATGTACGTAACTCTTTACTGCAATGCACATATTCAAGGATGGTGTGAGTATATTACATTAAATTTTAAGAGTTAATATATCTCACTATAAAATAATTGTGTATTTACATGTTTAGACATTTCCTACTTCAATGATCATTCATTATATTCCTTGAATGCAGGATATATATTTTATTTCTAAATTGTAACCTCAGTATACTGCTCAGTGTTTACATTAGAGGCATACTCCACAGTCTATACCGCGTGCGCAGTAATCCTTACGATTCTCGTGGCAATTCCACGAAGTCTAATTATAACCTTCTTATAGGTACTAAAGAGTTTCATAAAGTTGTATAAATAAAAAAGCGATATTTTAATTGTTCATTAAGAAATAGCCCATAAGAACCCATTATATTTGGGGTGTCAGCACACTCTGTTATATACAGTCACGAAGCTTGAGTTGTGAGGTTGCTAGGAACAATAGACTGTGCCGGTACTATTTCGCATTGTCTGTAATGATGCGATATTAGCGATCCTAGTGGTTAGCAACTATCTATGGATGCATATTTACTAAGTATTGAGCTTCGTGACTATATATACTAGACTGTGGTGTCAGAAACACCCCACGCGACTCTTAATGTTACAAAGTTAGGCGCGACTGCTTAAGGCTTAATACAACAATGGCAACAACAAACAGGAATTGTCCTTTTAAGGACGGATTATTAAAAGTAGTACAGCGGAATTGCTACTCATGGTAATGAATTTTGAAGTAGCGAATGGCAGTGGAATATCGGAGGGAAACGGGAGGACACTAAAAAAAGCCCTCAAGAATCTTGGAACCGTAAATACGATTCTTCCATCATCGAGTTTGGAGACCAAGTTTGCAGTCATCGTAAGCCAGTTCTCTGCCAACTGAACTGTCAAAGGGGATTGACATTCGCTGTACAGTTGGGGAAATATTTAGTAGAACCCAATCGGGTGTTTAGTTCAATCGGGATTGGAACCATCGAGCTCATCCTCATAATATAAAGTGAAAAGAAATTATTTCATGGCATTTTACAATATGTGAAACTTTATTTGTATTTTGTTTTCCGTGATAATGTGTGCTTGGCACTATGTCTTAAAATTAAGTACATTTACGTCCAGTGTTTGAAACAGAGAAGATAACAAGTCTTTAGAAATGTTACTTGTATTATACGGTGAATGTATTGCCATGTTATATTTTGTATCTGCGGTTTTCGTACGTGTGGAACGGAGAGCTAAAATTGCTTCATATTTCAACGAAACTACCTCTGCGCATAAAAAATTGTCCGTTTTCTGCTGCTAGTAAATGTTCTCTTTATTCCGTAATAAATATATTCCATGCACAAAAGTATAGTGGAGGTGTGAGTACACTGAAAACGGATTTCCTTTTTTGAAAGGGAACAAGAGCCACACCACTTTCTCAACTAAATTGGGCATCTACTGGTAAGAAATCAACAGGAACTTCAACATTTATGAACATTTTTCTTGTATTTCTGTTTTTTTTTTTTTTTGTATAGGCTTACCTCATTATTGTGTGAAGTTCAGAGGACAGACCTAAAATCCCGATAGAAATCCATTTTCTCGATCTTGTTCACACAAACAAAGGAACAGTTAATGAACTCGTATCCAAATCTCCCTTCAAAAAGCACACATTGTTACATCTCCACAGTGTATAGAGAACTACAAAAATTACCGGAACATATCCAGGGGTACTAATTTTAAGGCTTGAAAACTGAATGAAAAATTGAGTAGTCTCTTGTCTCGAGAAGATAGTGTTTACACCTGTGCACTCAGCTGACGAAGCTTGTTGAGTGACGATCTTGTCTCATATCACGTTTCCGAACGGCCATTCACGAAGATGATATTTAACTCAATTACTGTCTTAAGTATGCTCCATGATCCTTATTGCAAGCTTTCATATCTTTATAGTAAGTATAGACAGATATATATATATATAAAATTTTATTTATATATATATATATATATATATATATATAAATAAAATTTTTCCACGTGTGCGTGTGTGCACGTGCGCGCGCGTAGTTTCTTGGAAGATTTATACATTTGCAGGTTAAGAGTTCCTCTGTAAGTATCTGTTACAATCTATGCTGTCCATTGAGACATTAAGTTCCATAGATATCTTAAAAATGTCATTTGTCATTAAAATCGAGAGACACAATTAAAGTAACAAAATTATGCTTGCAAATTAGAATATGGCAAAAACAGGTATATATTTACATAATTATTTAAAAATTAAAAAAAAAAAAATCAAAAGTACTCTCAGAAAATCTTACTGGAAAGGAACACAAACGCAAAAGAATACAATACACAAACGGAAAATAATACAAATACACAACCGAAAAGAAGACAAATATACAAACGCAAAAAATACAAATATACAAACACAAAATAATACAAATCATCATCATCATCATCATCTTGTCGACCTGGTTGGCAAGTTAGTATAGCGCTGGCCTTCTATGCCCAAGGTTGCGAGTTCGATCCCGGGCTAGGTCGATGGCATTTAAGTGTGCTTAAATGCGAAGGCTCATGTCAGTAGATTTACTGGCATGTCAAAGAACTCCAGCGGAACAAAATTCCGACACATCCGGCGACGCTGATATAACCTCTGCAGTTGCGAGCGTCGTTAAATAAAACATAACATTTTTTTTAACATTATCATCATCTCCTCTTCATGGATTAAGAGATTTCTCCTGTTTCGGTCTCATGTCTCTCTCCATCTCTCCTTCGGTCTTCCAACGTCTCTTTTTCCCAAGTGGTTGTTAATAATCGTATGTCATTTTAGGGTAACTAGTTTTATTCATCCTCTGCAAATTACTTCTCCATCTATCTCCCTATTGCCTAGTTGTTCTCTTATTTCTATTTTTTTTATTTTATC
Organism: Periplaneta americana; assembly: GCF_040183065.1. Taxonomy (NCBI): domain Eukaryota; kingdom Metazoa; phylum Arthropoda; class Insecta; order Blattodea; family Blattidae; genus Periplaneta; species Periplaneta americana. The sequence goes on from NC_091123.1 coordinate 44,733,389, forward strand.
CTTTATTGTACATCCTTTAATAACTGTTAGATATCTCATTTCTGCCGCATTTATCTTATCCCATTCTTTTTCTTTTATCATCCATGTTTCACAACCATATGTTAACGTTGGAATCGCCACTGTTTTATGAAATTTAGAACTAGTTTCCTTTCTTGTTTTTATTTTTAATGTTCTTGCTAATATTTCACAAGTGTTCTGGAATTTACTTACTTTATTATATAAATCTTGATTACATTGATACGTTATATTACATCCTAGGTAGTTATATTTCTCTATTTGTTCAAATACTATATCGTTTATTACTATTTTGTATCTATGAGGGTACTTTCCTTGAAAGGCCATTATTTTCGTTTTATTAATTGAAATTCTGAGTCCATATTTTTCTAACACATTTCCCAATTCAAAAACATTTTTCTGCAAATCACTTTCTGTTTCTTGTATTTTTATAATGTCATCAGTGTAGAGTAGCATACAAATATACAAACGCAAAATAATACAAATACAAAAAACGCAAAAGAAGACAAATATACAAACGCAAAATAATACAAATACAAAAACGCAAAAGAAGACAAATATACACACGCAAAATAATACAAATACAAAAACGCAAAAGAAGACAAATATACAAACGCAAAATAATACAAATACAAAAACGCAAAAGAAGACAAATGTACAAACGCAAAATAATACAAATACAAAAACGCAAAAGAAGACAAATATACACACGCAAAATAATACAAATACAAAAACGCAAAAGAAGACAAATATACAAACGCAAAATAATACAAATACAAAAACGCAAAAGAAGACAAATATACACACGCAAAATAATACAAATACAAAAACGCAAAAGAAGACAAATATACAAACGCAAAATAATACAAATACAAAAACGCAAAAGAAGACAAATATACACACGCAAAATAATACAAATACAAAAACGCAAAAGAAGACAAATATACACACGCAAAATAATACAAATACAAAAACGCAAAAGAAGACAAATATACACACGCAAAATAATACAAATACAAAAACGCAAAAGAAGACAAATATACAAACGCAAAATAATACAAATACAAAAACGCAAAAGAAGACAAATATACAAACGCAAAATAATACAAATACAAAAACGCAAAAGAAGACAAATATACACACGCAAAATAATACAAATATAAAAACGCAAAAGAAGACAAATATACACACGCAAAATAATACAAATACAAAAACGCAAAAGAAGACAAATATACAAACGCAAAATAATACAAATACAAAAATGCAAAAGAAGACAAATATACAAACTCAAAATAATACAAATACAAAAACGCAAAAGAAGACAAATATACAAACGCAAAATAATACAAATACAAAAACGCAAAAGAAGACAAATATACAAACGCAAAATAATACAAATACAAAAACGCAAAAGAAGACAAATATACAAACGCAAAATAATACAAATACAAAAACGCAAAAGAAGACAAATATACACACGCAAAATAATACAAATACAAAAACGCAAAAGAAGACAAATATACAAACGCAAAATAATACAAATACAAAAATGCAAAAGAAGACAAATATACAAACTCAAAATAATACAAATACAAAAACGCAAAAGAAGACAAATATACAAACGCAAAATAATACAAATACAAAAACGCAAAAGAAGACAAATATACAAACGCAAAATAATACAAATACAAAAACGCAAAAGAAGACAAATATACAAACGCAAAATAATACAAATACGAAAACGCAAAAGAAGACAAATATACAAACGCAAAATAATACAAATACAAAAACGCAAAAGAAGGGAAATATACACACGCAAAATAATACAAATACAAAAACGCAAAAGAAGACAAATATACAAACGCAAAATAATACAAATACAAAAACGCAAAAGAACACAAATACATAAACGTAGACAAAAAGAAATAGAAGTGCGAAAGGAACAAATACAAGCGCGGAAAAAATATATTAACCTACCATAGGCTACTGTTTATGAAACGGCAGTCGCTTGTACTAATACACAGCGCGCCGCTGTTACGTCACCTGTGTAGTACGATCTCTATCTTCTTCTAATCATAGAATATGTCTCTCTCTTTCTCACGGAGTAACAACATAACTTAATATCTCAGCCCCGCTGTTTACATTCCACATACAAAATGGTTACCTGACAAGTTACAAGACGCGAAGGTAAATAAATACAAGCACGAAGCAATAAACAAATGCAAAAAGCCAAACGCACTACTAAAAAGGCAAATGCACTAACAAGAGAGACAAACGCACTAATGCGAAAAGACGAACACACAATCGCAGAAATGGCAGACACACGTAAAAACACGAAGAATGATTCAGTGAATGAATGAATGAATGAATGAATGAATGAATAAGTAGGCCTATATTAATAGTAAATGGGTGGGTGGGTGATTGTGGACATAGGTAAATAAGTAAAACTTCTAAAATATTAGGGTAACATTAATTTAAAACTCTATAATCATATTTTTGAAACTGGTATAAGCATTATCGTTTGGCTGTATCACTTTACTGCAGTCTACTTTCCATTAGTGTGCAAAGCATGACATTGAGTTTCACTGGCGAGAGCTCGATACCGTGTGGAGAGATGTGTAAGCTTTAGGGGGTTATAGTGTGATAGAGCTCTTGTAAGAGTACGACGTATAATTTTATGATCATCCGGCTTTCCTGTTCGCACCTAATAACTTTAGAATTGTGAAATTTCCACGTATTTGAAGAGATTACCTTCTTTCCGTTGTAGAATTGGTGATGGGCCGAGGTACATTTCGAGAAATACGTATGGAGAAAGTAATTTTATTTGAAGAGATAGTTCAGCAGGAAATATTATTTGAAGAATATTCAGTTCTATATATAACGAAGGTACATAAAAATCGTGATGTTCACACGAAATTGAAGGAGAGTTATAACGGGCCATTTTTAAAGTTCGTCAGTATTCTGTGTTTAAAGAGAAAGTATTGAGGTGTTAGGAAAAATCTATTTCGAGATGCACATTTTTACTTATTGTACTAATAATTCCTTCTACATTGCTATAATTAGTTACCCCTACGGAAGGAAGAAATGGATGAGAAGAGTAAGCTCCTGAACCCCTGGAGTTATCACAGAAATAGGGTGAAAATTCACTAACATTGTTGGATTAAAAACAAAAAAGTCTTACTGAGAAATTTGATCTTTCTCTAGCAGTGTTGCCAGAACGGCGGAATTTCCGCCAGATCTAGCGGGTTGCGACCTTAATCTAGCAGAAATATGTTCTAAATAGCGCAAAACGGATTTTTTTTTTTACCGGTTTTGAGTTTCAGTTTAGCTTCATGCTGACGATTTTGCATTTAACTGTCGAACAGCAAATTTTTTTAACATTGTCACACTGCGCGTAGACTGTAGAGCAATATACTTTTGCCAACCAATTATAAGCGATAATGAACAAACTAAGAATCAATGGAGTAGTTTTTGCCAGCCTATTAAAATTATTAAATTGAATAAATCGAATATTGATCATGCAAATGTTTCAAACGTTTTTCCTTAACAGTGTCCAGTAAGGCAGTAATAAGTTCCTTTGGATTGAGTCGATGTATTTTTACATTGCACGTATCCTATAAAGAATTTCGTCTTTGATACATACAGCAAGTAAATTGCAATAGTCTAATTTACGTTTAAAGATCCTCTTTATCACTATAACTACATTAAACTAATATGTATATATATATATATATATTTAATTTATTGATAACTAAACAGTAATATCAACAGAAATTTTGTTCTGCATGGCTGCCCGATCCGTTGCTTAAAAATGAAGAGACCACTGCAAGAATGATGGATGTCATTTGGAATACATTTTGCAGGAGAAGCAATTGAAAGTTTGAAATGCTTAGCGCTCAATGCTTAACTGTGATTTTCCGATCATTACTGGACAATAACTATCAGTGTTAATGCCATATAACTCTCTATGTACATTCTATGTGTCTTAAGCTATGCATTGACAGTCTTGGTTCATTTTCGACAAGAAAGTGACAGCCATCATTCTTGCAGTGGACTCTTCATATCAGAGTACGGCTAGTGAAATAGCAAGTTGCAAATTCTGTAATAAAACACTATCCAGTAAACTAAACGACTTAAAAGCACACGCGACTTCAAAGAAACACGTTCAATAAAATATATATATATATATATATATATATATATATATACATATATATTAGATATTGTTATGATGTACCGAAGTACATATGATATTTCCGTGCGTCCACACCTGTGGAGTAACGGTTAGCGCGTCTAGCTGCGAAACCAGGTGGCGCGGGTTCGATTCCTGGCGGAAGTACAGAGAGGGACAGACCGAGTTACTTGGTTGAGGTTTTATTCGGGGTTTTCCCTCAACCCAATGCTGGGTAACTTTCATTGTTGGACCCCGGACTCATTTCACCGGCATTATCACCTTCATCTCATTCAGACGCTAAATAACCTAAGATGTTGATAAAGCGTCGTAAAATAACCTACTAAAATAAAATAAATATTTCCGTGCAGATATTCTGCGTCATCACATGATGAAAATGAGTGGAATAGAGAAATATTCTCTCCGGAACCGAGATTTGAACCCGGGTTTTCAGCTCTACGTGCTGACGCTCTATCCACTGTCACACCGGATACCCATCCCGATGTCGGATCGAATCCTCTCGGATTAAGTTCCACCTCTTGGGTTCCCTCTAGTGGCCTACCCTAGTGCACTGTGTCATAGATGTATGACAGTGGCACAATGTCCACACATGTGCAGAGGTGCACTCGTTATGAGTAACTAAGTGGCCGGGATCCGACGGAATAAGCGCCGTCTTAAATCACACTAGAGGGAACTCAAGAGGTTGAGCTTAATCTGAGATGATTCGATCCGACATAGAGATGGGAATCCGGTGTGGCTTAGTGGATAGAGCGTCAGCACGTAGAGCTGAAAACCTGGGTTCAAATCCCAGTGCCGGAGAGAATTTTTCTCCGTTCCACTCATCTTTCATCAAAAAATATTAGGCCTATAGAGAACCAGTACAAAACAGTACAGTCATCCGTGAACGGAGCAATAAGACATCATTGCGCTGGTTAAACAACGTTGTGTAATGCTGTATTACATAAAATTTCCAAGGATCCAGGGTAAATGTAGAACTTTCCATAGAAGACGTTAGAATTAATTCTTAATGATTTGCCTCTGGCTATTCACTTACGCAACTCCTTGTTAAAAATTATTTTATTCCAGTGAAGAAATCTACTCAGATAAAACGGTAGGACATAACTTTCTGAATTTATAATAGAACTTTGTGTGGTAGGAGCTGAGTGAGAGGTTGCTACGATGCTTTGAACATCGACCGGAAATTAACGTTCAACACGTGGGTGTTCTTACCCTCCTTCCTCAATAAGCGAAGAGATTGTATCAGTGCCATGCGCCTTTCTCATACAGTATCAGGTTCTGGGATTTGAGTACGTCATCAAGATGGCCACTTTATTAAACCTCGAATTGATAGTTCATTATTGATTATATCTGGAGCTCATTCCATATATTAAAAGTCTTAATGCAAAAATTATAAAATAATGTTTATAGTGAAGTTATTGAATATTTTCAAGAGAGAAGACGTACCGCAAAACTTTATTTCGTGCTGAAGGGAAGCATGCTTGTAAGAAATCACATTATGCAGCTGTGTGAGATTTGAGAGGTCTAGATCACGGACGTCCAAGAGTGACTCGCTGTACTACAGAGCGGTGACGTATTGTCTTCCACTACTGTCGTCCATGACGTTACTATGACGTTGAAGTGATATGAGTACAGTGAGGGACAGACCGAGAGAGGGATGTTCTACTTTCCACTACTGACTACAGCACGCTTGCGCAACTCACCCGAGTGAGGGAAAATTAGTAGAACTTTCATTACGTCACAAAGGTAGATTGAGGGACTTGAGCTGTTCCCCTCACTCGAGTGAGTTGAGCAAGCATGAACTAGACAATTTATTTTTTTATTTTAGTAGGTTATTTTACGACGCTTTATCAACATCTAAGGTTATTTAGCGTCTGAATGAGATGAAGGTGATAATGCCGGTGACATGAGTCCGGGGTCCAACACCGAAAGTTACCCAGCATTTGCTCGTATTGGGTTGAGGGAAAACCCCAGAAAAACCTCAACCAGGTAACTTGCCCCGACCGGGAATCGAACCCGGGCCACCTGGTTTCGCGGCCAGACGCGCTGACCGTTACTCCACAGATGTGGACGAACTAGACAACATACACACGAGATTACGAAGTCCAGTCCAACTCAAGGAAAACGTGGAAATAGGAACCTATTTGTGGTGTTCGTTTCCATAACTAAGTTACATTTAATTCACAGAGTTGTATAGGCCTATGCAGGGTGTTAAATATTTATCTAATATTTTAGGAGGTGCTAGTATGCATCAAAACAAGAAGATGTCTAATAAACATGGGTCCTACAACACTGAACACTTGTTCATAGGAGGTACTCAATGTAACGTCCATTCATGGCAATGCATTTCTCTGCCCTTTGGCGTAAGGAATCACGCACGCCTTGAAATTGACCTGGTTGTTCTTGATAACCAAAAGTCTAGGGGATTTAGGTTTGGAGAACAAGAACAGGCCAAGGTGTGGGACCTTCCCGATCAATCCAGCGGTCCTGAAATGTCAGCGTCAGGTATTCACGCACATTGCGGAGAAAATGCCATAATGCATGAACCACATCTGTAGTCTTTGCTGACATGGCACATACTCCAGCAAGGTAGGCAATACGTTAATAAGAAAGTCCTGTTAACGTAGCGGGTATGGCTCTTAATCTATCGCCAAGAACACCTGCCCATATGTTGATTTAGAATCGGTACTGTTGCCTTATTTATTCAACTGCATGCGGATTTTAATCAGCAAACACATGCTGATTACGAAAATTCACAACATTATCTCTGCTGAACCCCGCTCATATCCGCAACCGAACTTTTGTGTTCAGTATTCCTTGCGACGTATCAGTATTCCATGCCAGGGGTGTCAACTACGATATGATTATCTGGTAGCCTGCTGTATTATAGGGCAGAAAAATGCATTGCCATAAATGGACGTCACATTGAGCACTTCCTATGAATAAGTGTTCATATCTCAGAAAGTACGTGTTGTAGGACCCATGTTTATTAGACATTTTTTCCTTGTTATGATGCATACTATCGCCTCCTAAAATATTGGATACTTTTTAACACCCTGTATAATAATGGATCGCTTCATTCATTCGTCGCTTTAGATACGTGAGCATATAGTTCCTGCAACTTGATTGGTAATACTTAAGGGTATATGTACTGTACGTGAATATTTTCTAAAAAAAATTGTATTAAAATTACGCAGAGTTTATTGAATTAATTGATTTAGACTTTAAATAGTGCATTTATTTGTGCTATTTAAATGTGGACATGTTTTAACATAATACAGCTAAGCTAAAACATTCACTTTTTTAAAATTAATTTTTCCAAAAGTTGCAATTTTTCCACACATATTATTTCATAACTCCACAACTATTAGAGATAGAATGCTGAAATTTTACAAACTGATTTCACATCCATTTATGCAACAAATATACTACAATAATGCCCATATCTTCGAAAATAAAAAAGAAACGGCTCATAAAACATGATATAAATTTTAATATATTTTACAAAGGGAATATAAAAAATTGATTGTATTAAAATTAACAACTCTACATGTCTGAGAGTTGTTCACTTTTTAGAAATAAGTGTTAAATTTTTTTACTGCATATAATAAAGATGTCAGGGAAACTCTAACAATATTATGGTTACCAAATGATATAATAGTATAATTTTTTTTATACTCTAATAAAACTGGCTTTTAAAAATTGTTATTAGTAATTTTTTATACTTTTATCAGCTATTTAATTTCTAATAACTCCTGTTATAGTACATTGTAATTTTTTTTCGACTTGTGAGTTCATTTTCATGTAAAATTTTAGAAATTTAGAGCCTGCATTTTGTGGTATTATTTGTGGCCGTTCATATAGGCTACATATACCCTTAAGCTAGAATGTGGTCACAGAAATAGTTCACATGGTATCAGTTTTTGGTCCGATCTTACGCTAATAAGATATCGTCTTTCAGCTGAGGTTCTTTGGAACATAAAGACAGTTCATTCCAAAGTAATAAGTTCTCTCTTGGTTCCTGTTGCAGTAGGCCATGGTCGATGCAGGAGAGAAATGAAAGTTGTAGGTGACTACTATTTGATAATAATAATAATAATAATAATAATAATAATAATAATAATAATAATAATAATAATAATAATAATAATAATAATATTATTACTATTATTATTATTATTATTATTATTATTATTATTATTATTATTATTATTATTATTATTATCTATACTAATAATAAATCTGTAGCCGAAATTTTTCTGATAATTTTCGACTTTCCAAAAATAATTGGTCCTAACATATATAATTAACCACCCTGAAACCGAAAATCGCTTTTTTTAAATTTTTGTTTGTATGTATGTCTGTCTGTATGTTTGTTACCTTTTCACGCGATAATGGCTGAACGGATTTCGATGAAAATTGGAATATAAATTAAGTTCGTTGTAACTTAGATTATAGGCTATATGGCATTCAAAATACATTATTTAAAAGGGGGGTTATAAGGGGGTCTGAATTAAATAAATCGAAATATCTCGCTTATTATTGATTTTTATGAAAAATGTTACATAACAAAAATTTCTTTAAAAAGCATTTCAATTTAAGTTTTAGTCTTTGAAAAATTTTGATAGGACTGATATTTAATGAAGTAAATGAGTTTTAAAATTAAAATAACTGCCATGTAAGGCCGTGTAATGAAATAAATAAATGACTTCGTCTATAAGGGACCTTGGTCAACAACAATCGAAAGCTATGAATCATAGCCTACAGAAAATGTTTGTGTGTTCGTATGAAGCAATATCGGAAGCTAAATTAACCGATTTGTATAATTAATTATTATTTCACCGTTGGAAAGTGTAGTTTCTCTGTATGGACATAATGCTATAATGTTATTACAGTAACTTCTGAGTGAATTGAGGACAGGTAAGATTAAAATAGCTTCTTATGCACAGAAAACTTGATAGGCTATTCTGTGTATTCGTTTCCTGTATTTCTTAAAATAATGTTTATCTCAGAGAATTAACGACCAACGAGAGTGTATTGTATTTGTATGCAGTAATAATATGTTAGCTTAGCATTTCATTATTTTATAATCCAAATTTTAACTATGCTCAATTGAATCGAGCTAAAATACATAAAATACATATGCATTAAATGCAATGGAAAAAATTTGGGTAATGAGCCAAGCAGATTATGTTGCCCTGCTGTAAAATAAAATTTGTTCCTCCTGAGATTCAAGAGCCCCCATAACAAATTGAAAACTTACTTATCGGGGTACATCCGTTATCAACACACTTTTTATATATTATAATATAATATAATATAATATAATATAATATAATATAATATAATATAATATAATATAATATAATATAATATAATATAATATAATATAATATAATTTAAGTTATTTGAAGGGTTCAGAACCATAGTGGGCCAAGCGCCATTTACTGAATACAAGAGTTAAAATTAAGTTATTACCATAATTCAATGGAAACATATAACAAGTAAAATAAAGAATAAGTACACATCAAATGTAAATGATGTCAATGTTCATTGAACTATGGATGCATGTAATAAACATTAAGAAACATGTTAAAGGAATTGTCATTGCACCAAATGAGTGCTCTGTGGACCAAAATGATTCCATTTTAATTATTTAAATATAATTTAAGTTAAGTAACATATTAAACGATTTATCCTTCTATCAAACACGAATATTCCCTGGATCAAATGTCTTATTTTAATTATGTAATTACTTTATATTTATTTCTAACGGGTGCAGCGGAGCGCACGGGTACGGCTAGTTATAAAATAAGGTTATAGTACTAATGCTAAATATACTTCTCAAAGAATCAATTTTTTCTAAAACATTTTTAATAATAAATTACTCACTGTGTATTTTGAAATACTATTTAAATTGGCTGTCCCGCCCCGTGGCGTCGTGGTCTAAGGTATCCTGCCTAGGACTCGCGTTACGGAATGCGCGCTGGTTCGAGTCCTCATGAGAAAAGAAATTTTCTCATGAAATTTCGGCCAGTGTATGGGACCAATGCCCACCCAGCATCGTGATGCACTGGGGGAGCTACGAGAGGTAGCGAAATGCGGTTGCGAAAGCCAGCTACAACGGCTGGGGTGATCGTCGTGCTAACCACACATATCTCCATTCTGGTTGGATGATCGTCCACCTCTGCTTCGGTATGTAAGACGAGCAGCCGGCTGGTCGGTCTGGGCCCTTCAAAGGCTGTAGCGCCATGGATTGTTGACATTGGCTATAGGCCTACTGAGTTGAAAAGAGCCACTATCATAGAATCAAGAGGAAATAGTAGATGCTGAATTGGAGTAAGTGGTCTGTTTCTCCTTGTAGGATATTCAAATCTGGTTTAAATTCTTGTAAAATTTTGAGGCCTACTTGTTTTGAAAATATATATTTTTCACAAATTAAGTATCATGCGTAGTATACTATAAATAATCATTCCTAGTTACCTTGCCACGTTGAGATCCTGCATTTTCTAACTATTCATTATATAGGGCTAATATCTCAGCATCAAAATAAGCTGCTAATATGATAATCAGTTCACCTTTGAAGATTATCTTCCCTATATTAACTTTCCAAAGTTTCTTTTAAATGTTATGTTATTAGTGATTCACGAAACATTCCTTAAAGAGAGACACAAAATATTATTTTCACAACTTCTGCTTAAACAGCTGTGGTGTCATCTGCCATATTTAACTACCTGTCAAATGAGTTAACTACCTAAAATCCTATATTTAAAGTTAACAATCACTTAACAATCTTTTGCAATTCATTTTATGTAATTTTTTCAGAAAAGCCTATATATATTGAAAGTTTATTTTTCAGTCATTGACTTTACTTTTGTGTATGTTTTTGGTATTAACCTTTACATAATAAGTTACAAGACGTATAAACGTTTTCGTTGAACAATGTCAACATCTTCAGATACGAACAATCAATATCGCAATATCATTACTCTCTACATTCTCTACACATACAATGCATGTTTAATGGCATAAGGGGATAAAACCTGTTAAAAATTAATATGATTATAATACACATTAATACTCTAATATTCAAATGTGGTTGTCCCTAATGTCAACATTTAAAAGTGTACATATAATGTACAATATATATATTTTGCAAGTCATCACATGTAGGCTGGATTATTAATGTGATAAGGTTAAAATATAAAAGTGAGTTGACTGTATGTTATATTATATTATACATGTGAAGATTTGCAATTACAATGTTTTGTTACATGTTTTATTCATATTTCCACATCTTCACATGTATAATATGTACAGGGACATCATTTTATTTTTACTAACATTTTTAATATTAACCTGTCTATACCTTTAGAGAACCGGAAACACCGCTTGCTCCCCCCTCCAAGACTGGAGTTCGATGATACTGGCGTAAAACACAAATCACTCTGCTAGGTATAGGAAGGAAGAAAAGTAGTTCATCCATTTACGTAAACTAGGAAATATCACGATTTTGAATTTGATAATTTTCATTAGGTTTTTCTTTAATCAAAGTACAGTACTGTATTAAGAATAAGTGTTTTTACTCACGAAGTGAATTATCCATGCGAACGTATTCATTATGCAGTGTATACTGTCTACAGCACATTAGCGTACAATATAGAGAAAGAAGTTAAATTGAAAAATAATCATAATATGAATATTTAAACACAATTTTGAAAATGGTGGCCGTTCATTTCGATACAGGCTTCAGTTCTTTTGTGCATATTATCGCACTATAGACTATTGCATCTAATTCCAATTGCCAGTTTCGTCCTTCGTACTAGTAACTCATGTTGAAATAATTCTGTACCTAATCTACGTACTGTAAATTCAATCTTCACTTCTGCCAGACCCGAAAATATAAAATTATTCAGACATGCTATCTACTGTCCATCCAAGTGGTTATGCCGCAGGATTGTAGAAAGGGAGGAAATCACATGACAGTTAATTACTTAACAAGGCCCTTTTATTTAAGTTAAATTAAACAGCTGTATAATATTACGTAAACTTCCAATTCCTAAGAGAAATTAATGTTTTCAGAAAAGAGCTAAGACAGCCCAGCTATTACAGAGGGGCGAGCAGAAGCGGGGGGGGGGGGAATCGGGATGCGACGTAGGCAAACGGACAGTACCTGTGCGAAAATATGATTCAATATTGAAAGCTATTTCGTCACTGGAAAACGCGAACATATTTCTGGAACGTAGGCTACTATACTCAGTAACTCAGTACTGCTTACTATCTGCGGTCTTGGTTCTGTGTGGAGTTGGAACTTCCTTAGTAGAAGGGGTGGGAGTGAAGTACATTAAAAACTCAGGTACAATAAAAATTGAAGTAAAAATAAAATGATGTCCCTTTATAATATAATATAACATACAGTCAGCTCACTTTTATATTTTAACCTTATTTTAGCATCACATTAATAATCCAGCCTACATGTGATGACTTGCAAAATATATCTATTGTACATTATTCGTACACTTTCAAATGTTGACATTAGGGACACCCATATTTGAATATTAGAGTATTAATGTATATTATAATTATATTAATTTTTAACAGGTTTTACCCCCGTATGCCATTAAACATGCATTGCATGTGTAGAGAATGTAGAGAATAATGATATTGCAAAATTGATTGTTCGTATCTGAAGATGTTGACACTGTTCAACGAAAACGTCTATACTCGTACGTCTTGTAACTTATTATGTAAAGGTTAACACCTAAAACATACACAACAGTAAAGTCAATGACTGAAACAATAAACTTTGAACTTAACACTCTGTTAACTAGTGTTGAAGACATGAAAAAACTATAAGTATTTAAGAAACTGTTTAGACTTTGAAACTCAAAAGCTCTAACAACACTTGGAGAAACCGGCCATTAGAATTTAAACGAATATTGTACAATCGTAATTATAATTATTCTCTATTCGTGTATTTGTACAGAGCGAGACCACTGCTTAAGGCGACATGTAACAAACACAAGGTATGGTAGAAAGATAAGCTTCCATTTCCCCTCCGGAAATTGAACCGAACTCCTCTGGTCTGCAGTACTAGCCGACTATGCTACCGCGAAGACATGAACATTCCATTAATCTTATGCAATTGCAATGCGGAAGTTGCCCATACATGTACTTGTGTTCAACACAAATTGTCACTCGACGTAGAATGTTGCATTGACTGTCGGTAGAAACTTTCTATGTTCGTTTCTCGAGGGTGATGTTAAGGAAAACTGTAAAACAAATTAAATTTCCGGCAAATTTATTAGCGAAATAACGAGTGCTACATACATATCGCCACGGGATGCACAGAAATGTTGTCTCCTGCAGTGTACCTGTTGTAAGCGCCGAAGTTCAATAAGCTTGTCGGGCGTTGCATGCGTACAGTTCATCTCAGCCTATCATAAACTACTGAAGGGATTATTTCGTGCGTAATGTAGTGCAAACTGTTTGACGTAAAACACGTCTTTGTTCGTACCACGTATAGGGAGCCAAATTCACTCAGTGTATCACGAAATTAAATGAGATTAATGTCCGCACTTCAGGAGAAGATCCGACCAAGGAATGTGAGTTTTTTTCCCCCACTCTTACAACTAACCCCAACACAGAACCGAGAACCGACCGGCCAATGACTAAGCCTTGTTTGTCCCAGCCAGCCAATAACACCATCCACATCCACCTGCTCCTTCAGAGGAGCTGAGTTACTAGTTGACCCTCTCCTTACATCCCGCAAGAACCAGACCCCCCTCGCAGGTATCTTCTCGTGAAATTTGGACAGGAGGAACGTTTATGAAATATGCGGTCCGAGCGGTAAGTCACCTCTGTAAGAGTGGTGAGTAATATAGAAGGATAAAACGTAGTGTGACGCGCCAATAAAAGGCCATAATTCTGCAACGCCATATCGTACAGTGTTTATTTTGGTGTCATTGGATTCAGAATTACAAATTCTGCTGGAATAATACTAATTTCTAGAGTTTAAATTAGTTTTAACTAAACTATGTGGACTAATGCATAGCGTGCCTGACGTGGAACGAGCGAGTCTGGATTCATATCCCGGTAAGGACAAGTTACTTGATTGAGATATTTTCCAGGGTTTTCCCTCAACCAATTAAGAGTAAACCCTAGCTAACTTTCAGCGCTGAGCCTTGGATTCATTTCGCAGGTATTATCATCTTCATCTCACTCAGACACTGAACAACATAGCAAGCTGGTAAAGCAGTGGCCGGCAGATGCTGCAGTTGTGACGTAAGAGCCAGTCAGATCGCAAGAGCTTTGGAGAGCGAGCAGTTGAGTCGTATTAATGTTAGCACACACCAGCGCCGTGGCGTCAGTGCAGCAGTAGAACAGGACTGTTGAAAACAAAAAGGATCTATCTACATTTTATAGAAGATTTCCCCAGGCAAGATTCCCTCGATTGCATAGATTTGCTACTAGGATGTTGAGCATATTCGGATCTACGTATGTATGTGAACAGTTCTTTTCTTGTATGAAGATCTGCAAACCACAACATAGAAACCACCTGTCTGATCTGAACTTGAAACATATTCTTCGCTTGTGTGTTAGCCAGACTATGACTCCAAATATTGCAAAAATAGTACGCGAGAAAAGAGGAAAAAAATATCGACAAAGCGTTTAGCTTGGGCACGGTAGTGACACAAAGTGATGGTGTGTTTCAAAAGTTGAAATATACTTTGCATACTACTCACCAAGATAGGGCCTATATAGTTTAATCTGTATATTATGTAGAAAAATGTGCGTTGAAAACACTTGAACTGTTTTCAAGTTTCCGAGTAGATAAAGTGTTGCAGTACTGCTTAAAGTATTTATTTATATGTTTGTATGTTTATAACAGTTTCGGAATTTCATTTATATATCTAAACGCTTCTGCAAGTGGCTGTATTATGAGTTTCATATTATTGTAAGTACATTAAATTTGATTACAAACCAAAATATTTTGTTACATTGATTTGTGAAGGTTGTACAGTTTTGTTTTCGTACAAATGTATTGTAATTGTGCTGTTCCCATACTATCTCAGAAGAACGGATCGCGCTCTGTCAGTGCATAGACGCCCCACCACCACTGTTCAGTTAAATCTTCTCTCCACGCTGTGCTCAGTATGCAGAGATTGCCGAGCAAAGAGCAAGGCGGCTACGTCGTATGACGTCACAGAGCACGGAACATGCCGGTCAATGTGGTAAACTAACAGGTTGAAAATAATAATTTTGAAATACTTGTACTGAAAAACAAGTTTCGGTGAAATGTCGAAGCATATGAATTCAACATGGAAATATACAGACAGTGTTAACGAACACAAAGACTGGCATTTTTTATAATTGCTTGAGAGAGTGCAGGCTATTGTGTTAATTTTCTAATCGTTTGAGAGTGCTATATAGCATACTGCAGCGTGTATTTCTGGTTTAAATTTAGTTAGAGAATTGAAGAAAATATCCGACAATATTTCGAATATTTCGCAAGCAGAGATGGAGCATTTCAGAATAAGCTGCGGCGAAAACGTAATACGGCGAACGCCAGTAGGGGAAGTTATCCCCACCCACATGAAATGTGCATTCAACACAACACTAGCCTATCACGTAGAGTGTGTGGTGAGCGTGTAGGGGAAAAGTGGAAAGGGGTCGTGGGCGGAGCTTAGCGTTCGCCGTATTACGTTTCTCCCTCTTCGGAGAAGTAAAAAAATGCGTTGAAATAGGACACTTTGAGCATCTCTTGTAACACAAGTAAGATGCACTCGTATTCATTTTTAAGTTATTTATAACTATCTTAGCCGCTAAGTAGTTTTAGAAACCAAAGTTGTTCCCGTAGAAACTGCGCAGTTATTCTTTTCGCGGCCACTAGTCGAGTCGTATATAACAGAAATGCCTCTAACCTGGCGGAAGCTTCATAAGTAGACCGATGACTTATATGCACTAAAAAGTACTAAAAGCCTTAGAAATATGCATTTAAATGAGATTTATTCCTTTACATCATGGGACTTGAAAATTCTTTTGAAATGGAAATGGCCGAAAACTGCGTAACCTATCATCGCATAACGTACTCATGGCAGTTTATCTCACTTTTTTTGTTGCACATACAGTAATTCCTGGAATTCCTTGTCACAGGAAATCAGGAGCAGTCGGAGTCTAAAATCTTTTAAGTACACTCTACTTAGAAATGTTTTTAATGAACAGAACTAGACTCTTGCGGAAGTTTCTAAATAGTCTTAAATGACCAAGTTGTTATTTTTTTATTCTCCTCTCTCTTCTTTTTTTTTCTCTTTTCTTTTTTTTTATTATTATCTTCATATATTACTTAATTATTTGTGTTTGTATGCCATTTAGTAGGACTTTGCTAATCAACATTTTATGTCTTGTCACCCATATGTATTCTCCAATTAGTATATTAACTGAATAATATTTCTCAAGTAAATTAATCGTCCAATTTGTCTCGGGCATTTTAGATCTTATAAATTGTGTGTTTGTGTGTGTGTGTATTCCCCTTATGTCATGTAACTGATTTTGATTATGTGTAATTTTCTACTTTATTTTATATATTATGTAACTGATCTTGTCTATTGTAATCTCCTACTATATTTTATGTAATTTCTAAGTTATTTTCTTTTGTGTTATTTTGTAATCAAATTTTGTATCTCATGTATTTGTATTATTGAAACCTGGTTGAGTGGAAGAGAAGGCCTCATGGCCTTAACTCTGCCAAGCAAAATAAACCTACTACTACTACTACTAATAATAATAATTTTGTTTTATTGTTTGGATGCTGATAAACTAATAATTATACGCAAATCACATCGTGACGGATATTTGCACTATTTGTTTCTAAACTATAGTTAAAATAGCAGGCTACATTTTATATAAAGTTTATTTTTCAGTCTTATAACCGGGCTTCGAGACTTTGGACCCGATACAATAAGTTTACTGTGCATGCACTATAGGTTGTTGACTCGCTGAAGGTAGAGAGAGATGTGTTGAGGTAACAACGTTGCTATATAATAGAGTACGGTAGTATGGGGAAACACACATATGTACATTCTGAAAGTAAATATACATTACACAATGATAATGTCAAAAGAATGTGAAAAGCATTTATTCTCCTGTCTTTTATAATTAAACACAGTGTTAATGGTGGAAATAAGCATGTAGCAATTTTAATTTTTTTCACTTATCCTATTGGTCGTCTATAGGAAGTGCAGTTACAGTACCGAATTGCAATGTAACACAAGATACATTCTCAGTGTCTCAAACGTAAATTTTTTCGGTTATCTGCCAAAGTTTGTACTGTGGAAAGCTGCGCTCTACGCCGCATGACGTGATAGGAGCAAAACGAAAAAAACCTAACATTATTGCAGTCTCTAAGAGACAGTCCTTTATTCTCGGGTGACTCTATGTCCACTAATTTGCTGTTTATGTTACATGTACTCTTTATAATATACGTAAATGACCTATGCCAGAATATTACATCAAATGTGAGGCTATTTGCAGACGACTGCATTATCTATAGAAAGATTAGAAATAATTCAGATGTAGAGTCTATTCAAACAGACTTGAATAACATTTACAACTGGGCGTTAAAGCATAGGATGAAAATAAATGGTTCTAAAAGTAAATCTATAACATTTTGTAAAACCCGAGAGGAGACTAGTCTTAATTACGAATTCAGTGGTGTTGTAATTCCGCAAGAACAATGTTGTAAATACCTAGGAGTGTATTTAAACTCCAAACTTTCTTGGGGAGAGCATGTTGATAATGTTACAGGCAAAGCATGGAGGGCACTTCACTTTATTATGAGAATCTTGAGAAAGGCTAGCCCCAAATCGAGGGAAATAGCATATCTAACATTAGTGCGACCGTTAATGGAATACGGAACTACGTGTTGGGATCCCTATAGAATATATCAGATAAATTCCTTAGAAAGAATCCAGTATAGGGCAGCTAAATTTGTTAAAGGTAAAAGAGAAGATGGGAGCGATACGATAAAAGAACTTAAATGGGAAACTTTGGAAAACAGACGTAGGAAAACTAGAATAACATCATTATATAGAGCACATCTAGGTCAGAAAGCATGGGTAGACATAACGGCTCGGTTAGAAAAGCCAACGTACTATGGTAGGAACGATCATGATTTTAAAATCAAATGTAGGAAACAGAAAACGGATGTAGGTAAATTCTCATTTTTAAATAGAACTATAAATGATTGGAATGACCTACCTGCAGCGGTTTTTGAGGGCTGTCCTTCCTTAAGGAGATTCAAGAATAATTTAAAGAGTTGTGTATAAAGTGAAAATTAAAATTAAGGTGACATTCAACATTTAATTTTTTAAGGTGACATGTATTTATCTAGCCTGACGAGTTTACTTCCTTGGTTTGAATTGTAAATTATTTAAAAATAGCGTGTAAGAGGGCCTTAGACTAGAAATGTTTAGTTTAAATGTAGTTCTGTTTATAAGTATGCATAAGAATGCAATTATTTGACTTATTTGAACTGTTGTATCAGTGAAGCGAGGTGAGTCAGTGAAGTTATGGTTTTACAGTGCAGTGAACAGTTCCGATCAGTGATAATTTATAGCGTCAATGAAATGTGTTCTATAGTGTCAGTGAAATGTGTTACAGAGTGTCAGTGAAATGTGTGCTAAAGTGTCAGTGAAATGCGTCATAGTGCCACTACAGGGAATGAGATGAGAGTAAAGTGAAAGACTATTGAAACTTATGTAGGACCTATACATAATTATGTAGGTTGTGTTGTAAAATTAGGTGTTTTATTTTATGTTTTATTATTATTGTGTTAAATTGTATTGTGTATTCTTATTGTATTGTGTATAAAATTGTATATGTGTTGTAAATTGTATTATGTATTGTAAATTTTATTGTGTATAGCTTATCATTTTAACTGTGTATTGTTAATATTGTATATACCTCTGCCACCGGGTGCTTGCCCACTTGCAGTGTAAATAAATACATACATACATATCCGTTATTTTTACATAAAATTGATTTCCACTTCTGTTTTACACGTTCAGTAACCGGTGTATTTGATGTCTCATTAATTCTCTGCATAATTTTCTAAATTAATTTGAGGGCTTCCGGCATCTTTTGCTCTGACTTTTCTAACGGTGTAATAGTTTCAAACACAGTTTGGAAATAGGTTCTTATGAAAACCAAATTATTCGTCAGAACCTTCAAATCCAGAGCGTTTTCCTTTGCGTATTTGTTGTCATTCATTCTACAGTACCCTACCCACTGTACGCTTTACCACTATACTCAGTACGCCGTTATGCGGATTTCCCACTGAACTGCTCTATTGGGTCCGAAGTCTCGAAGCCTGCTTATAACTAAGGTTTGGATAAAGTACCTGTGTCAGGATAGACTGTATAGCTGTATAGGATAGGGCCTTGACTTGCTTCAGACTAAGTAAAAACTATCCCCTTCCACTAGTAAAACTCTACCTGCTGGGAAGAGCGCTCCGAACCCCCTAGCTGAAACATTAGCGAATGGACAGTACAGCCAATAGGAATACGTCGTAACTGCTGTCTGGTGGGGGACACGTGACACCTAGTTGAGGTTTGTAAACAAAACGCATAGATCAAAGATGCCTATCCTGATACAGCTACTTTATCCGAACCTTACTTATAACTCTTTTTTTTTTTGTTTGATTACATTTACACGTAATACATTTTGCATATAAGTTAGTGTATCATTTTGGTGTCTGCATTAACGTTTTCGCCTAGTATGTGTCATCTTCGGACACATCATGGCAAATATCTGTTTCATCATAATAATGTAATGTTTAGCTATAGTGTAATTATATTTGCGTATGTGTTCTCTTATGCTTATGTATAAATATTGTATAAATATCATATCAAATACATTGAAACACAGAATTGAACGCATTGCATTCTTCACCTGACATAATTAGGAACATTAAATCCAGACGTCTGAGATGGGCAGGGCATGCTGCACGTATGGGCGAATCCAGAAATGCATATAGAGTGTTAGTTGGGAGGCCGGAGGGAAAAATACCTTTAGGGAGGCCGAGACGTATATGGGAAGATAATATTAAAATGGATTTGAGGGAGGTGGGATATGATGGTAGAGACTGGATTAATCTTGCTCAGGATAGGAACCAGTGGCGGGCTTGTGTGAGGGCGGCAATGAACCTCCGGGTTCTTTAAAAGGAAGGGAGGAAGGAAGGAAGGAAGGAAGAAAGGAAGGAAGGAAGGAAGAAAGGAAGGAAGGGAAGGATATTGCTATTTATTTATTAATGTACTTAATGTATTACCGTGATGTATCCGATATATACGAATATGCCATACGAGACGAAAACGTTAATACAGAATGATATCGAAGAGATACAGGTGTTACGAGTTAATGTAATCAAATAAAAAGATAAATAAGACTGAAAAATAAACTCTATATATGTAATACTATTCTTATATTTATCTGAAACAATAAACATGAATATTGTAAATTAGCAGGCTACAATCCATACTAGGCGTTTTTCCCTGTGTTTTTTCTGATCTGTAGTACAAAATTTCCCATATTGATTTAAATAAAATTTCTATCTCCGCAGCCTAAGATATTTCTGAGTTTGAATATAAATTCTTCATAAAACAAGCTTCTGGTAACGGTGAAATATGTAGCAGGCTACAATCCATCCTAGACGTTTTTTCTCTGTGTCTTACTGATCGATAATACAGGATTTCCCGTATTGATCTTAATAAAAATTCTTCACAAAATGTTTCTCGTAACGGAAAGTAAATCAAAGAGAAAACACATTGTAACAATTTACTGCGGTTTTTCATCCGGTCCTTATTTATAATCCCTAGCTTTCTTCCTTTCCTGCGGGTCTTTATACAGAAATATACCTGTACGCCCCAATAAGCAATAGCTTATATTGGTAATACCCTTTCACGTTTTGCCGATAATATTTTCCATTTAACTGATATCTTCATAATGATTTATCGTGGAGTGTTTAATCATGCACTTCAATTAATCGACTATTTTTTTTACAATGGCCGATCTCTTAACTTGCCGTTATTCACACCGACTCTACGATCATGACTCAAAGATGTGGCTGAAAAGAGCAGTAACAGCACAGTCTACTATATTCAGTCACGAAGCTTGAGTTTTGAGGGTGCTAGAAACAATAGACTGTGACGGTTCTATTTTGCATTGCCTGTATTGAGGCGATATTAGCGATCCTAGTGGTGAGCAACTATCTAATGTTTGCATATTTACTACGTATTGAGCTTCGCGACTGTATATACTAGACTGTGGTAACAGCATGTCCGACGGTATAACGAGCGGGCCTGGATTCAAATTCTGGTTGAGATAAATTACCTGATTGAGGTTAGTTCTGTGATTTTCCATCAACTCAATAAAAGCTAATGCTGGACTCATTTCATTCCACTCAGACGGTAGATGACGATCGCAGTTGAAAAAGCGTCGTAAAATAAACCATGTAAGTGGAGAGGACGGTATTTTTAAAGCCTTTTTTCCTTTTTGGTGTAAAATATAATTTTTTTTGTATGTAGAGAGCTCATGGCTTTAGCAACTCAACCAAATATAAATATTTTGAAAAAATTGTTTGGGGGCCCAGATTTGAAAAAAAAAATGAAAGTACCCAATGCAGGATTTTACTAAACCCGATATATCTAAGCCACTTTTAAAGAAAAATTCAAACAGATTTTTACAGTTTACTTGTAAAAGCGTGCTGAACAATGTGTCTGTACTTTAATTTTCATATTAGTCCCTAAATTTGAAAATAAACAATTAAAATTTAATAACACTTTTCTGATTTTTTCCCTGCAAACAAACAGACATTTTTAAAATTAAATCAATTAGAAAACTTCTGTTAAAGAGGAACGTTTCCTAATAGTTTTGAGAATGTGTGTTCTAAAATTCATGCATGTATCTTTAATAGTTCAGAAATTATATCAGCAAAAAATGAAGTTGCCGGAAAAATAATCAAAGAGAGCATGTAATTTGAAAATCCAGAGCATAGGAACTTAAAAATGGCGTCTCAAGATTCGATAAGGACACAAATACCCACATAATGTTACGCAATGTATTCTACACATGACAGGGTATTTGAAAGATTTTTTTTAATTTACTCTTTTTTGTCAAAAAAATACTGTCCTCTCCCCTTAAGAATTAAAAGAGAAAAATAAATTGACTGACACGCTGGCTGAGAAGAAACTGCATAGTGAAGGATGCACTGGTAGGAATGATGAAAGGGAAAACGTCCGGGGCAGGAGAAGATAGGAAATAATAGACAAGTACAGGGACATCATTTTATTTTTACTTCAATTTTTATTGTACCTTAGTTTTTTAATGTACTTCACTACCACCCCTTCTACTAATGAAGTTCGAACTGTCCTCCACACAGAAACAAGGCTGCATATAGTAAACAGCACTGAGTTAGTTAGTATAGTACGTTCCAGAAATATATTCGCGTTTTCCAGTGACGAAAGAGCTTTCAATATTGAATCATATTTTCGCACAGGTACTGTCCGTTTACCTACATCGCATCCCGATATCCCCTACTTGCTTCTGCACGCCCCTCTGTAAAAGCTGGGCTGTCTTAGCTCTTTTCTGAAAACATTAATTTCTGTTAGGAATTGGACGCTTACGTAATATTATACAGCTGTTTAAAATAACATAAATAAAAGGGTCTCGTTAAGTAATTAACTGTCACGTGATTTCCCCCCTTTCTACGATCCTGCGGCATAACCACTTGGACGGACAGTAGATAGCATGTCTGAGTAAATTTATCTGTGCGGGTCGGGCAGAAGTGAAGATTGAATTTACAGTACGTAACGTACTTTTTTAGAGTAGGTACAGAATTATTTAAACATGAGTTACTAGTACGAAGGACGAAACTGGCAATTGGAATTAGATGCAATAGTCTATAGTGCGATAATATGCACAAAAGAACTGAAGCCTGTATCTAAATGAACGGCCACCATTTTCAAAAATGTGTTCAAATATCCATATTATGATTATTTTTCAATTGAACTTCATTCTCTATAGTGAACGCTAATGTGCTGTAGACAGTATAATATAAATTTCATAATGAATACGTTCGCATGAATAGCTCAGTTCGTGAGTAAAAACACTTATTCTTAATACAGTACTGCATTTTGATTAAACAAAAACCTAATGAAAATTATCGAACTCAAAATCGCGATATTTCCTAGTTTACGTAAATGGATGAAGTACTGTTCTTCCCTCCTATACCTAGTAGAGTGATTTGTTTGTGTTTTACGTCAGTATCATCGAACTACAGTCGTGGAAGGGGGTAGCAAACGGTGTTTTCGGTTCTCTAAAGGTATAGCCAGGTTAATATTAAAAATGTTAGTAAAAATAAAATGATGTCCCTGTATAAGGTATTAGTACCTATATGGATCGTATGCGGAGGCAAAGAGGAAGGCAGAAAAGAGGGAAAATTGGAGAATGCTGAGTTTGCAGTGAAAGACCGGCCCTTGCTCAGAAGACGACTAATAAATATTTTTATTATGTACATAAATATTAAATAATCTGAATATTAAAATTTGCGATGCAGACAACTAAAAAGAAAAAGCACAATATAGAGTATTTCATTCGTCACATGTGTCAGATTCATAATCGAAAGAATTATCCGAACTATCTTCTGTCACTCATAGTAATGCATAGGCCACAACTTAATAAAACCACCGACTGCAAAGAAAAGCACCTTTTCATGTCGAGATGAACCAGAGAACTAAAGACTTTACGCGTAACGTGACAACACCGCTGGGCGAAGGGTGTAGAGCGGAGCGGGCAACCGATAGAACTTCACGCCCGCATTCTTGTGTCTCGTAGTATAGTGCCAAGAAGCGTAGATCACTTAGCATTACTTTGTCAGAGGCTATGCAAAGTGCACCACAGACGTTGGTTATACAATGCCTCGTGATGGATGATGGTGATGGAGGACTGTTGGGGTGTCACAGGAGAACCGGAGTGTTCTGAGAAAATCTCTGATTCATTCTCGAAATAGCGTTTGGTCGACGTGGAAAGATTTCGTAACTTTGAATAACATACATTATTGAAATAAATAACATAAATGTTTAAATGAGACAAAAAGACAAAACAAAACAGTATCTTAGTTATCAAAATGTTCTGGTTCTATTATATGATATTACTTATGATTATATAAATAGAAAGAAAAACAATTCTCAGACAAATTTTCATTTCTAAGAAACATAAAACATAACGTTAATATCTTTTTACTTGAGATTGAACACTTGATCTCAAACATATGAAAAGAAAATTCCTAGCATTTAATAAGGGCCTAGTAATTAAATAAAGACTGGGGAACCGGTTATTACACACTGAAAGGTAGAGATGATGTTTCAAATACGTTACTTGATTCTTTATACATACATAACAGTTACCAAAGTAGATAAAAGTTCAGTCAGGTATAAACAATTGTGGCGATTCAAGGCTGCTTGACGTTCGGGACTTGGGAAGTGATCAATCTCTACGTCTCGAAACACTCATAACCAGTCTTTACGTCAACGACGCGACGTACACAACATTGTAGTGCGGGTTTTCGGCTTTGCGGGCGCTGTTAGTCTTGCTTACTCGATCGTTGTTCATCTCTAGTAGGCATGTATGCTTTTAAATACATATAGGTTGGATAAAAAGTAATGGCAACACTGCTGTCACATGACGATGGTGCGTTCGAGAGCTGCCAGCTGTGTGGACATGAACAAGGAATGTTAGAAGAGTTAGTGCAGCCAGCGGCGACAGTACTCCATCAATCTACTGCAGTGTGTAGTACGTTCACTTTCATATGGATAGTGCGAGCGCCCTAAGACCATCCTTACAAAACTAGAGCAAAGTTCCTGGATCAAAATTGAAATGGCACGAGGTCATAGTGCACAAGAATGTTTTCAGGGACTGCGTGAAGCATTTGGCGATGCAGCGTTGCCATATCGCACAGTTGCACGATGGGTTAAAGCGTTCCGGGAAGGCCTTGTTGCACTGGTACCAAAGGGAAGGTTACGACTTTCTTGGACGAATCGTCGCTATGGACGAAACCTGGACTCGCTTGGATTGAACCAAACTTGAAATGCCAATCACATGAATGGAAGCATCCCGGTTCTCCTCATCCGAAGAAAGTGCGCCCTACACAAAGTGCTGTGAAGGAGATGTTCATTGTGGCGTATGACACTGATGGGTACTACACCACGCTGTACCTCCAAGGCAGACGGAAAACGCGGAGTACTGGAACATCCACCGTACTCACCCGATATTATCCATGCGATTACGATCTTTTCACCAAAGTGAAAGAACCAAAAATGCGAGGGACCCGGTACAATACCAGAAATGAACTTATCCGTGCCTTAGGGCGGTCAATACGGAACATCAACAAACATGGACGCGCTGATGGTGTACGACGCCTTCCAAGCAAAAGGTAAGAAATAAGGGAGGCGGCTATACTGGGTGTTCATTTCAAAGTGTGTCATGACGTCACTGTTGTTGGGTCGGCAAGTCGTACGCAGGGTATTTGCTATCATCGGTTGCGTACGGTAGCATTCCACAACACAAATCAAATGCTCCGTGTCCATGTTGACCGTCGAAGTTAATGTCGACAAATACGTAAGTAATCATCTTAACCCTCTCCCCATATCCCGACAGTACGTATTTCCAAACAGTTCACATTCCTGCCACTACCGGCGTTACCGTACGTATCGGTACGTACTCTTCAGAATGAACGCCGTACTTGCTAGGCAACAAATTCTTTCGCAGATAAGTAATACACCTCTGCGGAAGTGTAGGAAGATTGAATTCTCTAGGCTCATCGGCTAGCCACATGACGGCATACAGCGAGTCATGACACATTTTGAACTGAACACCCAGTATAGAATTTACGTAAATGTTGTACCCCTGTGAATAAAGCCATGTCAGAAATATCGAACTGTTGCCATTACTTTTTATCCAACCCAAGTAGACAAACAAATAGTCAGGTGGCGATGACGGAGATGATGGTGATTATGATGGTGGTGATGTCAGTGACTTTCCTATATTCACTAAGAGAACGTTCTGAATCTGCTAATTATTTAGAGGAATAAATTTGCATTTTGTGTTTTGAAAATGTATCGCTTAGTGGCGAAATGCTGAAGATAATTTCAGCATTCATATTCGTAGCAGAGTTAAATAAGTTGCCTGTAAACAAGTTTCTGTTCTACAACGAAGGGAAATGATGTGTCAGATCTGACATTTGGGGCCAATAGCAACTGGCTTTCTGTAATGAATGCCGTCGCAATTATATTAGCTGCGAGTTACGCTTTCGTTTCTAAATGCATTAAGGAGAACAGTGACGTGTACAACAACTCGAAACCATCTGTATTCTCCAACGTTCTGGGATGAAAGACTGTTTAGGATGTCCGTCGAGTGAGCCGTTTATGCAATTTTGTATCGGAGAACATATTATTGATTGCATGGAGTACGGGCCCGTCGACTGTACTAATCTCTAAAGCGTCATAAAGATCTAATGCGACTATCCTCTGGAACTTAATGCAATTAAAACAGAGATCTGGTTTGATATGCATCTCACCGTGCCAATTACGCAGCCACACATACACCCACTCCCATTACGTTAATCAGTTCAGTAACATAATTTTTTTACCGAGGAGCATATGAAATGGGAGGAAGTGCTTTCAGTTTGAAGCTGTACGGGATTTCAGAACAGGGGTGAACAAATTAACTCGCGAGCCCAGTCAGGATGATTGTTAAATTTCTTTACTACCGGTACTACTACTACTGCTACTGCTATGTCTACTTCTGCTACAACTACTACTGCTACTGCTACTACTTCTACTGTTATTAACACTACTTCTACTATTACTGCTACTTCTACTACTGCTATTATTGCTGCTACTGCTACTACTGTTATTAACACTACTTCTACTACTACTGCTACTTCTACTACTACTACTACTACTACTACTACTACTACTACTGCTACTTCTACTACTACTGCTACTATTTCTACTGTTATTAACACTACTTCTACTACTACTTCTACTACTACTGCTATTACTACTACTACTGCTGCTACTGCTACTACTGTTATTAACACTACTTCTACTACTACTGCTACTTCTACTACTACTGCTATTACTACTACTACTACTGCTGCTACTGCTACTACTGTTATTAACACTACTTCCACTACTACTGCTACTTCTACTACTACTGCTATTACTACTACTACTACTACTACTACTGCTGCTACTGCTACTACTGCTATTTCTACTACTACTGCTACTACTTCTACTGTTATTAACACTACTTCTACTATTGCTGCTACTTCTACTACTGCTATTATTGCTGCTACTGCTACTACTGTTATTAAACTACTTCTACTACTACTGCTACTTCTACTACTACTACTACTACTACTACTACTACTACTACTACTATTACTACTACTACTACTGCTATTTCTACTACTACTGCTACTAGTTCTACTGTTATTAACACTACTTCTACTACTACTGCTATTACTACTACTACTGCTATTACTACTACTACTGCTGCTACTGCTACTACTGTTATTAACACTACTTCTACTACTACTGCTACTTCTACTACTACTGCTATTACTACTACTGCTGCTACTGCTACTACTGCTATTTCTACTACTACTGCTACTACTTCTACTGTTATTAACACTACTTCTACTATTACTGCTACTTCTACTACTGCTATTATTGCTGCTACTGCTACTACTGTTATTAACACTACTTCTACTACTACTGCTACTTCTACTACTACTACTACTACTATTACTACTACTACTGCTATTTCTACTACTACTGCTACTATTTCTACTGTTATTAACACTACTTCTACTACTACTTCTACTACTACTGCTATTACTACTACTACTGCTGCTACTGATACTACTGTTATTAACAATACTTCTACTACTACTGCTACTTCTACTAGGCCTACTACTGCTATTACTAGTACTACTGCTGCTACTGCTACTACTGCTATTTCTACTACTACTGCTACTACTTCTACTGTTATTAACACTACTTCTACTATTACTGCTACTTCTAGTACTACTGCTATTACTACTACTACTGCTGCTACTGCTACTACTGCTATTTCTACTATTACTGCTGCTACTTCTACTGTTAACAGTACTTCTACTACTACTGCTACTTCTACTACTACTACTACTACTACTGCTATTTCTACTACTACTGCTATTTCTACTACTACTGCTACTATTTCTACTGTTAACACTACTTCTACTACTACTGCTACTTCTACTACTACTACTACTACTATTACTGCTGCTACTGCTACTACTGTTATTAACACTACTTCTACTACTACTGCTACTTCTACTACTGCTGCTGCTACTGCTACTACTGCTATTTCTACTACTACTGCTACTACTTCTACTGTTATTAACACTACTTCTACTACTACGGCTACTTCTACTACTACTATTACTACTACTACTACTACTGCTATTTCTACTACTACTGCTGCTATTTCTACTGTTATTAACACTACTACTACTACTGCTATTGCTGCTATTTCTACTACTACTGCTACTACTTCTACTGTTATTAACACTACTTCTACTACTACTACTGCTATTACTGCTACTATTTCTACTGTTATTAACACTACTTCTACTACTACTGCTACTTCTACTACTGCTGCTACTTCTACTACTGCTGCTATTACTACTACTGCTACTGCTGCCACTACTACTACTACTACTACTACTACTACTACTACTACTACTACTACTGCTGCTGCTGCTGTTATTTCTTCCACTGCTTTTATTACTACTGCTAGTTCTACTACTATTACTATTACTGCTACTACTGTTATTACTAATGCAAGTCACCGGCGTGGCTCAATCGGTTAAAGGCGCTTGCCTGCCAGTCTGAAGTTGCGCTCGGACGCGGGTTCGATCCCCGCTTGGGCTGATTACCTGGTTGGGGTTTTTTTTTTTTCGGACGTTTTACCCAATCGTAAGGTGAATGCCAGGTAATCTGTGGCGAATCCTCAGCCTCATCTCGCCAAATACCATCTCGCTATCACCAATCTCATCGAAGCTAAATGACCTCGTAGTTGATACAGAGTCGTGAAATAACCAACTAAAACTGCTACTACTACTATTACTACTGCTACTTCTACTACTGCTACTTATACTACTAATACTACTACTACTACTACTACTACTGCTGCTACTACTACTACTACTACCACCACCACTACTGTTCTACTGCTACTGCTGTTTTTATTACTGCAACTATTGCTGCTGCTGCTACTACTGCTGCTGCTACTACTACTACTACTACTACTACTACCACTACTGTTGCTACTGCTACTGCTGCTTTTATTACGTCTACTACTGCTACTTCTACTACTGCTACTACTACTTCTACTACTGCTACTGCTACTTTCACTACTGCTGCTACTCCTACTTTTATAACTGCAACTACTGCTGCTGCTACTACTACTACCACTACTGTTGCTACTGCTTTTATTACTGCAACTACTGCTAATTCTACTACTGCTGCTACTACTACTACTGCTATTTCCACTAGTGCTGCTACTGCTGCTTTTATTACTGCAACTGCTGCTAGTTCTACTACTACTACTACTACTACTACTACTAATAATTGATGGTTTATTTTTTGTTCTAGGTGGTTTTATTATTTACATGACTGATTATTGCTTTTCCATCTTTCAGTGGTTATAGATCCCTTGAAGTGTCACATTTGGTAACGTATTTTGTTTCCTTCATATTTAATTCCAAATCCCATAACTGATATTCTTCTATCAGTTTTCTGGTATGTAGGCTAAATCATTATACTCTTGTGTAATTAACAGTTCATAGTCCTCAAATAGTGGGGAATATATAGAGGGAGGAGGTGAAATAATCCTTCAGATTGAATGGGACGATAGGGTAACTTGCACTTGAATGAATAGAAGACCTGTATTAGGTTTTCTGATTAAATGCACAGTTAATTAGAAAATTAAATTGGAAGTTCCAGCAGTCTGGCAACATCGTCGCTAACATACTGCTTTTTTCCCGTAATACAGATTTAAGAGGTCGACTAACTCAAGTCTGTCTTCCTAGGTGAACCTCTCCCTCTCTGACTACAATGTTACAATCTGTTCTCATCGCTCAGTGGCTTGAAATGAGTGATTTTTAAATTAAATTTACACGAAAACTGTCACGCTATTGAAATACACCAGAGGAATTTGTTAGATTTTCTATCGATATTGATAAAAATCACGATCCCACTCACAATAGTTACCGAATAAGAGTGTGTTAAACATTTGAAAAAAAAAAATTCTGAGAAAGCTGTGAACTTTCCACCAATGTGGTAATACACTTTTTTTTACAAACAACATGAGCTATTCTTTCAGGAGATCTGCAGAGTTATTTTACTTCAACTCTGTATAGGGATGTCTATATTTTCATTCCTGCATATTTTTCCTTCCACTTTTATAAAGATTTTTTGGATATACAGTATATCTTGAATAGAGTAGGCGACAAACCACATCCTTGTCATACTATCTTCGTAACATAAAATCCTGAAGAGTTTTTGTTTACTTTTATATTCGAAAAAGAATTTTGATACAATCTCTTGTTTATATTAATAATAATCTTACAATATTGTATTGAACTAATGCTTTCCATAAGTGTTCAGGTATATGCAATCGTACACTTTTTCTAAATCCACAAACAGTAATTGTAATAGTTGATCTAAGACAATCTTTGTATTACAGGGTATTATTATTATTATTATTATTATTATTATTATTATTATTATTATTATTATTATTATTATTATTATTATCGTCACTGTCATTATAGAACACCCATGGATGAGTTTCCAGGATGAAGAATTGACACAGACATTCATAATAGTTGTGGAACTTGGATCTATAACCACAGCTTTCACACAGATTTAAAACTGTATACGCTTGCTGTAAGTAGTGGCAAAAAAAAAAAACCGGACCTATCCTTGTAGCTGATTTCAGAGCCTTGTTCACTCCACAGCACGATAGACTGGTAACTAAGACTTTCGTGGTTCGAATCCTGCCTGGGAAGGAAACTTTTTTTTGTTCCTTATTCAAATTTATTCCAAATACTTTTCGATTGCAATGATATTTTACTATTTCATTAACTTATTATTCCCAGAACATGCATTTTACCAGCAATCGAAAAATATTGGGAATAAATTTGAATAAGGAACAAAAAAATGTTTCCTTCCCAGGCAGGATTCGAACCACGAAAGTCGAAGGGTGCTATTCATAGACATTTCGCAGCACGCGCTACGAGCGTACTAAGCTAGCCCCGGCTATCCACTGGTTACTAGTACAGAATTAAAATCGTATCCTATCGCTAACACTGGTTTATGAATACGAAAAACGCTGATCATCCACCGGAAGCCCGCGCTAAAAATGTCTATGAATACGCCCCTTAGTTACCAGTCTATCGTGCTCTGGAGTGAACAAGGCTCTGAAATCAGCTACAAGAGTCGGTCCGGTTTTCTTGTTACTATTGTACATTACTGCAGGCGTTTTTTGGGATCGAATAGATACAATGAATTCAGGTTATCTTCAAGCTTACACGTTTAAGTTGATTAATATTCTCGTACCTAGTATTAGGATTTGAAGGAATACGAATCATTTGCTGAAATTACTTTACAGACATTTTATTTCCAGTGCCTTGCGTGTCAAGGATTCTGGGATCGATGCTTGCGCTATCGCAGAAGACTAAAGACATAGCTATTTCCGCCGTTCAGTTCTTTATTATAATATCTCTCCGTTTTTCCGCTGATACTGCAGAATTCAATCCTTGTGACGTAATGCAGTACCTTTATTCTTAGACTAAAAACTTGTTACTCTAGTAAACAAGACCTGTATAAAAATAATAGCGCCTTTGTTTTCCGGAAGCTTGGTACACTATATACTGATCTCTGATTTACTCATCTAATCATATCTTCTACGGTGATCACTTAACCAGAGCATGGCTATGTATAAAGGGACAATAACTTTGTTTTTTTTTTTTTTAACGATATAGGCTATAAGGCAATGAGTGCTATACTTGGTAATGCTACACAGACCTGTTGTGTGTCTAAATATATAATAAATACGTTTTGCTTTAAAATCTAATTGATTATCAACAGTAATCTCACTAGAGGTTTTGATTTATCTAGAGAAAATCAAAACTCGAGTGGGATTTAATTGACTATTACACGATTAGAAGAAAGTATATAAAGATTAGAAGTAACAAAGTACTGCAATACAATAAAATATTAATTTACTTACGAAAATACAACTGTCTTCAATGTATTATTGCACCATTACGCTAGATGGCAGTTGTGCCAACTATGGAACTTCATTGAACTCTGTAGACGGTTTCTAGTCAAGAAGGCTTTGTTGATTCAGTTTCGTTTTTATTAAAACATTTGCATTCCACTTCAATCATCCGAATCCGAGTAATCAACGTCACTTGACAGATGATTTTCAATAAATCTTAGTATTAAATAATCTCTGATACGTAACTATCCATAATATCATATAGCAGAAGCTATAACATAACCTAAATAATATAAACATGTGTTAGAAAAGTTTTAATTAGGGATGATGAAATAAACAAGAAAAGTTTTAATTAACGATGATGAAATAAAAAAATAAACATGAATAATTTTAAAAGAAACAATTATTAAAGTACAATTTTCAAATTTGAGTGTTTTAGTGGTTGGTGGTTCAGTTGATGGACGTGTGCGTAAAAGAAGTGAACTCGTTGATGTACATGGTGTATTCCTCAACTTATTCAGGATTTCCGAAAGTGCTCTTCATTTATTTGTAAATATGGTTTCAGGGAAGATGCATGGCTATGACCAGTGATCCTTATTAATTCTTGTTATTGAATGCCAATGCGAGTCGTATTTGAAACTGCTGTGCATCGACTGGAGTGGTTTGTAATTTTCTGTTTTTTGACGTCCAGGCCAGTGCAGTTTGAAATGTTGGCAAACAAAGAAACAAATGCTAGGGTAGTGATAAAATTGAACAAATGCTAAGGACGCGATAAAATTGTGCGATAAGCAGCCATGATTGGTTGAAATACGTCCTTTCGTACCGTTTTATTGGTCAAAAGTAGTATGACGCAGTAAAAGTGTAATAGTCATATTAAATATATATTTATTTTTCGAAGTATAAGTTAGACATTGCATTATTTGTGATATGGATATTTATTTTGTACTTTAAGATAATTAAAATAATTTCCTTCAGATTTTTCGTTATATTTTAGAAATAAAATTCTTAGATTACTTTTAACGAAATAAAGAAACATAGGCTAATGGAAAATAGTTTACGTTCGGGATCTTTTACCGTGAAAAGACTCATAGGCCTAATATGTTTTCAATTTCTCTTGGGAAAGATAAATACTTGTACACATGAAATCAATTTGCTTATCCCAACGTAAAAGCTGGTTTATAATAATTCCTAAATATTTAACTTGTGTGGAAGGTGTTAGATGTGGGCAATTACAATAATTATTTGTTAATTAATTACATGACATATTATGTATTACTAAGTGATAATTATTCATAGGTGGAGGTAGACCTTTCGTTGTTAAAGAAAATGGAATATAGGTATTTGACTATAATTATATGTGTACAAAACCGCCTTGGCTTATTATAAAATAAATAACCTCCATATTGTATCAGTAATATATCTATGATTTACATCAATTTCATCAACTACAATTGGATGAAACGTCTTAACAACACGCATTTTAACAAAACATGTTAGTGACAAAACGACACTGCGCTTTAGTTCAACGTCAAACATCAAGATCAACAGAAACTGCCCTATTCAACGAACTTTAAATCGGCAAATACAGCCAACATATGTTCAACGTGATTATAATCTTTCAAAGTGATTTTACAAAGTGTTCACATTTCAATGACTACGCTAATAGTGGTTACAATTCTTAAACAGTTTTATTTTCATATATTTTAGATCATATCACATGACTTGCAGTGATTTAAATCGGAAAATACAGCCAACACATGTTCAAAGTGATAAAACGTTTAAAGTGTTTAACTTATACAAAGTGTTTACATTTCAATAACTACGCTAATAGTGGTTACATTCTTAAACAGTTTTATTTTATATTTTAGATCATATCACATGACTTGCAGTGATTTAAATCGGCAAATACGGCCAACACATGTTCAAAGTGATAAAACTTTTAAAGTGTTTATACAAAGTGTTCACATTTCAATGACTACGCTAATAGTGGTTACAATTCTTAAACAGTTTTATTTTCATATATTTTAGATCATATCACATGACTTGCAGTGATTTAAATCGGCAAATACAGCCAACACATGTTCAAAGTGATAAAACTTTTAAAGTGTTTATACAAAGTGTTCACATTTCAATGACTACGCTAATAGTGGTTACAATTCTTAAACAGTTTTATTTTCATATATTTTAGATCATATCACATGACTTGCAGTGATTTAAATCGGCAAATACAGCCAACACATGTTCAAAGTGATAAAAATTTTAAAGTGTTTATACAAAGTGTTCACATTTCAATAACTACGCTAATAGTGGTTACATTCTTAAACAGTTTTATTTTATATTTTAGGTCATATCACATGACTTGCAGTGATTTAAATCGGCAAATACAGCCAACACATGTTCAAAGTGATAAAACTTTTAAAGTGTTTATACAAAGTGTTCACATTTCAATAACTACGCTAATAGTGGTTACAATTCTTAAACAGTTTTATTTTCATATATTTTAGATCATATCACATGACTTGCAGTGATTTAAATCGGCAAATACAGCCAACACATGTTCAAAGTGATAAAACTTTTAAAGTGTTTATACAAAGTGTTCACATTTCAATAACTACGCTAATAGTGGTTACAATTCTTAAACAGTTTTATTTTCATATATTTTAGATCATATCATATGACTTGCAGTGATTTAAATCGGCAAATACAGCCAACACATGTTCAAAGTGATAAAACTTTTAAAGTGTTCATACAAAGTGTTCACATTTCAATAACTACGCTAATAGTGGTTACATTCTTAAACAGTTTTATTTTATATTTTAGATCACATCATATGACTCGCAGTGATTTAACCTAACATAGCATGTATATCATAGATCAACCTAAGTTAAGTCCAAGCAATCACACTAATATGACCCGAAAATTACCACATTAAGTTCCATCTACTAGGCAAGGTTTTCATCATATTAATGTAACATTTCACATCTGAAGATGATACACAAGTATCGAAAACGTTAATGAAAATTTATTTATTTTATGATAAGCAAAGGCGGTTTTGTACACATATAATATAACCAAACATTAATAGATTATCGGCAAACTTCAACATGAAATGGAATATAGGTAGTTTTGTTAGTATTTAAGGACAGGAGATTAGAGTCAAGCCAATTTTTCACTACTTTAATTCCATTGCTGGCATTTAAATAAGTGTTATCCCAATTTTCCCCATTAAATGTTAGTACATTTAGTACAGTTATTAATATATAAGAACTAGTGGCTTGTGCAGCAAATAATGCTGCAAACTAAGTTCGTTAGACGTTCAAATAAAAATTTGTCACATTTATTTTCAATGAAGAATACTTGTCTTTTTGAAAGTTATTTGCTTCCATAATAATAAAACATACTCCCTCTGAATGGATTTTTTTAGGCCAAATACTTTTCCTTGAACCTATCCAACTTCAGTTTTTGAATTTCAACGCGAAAACGCAAGTATCAATGTCAGGACGATAGCAGTAGCTTTCAGGTCATTGTGAATTGTAGGGAAAAGTTTAAAAAAATGTCAGGTTTGCTAAGCTTTCGAACAATAGCATTTTCGTATAGCTGCTGCATGTATTACTTGAAATGTAGAGCGCAAAATCATTTTATCCAATTAAGAGATCCTGCTGAAATGATCTGGAGACTACAAAATTTTCTAGGCCTCTTATTTTATCAGTAAGTAATACCTTTTGATCTTTCCTTAGGAACTCAAATTTTTGCGCTCTCCCGAGCCAATACTGAAGACAATGACACATATCAATATCTACATTACACCGCCATTAAGTATATGAAAAAGACTCAGCCCCACCGGGTTAATAAGTATAAAAATATTTGATTTTTAATAACAATATTATTATCTTAAGTTTTGTAGTTATGTATAGCAGCCACTCAGTAAATTATAGAAATGAAGATCTAAATTAAGATATTCTCTACATTTACTTACAGAACCACAAAACGTTTCATTTCATGTCATCAATATAGCATCAATATTATGTACAATTAATGAAAAAATAGATGCATCATGATATTAACTATAATAATATTTAATTTCTAATGGTAATAATGTCATCAAACCACCTCAAGTTTCGTAGATTTGAATATCCAATACACAGCTGTACTCAGAAAATTATACACTGCAGAATCAGTTTTTAAATAACAAATTGAATTGAGCTCTAAATATGTCGGCAATCCTGCAGGTCATGGCCTTCGAGTAATAGCCTATTGTTTATTGTAGTGTGTGTTTTGTTCTGAAATTCAATCAAGTCGACCGTGATTGAATAAAATTAGTTCTCAAAACTGACAACAGATGGATTTTGGAAAATAGGAAAATTATGTAGGAAAATTGACATTTCACTGAAAACTACTACTTTTCCGAAAAACTTTGGATGCCAGGCATGAAAATGAGGGGTCACTCATTAAAATCCGTTCAGCCGTTTTCCCGTAATTTCCATTACCAGTTCAAATTATATATATATTTAAATTACTTAATTTCCGTCTATGATGAAGTAACCACTGGCTGTCGTGATCGAATGGAAGCACGATATCGATGGAGCAGACAGTGAGTCCAGGCACTGTGTTTGCTTCTGTGTGGGAAGGTTTCCGGACGGGCAGTGAGGGACATCGCAGTACTGTGATGTTAATTACAAGTCAGTTCTCGTGCTTCGCTGTGTTGTTGCTTGTAATATCCCGCCACGAGACAGACGTTTGCAGCGTCTCACTACGCCGCCAGTGCGATTTTCCTCTGCACGGTTCCTGGCAGCTCATTTCAGAGATGCATCCACACTGCTTGGAGCCTCAAGACGTGTGCACTCATCTATACGGGTCACACAACACCTTCGATAGTAAGAAGAAAAAAAAAAAGATTTTTCATTTCTCTATATTATTGTAATACGAACTCTTGGCTTTATATCGGCGAAATAAATTTTGTTCGAGATCGTGCGTATTTGCTTGTTTTCCGCACAGCACCAATACGCGGAAAGTGTGAAATACCACATTCAGTATTCCCAACGTAACACACATAACAATTTCCCTCTTCTTACCGCTTAAGCGCGACATTCACTTTACTGCTTTAGGCTTTTAACATATTATTTTTAGAGACGTTTAACATAGTAATAATTATAAATTGGAAACTTACCACTGTAATTTCACCCAAATTGCAATGTTAATTATTGTTTTTAAATATTTGCAAAAATTAAGTAAAGTCTACTACTCCACGAAACTTATTGCATTCTTGATACAAGTAACATTAAGGAAGCCGTGAAAAAAATCAACAAGATTCCAGATGCCGATGTTATTACTGCAAAATGTTATATAAATAATATTGTTAAAATATTAAAATGAAAAATAAATCATTACATAACCTTACCGTTTGTTTTAAGTTCGTATTTATAGACTGGGGGGGGGGGGAGAGAAAGACAGACGTATATCACGGCCTGCTGCAGTATAGTAAACACAGAAAATATTTTATAGCAACAATGTTGAAGAAAGATATTTTGGTTTTCCGAAGTTGCCGTCATTAAACAGAAACCAAGATGGAGATTTCATTGCAACTAATTAGAAATTCGTCTTTCAGGTATGTAATAAACGATCTTCGCACAAAATAATGTACGATACACGAGCGGTATGTTTGTTTTCATGTTCTCGGAAATTAAAAAAAATTTTCCTCGACCATGAAAACGTCAACATACCGCTCTTGTAACGTATATTACTATTAAGATATCTATAAAATTGACCAAATTATGCATTAAATGTCCTCCCTGTAACCACAATACAAGCCAGCAATCTGTATCGCTTATTTTCTCAAACATACAACTTTGAGAGTAAAAAAAAATGATTTTTTATATCTGTTATAGTAATTTAATCTGGACTTTTACCTTTATCTTAGACCATACCTGCACAAACAGCGCTCAACGAGCGCGCGCGCTCCTTTGGAGCGGGAGAGCGGTGTTTACCGCTCGCCGAAACGGAGACTTGCTATAGGTAGAGGAGAGGGAAACGACCACTCAGTTATCTAGTGGAGTGCAGTGCGTAGGCCTATTCTCAGTAACTGTTTCACGTTGCTTACCTACTGCTACAGTACAGTATGGAGGAATCTAAAAGACGGAACGTAACATTTAACATTTAACGATTTACAGCTCGAACTTATTGACTTTCAATGTGACCTAAGGGCTAAAGATCGTTTTAATAATACTACTAGCCTGGTTGAGTTTTACAAGACTAAACATTAGCAATAATATCCACGACTACACAGGCTGGCTGTGAAAATGATTGCTATGTTTGGCTCAACATTTATATTTGTGAGCAACGGTTTTCTATAATCAACTTTAATAAAGGCAGGCATCGAACATCTGTAACTGATGTTTCATTACGTTCAGTAGGCTACTGTTCCTTTCAGCTGCCAACAGCATAAAACCTCGTTTTGATGTACTAATAAATAGAAATATAACAAAATGATATTGTACATTTAAGTAGCTATAGAATTTCTATTATTTCTGTAAAATAAATATTTCTTTATTAATTAATAATAGTCCAAGATAGTTTTGCAAACACTGAACAGGAATTCATTTCATAAACACTCTTACTAGTACTGTATTTCCTTTTGTGTATATTTTGTACGAGATCTTCCCTTCTTCCAGTCCACCCTTATACAGAGCGCAGTTATCTGCATTCCGCTCATGAGCTGTGAGCCGGCTCGGAGAGCGCAAACCTTGTGCAGTCCTGTCTTCAGACCCTACGATTTGCTTTGAACGAGACACGAATCAAGCACTGCAGATAAATGATGACAAGCGAGCTAAATATCTACCTTGTCTTCCATACCTCAGTGAAAAATATGGCATTTCGCTTTACAACTGGGATGTTATAGGCTTACTATTTGGAGCGAGGGGTTGTTTACCAAAATTTACATGTAATATCCTTAAATCCTTTAAAATTCCCTTTTTTGAGGTTCAGAAGATTGTAATGGAAATTCTGAAGGCCTCTCTTCAAATTCTACACTATCATCTTTATGTTAACACGTAAATTTTTGTTTTAATGTACAAATCGAATCATTATTTTGCTCGATCCATTTCCCTTTATCTTTTATGTTTGTTAATTCCTGATCCCAGTGGTCAGCCTCACTTGACGACGGATGATTTGAAATAAATCTTTAGTAGTCTGTGAAAAAAAATTTGAGGTGTCTAGCAATACAGGGTAGAAGTGAAATAATCTTTCAGATTGAAAGCGACGATAGGATACACTTAAATGAATATAAAACCTATATTACTTTTTGTGATTAAATGTACGGTTAATTAGAAAATTAAGTGGGAAGTTTCAGCAGTCCGGCAACATCGCCGCTCACACACACTTACTCGTGATACAGATATAAGAGGTCAATGAACTCGGTGTGTCTCGATAGGTGAGCTGCTCTCTGCCTCAATGTTTGCCACTTGCTCGCATCGTGCAGTGGTTTGAAATGGGAGGTTTAAAAATAAAATTTACACGAAAACCGTCCACGTTATTGAAATAATATTCTTTATTAGATTTCCTGTAAATTATATGAAGTTAAAATGAAACGTTATTACTGAGGGAGGGGGGGGGG
This sequence comes from Periplaneta americana, assembly GCF_040183065.1. Taxonomy (NCBI): domain Eukaryota; kingdom Metazoa; phylum Arthropoda; class Insecta; order Blattodea; family Blattidae; genus Periplaneta; species Periplaneta americana. The sequence continues at coordinate 44,773,591 of NC_091123.1, forward strand.
GGCGGATTCGTGTGCACTGAAAACGACAAAATATGCATGAATATATGTACTTGAAAACCGGGATAGGTATATGCATAAAAATAACAAAATATAGGCTTCACTCATTTACTATTATTGGTGGTTTTTCTGTTATACATAAGAATATTGAGATACTATCAGTGCTGAAGTTGCGTGTCCTTCAACCCACTGCTTAAGGAGTACACTTCTAGCACATTTTTCGTTAGGCATCGTTAATAAAACGAATTCAAAATTAATAATTTTCTTGTAGCTAAGCTGTTCTAAAATACAAGGCACTCTACACGCAGTCGAAGTTTCTAAGTTCTGTCACTATAATAAAATGAAATATCCTGATTTACCACGTTGGCAAGTAAAAAACAGAAAATTGCATTATCGTGCCTATATTATTGTTGACAGGTGGCGAAATTCTAGTTTAGCGAGTGGGAAGAAGCCTATGAACACTTCCTGTAACATCTGCTTCGATCATATTGCATCGTTCTAGTGACGAAATCTTATGCACATGCGGAATAAATAATAAAGTGGCTTCTTGTTTTGAATAACATCCCAATATTGTAAATTTGCACAGAATCAGCATTGCACTTAATTGAGTGCTTTGTTGATTGCAAGGATTTGTCAAAAATGATTCGCCGACAACGTGCATTTTGACAGATTACAATAAATAAAATATGCAGGGTGTTAAAAATGTTTACAACGTTTCAGGGATGATGGAGGTAAAAACAAACATCTTTTGTAAGTGACAAAACTTTGGCAGATGCGACGTTTATTGTGTACGTAAGTGTTAGTGTAATCCATAAGGAACGAGACCAATTGTCGTTTTAGAGGTGGTGTTCAAACTGCCGTCCATTGAAGACATTGCACAACTGGCACCTTCATACTATGGAGTGCCTGCGACGCTCAAAAAGGCCAACATTGTCTCGAATAACATGTGCAGTTTCAACAACGCAAGCAACTAAGTCTTCTGCCGTATCGATCTGTGTCTCATACACAAGAAGTTTCATGTCTCCCCACAAGAAGAAATCCATTGGATTAGGTCCGGTGATCGAGGTGGCCACGGTACCGGCCCACCCCTGCCAATCCAACGATCGGGGAATGTAGCATTTAGCTGGTTCCTGACACGACGATCAAAGTGTGGAGGGGCACCATCATGTTGAAACCATATTCGTTCTCTGATGTTCAATGAGATATTTTCTAAAAGTCCTGGTAGGACGTCGCGTAGAAAAACAAAATAATTACACCACGGAGAGTGTTAGGGACTCTTTTAACTTGTTGCAGGCACAGCAATTCAAACAGAACTAACCAGTGTGTGTTGTGACGGAAGTCAAGCCATCTACCCTTCAGACCATCTTGCGGCAAAACTGTGCATCTGCTAAAGTTTTGTCACTTAAAGAAGATGTTTGTTTTTACCTCCTTTATCATCCCTGAAGCGTTGTAAACGTTATTTTTAAAACCTGTAGACCTAAATCCTGTAACGTGTTTCAATGCCTGAGTTTCTTCTGTATTCCATTTTTCCGATTTTCCGTATTGTTAATCTTGGTTTAAGCACCACATTGATAAGAAATAACAAAATATACTTTTAAATTATATGCGGTAAAAGGTGAAATATGCATTAACCTCTTAAATATGCACATACTGTATATAAAATATAAAATCTTAACCTTTGGTTAAAATAAATGAAATGCATTTATAAAATGGTAATATATTATTTCGAACTAAGGAATAAAACATGCAAATATGCTAAAATCCGCCGTCTAGTTATTACGTATTACGTAGATATAATTAATATTCGATTTAAGAAAAATTACTAGATACTTAAAAATACGAATTACTTACAGTTTAGAACTAATTTATTTCTGCTTGCGTGAACCTGTGCATAGTTGTGTACACAGCAGAACTGCTATGTCTGGCTTGTGTGCAACACAAATGTACTTCTATTTCTCCTCTCTCGTCTGTTAGAGACGTAGTTTTAGCCATTTGTAATTACTGCAAAGATTGAGATATGTTTTTCCTCTCTCTTTTTTTTATTTAATCTCCCAGATGTAAGTAGATTCATTTCTCGAAAAGTTGTGACGTACATAACAATTTTCTTTTTCGTCACAAACTTTAGAAGAGATATCGGAAAACTAATCCTAGTATTTTTATTGAGGTCATCATCATCTTCACGAAAGGGGTATAGAAAAATATGTATATGTACATTTATTATCAGGCCATACATCACACTTAACGATATGTATCATAGGAAGAACAATATTATTTATATACATCTGAAGTCTAATTAGTGTAACATGTAGCTAGTCAGAGATATTTGTAACCCTACTCCATTGTCTCCTGGCTTAGTTGTCTCATGAGTGGTGGTTTTTTCTCTGTCTGTGAGGCCGGGAGGGGAACATCCCTGTGCACTGAGACCTGAGGTGTATTGTGCGCCCCTGGGATGAGTTGCAAGCCCACCGACTGCACCCACGCCGAACCGACCGCTCTGAAGACCAGTCCCGCCATCCCTCTAAGTTCGTATACCATTCCACCCCGACAGCCCCCACATTCCCTCTCAAACGGTCTGAGGTGTAGACCCCCTCTCCCGTCGAGAGGGGAGTGGGTTCCGCTACTGGGTCACCAGCTACCATGCTTGTTATATCCATGGAGACCGGCCGAGAGTGTCAGCAGCTTCGAAGGGCCGCCGCAGGCGCGATCTGAAAATCAAGGAAGACAACCGAAATGATGAGGAAATGATGATAGCGGAGGAAAGGAAGTAGCGAAAATGGAGTTCCATACGCCTGATAAAGTTACCTGATATTCATCCATAGGCGTGAGGGGGGAGGAAACCCCGAAAAAATCTCACCCAGGCAGCTCGTCCCAAGCGGGGAATCGAACCCCGGCCCGCTGGGTTCGGGAGCGAAGGCGCTACCGCTAAACCACAGCGGTGGATGAGTGATGCCTTATTGGTGTCACTTATGAGGTTCAAACCTGTCTTCGGGCAGTTAACTAAACAACAACAAAAACGTGTTGTAGTTAAACAAGACATAGCCAAGTCTTCAGGCATGGCCCAGAATTGAAGTGGGTTACACTTACTAGTTACTGCTAAGCGCCGAAGCTTGTTGCTTGACGTCTTGACTGACAAGTTACGACCTAATCTGGACGAGTTGCTGCATAATGCAGGACTTGGATACGGCGCATCGTTTGGATGCAACAAGTGCAAGTGGAGCGTGTGGTCAGGGATGCAAGACTTGTACAAGAAGTTACTAATGCTATGGCGAGAGTAGGTGATAGAGATCAGTTGATCGTGTACTAGTTTGCCAGAATTCTATGATCGCTGTACACTTAAACATGTCCCACTGTTAAGAACGAATATTTATCATATAGTACATCGATAGGTTCGAAGATAAGAGCTGAAAACTAAGTATTTATTCCTACTGTCTTTTCTTAGTCCAAAATTTCGTTTATATTAAACTGGATTTTGTTAAACACAAATGTTTAAACATATTTTGAGCTTATACAAAGGTGATGCAGGAGGAAAGGGCGATATGTTGAGAGGTGATAGCATGAGCGATTCTAAGGAAAAACAAAACATTATTATAAACTTCTTTATTATTCTCAATGGAATCTGAAAAACAATTATTGGAAAATAACAGGTACGAGTCTATTTTTCTTCCTCCGCATAATTGATCACATTGACGCAGGTGCACATTGCAGCCGTCCAGTGATCTAATACCACAATGAAACCTATCCTGGGCATTGGATCGGTCGCCGTGGTGTCATTTCTTGGCCACCGAGGTCACCTAACTTTGCACCATTGTTCAAGGGGTTGGCTAAAGAGTGGTCTACAAGCACAAAAGTGGAAAAAAGATAGAATTGCTTGCCTGCGTTTTAAATGCGTGAGATCGTGTTAATGAATGTCCGAATCAGCTCAAATTAGCAACACGGAACTGGCTACACGAGCTGCAAAATGCATCGGGGTTGATGTTGGTATTTTTGAATATGCCATATAAAGAGAAATGGATAATTAAACACAACTTACAGGTAACGATCTCTTAATTTACTCTTACCTGCACTGTCCTCGTTGCTCGTGGTTTCGATTGGTTATTATCCAAAGCCGTTGAGAATAAGACATATACTTAAAACAAGTAAGTGTTACATAGATATATTGAGTACTAAACTTCTAATAATTGACCATATTACGTTACTTGACCACAATGTACATAAATGACTTCAGATACTTACTTTCGCCTGAATGTTTTCGTTTTCTCGTAGTCTGCGTTCTTGTGTAGCATACTGCGTCATTATCTTGTACTCGCCGGAAATCAGCTGGTGTTAAGTTAGTTTTACGCATGGGGTGGAGGGATGGTCGGAGTAACCGCAGTGAGGGTTGCTGTAAATTATCTGATCCTAAACGGGGTGCCGCATCATCAGTTCTTGGTTCACATCATGATGCGTTCTAACAAATGACGTACTCGTTAGCCCGAGGCAATTGGCTGAAATCGTACGTGAGTCTTCGTCCTGCAACAATATACAGCGTGTTTCTGAAATCCCTTTACTTTCGATACCGTGACAAAGTGAAAAGTTGTATATGTTTTTATTGTATAGGCCTAAAAAAAAAAAGGTTAATCTGTGGTGTTTCTAACATAAAATTCCCTTCATTGTTGGTCAAATGTTTGAATTTCTAGCTACAAGTACAGCGGTCACGGAATCAATTCCTGACGTTCATATTACTGTTATACTAAGCTATCATATAAAACATTTGTTATAAAATGTATTACTTTTTACAAAGGAAATATACATTTTATAAAACAAAACTAAATAAAAACAAAATACAATGTTAAAATTGAAATATACTGTATATACTTATCTAGTATTATATGATTGATTATAACATAAACGTTTTCGGCACTAATGTGCCATTTTCAAATGTATGAAAATTTGCCTAATTACATATTCAAATAGGTGCACATGAACTGTGTGAATGAAACATATAATGTGTACCCTGGTGATCTCATGTCACATATAAAACAATCTATTTAAATTTTAAATGCTAGTAATAAGTGTGTGTTTTTAATTTTAATCATTAATTATCTACAAATAGATTGTTTTACATGTGACATGAGATCACCAGGGTACACATTATATGTTTCATTCACACAGTTCATGTGCACCTATTTGAATATGTAATTAGGCAAATTTTCATACATTTGAAAATGGCACATTAGTGCCGAAAACGTTTATGTTATCAATCATATAATACTAGATAAGTATAGACGGTATATTTTAATTTTAACATTGTATTACAACTTGCTTATCGGATCATACAACATGAAATTAAAAACAAAATAGTTCAAAATTATAAACCATAAATTTGATTTAAAATGTGCGTTTAGACATATAGATAGACAGTCATTTTCTTGACTCAGTTTTTATACATTTAAATTGGTTAATATCTGTCTAACATTGATCAAACTAGCCACCGGCGTAGCTCAGTCGGCTAAGGCGCTTGCCTGCCGATCTGGAGTTACGTTCGGGCGCGGGTTTGATTCCCGCTTGGACTGATTAACCGGTTGGGTTTTTTCCGAGGTTTTCCCCAACCATAAGGCAAATGTCAGGTAATCTATGGCGAATCCTCGGCCTCATCTCGCCAAATATCATCTCGCTATCACCAATTCCATCGACGCTAAATAACCTCGCAGTTGATACAGCGTCGTTAAATAACCAAGTGAAATAAATTGATCAAACTATGTCGTACCGAACTGGAATAAAATACTTATGACAGTATAAACGTAATAATGATAATAGTTTTGATATTGATAATGATGATAATAATAGTGGCATTGCAAGGTAGTAGCTGTGGCGGAGATGGTGATAGGAAGTAGCTATGGAGGAGATGGTCGTAGATAGTGGCTGTGGAGGAGATGGTAGTAGGCAGGAGCTGTGGAGGAGATGGGGGTAGGCAGTAGCTGTGGAGGAGATGGTGGTAGGCAGTAGCTGTGGAGGAGATGGGGGTAGGCAGTAGCTGTGGAGGAGATGGGGGTAGGCAGTAGCTGTGGAGGATATGGTAGTAGGCAGGAGCTGTGGAGGAGATGGGGGTAGGCAGTAGCTGTGGAGGAGATGGTGGTAGGCAGTAGCTGTGGAGGAGATGGTGGTAGGCAGTATCTGTGGAGGAGATGGTGGTAGGCAGTAGCTGTGGAGGAGATGGTGGCAGGCAGTAGCTGTGGAGGAGATGGTGGTAGGCAGTAGCTGTGGAGGAGATGGTGGTAGGCAGTATCTGTGGAGGAGATGGTGGTAGGCAGTAGCTGTGGAGGAGATGGTGGTAGACAGTAGCTGTGGAGGAGATGGTGGTAGGCGGTACCAATGGAGGAGATGGTCGTATGCAGTAGCTGTGGAGGAGAAGGAGGTAGACAGAAGATGGTGATAGGCGGCAGTTTTAAAGAAGATGGTGATGAATAGTAGTTGCTGAGGTAGTGGTAGGTGGATAGTAGCTATGTAGAATATAGCGTTAGGTTATAGTTGCTGAGTTGGTGGTGGTTAATGGATAGTGTGGGCATTGAGGGTTGATATTAGTGATGATTGTAGTTTGTAGAAGGTAGATGGTGGTTCGGTTATACTACTGTTCATAAAACATTAATCCTAAGATCGTCTGTTTTTAATACTTCTCTTCCAAAAGCTAAGAGTTCTCCCGAGTTTTCCTTGGCCAATCTGTTACTTTTGTTTCTGTGGTCTCTGTTTTTATATTCTAGTGGTTAATGCGTGTCATTGATTACCATATATCGAAATCCATTTTAATATTATAGCAGATATTGTTGTCACCTGTGTTGAGGTACGCGTGTCGAGGGTTGACATCCTTGCTTGTGTCCATATGGCGCTGTGAGCAAAGAGCTGCAGCTGTGCGGGTGGCCGACTCAAGCCGACTCTAATTAAAGGACTGAACCGCGTTGTATGATTTTTACCACGGCCCGGGAACATACATCAGAGCTATTGTTTTAAAGTGGACCACACTGCTAATGTAGTTTCGCTGCAGCAGTACTCTCTATTTTGTTTGACGCTTGTTTCTATACAAGGGCCACAGTGCTATCAGTTTGAATAATTTAGAACGGGCTTCCAAAATGAAGAATTCCTTTCAGGCTTCTCTCCCTTTCCTGCTTACATCACGTTTTACTGCCTACAACCTGTGATGTACATCAGTGCAAGAGGAAATGTTTGCTTTCACTATTTCATTTCGAATGTGTTTTGTTAGATACTGTGGCGTGTCTTGAGTAAGGTTTGAAAGAATATTCCACTCACTCACCAATAGAATGTGAGAATCCCTTTAATTAAAACTTATCAGAGCCATATATCATTGCAATATTATCGTTTTAAATTATCGATTTTGTTTTATCGCTACCGTTTGGCAATTGCTTTCTTTTTTGCGTTTGCAATTTAGAAGGCCATGACTAGTTTTGCATGCACTTAATATTTTTGTAATGCCGGAAGGTTCAACCAGCGAATAGGGATTATAAAGAATGGACACTGAGCGAATTTTCCTGTGTTTTGTTTCTCTGTGCGCCAGCGTATAGTTCCACTTTCAAGCGCTAGAGGTTAGTGTAATCGAGCATACGCTAAGATAATAATTGAGAATAGAGTTGAGATACAGGATTCAAACATCGCCTACCTTATTGCATAATCCAGTAACGCATTGCTTCAAATAAATTCAAGTTAACAGCTTTTCCTTAGTTGTAAAAATAATATTTTATATTTCAGATATCATAAATTATATTATAAAATAATATAATACATTATAAAATTAAGTATCGATTTCGTTTAATATTTGTATATAATATAATATAAAAACACTCCCAAAAATAATGTACACTTATGAAAAAAAATAAATAAAAAATTATTGGATTAACAATGTTTTAACCGTTACAATTACACTAACTATAAACATTTACATAGAGATAAAAAAAAAATTTACAGGAGAAAAAGTTCGTCCAAAGGGCTGGACTCTGGAAGAGTACCGAAAACGCTCATTGCATTTCCGCGTTGAATAGCAATACTTAATATAGGTATATGGTTTTACTTCTCGTAAGAGTTTTGTTTTTCCATTTTCAGCGCTATCAAATCATTACATATTTTAATTGTTGTTCGGGTCAACGTCTCAACTCTCTTTATAAAGGAACTCTAGAGTCTAGACATTACAGTTAATGATGGATTTATTATTTTATGGATCCAATTTATTTTATTTGAGTACATAATGTGCCTAGATATATTAATTATATGTGTTATATTTCCGCTGTGTCGACTGCTAGCTGGTGTGATGTCAGCGCCAACTCTAGGGAGAAAGCAGAATCTCACGCTTTAGCTGGCTTGAAGGTCATTGAAATCAGTCCGGCTACATCAAAGGTACCGACGCGAAGTGTCCATTCTTTATAATCTCTATTCGCTGGTTCAACCGTAATATTTATGCCTTAATTTCATTGTATTTGTTAAAAATTTCACCGTATTTGTACACGAAATATTTTTATTGTTGATTTCTTTGTTTCTATCAACTATAGGCAGTTGGACTCTTAACACAAGATTACTCTCGTTATATTTGCTATAAATATCAGTTTTCCTTTAAGAATATCCGTACCTTATTTCACAAAGGCGGTTGCAACAACTACGCCGTTTTCAGGAAAGGCAAAAAACGAAATGAAATTGATTTTGGAATACCGCCTTATGAACATGAAAAAAAAAAACTGTTAGCCATAAAGGCGGTTGTCCATGTTATCTAAGAGTCTGTACATGACAACATCATTGTGAATTCTGAATTTGAAGTCCACGTTTAGCCACTAGCGTGGCTCGGTCGGATGAGGCGCTTGCCTACCGATCCGGAGTTATGCTCGGGCGTGGGTTCGATTCCCGCTTGGGTTGATTGCCAGGTTGGGTTTTTCCGAAGTATTCTCAAGCTGTAAGGTGAATGTCAAGTAATCTATGGCGAATACTCGGCCTCGTCATACCAAATACATTTCGCTACCACCAATCCCATCAACGCTAAATAACGGAGTAGTTGGTACAGCGTCTTTGAATAACCAACTAAAAAAGCCCACATTTATCCTTAGTGCCCCAAGAATGACACTGACTTTTGACCTTGTACAAACAGATTTCTTAAACTATTTCGAGTTGGATTACCAGTTTTGTGATCTGATAGAGCAGCCGTTGCTTATATCTACATGGTCTCTCCAGCTGTTTCTGTGCAGAGTTATTTCGTCTGTACAGCGTGATTCAGGGATTTTGGTCCCTGCAAAATGTAAGTAGACAGACTAAGAGCGAGTTACTCATCACTACTGGCGGGCTGGGTCACACAGGTCAGGCCGCGCAGTCATAACACCTAAAGGTAAGCGTTCACTACATCGTATCGTACTCCTCGTATGAATCGCACGCAACGGATATTTTAAGTGGAGTGCATTCACCGTAACGGCTCTACTTCATCGCCTCATCGGATTCCCTATCAGCTGTTTAAGACGTGACGTCGTACGATATTGACATTGCTGAAAACAGAGGAGTTTGAGGTTAGGTCTATTAATTATGAGTGTTAGCGAATAAGAATTTGTAATTGTTTCATACGTCTTAATTGAAGTGGAAGAAACAAAAGATATATTGGTTACATAATATATATGTAAGAAACGACTTGATTACTGTAATGGGATTACTATATAATTCTTCGCAATTTTGTACAAGCGAAATAAGTTTTCCGTCTGCCATTTTGGCATGAAACTGAACATGGCACAACATAATAGTAACAGTTGAGCAATTAAAATTGATTTATTAAAGAAGGCCATGATCGCACGCATCGGAAAAGTTGCTCATCCGAGAAACGTGGACGGATTTGCCGAGAGCCGATGCGTGCGATACGATGTAGTGAACGCGGTTACATAACAATTACAGCAAAGATAGTCTTTTTCTGATCCGTGCGATTCGTCCGACGAGTGCGATACGATGTAGTGGACGCTTACCTTAACACTTCCTTATCATGACGCGGTACACTCCGTCTTAAAACACAATATTCTTCTACACGTCCCGTTACTAACCACTACGTCTGTTGACGAAACAATGTCATGATGACTTATATTTTCTTGACATGAGTGTCCCTCAGCTACGAGCTTAGATATTATTTTCGTTCTTCCTCTTCACTCTTCCCTCCTAAGCACATTTGTGATTAAATTTCATTCTTATATATGAGTTTATGAGGACGGATAACACAGCTCGCTCACTAGCCAAACAACCAAGGACAGGGGCCATTAACGCTGAATCGAGCTGTAAGTTTAAATATGTTGAGTTATTGCCTTACATTTAACAAGATATAATTTTATGACAAATAAAAATGAGTGAAATATAAACATACAGTATAATTAGCGGAATATGTTCAGAGTAACACAGATTTTGTCACAGACTTGATAATATGAAGTTCATAAGTGACTTGGCGGGAAAGCTGATTGCCGTGTGCTTGGCTGATGCAAAAACAGGGTCTGGAGTATCAATTATGAGTTGAAAGTTATTTTGGCAGCCTGCATTATGCATTGCGTGAAGCTTAGCGCGGAGCTGCTGATTAAGTAAGTTTCTTTATGCATTATTAGTAGGAGTGCGCCGGCTCACGTCTCGTCCCAGGGCGGCGCTGAACTTTGCTTCCGATGCACTTTCTTCCTTGAGGCTATTCTGTGCGATTAAATTTTTATTCATCGCGTCACGGTCCGACCCGCTGGCAGTCTCTCTGCATCTTCGGGTCCCCATGTACCTGTTTAGGTGTTTTCTTATTTTTCATTATACCACTCCTGTCCAAATTTAACGAGGTACCGCATATGGTGGTGTAAAATTCATACGCCAACATTTATAATAATAGTGGCTGAAAGTTTGCAGATTACAACGAACAACTGGGATGAATATGAAGGAGAAAAAACGAGGAAAATGAAAACTAGTAATGAACAGGGGCGGCTGGTCCTTACGTGCTCCAGTGCTACAGCACAATAATATTTTTTGCTCAAATAATGTATTTGCAATGCCATAGTATTTAATCTGTCATTTGACAATTTCCCGTGGTTATGTTCATGACGCGTTATAAAGTGTTCAGTCTTCGCTCTTCGTTCTTTGGTGCCTCAGGGGGTACGTTGTGCTACTCAGAACTTACATGAGAATGTAGATAATTATTGCGCATGTGCGAAGCTGAAATCACTGCTCTGATTGGCTATTTTTACGTGGGGAAGTGCTGTAGTCAGCTTCAGCACAACACAGCTTGGAGATTGCAAAAGTAAAGCGTAACGAAAGAATGCTTGTTTGTGGAAGAACTCGGAACTATGTATAATGTATTTGGTAATTCAAGTGTCCGACTGCTGCTGCCATCTACCAGTTTTTTGAGGTTCCTCCTGAATCAGTCAGCAAGCGACGGAAAATGGAATCCGAAAATTGAAGCCAAGGAAGTATGTGACCGTATAATTCAGGAAACTACTAATCGTTTCCAGTCTTTAAGCTACCTAGACGCAACAGAATTGTTAAACAGCAAATTTTTTGACAATTTTTTGCATAATTTTCCTGAACGCGAACTTGAAGTTGCTGTCAACAGCTATACTGTACTGAACAAAAGAATATGACAGACACAACTTGGGGTTCTATATGGAAGACTCGACTTCCGAAATATAGATGGAGCTGTTCAATTGTTACAATACATAGCCTCCAACAATTCACAGGATCCATTCTGTGAAGTAACGAAGTTGTTAAATATTTTTGGTACAACACCAATGACCACTGCTGAGCCAGAAAGATGATTTTTAAGGAATACTATGTCCCAGGATCGCCACACTGTTCTTACAGTACTGTCAATAGAAAAGAGTATAATGTCCAAGATGGTGGGTTTAACGTTTAACACTAGGGTAATTCGTCACTAGGCGAGTCTCAAATTAAGATAAATACATGTAAGTGTGTACAGTAGGCCGATATAGAGATTGTAGCACACTCATTATTTTGACCACCAGCCGCTACTGGTAATGAAACCAAGGTTCAGAGAGAACATTTCAGTGAATATGTCTACTGAAATTAAGGTGGGTTTAAGAAATGTAGAACAGTATATTTGAAAGAATAAATGTATTTTATAAAGGTTTTCCATTTGAAAACTTCCCAGAGTAAATATATGTTTCAATTACATTTAACTCAAACAAGAAACATGTGAATTTGGATATTGGGGGGGGGGGGAAGATTAATTGTACAGTAGTGGCAAAAAAAAAAAAAACCGGACCGACCCTTGTAGCTGATTTCAGAGCCTTGTTCACTTCAGAGCACGATAGACTGGTAACTAAGACTTTCGTGGTTCGAATCCTGCCTGGGAAGGAAACTTGTTTTGTTCCTTATTCAAATTTATTCCCAATACTTTTCTATTGCTGGTCAAATTCATGTTCTGGGAATAATAAGTTAATTAGGTGGTAAAATATCGCTTCAATAGAAAAGTATTAGGAATAAATTTGAATAAGGAACAAAAAAAAAAGTTTCCTTCTCAGGCAGGATTCGAACCACGAAAGTCTTAGTTACCAGTCTATCGTGCTCTGAATGAACAAGGCTCTGAAATCAGCTACAAGAGTCGGTCCGGTTTTTTTTGCCACTACTGTACTTTAGGTTTTACCCCATCATTCCACTCACTTTTAAATTTGAAATGGGCCTCCCCATATTAATAATAATCCGAGGCACGACAGCCCATGAAGAACCATGACCGATCAGCCTCACGTCCACATGCCAAAGCAGAGATGGACGATTATCCAACCGGACTGGAAGTATCGTGTGGTTAGCACAATGATCTCCCCAGCCGTTATAGCTGGCTTTCATAACCGGATTTCGCTACCTATCGTAGCTCCCCAAGTGCATCACGATGCTGGGTGGGCACTGGTTCCATACTCTGGCCGAAATTTCATGAGAATTTCTTCCCTCATGAGGACTCGAACCAGTGCGTATTCCGTAACGCGAGTTCTAGGCAGGATCCCTTAGATCTCGAACCAGTGCGTATTCCGTAACGCGAGTCCTAGACAGGATGACTTAGATCACGACGCCACGGCGCCGGACTTCCCTACATTCTGATATTTAAATTTGAAATAGCATATTGTTTATGCGTCTAATTAATTTGTTTTGACATTTTTTGTTTTCTTTCGTCGACTGACAACCCTGATTGTTGTTATTGTTGATTAGGACTGAAGAGAATAAAACTAAAAAGACTATTGAATATTTAATATAATAGTTGTGTTTAAGTATTAAGTTATTTAAAAAGGGTGTATACCTTTTAAGAGAGAACAGAAACCATCTTCATTAATTAAATTTAGAAAATTACCCAAAATAAATTGTTTTTGCTTGGCGACGATAGAAAATAAAAGACGTGAGAAATTAATGAGATGTACTGAGTGAACAATCCTTCGCGCGCCCGCGCTTTCAAGACTTACGGCTAGTCGGCAGAACCAGCTGCCAAGTCTTCCGATTCCACCGCGCTGAATGTTGTCAGGCGTCAGTTTGAGTTGTACTATTGCCAGATAAGCACATGTTCTTTAGGCGACGCAATACATTGTGTTAATTAAATTAATATGGCTAAATTCAGGTGTTCTATTCCCCAAAGAGTATTTGTGTATAATTCATAAGTGCGTACAGAATTGGCTCGTGCTGTAAGGAGATATTGCTGGTGTCCGAGTTCCAAATCGAAGTTCGATTCAAAGTGTATTAGTATTTATTTTTAAGCGTTCATTAATAATAATGTATGCGATAAACTGTAGATAGAATTTTAAAGTGTTTATCAGTAGTAACTTAACGTGACAAAAGTAGATAATTTTTTAAAAGTGTTTATTAATAATGACGTACGCGACAAACTGTAGGTAGATTTTTTCTACAGTTTGTCGCGTAAGTAATTACTAATAAACACAAAAATAAATCTACCTACAACTTGTCGCGTACACTAGTGTTAATTAAAAATATTGTATGCGACAAACTCTAGATATATTTATTGCGGACTTCCTGATACCCGTTCACCGCTGTTTTCGGCTTGACTCGCCCAAGACTCGCAAGCAGTGAAAGCGGTCGCGTGGAAGCTTGTTCACCCAATATAAACAGTTAAATGCTCTTTCCAATTTAAGTATCATAATGTAGGGGTGCTATTTGAAATTTTAAAGGAGTGGAGGTGTGGATATGAAATATAAAGTATAATTAACACTAGTTTTAATCTTCCCCTTCAATATCTAAATTGTTTTTTTTTTGTTTAAATTAAATGAAATTAAAATAAATAGTTAGCTATACTAGGAGGTTTCAAAATGGAAGCCCGTTGTATGTGTGTTATAGGCTACATCGTTTGCACCATAACCACACTTTATTTTATTTTGTGCCAGAAGAAAAAAGAGAAACAGTTTGGTTTGAATTTGCTATTCTCAGTATAGAGTCGATACTAGCTAACTACAAAAAATTATTCATACATAATAAAGATACTGTATGCTATATACTCAGTAATTCCCTGTTCATGAGTTTAAAAATATTAGTATTTGTGTTTGTAATTTAGACAATTCTCTCCGTTTCCGCTTCCTGTATTCTGATTTAATGACTTCACTATTTCACGATATTCACAACGCACTGCATTTCATAGTAATCAAGAGGATTTTGCGGAAGTAACAAGTTTCAATTATCAGAATTTGCGCTATATTTTTATTGTAAAATTTAAATTATTATTTTTTAGATTAATACTTTCTAGGTTTTTTAATTCCTCGCTTGGCTTTTATAGTGATTCCAGAAAATTGCGATAATTACTTATATGAATTATATCCGTGGCATGAACAGTGAATGGTGTATTAATTTTCTTGCACAGGTTACGATATTCATTAAAAGTTCAGGTCTTTTGTTTTATGATTATGATAAGATGAAGCCGTGACTTACGATTTTGGAATCATTCAACCACAACTTAAACGTTCCATGCAATCTCCTGCCATTTTTTAATTTTACGTTTTTTTAATTAAGCACATGGATATTGGCAATATAACTTTGCCAAGTGCAACTTTTGTTTTATCTTACGTGATATTTTGTTTATACTATTTGTAGCCCCAACTTGATACGCAGCTACACAGCTGTAAGAATTTTATAACGTGGCGACAACTGTTCGAATTAGAGAACTGCAGAATATGAATTAGAACGGGTTTACATTCGACCGTTCAGGAAAAATTCGTCAAGGTCGAGCGTCCGATCTTCAAGCGGTTACCCCTAATGATTTGCAGGCTAGATAGAACACCAGGCTGCTGGGTAATTTTCGGTGCTGGACCCCGGACTCACTTCACCGGCATTTTTTTTCATTTATTTATTTATTGTCGCTTTAACTTGTAACATAAGTCATATCGCGACATTCACTAGCATTATCACCTTCATTCATTCAGACGCTAAATAACCTAAGATGTTGATAAAGCTTCGTAAAATAACCTACTAAAAAACACCAGGCACATTTCATACACGAGTAGACAAATGGAGTAACAATAAATTGAAGGTAAATTTACTTTATATAACTAAAAACTATCTGTTTGCTTCAAATAGAACTAAAGTTATTTGAACATTTTAATAAATTAATTTTTTTATTATTTAAACTTGCAATAATTTTGTAACTATTACATAAATGAACAAATGGGCTTCGGTAGGATTAATAGCACAGGAAATAAGCATAACACATATTGTGAAATATGTTATGTAAACAAATAGAAAAATTAAATTATAATTATCGTATTTTCTCGAATACCTCTCGCCCTCGAATAAGCCACGCACGCCACTTTTCGAAGAGAATAAATAAGTAAATAACTAAGTAAATTAGTAAATAAATAAATTAAATGAATAAATGAATAAACGAACGAACGAACACGGAAGCAAACAAGAAACAAATCAAATAAAACTTTCAACAAATGTATTCGCAAATTAAAATTAAAAACAATTAAACAAAAATACTTCAGTAAACACCTCTGATTGAGGTTCTGGTTGATTTGTATATTTATTATCAGGCAGTACATCTCACTTGACTATATGTGTCAGAACTTTGTAACTAATTCAACAGTTCATAGCTTAAATACGCGTCAGAAATAACTTTCATACTCCATCGCTAGTCTATCGTGCTATCAAAAAGGAGTACGTTCTATGGCAGTAAAACATTTTAATAGCCTCCCTACGGATATAAAAAATTAAACTCCAAAGATATAATTATTTAGGGCAAAATTAAAAAAGTACCTAATTTCTCACGCGTTCTATTCGGTAAGTGAATTTATGACATTCAACAACGCTTCATGATTATTTCTTTCTGTCTTGTATTAAGTATTGATACTAAATCTTTGTGTTGTACTAATAGACTATATTGTAAAAACTCTTCTGTATATATTTCAAGCAGGCTCTGTCTTATCTAGAACGATTTAAATTACGTAAGGACAATGGCTATTTATGTATCTGTGAGGAACAGCAAATTGTGGATCACCTTTTGTTTCATTGTCCAGTGTTCGAAAACAAAAGATTTATTTTGGTCGGACATTTACATTTATGTAATGTAATATATGACAAACCACTATTCAATGTGTTCACAAAAACGTGCTGTTATAAAGAGTTTTATAATTTTATATGTAATATATTTAAGAACTTGTAAATAATTCAAATTATTGTAGTAGATGTAAGTGTTAATTTTAAGTAGTAGGATTGGGTTACCCACGTCAGTGTAATGTTATATGTAATATATTTAAGAACTTGTAAATAATTCAAATTATTGTAGTAGATATGTGTTAATTTTAAGTAGCAAGACTGGGTTACCCACGTCAATGGAATTTTATATGTAATCTATTTAAGAACTTGTAAATAATTCAAATTATTGTAGTAGATATAAGTGTTAACTTTAAGTAGCAAGACTGGGTTACTCACGTCAATGTAATTTTATATGTAATATATTTATTATTATTATTGAATTTCCAAGTTTATAGAGCCCTATTTTACCCGAAGGTGTATTAGTCCACCTATATGGACTATAATTCAGTGTATGGAAAAAATTGACGCACTATTATCATTTTTCTTTTTCCTTCTTAGCTTTCATTGATTCTTTACTTGAATTTTTTTTTCTTCTGTAAACTGCCATTGTTTGTTTGTGTATTTGTTTGCCTTTTTTCTTACTCTTTTAGCTCTCATCATCTATTTGTTCTTGTATTGTTTTGTATGCTTTCTCTAATGGCAGCCTTTAATTTGAGGAAGCTCCAATAAATAAAATACATATCATAGCCCTGTACAAATATTTACATAAAATATATACATATTTATGACATAAAATACACATATTACATTAAATGTGTATGACAATAAAAATCATAGTTATATTATATAGAAATACGTAGATATGGGATAAAATTGATATATATATATAGAAACAGATGCACAATATATGAAACACAGACGTATTACATACCATACTTTCCCAGGACACATCACGCACAGACTTGTTACATAAAAAAAATAGGTAAGCATTTCGTAGAAACATGCATATTACTTTTAAGGACATATATGACATAAAATGATATGAAATAGACACATGACATACAAATGTATGTACAACACATAGATATATTATGTAAAATACACAGACAAGACAGAAAAACAAATGAAAATTACATAAAACTTATATATGATATAAAACAGTGATAGTATAGCTATTATTATTGTATTATTGTTAATAGTAGTAGTATCTCCTTTTATTGCAGCCTGTTTTGCCCTTTGGCTTACTTACTTACAAATGGCTTTTAAGGAACCCGAAGGTTCATTGCCGTCCTCACATAAGCCCGCCATCGGTCCCTATCCTGTGCAAGATTAATCCAGTCTCTATCATCATATCCCACCTCCCTCAAATCCATTATAATATTATCCTCCCATCTACGTCTCGGTCTCCCTAAAGGTCTTTTTCCTTCCGGTCTCCCAACTAACACTCTATATGCATTTCTGGATTCGCCCATACGTGCTACATGCCCTGCCCATCTCAAACGTCTGGATTTAATGTTCCTAATTATGCTAGGTGAAGAATACAATGCGTGCAGTTCTGCGTTGTGTAACTTTCTCCATTCTCCTGTAACTTCATCCCGCTTAGCCCCAAATATTTTCCTAAGCACCTTATTCTCAAACACCCTTAACCTATGTTCCTCTCTCAGAGTGAGAGTCCAAGTTTCACAACCATACAGAACAACCGGTAATATAAATGTTTTATAAATTCTAACTTTCAGATTTTTGGACAGCAGACTGGATGATAAGAGCTTCTCAACCGAATAATAACACGCATTTCCCATATTTATTCTGCGTTTAATTTCCTCCCGAGTGTCATTTATATTTGTTGCTGTTACTTCAAGATATTTGAATTTTTCCACCCCTTCGAAGGATAAAATTCCAATTTTTATATTTCCATTTCGTACAATATTCCCGTCACGAGACATAATCATATACTTTGTCTTTTCGGGATTTACTTCCTTACCGATCGCTTTACTTGCTTCAAATAAAATTTCCGTGTTTTCCCTAATCGTTTGTGTATTTTCTCCTAACATATTCACGTCATTCGCATAGACAGGAAGCTGATGTAACCCGTTCAATTCCAAACCCTGCCTGTTATCCTGAACTTTCCTAATGGCATATTCTAAAGCGAAGTTAAAAAGTAAAGGTGATAGTGCATCTCCCTGCTTTAGCCCGCAGTGAATTGGAAAAGCCCTGTGGCATGTTAGATTAATGATAAAAAAATTAAAAAAATATACACACACAAAATTAACACATTCATATACCCTTACTAATTGCATTAACTACAACTTCTCTTACTGTGGCAGAAACACATTAACTAGCTATTTACAGTGAATTGTGAATATGTGATATGGATTTCTGAAATTCTCTTGAACAGCATTTCTTTTTAAACATAAAACTCAGGGGTTTTTAAAATTGCCCAGAACATGAGATGACATGTGACAGTAATAATAGGCGAGTTCTTTCGAAAATTGGGCAATCAAATAGGAGGTGATGAACAGTCTGGTCGCTTTCCTCGCATTTACACATGGATATTCATTTATACATTATTGAGTTTGAACCATTTAAAATATGTTTTAAATTTTCCATGGCCTGAAATGAATTGCGTAAGCACGAAATTGGGTATCATGTGTTTACAGTTTACCTTCAAATTATTGTAGTAGATATAAGTGTTAATTTTAAGTAGCAAAACTGGGTTACCCACATCAAATGAATTCTCATTATAATAATATAAACTCAGGCTATAACTATAACCCTAATATACTTTCGGGTAAAATAGGGTTAAAGAAATTGTATATTCAAATAAATAATTAAGATTTTGTGCGAGATCGTGCGTATTTGCTTGTTTTCCGCACAGAACCAATCAGCGGGAAGTGTGAAATACCACATTCAGTATTCCCAACGCAACACACACAACAATTTCCCTCTTCTTACCGCTTAAGCGCTACATTCATTTTACTGCTTTAGGCTTTTAACATACTGTATTATTTTTAGAGACGTTTAACATAGTAATAATTATAAATTGGAAACTTACCACTGCAATTTCACCTAAATTGCAATGTTAATTATTGTTTTTAAATATTTGCAAAAATTAAGTAAAGTGTAATACTCCACGAAACTTATTGCATTCCTGATACAAGTAACATGAAGGAAGCCTGAAAAAATCAACAAGATTCCAGATGCCGATGTTATTACTGCAATGTGTTATATAAATAATATTGTTAAAATATTAAAATGAAAAATAAATCATTACATAACCTTACCGTTTGTTTTAAGTTCACATTTATTATAAATAGACTGGGGGGGAAAAAAAGACAGACGTATATCACGGCCTGCTGGAGTATAGTAAACACAGAAAACATTTTATAGCAACAATGTTGAAGAAAGATATTTTGGTTTTCCGAAACCAACATGGAGATTTCATTGCAACTAATTAGAAATTCGTCTTTCGGGTATGTAATAAACGATCTTCGCACAAAATAATGTACGATACACGAGCGGTATGTTTGTTTTCATGTTCTCGGAAATTAAAAAAGCTCAACTACGTTTCGCTTTTTCAATCTTTTCCTCGAACATGAAAACGTCAACATACCGCTGTTGTAACGTATATTACTATTACAGTACTATTAAGATTTTTTTGACATGTTCCATATTTCAGCTGTGAAGCGATGTACGAATACCACGGAATGTAAATAAATACAATACAGTACAATACGATACAATACAAGAAAATGGATAGTTTGACACTCTTGTAAATACAGCAGCCGTGGCGAAAATGTCATCGTGCGCCGAGTCACTGTGTAACCTGCAACGTGCATAGCACCTACGGAGGGCGGCGGACACCCGAAGGGGAAGTGAAGCAACTATCTGACTTATTAACGGATTTTCATTTTCCTCAATCAAACACTTAAATATAATTTTATACAGTATAAGGTTACAAACTAATGTTTAGTACGTGTAACGAAGAAAGAAATGAACAAAAAATCATAGGACACATTATCACATTGCGACAGAGTTTCAAAATCAGGAATTATGTCACTTACTGCCGGTCGTAGTTGTTCACGAAGGCATTTATTTGTCTATCAGTCATGATCTAAATTTGGTTTTTACTACTTTGATTGTTGAAAATAATTTTTCACAAGCGTAAGTTGTATCGAACATGGCTTCAACAGAACAAGCGAAAAAACGAAGCTTCGGATATTTATTTTTTGGCAAATATTTGAAAAGTTCAACATTTGTTAAGTCCTTACATATAGCTTTCATTTAACATCACATTGTAAATCTGTGAGTTTAAATTGAAGATCTAACGGCATTATTCGTACATCTGCTGAAAAAGGATCGACGCACAGAGATAATAATAATAATAATAATAATAATAAATAATAATAAAATTAATAATAATAATAATAAATAATAATTAATAATAACAATAAATAATAATAATTAATAATAATAATTAATAATAATAATTAATAATAATAATAATAATAAATAAATAAATAAATAAATAAATAAATAAATAAATAAATAAATAAATAAATAAATAAATAATAATAATAATTATTCACGTTTTAATGTTTCATGAGTGACATGTAGTATAATGCTGTTTTATGTTATACAACCGTTTCCTCGTAATACTTGTGAACAAGTTATACATTTAATATTCTCATCATATTGGCAACAAAAAAAAAAAAAATGCGTCCTCCCATCCTCCTTGAAACTTTCGTTTTTGTAGAGGTACTTTGGTTTCGAGAGAGACATTGCGACGATACGCCATTCGCAGGTCAGAGACAAATAAACAAATGGAACAAAGTTTGATTCCAGTGAGTGAGAGGGTGGGGGTTGGGGAAGGCAGGAAGTAAGAGAAATGCACACCTATCATTGAGAGCCACAATGTGCTCGTGAGTCACATTTTCGACACGGCTGAAATATAGTATTATCTTCTGATCTACGTACATTCGTATGTCCACGCAGACTGGGACAAAAGAATGTTTCAATTGGAAAATAGAGCAAAAAAGAGGTGTTTGTTGTTTACTTGGGCGGAGGAAATATCCCTGTGCCAGGAAGCGGCGGCCGAGGTGGCTCTTGTAGGTCAGCAGGATATTGCAGGCGCTGGTGAAGTCAACACTGTGTACACAGCACTTATTACTCCTGATGTCAGTGCCGTTTTCTTTACTCGGCTGTACAACAAGGGAATGTGTCAAACAGCTGGGAGCAGGGCCATAGACACCGCTACTCACTGCTTCGCTGAATTCAGCAAATATCAACTCCCCACACCGCTCTCTTCTTACCTTCAACCCTAGACGCTTCCTCTCCTTCTTCAGTGGTAGTAAGGAGTGTGACATTTCCACATTTTAAGATGCTAGCCTCGTGCTCTGAACACAGCGTTATATGCAGCATTCGGTTTCCTTGCGTTCTTCTGGCGTCTTATGTTTGTGTACACCTCGTTATTTTGTTTTCATGATTGTTGTTTAGTCAATTGTCCGAAGACATGTTTGAACCTCATAAATAGGAGGCGGATGTTGATGACCCAAAAATCTACTTAAAATGATAATTAAAATGCCCTTAAACTAATGGAAAAATGACGTGAAATTAAAAGAAAATGACATTTAAATATTATTGAAAGTACTCGCAACAACCCTTCACCGTAAAAAACAGCTTGTTACGAATCCTTCACCAGACGCAGTAGCGGCTGGTGGTCAAAATAATGAGTGTGCTACAATCTCTATATCGGCCTACTGTAGAGGCCTACACTTAGGTATTTATTTTAATTTGGAGTCTCGTCTAGTGATGAAATATGAAGTCCATACGACGTTCTTTCGTACTGCAGAACTTGTCATTTGGTGTTAAACCCCTCCATCTTGGACATCATACACTTTTCTATTGACAGTATTGCAAGAGCAGTGAGACGATCCAGGTACATAGTGTTCCTTAAAAACGTTTTTATGCATTTCAAGGAAGAAAAACATATTTCTGGCTCAGCAGTGGTCATTGGTGTTGTAACCAAAATATTTAACAACTTCGATACTTCACAGAATGGATCCTGTAAATTGTTGGATACTATGTATTGTGACAATTTAACAGCCATCTATATTTCGGAAGTCAGGTCTTCCGTATGGAAATCCAACTTGTATCTGGAACACTCTTTTGTTCAGTATAGTATAGCTGTTGACAGCAACTTTAACTGGTAGATGGCAGCAGCAGTCGGACACTTGAATTACCAAATACATTGTACATAGTTCCGAATTCTTCCACAAACAAGCATTCTTTCATTACGCTTTACTTTTGCAATCTCCAAGCTGTGTTGTGCTGAAGCTCACTACAGTATTTTCCCGCGTAAAAATAGCCAATCAGAGCAGTGATTTCAGCTTCGCACATGCGCATAACTGTCTACATTTTTCATGTGGAGCTTCGAGTAGCACAACGAACCCCCTGAGGCACCAAAGAAGGCACGAAGACTAAAAACGCGTCATGAACATAACCAAGGGAAATTGTCAAATGACAGATCAAATACTATGGTGGTATTACAAATACATTATTTGAGCCAAAATTATCATTGTGCTGTAGCTCTGTAGCACATAAGGACGGGCCGCCCCTGACCAGACGTTTGAGATGGACAGGGCATATAACACGTATGGGCGAATCCAGAAATGCATATAGAGTGTTAGTTGGGAGGTCGGAGGGAAAAAGACCTTCAGGGAGGCCGAGACGTAGATGGGAAGATAATATTAAAATGGATTTGAGGGAGGTGGGATATGATGATAGAGAATGGATTAATTTTGCTCAGGATAGGGACCAATGGCGGGCTTGTGTGAGGGCGGCAATGAACCTCCGGGTTCCTTAAAAGCCAGTAAGTACTCGCACCACAACTTCTTAAAAATCAGTCACCTTGTTTCAATGACTGCCCTGCAAATCTCGGAGAGAGGAGACAACTTCCTGGAATTTGGCTAAGATAAAGGAAGAGGGCACGCAAAAAATGAAGGTTTTAAGGAAAAACTATAGATTTTAATGAGGGTTTACAATGTGTTCCAATCTGTGGTGGTCCATGTCAGTGCCTTCACTCTCCGTCTCCTCCTCCTTCCGTTCTTCACTTTTGTTACCAGATCTTCCAGATGGCGGAGTGTGAATGACAAAACAAATTGTGGGCACAGTGTGCATTCTTGCTATTATGATAGTAGGAAAAATTTCTTGCTGGTTATATTATGATTAAAAGATGGGATTTTCCATACATGACAATCAACAATCATAATCTGAAAAGACATAATTTGACATAAAATTTGTTTAATTACGTATAAAAGTTTTTTTTTTTTTAGATTGACTATTACAATTGTACTACATCATACTACTTTTGACCAATAAAACGCTACGAAAGAATGTATTTCAACCAATTATGCCTGTTTATCGCTACAATTTTGTCACTTCCCTAGCATTTGTTTGTTTTTATCGATTCTCTAGCATTTGTTTCTTTGTTTGCCAACATTTCAAACTACAAATTCTTTACGGTACTATAAAACGTGCTTTACGATCGTCATTTGTTTCCCGCATAGACAGTAAACTGAAAATGGGGCTCCGTTCAAATATTTTGGTGAAGCTAACATCAGTGAAATGGAATTTTAGTAAGTCAATATTTTATTGTATCAGAACATTTTGTTTCTTCAAATCTTTATATACTTTCTTCTAATCGTGTAATACCTAGTCAATTAAATCCCACTCGAGTTCAATTTTCACTAGATAATC
Source organism: Periplaneta americana (assembly GCF_040183065.1). Taxonomy (NCBI): domain Eukaryota; kingdom Metazoa; phylum Arthropoda; class Insecta; order Blattodea; family Blattidae; genus Periplaneta; species Periplaneta americana. The sequence continues at coordinate 44,797,840 of NC_091123.1, forward strand.
TTCTAATCGTGTAATAGTTAATTAAATCCCACTCGAGTTTTGATTTTCTCGAGATAAATGAAAACCTCTAGTGACATTACTGTTGATAAAGTTATTGAATTTCATTGCACTAAAACCAAAGTCCTATAATTATCTAGTTAGGATTTATTTTTCGTTATAGTTGTTTCTTACTGAAATTTATTTCTTTTTCAGGTAAGAATTCTGTCTGTGGAACTGAGAAATACTACTAGCTGACAACTAGAGTTCAAGGTAGGAAAGCCAGATTTCGGAAAGAATTTTATTTAGATCAATAGCAAACTGTGGGAGGTATATACTACGTTTTACATCTGTTTAACTGAACATGCGTGAATTAAACTAAGTAAAAGTAATTAAGTTCTTTAAAACCGATTACGTCACTTAATGTGCTTTTCTTATTGTTTGGTGTTCCTTCTTTACATTTACCTACCACTTTCAAATAAATATCACATTATAAATGATCAACTTATAGACCTAATATCAATTTGTGTTTTCTCATATGTTTAACTTTTTAACGTACCTAACTATTGAAAATGGTACGTCTATGGAACATTTGATAAACCCATTGCAAAACTGTATTGACATACTGCACAACGGTGGGGAATTACGATAGGTGGTGAGCTCCGGTTAAAGAAAATTGTATTAATAACATGTGTCGACTCATGGTACTGACCATGCTGCACCCCTGTCTCCTCCGGTAGTTTCAATTCAATATAGATGGCAGGTGACAATGACCCTGGCATCTTATGTTGCTTTTGGACAATGGAGAGATGGATGATTGAATACATTTCTCTTCTTGGTGTCAGTAGGGGCTGTGGAGTGCAAGGATCCAGGAAAGGTTTAAAATTAAATCAGTTTTTGTTTTAATTCCTGAATATTTTTACTTTTCAGAAATGTGTCTTTTCCAAATTTGCACATTCAATTCCAACTATCAGTCATTATCATCACTGTCAAAATCACAAACATCTGTCAAAATCACGACCATCACTGTCAAAATCACGACCTTATTAATTATTGTTTTTTATTGGTTGTGTTTATTATTAATTGCCATTATTGAGTGTAATTAGTTACCATTGTCACGGGGTATATACCCATTTGCAGTGTGAATAAATAAATACATACATACATACATCACTGTCAAAATCACGACAATCACTATCAAAATCACGACCATCACTGTCAAAATCACGACCATCACTGTCAAAATCACGAACATCACTGTTAAAATCACGACCATCACTGTCAAAATCACGACAATCACTATCAAAATCACAACCATCATTGTCAAAATCACGACAAACACTGTCATAATCACGACTACCATTGTCGAAATCACAACAATCACTGTTATAATCACGACCTTCGCTGTCAAAATCACGATCATCACTGTCAAACTCACTACCATCACTGTTAAGATCACGACAATTACTGTCAAAATCATAACAATCACTCTTAAGATCACTACCATCACTATTGAAATCACGACCATCACTATTAAAATCACGACAATCACTATTAAATTCACGACCATCACTATTAAAATCACGACCATCAATGTCAAAATACAACAATCACAGTCACAATCACGACCTTCACGGTCATAATCACGACCATCACTGTCAAAATCACTACCATCATTGTCAAAATCATAACAAGCACTCTTAAAATCACGACCATCACTACTAAAATCACGACCATTATTATTAAAATTACGACAATCACTATTAAAATCGCTACCATCACTATTAAAATCATGACCATCAATGTCAAAATATGACAATCACCGTCACAATCACGACCATCACTGTCAAAATCACTACCATCACTGTCAAGATCACGACAATCACTGTCAAGATCATAACAATCACTCTTAAAATCACGACCATCACTATTGAAATCACGACCATCACTATTGAAATCACGACCATCACTATTAAAATCACGACAATCACTATTAAAATCACTACCATCACTATTAAAATCACGACCATCAATGTCAAAATACGACAATCACTGTCACAATCACGACCTTCACGGTCATAATCACGACCATCACTGTCATAATCACACCATTACTCTCATAATCAGTTCGCCGAGTTAGCTCTGTGGTAGCGCGTCTGCCTCAAGACTAGCCGACCCGGATTTTATTTTCGGCGGGGTCAGAGATTTTCATGTAAAATTTCTACCTCGAGATCAGGAGAGGTGGCGGTGCACAACTTCTAATCACTAAATTGTGCCAATGTTCCTGTGTTAAATCCCAAATCTCTCCGCAGTGCATATGAAAAGAAGGCATATGTCACTGTTGATAGTGATTCGTCCGTCGGATGAGGACGTTAAGCCTGGCGGCCTCCTTAGTGCTGTTCGAAAGGAGTAAGCTACGTGCCGGCACCGGGTTAACCTTTCTCCCTTACTCACCTTTATAATAATCATAATCATAATCATCCTCACCCATTCCCTACATTACACTTACACGGACACTTACACATACACTAATCCTAGTACAACACACAACTCTGCACAAATACACATCATGTACAGCGTGATCCGCCGAAGTGGTGTATAAATTGAAATTGGGTCACAATCCTACCATCTATCCGCAATATTCGGCACCCGAATCACGCGACACACACACTCTCATAATCACGACTATCACTTAAAAATCATGATTTTCACTATCATTATGGTCAAGACTGTCATTGTCATTATCATCACGACCTTCATGTTCATTATCGTCACGACCACCATTGTTATTATCACCACTACCACCACCTTTGTCATTATCACAAAAGGCATCGTAATTATAACCACAACCAGTATTTGCATTATCTATAGTAATGTCGCTAGAGTTCACTCATGGATTTATTTGGGAAATCTCAAGCCTCGAGTGACATTTATTAGGACTATTTTGTGAATAAAATAATAATGTAAATAATATATCCCTAAAATTCGCTCACAAAATGTTAGTATTGTATATTTATGATTACTTAACCTATTCAGACATTGTGAAGTCGAAATAAATGAATAGCGATTACAGCAATAAAGGATTTGAATGTTATTCCGTAATGCCAATTGAGAAAAGCGAAGTAGAATTTAAAAATGTTATTTACATGCACTGCGCTTTTCTCTTGTTATTGTAACAGAAATAATTTTTCATTATCTACTGAAATCATAATTTAATTTAAACTTTTTATAGTATAATTACAAATAATATGATTAATACATTAATTAAATGAACTATTATTGTTATGAAGGAGTGTTATTTTCTTTACAGATAATGGGAATGGAATTAGCAGATAAAGATGTAAATGTGGAAGTAGGATTTCGCACTTTATTTAGTACAATGGATCCATGCTCATCGATTTACATGGAAACCGTTGGCGACAGTGACTAAACAAAAAAACGATCATGCGATAAATTGATAGTGATAAATCGAGCTGAAGAAATTATCGCGATGTATGACTATGATTGGTTGGAATTCAAAATTTATTTGCAATTCATTGGCCGAAAATGGAATGACGTCATATAAACGAAATAATCATCATAGTTCTCATTTTATCACCACCATACTTTCCACTATCATCACAATTCACAAAATATTTCAATTTTAGCCTGTTTTAATATATGACTATATAAAATAATTTCATCTCGGTGCATTTTTAATATAACTCGAACTTTTATACTGTTAGTCAATGTGATTATTTTGGTTATAGTACTCGGTGTCCTATAATCCACTCCAAAAATTTTGAATGGTGTAATTTTCAATGAATTAGAGAAAGTAGAACTTGATTATGACGGTATGTCGAATTATTTCCAAACTTTAAAGTTTAATGTAGTCTTTAGTGGAAATAAAATATACTATAAAAGCAATCTGGATATTATTACTTTCTAATATATAAACTTGGATAAAGTATTGTGGTGAATACCGTTCTGAAAATTCTGAAAGCATCGATTTTAAAGTGTGTTTATTTTTTCGTCATTATTTATAAAGTCGTTGTTAATGTCATGGTGGAGAATGTAACACGCTTCTGCTTTTAGTGCGGCGATAGAAATAAGTTGAACGTTTGATAATGTCCCTCTTTTGAAATTATTATCACTTGAGATAAAAATGACATGAATAGAACTACAGCTAATTAAATTTTTTTTGTTAACATATTAACTACTAAGAATGCATAACCGTGTATTATCCATATCTTTTGTCTGAAGAAAAGGGGGAGGGAGAAGACTGAATGTTACGGGTGTGACAAAATTTTCAATTGGCATTCCGTATTCATGTGGTTCAATAAGTAACTCTGCTAACGGGTAAGTTCTGAAAGAGTGGACATTTTTTTCTGTATCTCTAAGATTTTTAGAATAAGATTACCTTTCAAATTTGAGTTTGACCAAGAACATACAGAATATTTATAGCATGTTACGGGCGTGAAAGAATAGCAAAATATGAAATTTCAGTTATTTTATTATTAATTTCTCCAAAAATCTTAAAATACAACTAATTAAAGATATAAAATGAAATAATAATGCAATCACCAAGTTTTACTGTTTGATTTTACTCTGAAATAGGTTCATTTTCAATCGAAAACAAACTCTCTACGCTTATTTATAACTCTTGGATGTTTCACTTTTTTTTTTTACTGCTACAGAAACTTCCTCCATAGATACATCTTCTTTTCTGGCTAGATTCATGAACTCTCACTGTAGCCAATATAGGAAACAAAACCAGGATTGAAATTATCAGTCAATTAACAAAGTTTAACGGTGCTGTTTATGGTAACATGTTTATTTTAAAATATCTATGCATGTTTCGTATTTTAACATATAGAAATAGATATTTTATGGAAAATAATTTATTTAGATGGAAGACCAGTTGACGTGGAATGACTTACTTCATGTAGGATCGTTATTTTTGTCCATATCGATAGAAAATCTAATAAATAATCATTTATCCTTTCTGCGTATGTCAATTGTGTGGACGGTTTTCGTGTAATTTTAATTTAAAAACAACTAATTTGAAGCCAGTTAACGATACAACCACATTACAATGTTGTAATCAGAGAGGAAGGTGGGATGTAATTAACATAGGGAGACAGACCTGAGTTTGTTGATCTCTTACAGCCAGTGCCAACGTTTTTGGCGCGTGTCCTTGGGTAAAAAGCCAGTCAGTGAGCACTTGTTGCCAGTGCAGCTGAGAACGGTACCACCCAATACGTCACAACAGCAATCTGTCTACTCGTCAAAGGCAAGACACTCGCACTTCGCGTTTCTGGGGTGTGTCCTTGAGTACACTGTCCAGTCAGTGGCATCTGTTTCCACTTCGGCTCAGAGTGGTACCACCTCCTAAACATTTGTGACGTCAGCAATCTGCCAATCGCGTTTATCAGCTTTCTCGCCCACATTTTGAGGCAAAGACAAGATACTCGCTCTCAACGTTCCCATTACTTATTTCACACTCCAGAAACGGTGGCACTGGCTGTACAACTGTATTACGAGATGAAAGGGAAGTGTTTTAGCGGCCCTAACTGCAGACACTTTCAAATTAATTTTCTAATTGACCGTGTATTTAACCGCAAAACGTAACAGGTTTTCTCTATATTTAAGTGTACCCTATAGTCTCTTTCAGTCTGCAGAATTACTCGTATTTTTACTTCCACTCTGTATATTAAAGCGAATTGGCATATGTGAACATATCTTGTGGTAAATTTACTAAAATATTAAGTATGTAAGCCTAATATTAGCTAAACAATTAATTTCCGTCAGTAAATCGACGTAAATATGTTTAGGTCTGGATGAGCTCCTACATTAATATGTAATAAAATGTAATGCAGCAATTAAGCAAGTAAAATTGTGGAACACATGTAAGCCTCGTGTATGAAATTACTAATCATTAACGATATCCCAGCAACTAGAATAGTAATCACCGCATAAGCAGATAGAAATCCCTTGCATTAAAATGGCGGAATATCAGAGCACTAATTCAATAATTATTACTCGAAATAATAACCCAGCTTCAATTTAGATGAGAATGTGCCACAATAATGACTGAATAATTTGTCATTCGAGACAAACGAATAGCATTACAAATCGATTTAACAAGCCATTTGTTATAAATTCTTAGGTTTCCATATCTCGCAAGAGGGATAAATAGGCCTATATACAAACAGTAAACTGCGGAGTAAGGCAAGAAGATGCAGTATCACATTTACTTTTTAACTTTGCTCTAGAATATGCCATTAGGAAAGTCCAGGAAGACAGAGAGGGTTTGGAATTTAACGGGTTACATCAGGTACGGTACTTGTTTATGCGGAAGACGTGAATATATTAGGAGAAAATCCTCAAACTATTAGGGAAAACACGGGAATTTTACTTGAGACAAGTAAAGGGATAGATTTGGAAGTAAATACCGAAAAGACAGAGTATATGATTATGTCTCGTGACCAGAACATAATACGAAATATAAATAAAAAAATTTGAAATTTATCCTTTGAAGGGGTGGAAAAATTCAGATAGGCCAACGATAACAAATGCAAATTACACTCGAGAGGAAATTAAACTCAGAACAAATACGGTAAATGCCTACTATTGTTCTATTGAGAAGCTTTTGTCATCCAGTCTGCTTTCAAGAACTGAAAGTTAGAATTTATAAAAAATTTATATTACCGGTTGTTTTGTATGGTTATGGAATTTCGACTCTCACTTTGAGAGAGGAATAGAGGTTAAGGATGTTGAAGAATAAAGTGCTTAGGAAAATATTTGGGATTACATAATGCAGAACTGCAAGCATTGTATTCTTCACGTAACATAATTAGAAACATTAAATCCGGGGATGTGAGGGCATGTAGTACACATTCAAATTAAAGTTTATTCACAATTTACATTTGAAATGGCACATAAGAATGTAGATACCCGAAATGAGAATATGCTCGTGCTCGGGCACAGTCCAGTAGAGTCTACATAAATTTTACAGACATTAATAATAGTGTTGATGATAGAAGTAATAGTAACAATGGTAATAATAATAATAATAATAATAATAATAATAATAATAATAATAATAATAGAATAACCGTGACGGTGATAATACAAAGATAGTAATACAATTTAATTAATTAATTAATAATAATAACAAAACAAAAATATTAGCAATAATAAAATAAATACTGAGACTGATAAAATAAAATAATAAAACCACTAAACGAGAGTTAACACAACTTAAATAAGCATGTATTAACCAGAAAAAAAATAACGAACTCTAAATCAACAACAAAGGTCGTCGTATCGCAGACGACAGCAACCGCCGTATTGACATTGTGATGCATTATCGGTAATAGGGGGAGCCGAAGGTCTACATGTAAGTGGTTGTTGGACAATAACTTCATTTAGGTCAAAATTACATAAATTCTTACTTAAAAGATTAATTGCTGATTAATATTTGTTACTTATAATGAAACTAACATCTGTCCATTCTTATTATTATCATTAATTTCTCTAAATAGATTTACAAAACCTCTAATGGCTATTACATTAACATTGTCATTATAAAAATATATTTTATATTTATATATATATTTTTTTCCTCCCTTTAACATAGTCCTAGTAAACTTATATTAAATTAATTTTCATCATTTTGCTAGCTATCTCAAATATTAAATTAATTATAATTGATTGAATTAAATTAGCTCATAAATTAAGTTACTACTTTACCTTATAGGTTTATCTAAATTTAAATAAATACATATGTAGTCTACTAGTCGTTAAAATTGAAGAATATTGCTGGAGAACCTTTTAAGTGTAGTGTAAATATTTGTAATTTAAATATGTATTGTATTGATTAAGGCTGGTTGAGTGGAAGAGAAGGCCTTATGGCCTTAACTCTGCCAGCTAAAATAAAACATTATTATTATTATTATTATTATTATTATTATTATTATTATTATTATTATTATTATTACTTACTTACTTACTTACTTACAAATGGCTTTTAAGGAACCCGAAGGTTCATTGCCGCCCTCACATAAGCCCGCCATCGGTCCCTATCCTGTGTAAGATTAAGACAGTCTCTATCATCATACCCCACCTCCCTCAAATCCATTTTAATATTATCCTCCCATCTACGTCTCGGCCTCCCTAAAGGTCTTTTTCCCTCCGGTCTCCCAACTAACACTCTATATGCATTTCTGGATTCGCCCATACGTGCTTCATGCCCTGCCCATCTCAAACGTCTGGATTTCAAGTTCCTAATTATGTCAGGTGAAGAATACAATGCGTGCAGTTCTGTGTTGTGTAACTTTCTCCATTCTCCTGTAACTTCATCCCGCTTAGCCCCAAATATTTTCCTAAGCACCTTATTCTCAAACACCCTTAACCTATGTTCCTCTCTCAGAGTGAGAGTCCCTGCTTTCTCCCGCAGTGAATTGGAAAAGGATCAGATAGAAACTGACCTATACGGACTCTGCTGTATGTTTCACTGAGACACATTTTAATTAATCGAACTAGTTTCTTGGGAATACCAAATTCAATAAGAATATCATATAATACTTCCCTCTTAACCGAGTCATATGCCTTTTTGAAATCTATGAATAACTGATGTACTGTACTCTTATACTCCCATTTTTTCTCCATTATCTGCCGAATACAAAAAATCTGATCAGTAGTCGATCGATTACGCCGAAAACCGCACTGATGATCCCCAATAAATTATTATTATTATTATTATTATTATTATTATTATTATTATTATTATTATTATTACATATGGGTAAATCCAGAAACGTGTGCTCAAGTGTACGAATAAGAAAATAGATTGTATTTTGGGTTAAAATATTTATTTTAATATAAATAAAATATTTTAGTTTTGAAGTGCCTGTTGCTTTGGATATTTACACATGTTATGTTCCCATATTCAAACTACAAAAATACAATTTAATATTTTCAATAACATATTTAAAAATTCTGTTTTTATAATAGATTTGGCCTTGTATGAATAACGAAGTGATGCACTGGGGACAGCACCTTTGCGGCAGGACGGCTAGTCAGGAGGATTAAATCACCGCCAGTTTGCGTTGGGTTCATTGCCGTCCTTTCATCAGCCCGCCATCGATCCCTATCTTGAGCAAGATTAATCCAGCCCCTAGCATCATATCTCACCTTCCTAAAATATATTTTATTATTATCCTCCCATCTACGTCTCGGCCTCTCCAAAGATCTTTTCCCCTTAGGTCTCCCAACTAACAATTTAATATACAGAGTGGAAGTGAAATGATTCTGCAGACTGAAAGGGACGATAGGGTACACTTAAATTGGGTATGACGCCACATATTCCAACATGATAACGACCCCAAACATACGGCCGAAATAAATAAAACTTGGTTAATTTGGAACGTGCCTAAAATGTTGAGAATTTCTCCTAAATCTGCTGATTTAAACCTGATTGAACATATATGGGCTTAACTGAAGCCAAGGGTCTGCAGCAAACATCTTTCCTCGAAAAAAATTGAAAAGGGAGATTGCTACGGAATGGTAGAAAAGTGTGAACGCTTGTAACAAAGAAGAAAGAAGATAATTTGGTCCATGGAATTTTGAGAGCAATACACTGTGGGGATTTCCGTTTGACAGTAGTTTGTTCCACTTTTAACATTGTGTAAAGAGTTTTCAAGTTTTCTTAGTTTCATTAACATCACTTTCATCACTTTTTATTATTTATTATCAGCATTTACCAATTTTATGTTGTTAAGAATTTTTGGTGTGATCTATTCAGAACTGATTATATTTAAGCTTATTGGAGACAAGATTTTTATGTTAGGAAAAGTTTTATCTTCATATAATTTCTGCGTTTATAAAAGAATAAAGGAAATGTTTTAATGCAAATTGTGTTATTTTATTTTTCAGTATTCTTGTAATTCCAGCAACTAAGAAAAAAAATTGTCTCAACTCGCCTCACAGTGGGACGACTGCAGACATCAATAAGAAACCATAGAGTGTCCGAACTCACCCCAACGCTGAGGTGACTTTGGACACTTTTTATTAATTGCTATAAATTGCAGTAATCAATAATATAATTACTAATAACTACTTACTTATTTACTGGCTTTTAAGGAACCCGGAGGTTCATTGCCGCCCTCACATAAGCCCGCCATAGGTCCCTATCCTGAGCAAGATCAATCCAGTCTCCATCATCACATCCCACCCCCTCAAATCCATCCCAATATTATCCTCTCATCCACGTCTCGGCCTACCCAAAGTTTTTTCCCTCCGGTCTCCCAACTAACACTCTATATGCATTTCTGAATTCGCCCATACGTGCTACATGCCCTGCCCATCTCAAACGTCTGGATTTAATGTTCCTAATTATGTCAGGTGAAGAATACAATGCATGCAGTTTTGTGTTGTGTAACTTCCTACATTCTTCTGTAGCCTAACTTCATCCCTCTTAGCCCCAAATATTTTCCTAAGCACCTTATTTTCAAACACCCTTAACTTATGTTCCTCTCTCAAAGTGAGAGTCCAAGTCTCACAACCATAAATTACAACCGGTAATATAACTGTTTTATAAATTCTAACTTTCAGATTTTTTGACAGCAGACTGGATGATGAAAGCTTCTGAACCGAATAATAACAGGCTTCCCCATATTTATTCTGTGTTTAATTTACTCCCGAGTGTCATTTATATTTGTTACTGTTGCTCCCAGGTATTTGAATTTTTCCACCTCTTCAAAGGATAAATTTCCAATTTTTATATTTCAACTTCGTACAATATTCTTGTCATGAGACATAATCATGTACTTTGTCTTTTCGGGATTTACTTCCAAACCTATCTCTTTACTTGCTTATTAACAACTAATTAGCGAATATATTCCTTAAACATATACCCCACAATTTACACAATTTCAGTCTTTATTGAATTTATTTATTTACAAACTATATAAAAAATTGTCTCAATACCGTCCGATCTTACCCCACTTGACGACGGTACTGTATTTATGAAATAAGCTGTCAAATTCTACTGTTTTATTACTTCCATTCTATATGGTTATTTTCATTAGCAGAGTATGTGGCTTACAGTTTTACCAGAAGTTGTATGTAGGATTACTTGTGTCCAAAATTCCATCGCCCGGTTTTTACCCCATGTTAGTTCAGTACAGAAGTAAAACATGGTAATTAAATAAATACTAAATTCCTTCATAAGTTGAAATTAAGTATTAAAATTTTTTCCATTCAGATATTCTTTAAGTAATAGAAATTTGAAACAATGGGATATCATAATAAAACATTTTTATGACTTGCGGGGGATTTGCATTGCTATAATGGGAAATCTGTTATTATTCGAGGGAAACGCAATGGCACCAGACGCAGGTATAATAGTAGCAACTCTGTTACTTTGTGGTCCATTGAAATGAATCACCCAGTGTAGTGAATGAATGATTATAATGTGGGATACACTAGTGAAGTCTATCTCCTAATGCATCAATCATAATGGACAGACCAAAAAAAAAGGACGACGCCCCTTTAGCTGATACCAACGAGTCCGCCACTACCACCACCACTACCACTACCACACTGTCGCTCAATTCACCCTCCAACTCTGCCATCCTCTTCCCCCACCTCCATCAATAAACAGGAGGGATAATTTATAGCCCATTGTACCGCCACACATACAAGCAAAGCGTCAAAAACAACAATAACTAACTAGGAATAGGTTTTAGTTATATATTCAAAACAATGGGAGACTCTAGCGTTTGTAAACTAAAAACAAATTCGTCAAACCTTTGATTAATATGCCTGTTGGTATTATGATGGGTAATCGATGATTGTTGGAGCATATATCCTTTTCCCTCTCAATTCACGAAGAGGCAAATGGTTTCTAAATGTCTACTGAAGCTTGTAGCATAATATTCGCAGCAAAAATGTTTAATTTTGTATTAAAGTTTATGCTGAAATTCAGGAAATATGCAATGTTACTGGAACAGTTGACTAAACAACAAGTGGGGTACATTTAACCCTATCATTGCTAAAGGGGAGGGCAAAAATTTCCCGCAGTATTGGTTTTATTTGTGTAATATTTAGGGCCGATTGTATAAACTATTTAATCTTAGATCAGAGGTTAAATTGATCCTCGTTCTAGCTGAACTTGGAATTTTGTGTTGTATAAAGTCTAATCTGAGATTAATTTGTCTTAAACTAAAGTCAACTTTGACTGAAGAAATTTCTCCGATTGTTATATGATCCAAGTTCAGTTATTTCTTTTCTGATTGAAATATACAAGTGACAGATTGTGCAAATAAAATATCGATTATTATTAATATTAATAGATATGTTAGGTACATTTATATATATTTCTTTCAATTTCTTGCCTTAATACACAAACATTCTTATATTTTATAAGGCTCTATCGTGTTCAGCAGTATCAAATAACATAACCTACAATTATATTATGTTTATAACAACCAATGGATATGATAGATACATTCATAAATGTTCAATTAACTGTATTACTAAACGAAAATTGTCTTTTTATAAAGCTTTATTATGTTTAGCAGTATCAAACACCATAACATGATAACAACTTGGAGAACAGTCAATCTTCTTCTTATTGTCCGCCATTATTTACACTGCACAAAAAACCAGTGTCTCCAACAGAGTGTAATACGGAAAGTCGCCCAAAAGTAGTTGTAAAGTCGCTAGATTTCTCATTATCAACAAAGAAAGATTAAATTTTGTCACTATGGGGCGCTAAAAAGGTCACTAAATCCCTATTTAAGCAATATAAAAGTTAAAAGAAATTGCTGTTGAAAAAGAGTTAAAGTCGCTAGATTGGCAACACTGAACAAACCTGTATAACATGGTCCGCGCATCACTTATTTCACTTGTTTATGCGATGTTGCCAAATCATTTTCACGTGAACTTAGATTGCATTTGAACCAAGGTAATTTGATCGCAGAAAAGTTTTATACAATAGAAGAAGTGTCTGAACTCGGTTCACTTTTCGATCTTCGATCAAAGTTGATCTTTAATCAGGGAGTTTTATACAATTGGGCCTTAATATTTGATACTTTATATTTATTTTTCAACCATCTCTACAATTCATAGTTACGGTGAATCTTTACATTTCTGCTTTTCGATCCACCACCTATTTAATACAGTACATACCACCCTTTTCTATTAATATATTCATTTGCCAAGTATTTCTTGATTACTTCCTATCCTTTTGTTAAAATTGCTATCTATCCTTCCTTATCTATCCTCTTCTATTCTCTCTCATAACTAGACTGTCTCCCTTCCAGTTCTCGCTTTCCTATTAAATATTGAATATTCCTTTCCTTAATGAAAATTTATACATTCAATCATTCCTTTCCAGTTATTGTCTTCTAAATTATTTGTCTACATTTCAATTTTCTCACCGGTTCCATCAGTTTACAGAAGTGGTGGCAGTATCCATCAGCGAATCTGATTGGTTCTTGTATAGGGCGAGAATTAGCAGACGAATGATATCGTTCACTGTTGTGTCATGGCGGTGTGTTTTGCTGTACTGTTTGTAATGTGCAGAGCGTAAAGAAATATGTTAATGGCTTATGAGCGAACATGTCAACGGACCAGTTATTAGTACCGGTTCAAGAAATAAATTGTTTATGCTCCCTTTTCTTTGAGCGAGATGACAGTATGCAAATTTCACAAAATCTTGCTAGCGTAGCACAATACAACTTGTACAGTCGCCATGATAGCCATTGAACTTTCCAGCAGTTTTGTTCCTATTCCGCTGCAGCGTGACGTCATTGATGTCCACCGGTTCGGTGAGATTCGGAATACGCTGTAAGCCAGACCTGCAGAACTGTAGCTCCTCAGAATGACTGCCTTCTTACCCCACCCACCTTTTCTACCAGTGTGGTCATGGTGTTCTAGTTGCACTCTCCTATATCAACATTCATCCTACCGGCGCGGTGGCAGGTACACAATACGCGTTCTGCAGTTTGAAGAGAACTGAAACATGGCAAAATCTAAAGCCGTGAAGAAATACTACTTTCAAAGGAAATGGGAATATGAATATTTTGTTGTTGAAGAAGACGAAAGAATTGTTTGTTTACTGTGTCCCATCCAATTTATTTCTACTCGTCATTTCAATATTAAACGATATTTAAACAAAGTCCATATTAAGAATTACGGAATAGATAAACTTTCGGCTAAATTCATTATTACGAACTGCATATTGATTACTTACTTACTTATGGTTTTTAAGGAACCCGGAGGTTCACTGCCGCCCTCACGTAAGCCCGCCATCGGTCACTATCCTGAGCAGAGTAATCCAGTCTCTAGCATCGCTTATCCTACCTCCCTTAAATCCATTTTTATATTATCATCTACATCTCGGCCTCCCCAAAGATCTTTTTCCCTCCGGCCTCCCAACTAACACTCCATGCATTTCTGGATTCGCGCATACTTGCTACATGACCTGCCCATCTCAAAAGTCTGGATTTAATGTTCCTAATTATGTCAGGTGAAGAATACAATGCGTGCAGTTCTGCGTTATGTAACTTTCTCCATTCTCCTGTAACTTCATCCCTCTTAGCCCCAAATATTTTCCTAAGCACCTTATTCTCAAACACCCTTAACCTATGTTCCTCTCTCAAAGTGAGAGTCCAAGTTTCACAACCATATAGAACAACTGGTAATAGGTCTATAACTGTTTTATAAATTCTAACTTTCACATTTTTTTGACTACAGACTAGATGACAAAAGCTTCTCAACCTAATAATGACAGGCATTTCCCATATTTATTCCACGTTTAATTTCCTCCCGAGTATCGTTTATATTTGTTACTGTTGCTCCAAGATATTTTAATTTTTCCACCTCTTTGAAGGATAAATGTTCAATTTTTATATTTCCGTTTCGTACAATATTCTAGTCACGAGATATCATATACTTTACCTTTCAGGGATTTACTTCCAAACCTGTTTCTTGTATATTGATTATTCATTTATATGCTGTTAAATTAAGGACATCACTCGTTGTGTTCATTTTATATTGAAATGAATAGTGGCATATATAACTTATTAACTTTCCAGGTTCATTACTTAAATGCTACAAATTTATATTTCCGTAGGTGATAATAAGAGGGAAGTTTTAGAAAATCTAAAGCAGGCTAGTTGCAAAGAAATCTAAAAGAAACTACCGACAGAAAACCTAGCATAATAGTAAACCTTGAAAAGACATGACGCATTATAAATACAAATGACTTTATTACAATCCTTTTTGAAAATTACAGTGCCGCCACTGATAGACCATCCCACATGCAAAGAATGTCAACAACTATACGTAGAAGTCAATCATCCCCAATAGAAGTGGAGAGAGGCTGGTGTCGTATTTCCCCTATTTACGGGTTCTGCAGGCCTGACCTAAGCAATGGCTTTATTCAAAGCAATGAATTAGATGTTTTTAAACCACTCTCTTAAAGACAACCAACATATTAGCAACAATATAATTCAAATATATTATTTCAGTTATAACTTCTTCACAAAAAACTGTAACACATTACAAATAAAAGGTGTACAACTTAAAATTAAATTGAGATGGCAGTAATGGATAAAATAATGTATAACGCACGAGACTAAACATGTTTCGCACTCGTTGAAATTATCATCCTAGGCTTCGCCTGGGGGCTAAACATTCTACTCGCGTATGGAATCCAATTTTAATCTCTTATACTATAAATTAGTATTTAAATGGAAAGAGGAAATCACACGCTAACTAAATTAACAATACTATAAATGAATTTCAAAAATAAATAGCAAATTACAAGCTAACTAAATTTAACAACTGTAGTATAAATGATTGTTTAAAATACTCGTAAATGGTAAATTACATGCTAACTAAAATTAACGACAATTGAGACAAAATTGCAGTTACAGTTCACAGAAATAGCAACAAAGCAATGTCACTAGTTACACAGAAATTCAATGTTAGAGTAAACATAAATATAGGCATGAAGAGTGGAGTACAGAGATAAAGATATAAAGGGACATCATTTTATTTTTACTAACATTCTTAATATTAACCTGGCCATACCTTTCTATTAACGATTGAAACAGGAAACACCGTTTGCTATCCTTTCCACGACGGAGTTCGATGATACTGGCGTAAAATACAAATCACTTTACTAGGTATAGGAGGGAAGAAAAGTGGTTCATCCATTTATGAAAACTAGGAAATATCGCAATTTTGAGTTTGATAATTTTCATTAGGTTTATGTTTAATCAAAATACAGTACTGTATTAACACTTAGTGTTTTACACACGAATTGAGCTATCCATTCGGAAGTATTAATTATGCAGTGTATATTGTACTGTTACAGCACACTAGCGTACTATATAGAGAATGAAGTTAAATTGAAAAATAATTATAATATGGATATTTAAACACATTCTAGAAAATGGTGGCCGTTCATTTCGATACAGGCTTCAGTTCTTTTGTGCATATTATCGCACTATAGATTATCGTACCTAATTCCAATTACCAGTTTCGTCCTTCGTACGAGTAACTCATGTTGAAATAATTCTATACCTACTCTATAAAAGAGTACCTTACGTACTGTAAATTCAATCTTCACTTCTGCCCGATCCGAAAAGATAAAATCACTCAGAAATGCTATCTACTGTCCGTTCAAGTGCTTTTGTAGCAGGGTTGTAGAAAGGGGGGGAGAATCACGTGACAGTTAATTACTTAAGGAGGCCCTTTTATTTAAGTTATTTTAAACACTTGAATAATATTACGTAGTCGTCCAATTCCTAACAGAAATTATTGTTTTCAGAAAAGAGCTAAGATAGCCCAGCTACTAGACTTTACAAAGGGGCGAACAGAAGCAGGTGGGGGAAACCGGGATGCGACATAGGGAAACGGACGACAGTATCCGTACGAAAATATGATTCAATATTGAAAGCTCTTTCGTCACTGGAAAACGCGAACATATTTCTGAAACGTACTATACTCAGTAACTCGGTACTGCTTACGCGCCCTCGGCTCTGTGTCGTGAACGGTTGGAAGTTTACTAGTAGAAGGGGTGGGAGTGAAGTACATTCCAAAACTCAGGTACAATAAAAATTGAAGTAAAAATAAAATGATGTCCCTGTGTAATAGAAACCTAAGTGAAAGCAATGTGCGCTCAGTTTATAGTATATACATTAGTTGTCAGTTTGTACATCGTTTCTGAAGTAGTACTCGTCCAACTTATAAAAATATGATTTACGAGGAAATGCTTTAGAGCAGCGGTCATCAGCATACTGCATTCTCGGGCTAGCGTCTTTCACCCGCAGGTCTCTTACAGCACCAGAGTGCACACGTGGCTGCTGGCGGGTATGCTGTCTCTCTATCCCTTCTGCACGACGGAGCATATTTTGTTGAACTCCTTGCACTCTACCCATTTCAGCGAGTGCTGACGACCACTGCTTTAGAGAGTTTCGAAAGGAATTTTCTTTTCCGAATGCTGAGTTCCTGACAATCAGCTGTTGAATATGTTCATGCCTAGACCATGTTGCACATTATTAGGTACCGGATTTTTATGTAATATCAAGGTGTGAAATATGTACATATATATGTAAGAAAAATAAGCTGGATATTTACCAAAATATG
The DNA here is from genome assembly GCF_040183065.1 of Periplaneta americana. Lineage (NCBI taxonomy): Eukaryota > Metazoa > Arthropoda > Insecta > Blattodea > Blattidae > Periplaneta > Periplaneta americana. Next base: position 44,815,462 of record NC_091123.1, read on the forward strand.
TAAAATCTACAAGAATAAAAATATATAATACACTAGCATTGCCCTCCCTTTTATACGGAAGTGAGATTTGGTCATTAAAGAAAAAAGACATGAACAGAATCAAAGCAACGGAAATGAAATTTTTCAGGAGGACAGCAGGATATACTCTTTTAGACCGAAAAAGGAATGAAGAAATTTTAGAACAATTAGAAGTAGAGTCAGTAGAAGAAAAAATCAGCAGATACAAATTCAATTGGCTAGATCATGTAAGAAGAATGGAAAATTCAAGAATCCCAAAAATTATGATGCAATATAAACCTAGAGGACATCGTCGACCAGGAAGACCTTTAAGAAGACTGCTAGATGGGGCCGAAACAGGTCTACAGAGACCTAATTCGTGAAGGATGATGATGATGATGATGATGTAAAAGCATGAAAATATTTAATATCAATATCTGGCAGGTATAGGATAGGTAAGATTCTCCAGTTGTGATTTCATAGAGCACCCAACTTTTTTACCGCACACTTGACACATTACTATTTTTCCATCTGTAGTGAAAGCTTCGTCCATTGCAATCTATGATTTTATTTTTGTCGTTAGGGTTGAAGATACAGGGGTTGTTTTAGTTAGTTAAAAGCAGTAGATAAACTCACTTGCACTTTATAGGTATTGTAAGTACTAAAACTAGAGAAATGAGTGAAATTAATGACACAACAGTAGGGGAGAGTCGAGTAGTATCGGACAGTGCGTTTCTTTCATCTACCACCAGATGGTAGTACCTGAATGACATGGTTACGTTTCTCTATGCGACATCACAGAAACGTAACCACGTCAATCAGGTACTATCATCGTGTGGTAGATGAAAGAAACTCACTGTCCGATATTACCCGATGTCCGATACTACCCGACTCTCACCTACTGCAAGCACTGTTTCGCTTTACTGGATTAGGAGAAAATAAGAGGAGATGTGGGACACATACATTTTAGCTGCTCCCTGTAAGAAATAAGTACCTACTAAAACCTCAAAATGTAGAACTATAGAGATTTACAAACTGTTGTTTGAAAAGTGATATTCCTGTCACATTCAGAAGGGTAGGATTATTCCAGCCAAGAACCATACTTTCTAATTGCTTCGAAAATTCAGTTTTCGTATAGGTTTACTAAATTTAAAATAAAGAGGTCAAGCAATAACCTGAAAGACCCATGTCAGGCTTGACACGGGATTTCCCTGGAAGAATTAGGAAGAGGGTGGATAAGGTTGCAAATTGCATGGGGACGACTTGTTAAGACGTGTGCAGAACAACTATAGTTCGAGACAAATCATGTCGTCCTCGTCCCACTCCACCGCACGAAGGCAACGCTACTTTCTAAGTGATTTTTACAATACAAGGTAGTTGTATGAGAAAGGCTGCGGTATGGGGTGAGTGGCTCTGTTACTTTCTGGAACTAAGAACGTTATGTTTCGCGCCGAAATATATCCTTTCTTGGGGAGATATAAAAGCTTTTTAAAGCTGTGTATTTCAAATTGTAAACTTCCCCAGCAGAAGTTTTTTTTTCCTTTCAGAGAAGTAAAAATGAATAAAACCCCTAAATATGTAGATTTATATAATACCAAGCCATAATATATAATGTGGGGTAAATATGTAATAATATGTAGTATCAAATTTTAATATATTAATGGTAATTACAAGATTCGCAAAGATTTGTTATTTATATACGGTTAGGTCGAAAGGAATATAATACCGTATGTAATGACATAAAAATCCGGTCCCTACACATTATAATGAATGATATTTCACAAGAAATTACGTGAAATCGCTGTTTCGGAAAGACCTGCAATTAAAACAAAATGTAGGCCACCGGAGAAGCTCTATTGCCTATTGAACCGTGACTACGCTCACTTATCGGTTCAGAAGCTTCTTGGACTGAATACCTAGTTCGACTTTTCCGCGGTTTTCCTCAGCTGTTATGCAATACCTTAGCGGACTCTCGGACTCGTTTATCTAAATACTGTCTCCCTAACACCGATTCCAACGACGCTGGATAACCTGCAATTCATACAGTGTCGTAATAAAAAATGTGGCGTATATATTGCAGAACGCATAATGAAAACTTCTTATATTATGTACAAAGCAGTGAATAATTCAAATTGGAAATTGTCCCGATCTCACATAATGTAGACATAGGAACTGAAAAACAATATGTAACTTATTAAGAAAGATTTTCTCTCATAAGCCTATCTTACATGATATCCTATCGAGAACAAAATCACCATGTTTCGCAAGCTGAACGACGGTCGTCACCGATAAGTGATCTGCTTGTATGTTGGTGCACAGGGTGTCTCCGGGCTAGTGTTACAAACATTCAGGGATGAAGGGGAAGGGCACATGTATCAATTTGAGATAAGGAACTCTGGTCCGGAAATGACTGAGTAGAAAGTTACAAGCAAAAATAGTTGTGTGGAAATGAAATAATTTTATTTCTCTGTACACCTTATTAATGTGTATTTATCTGTATATCTTACACATACTGCATTCATCTGACATTGTTTACGTTGTCTACTTACAGTATTCCATTCACTGCGCTGTCTGAGGGATGGGGACAGGAAACTACACTAAAGCAATGCAGATAGCGTAATGTGTAACACACATGGTCGGGCCTGATATGCACGTCTGTAGACAGCAGTGTATGTGTACAAGTTGCAGTGTCCAGTCTATCAGTCCTAGTGAAATGGAGGAGTACACGAGAACGGAATATGCAGACCTGTTTTTCGAATACGGATAAGCCAATGGGAACAGTAGACAAGCTCACAGATTTTATCGGGCATAGTACCAACGTAGGAGACATACGGCACATACCATCTTTCCACGACTGTTCCAAAGGTTAAGGAAAGGAGTGCACGTGGTGCCAAATTACAGTTCCATTTCCACACAACTATTTTTGCTTATAACTTTCGACTCGGTCATTTCCGGACCAGGGTTCCTTATCTCAAATTGATACATGTGCCCTTCGCCATCATACCTGCCCAGCCCGGAAACACCCTGTGTATCACCAACATATTTTTCATGCACAGACAGCTTTACAGGAAAGATAAATCTCTCTAAAGATGTTCTAGGGAAGAGACGTATGACGTCACAGAGTCAGCAGTTGGTAATGTCTGCGTAGAATGTATTGATATAATTTTTACAAGAAGGAAAACTAAGAATAAGATCTATTTAATATTTATGCTATATATATTATGTATATTAACAGTGTATCATATTAATAAAGCTGTCGCAAAATAATAGGTATCGAGAAACCTAGTTACTTGTTTTATTTTTAATTACGTATCAATCAATATTTTAATGATGAAGTATGGAATTAAACGAATCTAACAACAATGCAAATGCGTCACGCGATAAGCAAACATATAAATGTGTCCCTCATTACTGACATTTTCTCGTTTGGTCATCCCAGGCCATTTGGGTTCATTTTAAATACGACAGGTCCCGGTAGTACTACAAATTAAAATTGAATAATTGTTTTGTGGGTTATCGTTCGCCCTTCAGGATGAAAGAACGGCATAAACTGCTCTGTAGTTTAACCTCGGTCCCCTGTCTGCCAGTGCTTTAATTTTGCTGTTGTCACTGCACAGTAACTATTCGCATGACACTCGATCTCTTGTCCAAATTCAAACTTTGGAGGCGTGAGTTACTATAATACTAATAATAATAATTTTATTTTCCCTGGCAGAGTTAAGGCTATCGGACCTTCTCATAATATATAATATAATATAATATAATATAATATAATATAATATAATATAATATAATATAATATAATATAATATAATATAATATAATATAATATAATATAATATAATATAATATAATATGTAATATAATGTAATATATAATAAAATATATAATATAATATAATATAATATAATATAATATAATATAATATACGATACGATATATGATATGATATGATATGATGTCGATGATGTTTAGGTAAAAGGGTTTAACCCTCATTTTTTAAATGTGACTTTTTTGCTATAATTAGTGTAATCAGTTAAAATTTAATTACAAAACGTGAAGACATGTTTTTTTACAATTATATTTACATTCTTTCATATAAAGTAACTAATAATAATGTGCTGTTTCTGAAAAAAATTTCTTTTGTGTTGTAACATGATATGACATGATATATATGATATATTTCAGTTTCCTTTTTTATTTATTTTTTATGTTTCCTTTTTATTTATTCTTATTTTTAATCTTAGTTATTAATATATATAATACAGAATATCAATTCTTAATATAAGATACATAATGTAAAACGGACTACAGAATGTAATTACAGCAATAGAATTAGAAACAAAATAATATTCTGTATAAATATAAAAAGAGGATACAATAATATTGATGCAATTTGAGGACCGAATGAGCAGCTCTCGTGTTCAGTCGCAGTTCAGATGTATTATTAACATAAGAGGAATATATTAATAAAATAAAATATGAACTAAAAGTAAAATTACAACTATAATGAAATTACATAATATAGGCTAATATTAACATAAAGAATAAGAATAATATAGTACGTGAATCAAGTAGGACAATTTATGAAAAATATATATTCCGAAAATATAGAATACAAATATAATATAGGCTGATTAATTTATACACATAAATAAATTTATTTAATAAAATTGAATACATTAACACGTTTCTAATTTTCTTCTTATATGTTAGTGGGTTACATGTTAGAAGTTCTGGGTGTAATTTAGCTAAAGAATTATACAACCGAGGGCCAAAATTAAAGCTATGCTCTAGACCAGCAGATGTGAAACATTTAGGTTCTACTAATGTTGAATTGTTATTTCGTCTCGTGTCATGACTGTGTGCCTGTAATATAAACTTATTACGATTTTTATGATAAAGTTTTAACAGAGTATATTATGATATTTTATGATATGATATATTTTTTTACAGTCTGCATGCTCCATTACTGTGGAGTAACACTACATGCATTGGTTTACCTTAAACTATGTTCATATAATTACTTTATATTGTTCTAAGAGTTACTTTATAGGCAATATAGATGGATGAATTTTGTACTTTTCTTTCATTGTAATTTGTCAAATTGTATATTGTCAGTAAATTTGATCAAGTTCTTCTGGTATTTGTGCACTAGTTTGTCTTTATTCACTGGCCAGTTTTCAGTCTTTAGAACTGCCGCTTTCAGAATGTCTCTTTCTTTCTCAAGTAATTTGCAATTGTACAACAAATGATCTATCGTTGGTTCGTCATTGTAGCATGGACATAATGGGCTATCTATAATTTTATATTTATGTAGATAAGATTGTGGTATGATATAATATATTTGATATGATATGATATGATATGATATGATATGATATGATATGATATCGTCGTGTGAATGCAAGAACTAGGTAACTCGAAATTTGCGTTTTTTAGTTACCGCTTTTATAGCTTAGCAAAAATCGCACAAAATGTAATGCAAGAACTTGGTGACTGATCGAACGATACCAGCTACATCTATTTTCCAATGTAACAAATGGGTGAATGAAAACGAGACATATTCCTTAGTGGAATAAATAAGAAAATGGGCAATGTCACAAAATATGAAAATATGATATGATATATGATAGATATGATATATGATATGATATGATATGATATGATATGATATGATATGATATGATATGATATGATATGATATGATATATGATATGATATGATATGAAGGGTACAGAGAAGAAACGAACAGAGTCACGATTTTCTTAAGGATGATATCATCTAATTCAGTATATTACTGCAAAATTTATTGCTGTTTGTAATAAAAAAGTAGGAAAGGATGATTGTATACGTAGTGATAATTCTCCTTCACCAGTTTTAATAAGAAAAACACATAAATTTTGCAACAATATACTAAATTAAATGATGTCAACCTTATGAGAGTTGTGACTCTGTTCGTTTTTTCTCTGTACCCTTCATATGATATGATATATGATATATGATATGATATGATATGATATATGATATGATATGATATGATATGATATGATATGATATGATATGATATGATATGATATGAAGGGTACAGAGAAAAAACAGAGTCACGATTTTCTTAAGGGTGATATCATCTAATTCAGTATATTACTGCAAAATTTATTGCTGTTTCTAATGAAAAAGTAGGAAAGGATGATTGTATACGTAGTGATAACTCTCCTTCACCAGTTTTGATAAGAAAAACACATAAATTTTGCAATAATATACTAAATTAAATGATGTCGTCAACCTTATGAGAATTGTGACTCTGTTCGTTTTTTTTTTCTGTACCCTTCATATGATATATGATATGATATGATATGATATGATATGATATGATATGATATGATATGATATATGATATGATATATGATATGATATGATATGATATGATATGATATGATATGATATGATATGATATGATATGATATATGATGTGATGTGATAATACTCGGAAGACTGTCTCTGAACCGTGGAAGTACAAAATCTCGTAACAAATCATATAAGCTCAATTCTGGCGAATTTGTTGAAACACTTGAATCATCTGTCATCCATTCTCCACACGTTGGTTAAAGTCTGCTAGATTGATGTCAAGTGGTCCACACCTGTGGAGTAACGGCTATCGCGTCTGGCCGCGAAACCAGGTGGACCGGGTTCGAATCCCGGTTGGGGCAAGTTACCTGGTTGGGGTGTTTTAAGGGGTTTTCCCTCAACCCAATATAAACAAATGCTGGGTAACTATCGGCGTTGGACCCCGGACTCATTTCACCGGCATTATCACCTTCACTCCATGTAGACTCTAAATAACCTGAGATGTTGATACAGCGTCGTAAAAATAACCTACTACTACCACTACTACTACTATTGATGTTAAATGGTCTTGTGATAAAGAGCAAAACAAAATGGAGGAAATGTTTTCTATGAGCTAATGCTAAGATAATTTGTTTCAACTCTGCACTATTTTCCTATAATCTCCAATTTGTTACATTTTCCTCGCTATAAGAAAAGTTTCGAGAAGTAAAGTTCAGAAAGTAATCTTCGGTTATAAAGACTATCCCGTCGTACTTGAGCCAAGACGAAATGAAACTAAAACGAACGCTCTGTTCTTGTCATTTGTCTTCCTTTGTGGAGGCGTCTTGACGCGGACGCCGCGCCGGCCTGCAGAGCAGCTCACAATAAGAGGAACCTCGCGTGCGGGGCGCTATTATCCGGCGTGTGTTCATTTGCCGAGGCCTGCCTCGCTTTCGATCCCAATTCTCAACTGCCATGATGGGCAGGAGCGATAGTTTTGATTGTAGTAGCTTGAGTGATTTTGTAGCAGATATCAATATATACTCTCACATAAATTATGCATCGAGGTTACTACGGAACTACGTAATGTGTAATATTACTGGGATAGAGAAATCCTTGGGGCTACAGATCAGCGGCACGCCCTTGCCTTAAAGTTTACACGAAATGCAGATTTTATCTTCAATAACTTATTGTTTCTAGCAAAGAAGGAATGAAATGAATTTCAGTCTGGATTCGAATAGGCCTATAAAATCGTTTAATTGAAAAGTTATGTGTGTTATATTCAAAATAAAATGTTCAGTTGTGCATACTTCGTCTTTCTTGGTGGTCTAGTGGTTACCATCCATGTCACATGGTCCAAAGTTTACGGGTTCAAACTTAGCCAAAAGCGATTTATTTCTAATTACGATAAAATCCTTGGAATGACTACCGTAAGAAGTCAAGTAAATTTGGTGGACTCTCCTTCCAGTTTATGACGCGTAAAATTAACTCACATTGGATTTGGATTAGAGGGCTCCAGGCAGTATTTATGTCATATTCACCCTTGTCGGACTTCAGTTCTGGAGGTAGGACAATGGGTGCGTTTGTGTGGTTTACGTTCGCGATGAATCTTTAAGGGAAGCGTAGGATGAAATTTCTATTTTATATATATTTAAGCTAAAGACTTGATTTTTTTTCTAGACATATTTCTATTGATATCAGTAATGATGTTTTTAAGTTTCGTGTTTATAGGTTCAGTAGTAGTTTAAGAATTATTTAAATAAAAAAAATAATTCGGGCGTTTTCAAAATTGTTCATCTTCCTTACATTTTTATTTATTTATATATTTTATTTATTCACTTATTTATTAATTACTTATATATTTATGAATTTATTTATATATTTATGTATTATTACATATTTATTTATTTACGTATTCATTCATGTACATATTTATGTATGTATTTATCTGTCTGTTTGTCTCTCTATTCTGGTACAGTTAAGATCATGAGGCCTTCTCTTCCACACTACCACAAGTGAAATACTCAATGAAACAATAACAAAAATTGTACCTAATATTAATAGTCATACTTAAATATAAAAATCATTTTCATGCACATTAACAAGCTCATATATAAAGAAATATTGACTAAACGTAATTTTAGCATCATGTCTGAATTTTTTTAATAACTTTGATATCTTTAGAAATGTTTTTTCTTCTCACATTTTTATTCTTTCCTCGTAAAAGTAGGAAGGTAAATTAAACCTCTTCATATTGAAATTTATAAAATTTACAGAGGGAAAGCACATGTTTATTTTTTTATTCAAAATTATTTCCTTTTTTGAAAAGGCTGCATACGAATTCTGCCCTAGCTTGAGCGGTTGGAAAATAAAGTCATCCTAATTCGGCCCCAATACCTTTATGAACACGGGCCCGGCTATGCCGAGATAATGTTTGGGATTTCTGTATACATACATAAACATCTAAATTGCTTTGAATATGTTTGAATCAATTGTGTCAAGTGAAACGCACAACGTACAGTATTATCTTACACTGGAAATACTGTTAAAGTATCATTATGAACAGTTTTCTCAAAATTACAAAAGAACATGGAAAGTTCTGGCACAAGGTCATTTTTTATATAGAGTTCCCTAATAGTTACTCAAATATTACAGTATGTGTTCTCGAGGAAAATAAAAATTATTTTGTAGCACATTATAGTATACAACTGTACGAAATTTTTAGGAGAGTAAGAAATGTGCTATCTAAATTGATTGTCGCACAAAAGTTTAAGATTAGTAAGGTCGTTAAAATGTTACCGCATCACTTAATATTAATTCAACACATTTTTAACTGACATTTTAATGAAGTTTTAAACTTTAAAGCGACATTTTAAGAAAAATAAGACTGATATAACTAAATATTAAGAAAATGTACTAACAAAATGTTTAACCATACCAGCATTGACATACTAGTGCTGACAGTCATAAGTGTGTATAAAATGGGAAGGACAATATTGTTGTTAATAGGTTCAAATTAGTCATATCCACTGTGACCGAATTAGTTTACAGGTTGGTGCCGAATTAGTTTTCGGGTTGGAGCCGAATGATGTGTAACTAGCAGGAGTTGAGGCCGAAAAAGTAAAATGTCTTTAAAAAATGCCAACATAACTTCGTTAAATATAAGTTTCTTTAAATAGCTTACTCGAGCTAATGGAGTCCTGAGTACACTTCGGCACAGATAGACTTCGCCCCCATATGCGCGAAGTTACTTCACAGATTCCTGGAACGGACGCGGAGGTCTAAGCTTTTAGGGGTTGCTTACTGTCCAGGCTTACCATGAAGATCTTTGTGGTGTCACAGGTTATCAAATAATTTATCGTGTATCCAAACACAATCACCTTTTCTCATTAGCACATGGGATTACATTCATGATTTATTTTGTACTGTAATACGTTCGAATTTCACCCTAAACTGTTATGCTGGAGTATAATAATGATAGCGAAAGACGTGCGTACAGTCTAAACAGGTAGGCGTTTCATAGTACTACCATTCATAAAACATCATACCGTAAAATATGTGAAACATTTATGGAAAAACTATAAGGACAAGGGAAAAAAGTAAATAGGGCCTTATTTCACTTGTATTTTTCTGAAAGAAATATCAAAATATTTGCACGTAGGCTATACCCCTCCCATTCTGTATAATTATATTTAAATTAATTGTAGCACAATAAATAAATAAATAAATAAATAAATAAATAAATAAATAAATAAATAAATAAATAAATAAATAAATAAATAAATAAATAAATAAATAAATAAATAAATAAATAAATAAATAAATAAATAAATAAATAAATAAATAAATAAATAAATAAATAAATAAATACATAAATAAATTTAGCCTGCTAGATCCTGTAAGGGCAAGGACCTCCTGATTGACAGGGCTTGGCGCAGTAGACTTCACTCGTTAGGTGAGCTGGTACTAAGGAGTGATATCATTGAATTTGGCTGCACATTTTCGTTTCTATGTACACAATCTAAACACTATAATGCATTTGTAAGTTCCTTATTCGCACCACGCTACACACTGGGGACGGTTACTTCTAGAACTCTCCATAGCTGTCTGTCTCTTGCTCTGCTCGACCATTGTGCTCCTGCCTTCTTGAAGAAATCGGCCCATCTAGTTGTCTGGCGTCCTACTCTTCTTCTGCTGATCCTGGGTTCCCACAATGTGAGTCTATTCGTCCATCTTCTGTGGTCCATCCTTACCACGTGCCCTTCCCATTTCCACTTCAGCCTTTCTGCGGTGTTTAAGACGTCTTTCATGCCGGTACGGTTGCGAAACTCCTCGTTCCTTACTTTGTTCCTCAGAGAAAGTTGCAGGATTTCTCTTTCCATACTGCGTTGGCAGGTTTGAAGCATACGCCTCTGTTTTGATGTTAGGGACCAGGTTTGCCATCCATACAGTAAGACTGGTAATATACATTTTTCCAGGGTCTCAACCTTTAAGCTTAGCTTCTGGAATTTGTCTGTAAGTATGAACATCCAGAACTTCCCCATGCCATGCTGATTCGTCTTTTTATTTCTTTCTCTGAATCCAATAACACCATGTAAACTGTAAATTATTTATGTATTGTCGCGATATGACTTTTTAAGTTAAAGTGACAAAATAAATTAATTAATAGTACATTATGCAACGAGCCTATAATGGTAGTAATTGAGACGCGCAAGCGAGTTTCATAATTTTCATACGAGCGTCTTAATTACCATTATAGGCAAGTTTCATACGACTTTTTATGCTCGACCATATTTCTAACTTGAAATTATTCATAAGTATTCATGTTATTCTTATCTGGCTGGGGAGCGGAACTGACCTTGTGCAATATCTCGTAAATTGTGAGATGTGCGCAGACGCGAAAGTATTGATTTTTTCCGAGAAACGAATGTCATTGACCTTGATATAATCTAAAGAGTAAAATAAACATTAATCTTGATATAACCTTGAAATGGATTTAGACATTGAAACACGACATGACAAATTGAATTTATTTGAATATGATTTACAATTAACGCTAATTATTATATTAACAGAACATAACCTTCTGCGATAGTATTGGATTTCCAGCCTCCGTGACGTTTCGCTAGTTGTCTTTCGATTGCATATCTGAGAATAATCTATACTTGCGCTTTCATATTGCTACAATGGTGTTTTCTGATTGGTGGAACACCTGAACTTTAATGAATAGGTGTACTTTAATGAGGTCCATTAAAGGGCTGCTACCAGGTGTACAATTACTACATTTCGGCATGGTCGAGCATAAAAAGAAATAAATAGACCTCGGCGAGTATAAACTGGAGAAGTAATCGAGATAAGAACCACTATACCGCCGATATGGCTGAAGTTTCAATACTACAGCGTAATCTGAGAATTTGTTCGCTGCTACAAGCCATTAGCAAGCAGAAACGCGTAAGAAAGAAACGGGACTTGTGTTGATACATTATACAGCGTTCCAGTTCCACTCCCATCTGAATGCGAATGTATATAATTATTTCAATTTCCAACAATTTTCTCTTTTCTCTTCCTCCTCCAGTTTGAAAATGTATATTTATTTTTCACTACTGACTACGTCCGTAACTAGATTTTCCAATACGCAGCACCATCACTTTCTCTTATTTCTTCTTTAAATATTGCCGTCTCCTCCATACTTCTCCGAACCTTAGCGTCCAAGTGGTGATGCTAAGTATGACGTGACATGAATTTCCAATGCATAGAAATTTCGTATTCCTTTCCTTCACGTTTTTATCTTACATTTTTTTTATCGCGTACAAACTTTTATAGTCTGTTGTCATACAGCGATTCCTCGCTTGTTCGGAGAAAAAAAATTGCATCTATTCCTACAACCAACTTCCGAGAGCTTGGTTTACTGTGCATCAAGATTTGGCTTGTAGGTATTCAAGGGTGTCAAACCCGTCCGTGTCCTACAAATATTTGAGTATAATGAAATGCAAGGGAAGTCTGTACACCGAATTTTGACAAAAAGAAGAAGAAATTTTAGTTTTTATCGTTTTTCGGTAGTTTAATATTGAATTGAATGGAAAGAGAAATGGGAGGAGAAAGTTAAAAGATACGCAAAACGCGTCCTCGCAAAGGATTTGGGGCTGAATGAAACTGAATATGTGAGCTCCAAGTCTGTTGGCCATTTGTCTCACTTCGGGTTACGCTGCTCCACTGAAGGAGGTCTAAAAAGATTTGAAGGGGGAAAGCCGAAAATGGACGTAAACTCTTTAGTTTAATATGTGTAAAATGGTAGTATAATTTTATTTCTTATTTTAGCTCCATCTTCAGGAAAAATAATAGGGGAGAGTCGGGTAGTATCGGACATCGGGTAATATCGGACAGTGAGTTTCTTTCATCTACCACACGATGATAGTACCTGATTGACATGGTTACGTTTCTGTGATGTCGCATAGAAAAACATAACCATGTCATTCAGGTACTATCATATGGTGGTAGATGAAAGAAACGCACTGTCCGATATTACCCGATGACCGATACTACCCGACTCTCCCCAATAATTTGTAGTAATTATTAATGCAAAAAAAATGGATTTTTAAATTTATTTAGCTGGTTGTATATTATATGTATATATGTATATATGTATATATATATATATAAAGGTATTGTATGTTACATGTACCCAATTTTTTCTACATTTGCATCTTTTATAACTTCTAAAAGAAAGTACACCAAAATTGAGGAATTTAAAATATGGAAACTTTGAGATCTTTTTCTGCACTTTCTTATTCTTTTTTGCAACATTTGTTCACTTTTCTCAGGAAGTATTGTACCCAGAAGGTTGAAATTAACATGCGATATCAATGTGATGGCATTTTACACAGTAGGCTAAAAAAATTATGATTATTTCCATCTTCAGTAAAAATAAAAAAAATAATAATTTATAGTGATTCTTAATGCGAAAAATGTAATCAATGTATTTTATTTTTTTTTTGCCAACCGCTCAGTGGAATTTTAAATTTTTTTTAGTCGGTTATATACATAAAGGTATGTTGTACAGGGTGGGAAAAATGAAACTGGTCTGGAAAATCTGTAATATTTATATGTATTATGGGTCTGTAAAAATGAATATTCTTTGAAGAATATTAATTAATATCTAATAACCCATTATTGCATCGAAATCACGGTTTCCTGCATTGTCAGGGTCATTTCCGCGTCAGTCTTATACATATATATATAATTTATATATATTCATATATTTCATATATATATTTTCCGCGGGTCAGTTTCATTTTGCCCATTCTGTATATGTTCTATTTTTTCTACTTTTGTATCTTTTATAACTTCTGAGAAAAATACACCCAAAATTGAGGAATTTAACATTATGAGATATGGAAGTACAGACTCTCCTTAACCGAATGGCTAGTTTAGAAGAGACCATTTGATCAAATGAAATTGCAGCCTTTGTTATAGACTTGAAATTATGAGTGACAGCAGTATGATGACGTAATGACCTCTCATTTGATAGTGGGATGTACGTATATTATCAGAGTTCGATCCCCGGTCAGGTTATGATGGAATTTTTTGTAGAGAGAACAAAAGTTTCAGAAGGTTTTCTCGGGGTACTACTGTTTCTGCCTTTTATTTCATCAACATACTCCATCTTTCCTGCATTTCACGTATCATATACAATAGTAAAAATGATACATTGAGAAGTCTTGAGGGTAGTACGAACCTGATAAAGGAAGACTTTGTGTTCCGGGCGTTGGGGCTTATCAAGTATCCTTAAGATCGGTTTTTATATAGGGTACTGTGCGGTAGAGATGGGCAAAAATAACCGGTTATTTTGATAACCGATTAGTTTAATACGGTTAACCGGTTAATTACAGGTTATTTTTGCTTGCCGGTTTAACCTCATAACCGGTTTTTTTCCTCAATAACCGAACGACCGGTTATTTTTTAAAATACACACCGAATCAAATATATTTCTAATTTATCTCAAATTCAATGCCAGTCGAACATCGTTTCTTCTTATTACTTTGTACTCTTATGTAATCAACCCTGTACACAAATTGTCTCATGTGCCATTCCTACATGGGATATGGGTTACTGCTTTACGTACTTCTATAGATGGTAAAATAAGATTCGACTTCAAATAAATGTCAATAATATACGCCTATCTTAATCGCTGACTTTCTTTGATTGACTTATGATTTATATCTGCGGGTATTGGAGCAATTAAAATGGCGGTAAATTTTATTTTTTCTTCTAATGGCATAAGTTATTGACATTTCATATCATTGTTCTATTAGGTCTCTAGCTTTCTAATAGCGATCACTTTCATAGGTGGACTTCAGGGTTGTGCATTGTCGTAGATGTTCTCTGCCTATACGGCGAGGATCTCTGACTTCAGTATTTAGGCCTATTTGTTATAGGAGAATAGATTGCTCATCGAAGTGCATAATAATAAAGATTATGTATGCATGTATGTATGTATGTATGTATGTATGTATGTATGTATGTATGTATGTATGTATGTATGTATTCACACTGCAATGGGTATATACCCGGTGGCAGTGGTAACTAATTACACTCAATAATGACAATAATAAACTTATTAATTAAAAATACAATTAATAATAATACTAATAATTAATACTAATGCTAATAATAATAATAATAATAATAATAATAATAATAACAACAACAGGGAATATACTAAATTAAATGAAACGATCACTTAAAATAACATTTGAAATATTCTAATTTGTATCTTAAAACTAAGATCGAACTAAAACCCACGAGTATATGTTCATATCTGCACAAGTACCTTTCAACATAACACTCATTTCGCTGTCAACTCACTCACTGCACTGGAACTACGACACATTTCACTGATTCTATCCTGATTTCACTAACACTTCAAAAACATTTCACTGTTAAAATTCTTTGTACTGCCACTATAAACTATAAAGCTTCACTGACAGGAACACGTTTCACTTACACAACACACTTCACTGACACGACATACTTCTTCACTGATACAACACACTTCACTGACAAAACATAATTCTTCACTGATACAACACTTCAATAACAACATATCATTTACACCCTTTAAGTACTGTGTATAATTACCGTCTATTAGTAAGGTCCTTAAGCCTATTTTTAAATGCATTTTCTGTTGTTGGTAAAGCCTTTAGTAAGTCTGCAGGTAAAGCATTCCAGTCCCTGATAGTACGATTGAGAAAAGAAAACTTTCCAGTGTCCGTCCTCTGCCTTCTTTCCCTCAATTTATATGAGTGGTCGTTCCTTGAAGAGGCGGCTGAAACCTATTTTTTATTTCTCTCCAGGCAGGCTCACCTCTGTAAGTTTTGAACAGTGCGCATAATCGAATTCGCGTTCTCCTGTCCGTGAGTGTGTCCCATTTTAATGGTGAATTTTTCCGACAACACGTAAGAGCCCGTTTTTGAATCTTGTCTTAATATGTTCTAATCTGTAAGGATCCCAACATGCAGCACCATATTCCATTACTGGACGTACTAGTGATTTATATGCAATCTCTTTGGATTTATCAGAACCTTTTCTTAGTACCCTCATCACAAAGTGTAACGCTCTCAATGCCTTTCCCGCTGTGTCTGTAACGTGTTCCCCCCAGCCGAGATCGCTGCTAAATGTTATTCCGAGGTATTTACATTTGTTAACTTCCGGAATGGTTTTACCCCCTAACGTATACGATGCGACTATTTTATTTCTTTTCCTTGTAAAGCTGATGGCTTTGCTCTTTAGAGAATTTATTTTCATTTTGTTGGCTATTGCCCAATCGTTTATTCTATTGAGGTCATTCTGGAGAAGAATAGTATCTTCATGACTTTTTATTTCCCTGTATACCATACAATCATTCGCGAATAAGCGAACCCTAGACAAGTTTATTATAATTTTAAAAATAACCCAAATGGTGTTATTATTTTATTTATCTCATCTATAAACCTAATGTGAGCAAAGTAATTAATAAAATTTTATGAAATTTCATTTAGTTCTTTTTTTGTATTTTGTTTAGGGACGTTATTGATGATCTTCAGCATCTAATGACGTTCCTTTAGCTATCTTATGATTGGTTTACAATTGATTGCAAATAATTTCTCACTTTGTTTTTCTGACCATTTTGCTGACTTTAATATGTTTTTAAAAATCATTTTAACTTCATTCAGGTTAAATTAATTTTGAAATAACCGGAATTATCACGGAATTAGGAGTATCACAGAAAAGAGTAAAGGCACACTGCATTTGCTATGGAAATGAGAAAAGTTTTCGCTGCTCTGCATGAAATCGAAGCCTGGCCCGTTGACTGCCTTCACAGCTATTGCGAAGTAACGAACTGCACAATGTAAAAAAATATTTTGAGAGAAAGCGATGTTAAGAAAAGAGTAAGAATCTAATAACTCTACCTAAAGCACTTCATTTCACTATCTTATGCCCTTCATTAAACTATCGATTTTTTTTTCCAATCAAGCAGCGAGGCAAGGAATTCTGTATTTTACGAGCGGGCTGGGCATCCCTGCAGTGAAGCTGCATAGGAATAAGAAACTCTCTCCTTGTCCGCCACTAAGGAGAATCTTGACGGTGCCGTGCCCCGTGATGGATGGATTGCTTGGCTCTGCCTCTTTGATGGATGCCCTTCAACTCAAAAGGCTGAACTATACCCTGCTTGCATCCATTCATCGTGATTGAGCGACGCCTTCGAAATCAACTGATAAAATGCCATTTAAAAGGGTTTATGTAAGCAAAGTGAATATTTGATGTCTTCCAATATCGACAAGTTAGTCTATTAACAATTTAGATAACGGCCAGACCAGATAGCTAAGGACTTCTCATTAAAAGAACGCAGATTCGAAATATTTGAGATTTTTTATGTATTCAGTATGTATGTTTGAAATATTGCTAGGTGATATGAATGAGTGGTGGTGGTGGTAGTGGTGATGGTATTTATTTATTTAACCTGGTAGAGATAAGGCCATCAGGCCTTTTCTTCATTTCTACTAGGGGATTACAACTACAATACGAAGAATACAATTATAATAATTTTATAATTCAATAAAAGTCAAAGTGTGGGCTGAAGCAAGGAGATGCACTATCACCTTTACTTTTTAACTTTGCTCTAGAGCATGCCATTAGGAAAGTCCAGGATAACAGAGAGAGTTTGGAATTGAACGGGTTACATCAGCTGTTTGTCTATGCGGATGACGTGAGTATGTTAGGAGAAAATCCACAAACGATTAGGAAAAACACGGGGGTTTTACTGGAAGCCAGTAAAGAGATAGGTTTGGAAGTAAATCCCGAAAAGACAAAGTATATGATTATGTCTCGTGACGACAATATTGTGCGAAATGGAAATATAAAAATTGGAAATTTATCTTTTGAAGAGGTGGAGAAGTTCATATATCTTGGTGCAACAGTAAACAATATAAATGATACTCGGGAGGAAATTAAACACAGAATAAATATGGGAAATGCCTGTTATTATTCTGCTGAGAAACTTTTATCACCCATTCTGCTGTCAAAATATCTGAAAGTTAGAATATATAAAACAGTTATTTTACCGGTTGTTCTGTATGGTTGTGAAACTTGGACTCTCACTTTGAGAGAGGAACATAGGTTAAGGGTATTTGAGAATAAGGTGCTTAGGAAAATATTTGGGGCTGAGAGGGATGAAGTTACAGGAGAATGGAGAAAGTTACACAACGCAGAACTGCACGCATTGTATTCTTCACCCGACATAATTAGGAACATTAAATCCAGACGTTTGAGATGGGCAGGGCATGTAGCACGTATGGGTGAATCCAGAAATACATATAGAGTGTTAGTTGGGAGGCCGGAGGGAAAAAGACCTTTAGGAAGGCCGAGACGTAGATGGGAAGATAATATTAAAATGGATTTGAGGGAGGTGGGATATGATGATAGAGACTGGATTAATCTTGCACAGGATAGGGACCAATGGCGGGCTTATGTGAGGGCGGCAATGAACCTTCGGGTTCCTTAAAAGTCATTTGTAAGTAAGTAAGATTCGAAATATTTGATATTTTTTATGTATTCAGTATGTATGTTTGAAATAATGCTCAGTGATATGAATGAGTGGTGGTGGTGGTGGTAGTATTTATTTATTTATTTGTTTATTTATTTATTTATTTATTTAACCTGGTAGAGATAAGGCCATCAGGCCTTCTCTTCCTCTCTACCAGGGGATTAAAACTACAATACGAAGAATACAATTATTACAATTATAATTGTCAATATTAAATTTACAATTACAATAAAAATCGAAGTATGAAAAGATTATTTGATTAACAAAGACTAGGCCTATACAATTTATTGCAGAAGTTAACAACAAAGAAAGATTTTTTTTACTAAAGTACAGGGACATCATTTTATTTTTACTAATATTTCTAATATTAACCTGACTATACTTTTGCTACCCCCTTCCACGACTGAAGTTCGATGATACTGGCGTAAAATACAAACAAATCACTTTACTAGGTATAGGAGGGAAGAAAAGTAATTCATCCATTTACGTAAACTAGGAAATATCAAGATTTTGTGTTTGATAATTTTCATTAGGTTTTTGTTTAATCAGAATACAGTTCTGTATTAACAATAAGTGTTTTTACTCATGAACTGAGCTATCCATTCGGACATATTCATTATGCAGTGTATATTATACTGGCTACAGCACATTAGTGTACAATTTAGAGAATTAAGTTAAATTGAAAAATTATCATAATATGGATATTTAAACACATTTTTTAAAATGGTGGCCGTTCATTTCGATACAGGCTTCAGTTCTTTTGTGCATATTATCGTACTATAGACTATTTTACCTAATTCCAATTACCAGTTTCGTCCTTCGTACTAGTAACTCATGTTGAAATAATTCTGTACCTAATCTAAAAAAGATTACCTAACGTACTGTAAATTCAATCTTCACTTCTGCCCGAACCGAAAAGATAAAATTACTTTCTATCTACTTTCCAGCCAAGTAGTTACGTCGCAGGGTCGTAGAAAGGAAGGAGGTCCTTTTATTCAAGTTATTTTAAATACAGTAGTTGTATAATATTACGTAGATGCCCAATTCCTAACAGAAATTAATGTTTTCTGAAAAGAGCTAAGACAGCCCAGCCATTAGTCTTTACAGAGGAGCGAGCAGAAGTAGGTGGGGAAAATCGGGATGCGACGTAGGCAAATGAACGACAGTACCTGTATGAAAATATGATTCAATGTTGAAAACTCTTTCGTCGCTAAAAAACGCGAATATATTTATAGAACGTACTATACTCACTAACTCAGTACTGTTTACTATCACCGTAAGGCACTTTGACTGCATACGCGGCCTTGGTTCTGTGTGGAGGACGATTGGAAATTTACTAGTAGAAGAGTTGGGAGTGAAGTACACTAAAAAATTCAGGTACAATAAAAATTGAAGTAAAAATTAAATGATGTCCCTGTACAAAGTAAACATAAAATAATAAAATTATATAGGTTGATTCACGAACATTTACCGCCATTTACGGAGCTTATTTCTGAAGACATTCTAAGCAAAAAATATCATATAGACTAAACATGTAGGCCTATCGTAATCTCAATATTTTCAGAGTTACACTAATTTGAAGTCGTTTGTAAAATACCATTATTCTTTAGTTTTAAGAGTAAAATACTATTACAAATAGGGTATGAGCTATTCAGAGTATTATTATTTTCTTTAATTGGCTAGTATCCTCAAGCTAAAAATTCATATGTAATTTTTTTTTTTAATAAATCATGTTATTTACATGTAGTTACAAATAATACAATAAGAGTGAAGTGCTTTTCATTAATTTTTAGAGTTTCAAAATATTTTGTTCTTTCATTGTTCTAATTAAACTTTAATGTTTTAAACTATATGTGTATTTTCAAATGTATGTTTTTTCCCCCTTCTGTATTGGTGACGAAGCCTATCACTGTATGTCTAATGGCTTAATAAATTGAAGTGAATTGTCGCCACAGAAATATACGTAAAGACATCAATAATAAGAACAATATCAGTTATCTGCTACGTAATCGGTTGTACTTTTGTGCATATTCAAATTCTGTTAGGTTCCATCTGCGATTTTTTTTTTTTGGGCTGGAGGACACTGAATATATCTTATAAACAAAGTTAAGGCTACATAGTACGATAAATGTTGATACTGCTGATACCAACGAGCATTTTCTAATTAACAATAACAAAGTATTTAATTATATGTCAATGTTGTTCTGGTGTTATTACAATGCTAATTAGGGTTGTAAGGGGTAGTGAAGTGCATTCCATAACTACTCCTACTCAAATTCCATCCTCACCTTCCAGTGGTGCAACCTGTTTTAACAAACGAGGCTCTGGGGACCGAATCACAGCGGTATAACTGTTCCATCAAAAATGGAATTGGTTGCATTTGAAACAAGTGAAATAAGACAAGAGCTAAAAGTGGAAAATGCACTTTAAAAATAAACAAATGTCAGAAAAACCGACTAAGCCACATGAAAATGAGTAACAACAGAATACCTATAGGCCTGCAACTAGCAAAACTCCGTTGTAGGAGGTTACTAAACATTACCGCTGTGCTGGTGGCGGAGTCTGGAGTTTCCCTCCATTAATCAGAACCATTGTCGCTACAGATTGACAGATG
Source organism: Periplaneta americana (assembly GCF_040183065.1). Taxonomy (NCBI): domain Eukaryota; kingdom Metazoa; phylum Arthropoda; class Insecta; order Blattodea; family Blattidae; genus Periplaneta; species Periplaneta americana. The sequence continues at coordinate 44,836,482 of NC_091123.1, forward strand.
TGACGCATCACTGCCATCAGTACACGCTACTATTGCTAACAATTAGAAAGGAGGAAGTGAGTACAAGTCCGAATTTCACGAGAAGATCCGAGTAAGGAATGCGAGTTTTTCCCCCACTCTTGTAACCTATCCCCGACAAGTTACCGGCCGGCCATTGACTGAGCCTTGTTTGTCCCAGCCGGTCAATGACATCACTCCCATCCACTTGCTCATTCAAGAACGCGGAGTTACTGGGTTACTCTCTCCTCTTACCCCTCAAAGACCATACTCCCCTCGCAGGGATCCTCTCGTGAAATTTGGACAGATTGTGTCACTCTTTAAGATTGACGCATGCACAGACCAACGGATTTTTTAAGTTGTTCCCCTATAAAAGTATAAATAATTTACAATTCTGAAGGTAGAAAATCTGTTGGATGACTAATAAAGTTCTGTAAAGATCACTTTCTCTCATAAGAATCCTGGAAGAGAACATATCAAGCTTAGGGCCTTTGCCGTGAAATTATTCGTGTTGAATTATTGTAAAAAAATTAGACAAGTTTGTGAAAAGTACGAGTATGTTCCGACGCTCGAGTGCAGAAATATTCTGTCTGCACTAATAACGGTGCATAAAACTCCGCAGGGTTTCCGCTGTCGGTGTAAACTTCACCGGAATTTCGACAATCAATTTGGTCTTTGTTTTATTTCAGCACCGTATCGTTAATTTATTTATAGTGTTGGATGTGTATATATGCCAATATGTTCTTCCCGTATTTTACATAATTACGGGAATATTTCAATGGATGATGGTAGAACAAACAAAAGCCAATCTATTCGTTCTGCATGTTAACTAGCGTGACCAGTTCAACCAGGGGAAATAAAATAACTTTTTTCATCAGCTATAGAAATTAAGTTTGGACTGATTTTAATTCCAAGAGTACGTCCTAACGGATGGTAAATATGAGCTCTCCGCTTTGCCATATTCACTTAATTAACAATACTTGTATTCGTGTTTTTTTTTCAGTGTACAGTATGATTACAAATGCTGTTACTTGTAAACAGTACAAAATACTAATGTATAAAATTACATTTCTTCTGAAAACTCCTATCACAAATAATGTTGAAAAACATACCTATAGACAATGACAACTAGGACGAAAAAGATTGTTATGATTATGAATTTTAAACTGATGAGCGTTCAGGAAGACGTTGATGAAAATGTTTTACGTTGTTTATTCTACGACGATTTATTAACTGCTATGGTTATTTAGCGTATGCATGAAATGAAGGTGATAAATGATAATGCCAGCGAAATGAGTCCAGTCTAGTGACGAAAGTTATCCAGTGTTATTTCCCTTAATGGGTTGATGGCGATTTCGGAGTTGATGTTGTGGCGATTTCGGAGTTGACGTTGTGGCGATTTCGGGGTGACTTGTGACGATTTCGGAGTTGACGTTGTGGCGATTTCAGAGTTGACTTTATGGCGATTTCAGAGTTGACATTATGACTAGGAGTTTATTTCAGGCCTGACGGCCGTGACAGCTCTAGGGTACCATTTTTTGAGGTCGGACGGCGCCAGGGAACTTCTACGATTTTCATATTGGCGTCAAATTTTGCATCTCTAAAAATTCATGTTTTATTCACACATAAACATTTTTAGAATGAGGTCTACTCCGCAGACCCAACAACCAATGTATCTAAATTCGAACTCATGTATTTCGTCTAACATTCCATTAGTATTCCTGTGGAACTGTTGATGATGACGACGACGACGGCAACAACAACAACAATTATTATCGATACTATTGAAATCCCAGAGCCAAGGCACTTTTTCGTTTACTAATATTAACTGATTATGGCGACTTCGGAGTCGGGGTTGTGGCGACTTCGGAGTTGACGTTAGAGCGAAGTAGGGAAATACAATGAGGGGAAGGGTAATATAAGCACTGCCATTCATGAAGATTCGTCAGTTGCGATAAAAGATTAACATTTTCTTATTCAAACGCAAAGTTATGCAGGAAAGTAAAGCTATGCACTTGTAGATTTGTACTTTTAATGCTGCTGAAAATAGAACAACCTCGGGAAAAGATGTCCTTTCTTCAGATGTCGCCTGACGTTGTACAAATGCGACCTCGTGGAATGATAATCTCACACACAAGTCCTGACCTAGATGCTGAACTTATACATTGCCTTGATAGCAGCAATAAGTCATATTTTCGACTCATATATCCACAAGGAGTACCTCTTCGTGGAACTTGAAAATGGCTGACGGACGAATTCTGTGCAGTTTGTTTTATGTTCTCTATCACAACAATTTTATTGCGTCCAGCTATGCGAGTTTTGCTGCTTGGCCACTTTAATATCTGGCATATATATGCCTCTCAATCCTTAATACCTCCCTGTGCCCCCCCTCTTGCCCTGCTATGTCACTCTTCACAGTTCAAGGGCTTATGTCGAGCGGCGGGGCGCTGCGCTGGAATCCTCGACGTGGTCGTTTTGAGTACACAAATTTCCATTACGCTCGGATTGTTGTGTGCCTAAGCCGTGGTACGCTTTGTTTCTATAAAGAATCGCATGTCCGCAGAATCCGTCCTTATCCTGAAATGTGGGCAGCGACGTCATAACCAGCGTCCGCAGCAAATGAACACACCGAACTTGAGCAACATTGTGTTCTCTGTAAGCACTCCATTAAAAGCTCTTAGTGAAGCAGAATTACTCTACTTAGTATTTAATTCAGTTGTTATTCTTATTGTTACTACGGTTGGTAAGTATATACACCGCTACCACTTACTGTAGTTTCTGACACTACTGTCACTATTAGCTGGCGCTCTGGTCTAGACGGCCCGGGTTCGATCCAGGCCAGGTTGTGACGGAGTATATGTTGGAAAAAACATACGTTATAAAGGATTTTTCTCGGAGTAGTCCCGTTTCCCTGTTTTATAGTAGAGTTCACTTAAAATTAATTCCAAAATGTTAATATCGAGATATTTTCAATGTTGTTAACTGTTATCAGATACACAGGAAGAAAAATCACATATATTGAAACAATAATAATAATAATAATAATAATAATAATAATAATAATAATAATGTAATAATAATAATAATAATAATAATGTAATAATAATAATAATAATAATAATAATGTAATAATAATAATAATGCAATAATAATAATAATGTCATAATAGTAATAATTATAATAATAATGTCGTTATAATAATAAGTCATAATAATGTAATAATAATAATATTAATAATAATAATCATAATAATAATGTCACAATAATACTTACTTACCTACTTACTTACTTACTTGCTTTTAAGGAACCCGGAGGTTCATTGCCGCCCTCACGTAAGCCCGCCATTGGTCCCTAAACTGAGCAAGATTAATCCATTCTCTATCATCATATTCCACCTCCCTCAAATCAATTTTAATATTATCTTCCCATCTACGTCTCGGCCTCCCTAAAGGTCTTTTTCCCTCCGGCCTCCCAACTAATACTCTATATGCATTTCTGGATTCGCTCGTACGTGCTACATGCCCTGCCCATCTCAAACGTCTGGATTTAATATTCCTAATTATGTCAGGTGAAGAATACAATGCGTGCAGTTCTGTGTTGTGTAACTTTAAGTAATAATAATAATAATAATAATAATAATAATAATAGTAATAATAATGATAATGTATTAATTTATTTACTTGTTAGACGGTGATGAACTCATTTCTTTGGACTCTGCAAACGCTCTTCGAGTTCATCATTTGCCGATGGTCTTCCATAACAATTAACTCATTATACCTTATTACACGACATCTTTATATTCTTCATCCTATACAGTTTCAGTTGCTAGAAATTGGAACTCGCTTCCGAGTAATGTAAGGGGTTGTTAGACAATAACTTTATTTAGGTCAAAATTGCATAAATTCTTGCTTAACAGATTACTTACTGATTAATACTAGTAGGCCTATGTTAGGTCCCTATCACCACGGCTTGGCGCGTCCTCAGGTTGCGGATCGAGGAGACGGCCTCCAGATATGGAGGGTAGCTGCGAATATATTGAATAAGCAGTCGCGATCAGCCGATGAGGGGTTGTCTTCCAGGTTGGGAGTTGGGCGAAGAGCTAACAACCCATCACCGTAAAAAAAATCTTTTAAGTGTATTGTAAGTATTCATAATTTAAATATATATGCGACTATTGTATTGATTAAGGCTGGTTGAGTGAAAGAGAAAGCCTTACGGCCTTAGCTCTGCCAGCGAAAATAAAACATTCTATTCTATTCGATTCCAGTACGCTTATTCTCCAATAGGTTTGCAGTCTCTTTTAACTGTCTATCTCAATGATCAATGTTATTCTCGTGTGGTGGTTCTTCGTTAATACCCAACGAAATTCATGTAGTACTCGAGTAACAGATTCAAATTTTCTCAGCCACAAAACACATTGCACTTTTTTTCGTGCATCCATCTTGCATAATTAATTGTAATAATGAAAATTATTGCATTTATGCGATTGTTACCGCCTTTGTTTCCTTCAGAGCCTTAAAATTATAGACGAAAAATTTTGGTAATTTTATTTTCATCTGTTACCAATATTACATTTGTATCTCTATTCATTAAAAAAGTATAATCCTCTGAAACCCCACTATAACTTTTGGAACACAGTTTATAGCACAGGTTTCTTTTCAGACAGGGAAATAATGTATTCTAGGCGACATAAACTGGTTCAGCTTCTTCTTGGAGGGCTTCAGACACGTGCATTTGTTTACATGCGGACTACTCTTGTGTGGAATGAAGATTAGGAACGAATGGACTGAAATCGTAGGAGGTCTAATGACAGACAACCTGTGAAAGAAGGTGATAATTATTATTAGGTAAAAAAAAATTGATTTTGTCGCGGAACATGATTATACAAATACAGTGCTCCGTGGATTTAGAACAAGGCCAGTGTTTACCGACTCAGATATAACACGTAGAGCAAGTTCTCTGCTATCGACAGGTAGAGCATGAAAGTCAAGGAATGTTATGGACAGTAAAAAAATCGATCATAAAGGAAAGGACATACTGTAAGAGTTGTCAATCCATTAGAAAAAAATTGATTTTGATACAAATTACGGTAATACAAATTAATTTTTTTGCCTAGAAAAATAAAAATTATGGTTTATTTAACAACGTTTGCAACCGCCGAGGTTATATCAGCGTCGCCAGTGTGCAGCAATTTTGTCCCGCAGGACAGTAAATCTACTGATATGAGCCTGTCGCATTTAAGCACACTTAAACGGGATCGAACCCACAACTTCGAGCACAGAAGGCCAGCGCTGTACCGAATACGCTATCCAGGCCGACTATTTCTTAGAATATATCTATAAAATACAATAATGAATAAATAAGTAGGTAAATAGTTAGGTAGACGGGCGGGCGGCGGACGGACGGACAGAAAGGTCTGAGTAGGTGAGTAGATAAGTAAATCAATGAATAAATCAATTAAAAAATGAATCGATATTACCTTAAAGTCTCTAGCGATGTTCTTATTATATGCGACGTTTTCAAAGCACCAGAAATACTCGGACATGAACGTATTTGTGACATGATTATCTTACCGATATGCGGGTGCTTGGATTCTCGTCACAACAACAGACCACGTTATACTGTTTTGTTGGTTTCTTTAGACTCAAAGGCTAAATAGGTGGAGCAGTGAAACCTAACCAATATTATTTATAAATATAATATGATATATAATAATATTATACAGAGTGTTTAAAAAATACGGGGCATAATTTCAGGTATGTATTTCCCACATGTAGACAATCGAAATAGTTCATTACAACATGTGTCCGGAAATGCTTCATTTCCGAGTTATGGCCTTCACAACATTGAAATTCACCGGAACGTTTTTCTTTCCGCAGGTCGTTGCAGTCAAAGGAGACATTAAGAGGGCACTCTGACAGTTCATTCCGAGGCGAAGGTTACATTCAGTGTTGTGTAGGCGTTAGACTGTGCGAATTGTATTCAAATCAAGAGCTGGCAGAGATACACTTCATGTACGGTAAGGCGGACGGCAATGCTGCGCTGGCTCGTCGTTTGTACCAGACGAGGTACCCACAGCGACAATGTCCAGATCGGAAGACATTTGTACGTCTCCATTACCGTCTGTGCGAGTATGGAAAATTTAACTCTCCTTCCCCTTGGGAAGGGGACGACCAAGATCTACAACTCCAGAAGTACAGGAGGAGATTTTGGAGGCTGTGAACATGACTCCTTCTATCAGCACACGAAGGGTAGCGTTGCAAGTCAGTGTTCCTCATACAACTGTCTGGAGACTGTTGAAAGAGTATCAATTGTATCCTTATCATTTGCAACGTGTACAGGCCCTGTCACCAGCAGATTACCCTGCACGAGTTAGGTTCTGTCAGTGGTTCTTGCAGCAGTGTGGTGTAAATCCGAACTTTCCTGCCTTAGTATTATTTACAGATGAAGCACAGTTCACACGAGATGGCATAACAAATTTCCACAATCAGCATGTATGGACGTATAAAAACCCACGTGCAACTGTTCCATCTCATCACCAGGTGCGGTCCTCCCTCAACATGTGGGCCGGTATCATTGGTGATCGATTAGTTGGACCCCATGTAGGCTACTTGTAAACAGACTTACGGGGCAGGCGTACACAAACTTCCTGGAAGACACCATACCTCATGTTTTAGAAGACACTCCACTGATCAATCGTCAACACATTCACTTCTTGCATGATGGCGCTCCTGCACACTTGAGTCGTACGGCTCGCCGGTACTTGGATCGAAGGTTTCCTGATCGATGGATAGGTAGAGGTGGCCCAATTGCTTGGCCCCCACGCTCACGTGATCTGAACCCTCTCGATTTCTACTTGTGGGGCCATTTAAAATCATTGGTTTATTCGTCTCCGGTGCCTGATTTGGAATCCCTTCGTAATCGAATTGTGGCATGTTCTGAGGACATACGCAATACTCCTGGAGTTTGGGATCGTGTTCGCAGGTCAATGAGACATCGATGTGAGGTCTGTATTCAAGCAGGAGGTGGACATTTTGAACATCTTCTGTAATGACAACGACCTGCGGAAAGAAAAACGTTCCGGTGAATTTCAATGTTGTGAAGGCCATAACTCGGAAATGAAGCATTTCCGGACACATGTTGTAATGAACTATTTTGATTGTCTACATGTGGGAAATAGATATCTGAAATTATGCCCCGTATTTTTTAAACACCCTGTATAATGTATGGCGAAAACTTTCATATTGTTATTAATATAATGTAAATTCATAACTGCACAATTTTACATTAAAAATAAGTCATATGATGGAATAATATTTATCTTCTCTTATTAATTTGATATTTGACTTATTGTAATTCAGAAAAAATGAACTCAAAACTATACAAACGTTTCAGTGGTTCGAGGAAGAGAAACTAACTTTCATTGACATACCAATAATAGAGTTCGAACTTACCGGGGTCGAAAAAGAGAAAACAGCGCTGAACCAACAGATCAATACGAAGGAAATATGCATCCATAGATAGTTGCTGACCACTAGGATCGCTACCATCGCCCCATTACAGACAATGCGAAATAGTATCGGCACAGTCTATTGTTTCTAGTACCCTCAACAACTCAAGCTTCATGACTGTATATACTAGACTGTAGCTGAATGTTCTAAGAGAATCAACAAACAACGAGAGGGTATTACTAGAACTAGACAGCGTAGTCGAGAGTTAATACGCATGTTAGCATTCTATTACGATCTAAATATCGATTATACTCATTTTAATTATATTCAAATAGGTAAAACAGACGAAATGAAACGCAGAAATGGGGTAAAGGACCAAACTGATTATGTTGTGCTGCGGGAAACGTTATTTCTGAGACTCATGATCTCCCACAACCTTTTAAAAACTTACTTATAGTACAGTAGTACATCCGTTATCAACACACGTTTTAAATAACATAAGACAGTGCAACATCTTATTACAAGTGGTGCCGTTTGATGACAAAACCTTCTTCCATATGAGAGAACAATCTTCAATCCTTACAAATATATTCTGTTTCAGACGCTGTTAGGTCTAACTAATACCAAGTTTAAAAGTAGAATTAATTGAACAACTCCAGAGTGTATTGCATGGTTATAACTAGAAAGTGGATGCGGTATGACTTAAGGAAATGTGAAGTTGTTTCGTATCGGAGTATATGGCACGTGCCACGTCGTTCGTCTTTTGTGTACCTGGCGAGTACAGTAGCGTACATAACGAAGGAACCCCGGTCTACATTGCAACGCAATGTGTGCAGTTGTGTTATCCTGCTCGAGTATTTAGTACGAGTTGAATAGTGTAGTGCTGATCCATTCATAATATCGAAATCAAAACGTTAAATTCGCTTAGAGATACGAAATGCAATTAAGAAGTATGAGAGTGACATTTTATGTATTAACGAAGACAATATCGTATGTAATGTATGTAAAATTGAAATAAAAACCAGAACAACTCAGGCTATAGAGAAACATTGCAACAGTACATGCACAGGAAATGCGTTGAAATGAAATCTGAGGAACCATCATCATCATCATTTAGTTGTGCGAGTCTAACGACATGTGCAACATGATGCTCAGTGCAAATATTCCTCTAAAGAAATTGAGTGATCCCCATTTTAGAGTTTTTCTTCAGAAATTCTCTCGATACAAAAACTGTTTAAGCGATAGGCGAAGACGATTCAGCTTCGACAACTTACGAGAATATATCGTCGTTTACTGCAACGCTGGTAATTGCATCAATGATGACGAGGACTGAACTTGCAAGGTATGTGCTACACTACTACAGTACGTTATTTTTCTTTTCCTTCTGACTGTACGGAGATAGAGTAGCATGTTGACGTCGTCCGTTTACGTTTAAAACCTGTTGAGCCAATGGTCTGAATGAAAAAAATGTAACATATAGTAAATGTGCACCTACATTCAACGATAAGTCATCCTGCATCCACAGGATAATAACAGTTTCATTCATACTTCGAAACACAACTTGGAAAATAATTCAGGAGCAAACGACTTATAAGTTATAATAAACTAATTAGGCCTGTTAATTAATAATAACAAAGCTGTATTTGGAAATATAACAGATTTAAGTCAGTGATGTTTATTTATAACAAGATTTGCAGCGAAGCGCACGAGTATGGCTAGTAATAACAATAATTTAACATAATATAGGGCATACGTGCATACTGCATAGCAGTTTTATACATGTATTTCTCGAAAGCTTTTTAAAGATCTTATCCTGCAGACAGGACATGCATGCTGAAGTGGTGCACTATCAGAGCTTGTAGGCTACATAGCTGCTACGTGCTGTAGTAAGGCTCCATTGCATATCTATTCCATCTGAGAAACTATTCTGGACAATTGCTTGTGTAATACCTCGGCAATCTAGCATCTCGTACTCTAGTCAGTCGCGTGAGTACACGGTCCCTTCGCGTGGAAGCTGAGAACAAACATGTTTATGGTTTAGTCCGATTGTTAAACTACTTCCACATACTCATTGTATATCTGTCCATTGAGATTTCAACGGGCAAACAATGTTTTATAATTCAATCAGTGTGGCTCATATTAAAAACAGTTACATACACAGACATTTTGTTCCAATAAATTTAACTCTTGAAAATAAACAGTAAGTTGTGTGTACATTGCATGTACTTTCCCTCTATTGTCTCACTTACATTGTATTGTATTTTATAGCCTCATATAATCATATTTGAAGACAGTAAAACAGTGAGCTAATGTCTGGTTTCTGGTACACCTCAGTTAACTTCAGTTACTTATTGTCGGACCATCGGATCTATGCCCCTTCAGCGCTGTCGTCGTTCTTGGAAAAGTTAACGCCTCTACTCAACCATTCGACCCGTTTCTCTCCCACTACGCCAAACAGCAGGCCACGAACCTTGCCGAATAGGGATGTTGCCAAACTTCCGTCAAACAGTGTCATGTCTCTTGAATATTGCTTATAATACTGTAAGGTTAATTATTATTTACTCATAATTAAATTTAAGTAGGTCTAATGACGCTGATTGACTTATGCAAAATGCGATTACTTGTTTAATAATATTTCTTTCACCACTCCGTGCTACAGTATTCATGTTGAGTTGACAACACTGGACTGCAAGTGCAAATAAAATGTCCCGCAAGAAGGCTGAAAATTGTGAGTAGTGGGGGAGAAAAAGAGAGAGGGATAGAAAAAAGAGAAATAGGAATACAGGAAGAGAAATGAATTGCCGAGGCTGAAAAGGAATTAAGATTCAGTTTGCATATCTTACGGGGGCACAGATCCGATAGTCGGACTATAACTGCGCTTATATATTTAACTGCACTGATAACTTTAATGAGTTTCCGGAAAGTTAAATGTAGATTCATCAGCGCTTGTAACTAACAGTTGAGGTAACTTCAAGTTCAGTATCTATTTTTATCCATAGATGTCTCCACTAGTATTTTGTTAGTGATTTTTTAGTTATTTATAGTTACTTTTGTTTGCAGACGTTTTCAGCAGTAATATGGCTGATAGGTACACAGTGAGCTCTGTAAATTAGGTGCAAGGCATTTTAATTAAAGAATCATGTGATAAACGATGGTGTAGTTGTACAGTTCCATCTCAATCGTAATATGATTAAAAAAGCAATAATTGTTAGTATTTGACGTGATCATCGCGGTAAATAATAATAATAGTGAAGAGAGGGCTATATATTACTTCCGGTTCAAAACTGCAACCATATTCAGCTGTAGTGGCTATGGCAGCCATACTGATAAACATGTCAAAATATTTTACATTCGTCCATATGAATGCTTTCATGTATTCAAATCGACTTTTCAGAGTCCGAAATACCATTTGCATTGTGTACACCCAAGAATAAAATATTCCTCTACTGACGACATAGAATCTTTAGTTGATCATGAAAATTAAACTTGAGATGTTCAAAATTGTGTTTACAAACGCACATTATTATCCTAATATGCCATAGAAAGTAAAACATTTACCGTAAGTTACGTAAATAAAAGGCCAAATTTTTAAAACTATACAGATAATATAGTAAATCAATTTATTGTGATGTATATTCTTATTTAATATCGATTATTATAGTTTACAAAACAGTAGCGTCGCATGGCGAAATTTGTTCGAATCAGTACTAACAGCCAGGTAACTACAGGCCGAAGCACAGTTACCAGTTGAAGCACAAATAACTGTAAAGATGACGATGACTGCTGTTTCGGAAACTCATTTTGAACATATAAGCACGTTAAAACATAGATAACTCTGTATGTACAGGTAACGGTCTTTTCAGAAACTGGGCATAATTGTAATAATACACATCATAATGCAATATTGCTGAAAGGGGATATCTGTCAGGTTTAGTGCAAATCAACTAGTACCGGTACTTCATGTTGATAAAACTAATGTAATGAAATTCAGTACCGATAATTGTAAATGATACCACAATTCCATGCAGCTCGACTATGAAGAACCTAGGAATTTATAAGGATTGTCACCTGCAATGAAGAAGTGAATCACACTTCCAAAAAATAATTTCGATTATTCATTCGTTAAAGCGATTGAAGAACTTCCTTCCTGATAAACTAAAATTAATACCTAGTAGTCGTTATCAAAAAATTGATTTTCGACCTGGTGGTTGTTGTATATTATAACATGAGAATGATCAATCTGTTATGTGATCTAGGGTTACACGCCTATAAAGTCCTATAAAGTCTCTATCACTTTTTTATGTAAGTGTAATCCCTGATCACATATAACAGATTGATCAACTTTTATCAATTTCACTATATGTCAATCTAGCGAATGCAAGAGAAGTCACGTTATAATCCTTGTGGAATTGCATGGAGTAATTGTACTTTCATCTAGCTGTCGTTGCCAAAAAATGCTTTTTCGACGGCGGAGGCTGTGGCGGTTTTTCTCACTTTATGTTGCCATTTCATAACTTAGGAATGACCAATCTCATATAGGCCTATATAGTTCAGGACTACGAGCCTGGTATCACACTCTGCGAAGATTCTTCTGTTAATACTGAATCGACGTTTATATTCTAAGATGGAAGAAAAGTTGGAAGAAGAGCAGTTTGGCTCCAGGAAGGGAAAAGATACGAGAAATGCAATTGGGCTGCTACGGACACTCGGCGAAAGATACCTAGAGAAGAATAAAGAAGTGTATATATTGTTTGTGGATCTCGAAAAGGCGTTTGACAGTGGATTGGAATAAACTGATGGGGATCCTGAAGAAAATTCGCATGGATTGGAAAGAAAAGAGGCTGTTCAGTAACATTTATATGAAACAACGAGTCAAAGTCAGGATAGGAGAAGAAATGTCAGAAGGAAGTGAAATAGGGAGAGGAGTACGACAAGAGTGCCATTTATCACCTAACCTTTTCAACATCTACTTGGAGGATTTAGTGAAGAACTGTTTTCAGAAAATAGGAGGAGTGATAGTAGAAGGAAGAAGAATAAAGTGTATAAGATTTGCTGATGATATGGCGTTGTTAGCAGAAGAGGAGATGATACTAAGGGATATGCTACTAGGGCTAAATGATAGCTGTGAGAGATATGGAATGAAAATAAATGCCAACAAGACTAAGACCGTGGTCATAGGAAGAAAAGTAAAGAAGGTAAACTTACGAATTCTGAATGAGGCAGTAGAGCAAGTGGACAGCTTCAAATACTTGGGGTGTACTATCAGTAGTAACATGAGCTGCTGCCAAGAAGACAAAAGGAGCATAGCAATAGCAAAAGAAGCTTTTAATAGGAAAAGGAGCCTCTTCTGCGGACATCTGGAAAAATAACTAAGGAAGAGACTAGTGAAGTGCTTTGTGTGGAGTGTAGCATTGTATGGAGTAGAAACCTGGACATTACGACGAAGTGAAGAGAAACGACTAGAAGCATTTGAAATATGGATATGGAGAAGGATGGAACGTGTGAAATGAACAGACATAACAAGAAACGAAGCTGTGTTGGAAAGAGTGAGTAAAGAAAGAATAATGCTGAAAATGATCAGAAAGAGGAAAAGGAATAGGTTGGGTCACTGATTGAAAAGAAACTGCCTTCTGAAGGATGGACTGGAAGGAATGGTGAACGGGAGAAGAGTTCGTGGCAGAAGAAGATATCAGATGATAGACGACATTAAGATGTATGGATCATATGCGGGGAGAAAGAGGAAGGCAGAAAATAGGAAAGACTGGAGAATGCTGGGTTTGCAGTGAAAGACCTGCTCTTGGCCAGAATACTATGAATGAATATATGAAGGGTTCACAACCAGAGTGGGCCAAGTCCATCTGGAATAGTTCTGAGATATTGAGTCTTAAAGTTCCTGGCTCACGCTTAGCAACCTTCACCTTCCATAGGAAATGCTGCCCTCTGTGGAGTAACAAATGAGTTATGGACTTTGTTTATTATGGCAATGAATAAAGCTAAGTTTTCTTCATCCGAGATTGTACTAATCCACAAACTGATCACTGGTGGATTTGGTCCACTCTGGTTGTGAGCCCCTCATTTATGTGTGTGTGTGTGTGTGTGTGATCAGAGGTATAATTTCACTCCAAATTCCTCTTATTATGTGTTCATTAGAGGAAGAAATATGTTGCGTAATTTTTTGGAAAATTTTCGTACTTCAGAGATGAAAAGACTTGTTGAGGACAGGAGAGACGTCATATCGAATCCCTCATATTGTGAGAAGGAAAAGAAGAAAAAGAATTTTGCGTACATTAAAAGTTCCGAGTGAGTTTTAATATCATGCAGCAATTTGGCAGAAAATTTTGAACTAAATCGATATGAAATTATACGAGTTCATAGAATGAATATCTTGTACCTGTGACAATCACACAATTTAAATCTGACTTCAATGGGGCAATTTGTTTGAGAGCTAAATGCTTTAACTGGGTATTACACTCTTAATCTACTAAATACCCGACTAACTGAGGATCATATAACAGTTTCCACTTTAATTAAATTATCTTGCTTTTTCTCCCAGAGTTTAAACCTAAATTAAAACGGAGAATGAAAAAAAAAAAAAAACATACATACAAAGTATACAATTAGCATCCAAATTGCATGTCACACCAAGTCTAATTACTTGAGAGGCGACACTGTGCTTCGAAAAGGAATGCAACTGGTTTGAGTTGCTCCCCATAACTCAGAGCGCGCTATCAACAAGATTTCAAGTTTTCTACACGGTAGATTACTTAGACATGGTGTAAACGTGGCCCTGGTGTGGAGGGTGGGGCTCATAATATCAGCGGCTTTGCTTAGCGGGTAAAAGCAAGTATTTTAAGTCGATGGTGGACAATAACTGTCTCCACCGGCTTAGCTCGCCTCAGATAAATGTCCCCATGGTCCATGCAGACTCCCGCATCGTAGCTCTCATTACCTACATTAGAATGGAGAGAGTGAGAGCGAGGCATAGAAGCTTTACGTACACAAATGCTAAAATATTGGCAGTGCCGTAGCTAAGTGTCCTCATTATCCCTAGGGATTTTCCAGCAAGGAATATTTTGTTGTTTTATTTTTTTCCCTTCGCTTCACATAGGAGTGTTTTGAATGTGTTCGAGAGGAAGAATGGAAGCAGATGGGGAAACGAGTAACAAAGGAACGTAGAAATTGTGAACATATACTCTGAAAATCCACACAAGAGATGCGAGAAGGACCTATTAAATTTTCCGAGGAAACGACCAACTATACGTGAAAGTAGTATCGTATTAAGGAAATAAAATTCACTTCTTTCAATTTTCTCTTATTCACAATACATTTTTAAAATGATGTAAGAGAAAGTCTAAGGCTGCCTTTGTAGAGCGTCTGTTCATGTATGTTGTAACGACGGAAGGCGCTTTCTTTTTAACTATCGACCCTCTCCTTTGTTTATACGCACATTACTTGTCAGTTAAGTTTTGTTCTTTTTCAATTTTGTCTAATTTATATTTTCTATCTCTTTGTATTCCGTTTTACTTCCTCTTGATTGCTGCAGCTCTTTTTTCCTTCCATTCCTTCTAAGATAATTCTTTAATTCTTATTTCCTAAATTTCCTTCCTCGTAAACTTTCTCCTTTTTAAGTTTAATGTCTCATCTTTTATATTTTCTCTCTCCTTCATCTTTTCCCTTAACCTTTTTCGTCGCCGTCTTGTTCCTTTTAGTCTTCTCCTTCCTCTTTCTACTTCATTTCATTCTCCTTACTTTTCCAACTCTGTCCTCTCTTCTTGCTTTTCTTTGTCCCTCTCTTATTGCTTTTCTTTGTCCCTCTCTTATTGCTTTTCTTTGTCCCTCTCTTATTGCTTTTCTTTGTCCCTCTCTTATTGCTTTTCTTTGTCCCTCTCTTCTTGCTTTTCTTTGTCCCTCTCTTATTGCTTTTCTTTGTCCCTATATTTTTGCTTTTCTTTGTCCCTCTCTTTTTGCTTTTCTTTGTCCCTCTCTTTTTGCTTTTCTTTGTCCCTCTCTTTTTGCTTTTCTTTGTCCCTCTCTTTTTGCTTTTCTTTGTCCCTCTCTTTTTGCTTTTCTTTGTCCCTCTCTTCTTGCTTTTCTTTCTCCCTCTCTCCTTGCTTCCCGTTCTCCTACTCTTTCTCCCTCTCTTCTTCCTTTTCTTTCTCCCTCTCTCCTTGCTTTTCTTTCTCGTTCTCTTTCTCAATCTCTCCTTGCTTTTCTTTCTCCTTCTCTTTCTCCCTCTCTTTTGTTTCTCCCTCTCTTCTTGCTTTTTTTCCTCCCTCTCTCCTTGCTTTTCTTTCTCCTTCTCTTTCTCCCTCTCTTTTCTTTCTCCTTGTCTTTCTCCCTCTCTTTTCTTTCTCCCTCTCTTCTTGCTTTTTTTCTCCCTCTCTCCTTGATTTTGTTTCTCCTTCTCTTTCTCCCTCTTTTCTTGCTTTTCTTTGTCCCTCTCTTATTGCTTTTCTTTGTCCCTCTCTTTTTACTTTTCTTTGTCCCTCTCTTTTTGCTTTTCTTTGTCCCTCAATTTTTGCTTTTCTTTGTCCCTCTCATCCTGATTTTCTCTGTCCCTCTCTTTTTGCTTTTCTCTGTCCCTCTCTTTTTGCTTTTCTTTGTCCCTCTATTTTTGCTTTTCTTTGTCCCTCTCTTCTTGCTTTTCTTTCTCCCTCTCTTCTTGCTTTTCTTTGTCCCTCTCTTTATGCTTTTCTTTGTCCCTCTCATCTTGCTTTTCTCTGTCCCTCTCTTTTTGCTTTTCTTTGTCCCTCTCTTTTTGCTTTTCTTTGTCCCTCTCTTTTTGCTTTTCTTTGTCCCTCTCTTTTTGCTTTTCTTTGTCCCTCTCTTCTTGCTTTTCTTTGTCCCTCTCTTTATGCTTTTCTTTCTCCCTCTCTCCTTGCTTTTCTTTCTCCCCCTCTCCTTGCTTTTCTTTCTCCTTCTCTTTCTCCCTCTCTTTTCTTTCTCCCTCTCTCCTTGCTTTTCTTTCTCCCTCTCTTTTCTTTCTCCCTCTCTTCTTGCTTTTTTTCTCCCTCTCTCCTTGCTTTTCTTTCTCCTTCTCTCCTTGCTTTTCTTTCTCCCTCTCTCCTTGCTTTTCTTTCTCCTTCTCTTTCTCCCTCTCTTTTCTTTCTCCCTCTCTTCTTGCTTTTCTTTCTCCCTCTCTCCTTGCTTTTCTTTCTCCTTCTCTTTCACCCTCTTTTCTTTCTCCCTCTCTCCTTGCTTTTCTTTCTCCTTCTCTTTCTCCCTCTCTTTTCTTTCTCCCTCTCTTCTTGCTTTTTTTTCCCTCTCTCCTTGCTTTTCTTTCTCCTTCTCTTTCTCCCTCTCTTCTTGTTTTTCTTTCTCCCTCTCTCCTTGCTTTTCTTTCTCCTTCTCTTTCTCCCTCTCTTTTCTTTCTCCTTCTCTTTCTCCCCTCTCTTTTCTTTCTTCCTCTCTTCTTGCTTCTCTTTCTCCCTCTCTTTCTTTCTCCTTTTCTTCTTGCTCCTCTTTCTCCCTCTCTTTTCTTTCTCCCTTTCTTTTCTTTCTCCCTTTCTTTTCTTTCTCCCTTTCTTTTCTTTCTCCCTCTCTGCTTGCTTTTATTTCTTCCTCTCTTCTTGCTTTTCTTTCTTCCTCTCTTCTTGCTTTTCTTTCTTCCTCTCTTCTTGCTTCTCTTTCTCCTTCTCTTCTTGCTCCTCTTTCTCTCTCTTTTCTTTCTCCCTTTCTTTTCTTTCACCCTCTCTTCATGTTTTTCTTTCTTCCTCTCTTCTTCCTTTTCATTTTCCTCAATTTACTTCCCTTTCTTTGTCCCTCCTTTATTCTTTTCCTTTCTCTCCTTCTCTCTTATTTGTTTTCTCATTCGCTTTTCTCTTTCTCTTTCTTTATTTCACTGATTTCTTCCTGTTTCTTTCTTTCTGCGCCTCTCTTCCTCCTCTTATCCCTCTTTCCCTCCCTTCCTTCTTTTCTCTCTTCTTTTAAGTTCTACAGAAACTAAAATGGTGAGAAACCGACAGCCCAAGTTTCCAAAATCATGTTTTGGTAGCAAAACTTATTGATAAATTTCTTCAAAATATCGAATTGTAATGCATGTTAATAATGGAATACATTATTTTTTTAGACGATAGTGCCTTTTTTTCCTACTTACCATTGTTGTTTACATACTTCGTAAGTTGACAGTACCTCACGTTCTGATTGCTACACAAACAAAAGAAAAAAACAATGCTAGAGGAACGTTTATTTGGAAAATTTAAATGTGATAGTTATTCAACGATGCACTGCTCCATCGTTCACCTACTTAGATAGACTGTAACATGCGGAGCAAGTCCCCTGCAATCGGCAAGCATCATGTTTAGGTAGAGCCAAGACTAGACTCTGTAGTATCGTCTTGGTAGAGCATGAAAATCGAGGAATCTTACGGACAGGGAAACATCGACTATACGGGAATTGGTATTTAAAAGTTGTTAATTCAGTGTAAAAAGTGAATCTGTTACAAAGTTAATACAAATTAATTTTATTTTGTAGAATAAATCTATAAAATGAAATAAAAAATTAAATAAATGAATAGATGAATAAATAAATAAATAAATAAATAAATAAATAAATAAATAAATAAATAAATAAATAAATAAATAAATAAATAAATAAATAAATAAATACCTTAAACTCTCCAGTAATATCCTTAATATTTGCGCCGCTTTGTAAGCGTTGAATAATACAGTGTGCTCTAAAATTTCCCTTACAAACTTCTAGGACTTGTTAAGAGGACTGAGTAGATAATATTTTGAATTGGAACCCATATCGGGAAACGCACCGTTTCCGTGCTACAGCCTTTTGAAAGCAAGCACTGCCTGAACGTACGTCACATGTCTCAACAAGTAATAGCTTCGCGATTCGTCCGCCTGCAGCGTTACATGATGAGGGATGCTTACGTCATATCATGTGATGTCAATTGACGTTTATCCTACCTCTCGGTTCAGCATGACGGCGCACCTCCTCACTTTTCACTTGCTGTTCGGGAACATCTGGACCAACGATTCGAACAAAGATGGATAGGCCGAGGTGGTCCAATTGCATGGCCTCCACGATCACCGGATTTGACTACATTGGACTTTTTCCTCTGGGTCGTATGAAGAGTTTGGTTTATGAGACTCCTGTAGAGACAGCAGAAGATCTGGTGGCACGAGTTGTGGTCGCTGCAGGAGAGATTGCAGATACACCAGGTGTGATAGAGCGCGTTTACCAAAACATCATTCGTAGGTACAATGCGTGCAACGAAGTTGGTGGTCGCCACATCGAACCGCATTTGTAGTGGATTTGAATGTTAACCATCATTTGAAAAGGACAAAAACAGTTTAAGTTGAACTGTAAACAAAAGTGTTTGTGACAAATGATTCAGTTTCCATTTTGTTTCTTTGGTTATTAATGAGCTGAATTGTAAAACAAGTGATGTACTGGGTCACGCCTCATAATAAAATAAATTACTTGTAAAAGTGGTCGCGTTAAAAACATGTTTTCAATCGGCTGTAGCACGGAAACGATACGTTTCCGGACATGGGTTCCAATTCAAAATATTATCTACTCAGTCCCCTTAACAAGTCCTAGAAGTTTGTAAGGGGAATTTTAGAGCACCCTGTATAACTTTGTCAGAAATACTCAGACGTGAGCGTGTTTGTGATATGATGCCTTACCGGTATGCGGAAGCTTGGATTCTCATCAGAACAACAGGCCACGTTGTACTGTTTTCTTCTTTCTTTTGCCTCAAACACATTCTTCTAAATCGGTGGAGCAGTGTACTCATCTTCAACGTTAGCAAATATTTCCGCCATCATCAAATTGTCATAAAACTATTTTATGAAATACATCTTACTTCGAAGCATTCAAATTTAACCGCTAGAATAATTATTGAGTTAACTGTTTGCTGGGAAACAATATAAAATACTGAGTGTATAAGTTTGTTATAGCGTAATTTTTACTTCCGAAAGAAATTGATCTATAGAACTAATTATTTTAATATCATAATGTAATTATACTATATTATAGTAAATTTAAATAGCGGACGTCCAAAAATAGTACATTATGCAACGAGTATGTTTATGAAACGAGCGCAAGTGAGTTTCATAATTTTCATATGAGCGTCTTAATTACCGTTATAGGCAAGTTTCATACGACTTTTTATGCTCGACCATATTTCTAACTTGAGATTATTCATAAGTATTCATATTATTCTTATCTGACTGGGGAGCGGAAGTGACCTTGTGCAATATCTCGTAAATTGTGAGTTGTGCGCAGTCGCGAAAGTATTTATTTTTTCCGAGGAAAAAATGTCATTGACCTTGATATAATCTAGAGAGTAAAATGAACATTAATCTTGATATAACCTGGACATTGATTTAGACATTGAAAAACGAGACGACAAATTGAATTTATTTGAATATTATTTACAATTAACGCTAATTATTATAGTACCAGAACATAACCTTCTGCGACAGTATTGAATTTCCAAACTCCGTGACGTTTCGATAGTTGTCTTTCGATTGCATATCCGAGAATAATCGATACTTGCGCTTTCATATTGCTTTCTGATTGGTGGAAAACGTGAACTTTAAATGAATATGTGTACTTTAATGAGGTCCATTAAAGGGCTGCTACCAGGTGTATAATTACAACATTTCGGCATGGTCGAGCATAAAATATTATGCAATATACATGTGATAAGTGCATTATCTAATCTTAGAAATAGAAAAAACTCTATTTCGTCCTTTTCTTTCCTATAATAACGCACTACCACTTGTATCGATATAATGCTTTATAGAGTAATATTATAAATGAGATATTTATTGGGAATTTAGTTTAATTAATGACATCATGTTAGTATTGCCCAAATCTGACAGACATATATATATATATATATATATATATATATATATATATATATATATACACAGGGTGTTTCAAAAATACGGGGCGTAATTTCAGGTATGTATTTCCCACGTGTAGACAATCAAAATAGTTCATTACAACATGTGTCCGGAAATGCTTCATTTCCGAGTTATGGCCTTCACAACGTTGAAATTCACCGGAACGTTTTTCTTTCCGCAGGTCGTTGCCGTCAAAGGAGACATTAAGAGGGCATTCTGACAGTTCATTCCGAGGAGAAGGTTACATTCAGTGTTGTGTAGGCGTCAGACTGTGCGACATGTATTCAAATCAAGAGCTGGCAGAGATACACTTCATGTACGGTAAGGCGGATGGCAATGCTGCGCTGGCTCGTCGTTTGTACCAGGAGAGGTACACACAGCGACAATGTCCAGATCGGAATACATTTGTACGTCTCCATTACCGTCTGTGCGAGTATGGAAAATTTAACTCTCCTGATCGATGGATAGGTAGAGGTGGCCCAATTGCTTGGCCTCCACGCTCACCTGATCTGAACCCTCTCGATTTCTACTTGTGGGGCCATTTAAAATCATTGGTTTATTCGTCTCCGGTGCCTGATTTGGAATCCCTTCGGAATCGAATTGTGGCATGTTCTGAGGACATACGCAATACTCCTGGAGTTTGGGATCGTGTTCGCAGGTCAATGAGACATCGATGTGAGGTCTGTATTCAAGCAGGAGGTGGACATTTTGAACATCTTCTGTAATGACAACGACCTGCAGAAAGAAAAACGTTCCGGTGAATTTCAATGTTGTGAAGGCCATAACTCGGAAATGAAGCATTTCCGGACACATGCTGTAATGAACTATTTTGATTGTCTACATGTGGGAAATACATACCTGAAATTATGTCCTGTATTTTTGAAACACTCTGTATATCCTCGGCCTCATCTCGCCAAATATCATCTCGCTATCACCAATCTCATCGACGCTAAATGACCTAGTAGTTAATACAGCGTCGTTAAATAACCAACTAAAATAAAAAAATATATATATAATTTGAACTGGTAATGGAAATTACGGGAAAACGGCTGAACGGATTTTAATGAATGACCCGTCATTTTGAAGCTTGGAACCCAAAGATTTTCAGAAAAATAATAGTTTTCAGTGAAATATCACTTTTCCTACATGATTTTCCTATTTTCCAAAATCCATCTATCGTCAGTTTTGAGAACTAATGACTTTTGAGAATAAAACAAAACACATACACACTACAATAAACAATATTACACGAAGGCCATGACCTGCAGAATTGCTGACATATTTAGAGCAAATCAGAGCAAATTCTGTGACATCATAATGACAAAAACATGTCGATCTTCATTTGTGTAATTTTTTATAACGTCTCTATAATTGGTTATTAAAAATTTTCAAAACCTACTAAATAATTTACAGATCTGGTTCTGTGATGTGTAATTTTCTGAGTACAGCTGTGTATTGGATAGTAAAAACTATGAAACTTGGGGTGTTTTGATGACATTATCACCATTATAAGTGAAATATTATTATAGTTAATGCCATGATATGAGTATTTGTCACTGACATACATATTAATGATAAAGCATATTGATGATATGAAACTCAAACCTTTTGGGGTTATATAAGTAGACGGAGAAAATATCTTAAATTAGATCTTCATTTCTATAATTTACTGAGTGACGGTCGTATAATATATATAGTATATGTGACTGAAAACTACAAAATTTACGTAAGTTAAAATTATTGTTATTAAAAATGAGATTTTTATAGTTATTAATCAAGTGGGTCTTTTAATGGAGGTGTGGTGTGGATATTTATATGCGTTATTTATATATGTGGATGTTTATGTTGTCTGGAGAGAGCGCAAAAATTACAGTTCCTAAGAAAAGACCAAGAGGCTTACAAGATTTTGTAGTCTCCCGATCATTTCAGCAAGATCTCTTAGCAGGATAAAATGATTCTACATTTCAAGGTAGTACACGAAACATGCAGCAGCTATACCAAGATGCTATGTCTATTGTTCGATAGCATGGCAAACCTGACACTTCCACCTACATTCCACAATGACCTGAAATAGCTACTGCTGCTTTACTGCCACATGAAAAATCCACTGATCTTCCTGACATTGTTACTTGCGTTTTCGCTTTTAAACTCAAAAACTGAAGATTGATAGGTTCAAGAAAAAGTATTTGGCATAAAAAAACATTCAGAGAGAGTATGTTTCATTATTATGGAAGCAAATAACTTTTAAAATGACTGGTAGGCCTATTCTTCATCGAAAATAAATCTGAAACATTTTTATTTTAACTTCTAATGAACTTAGTTTGCAGCATTTGCTGCACAAGCCACTAGCAAATGTATAATCGCCACCTATTGGAACTGCGCTTCTTCATGGATGTTTGAAATTACCCTTACCGTCCATGGCACAACTGAATTATGATGCCGGAGAGATTGCAATGAAACTCTGTTTGACGATTAATCTGCATATAGATGAATGTGATGCGAAGCCATTATGTCTGGTTGAACATTTGTTTCGTTTTGTAATCGCATCTTTCAAGAGTACACAGCACTTATTTACACGTTTAATTAAAAGGATCTAGGCACACTACACAATAACAGACGTGTTATTTTCCTCTTTTGTTTAACACGGTGGAGTCGGTTTTATAGTCCTATTCCGCTTCAACAGATTTCACGAAATTAACACGTATATATTGACTTTTCTCTTAAATCATTCCGCTTCTTGCTATTACGATTACATCGTTCGACATGAGGTGGTTATGAAATCTAAAGCATCTGATCCTATTATTTTTTGCTGTATACAGGATGTAAAAAGTAATATGTTACAAGGCTCGGTGGCGGTAGATGAGTACCATGTGATAAAAATCTGTTAATAAATACATGTCCAGAAACGCTTTGTTTACGTGCTAGTGTCTCTGAAATGTGGAGGAGAACGTAATAATAATAATAATAATAATCATCATCATCATCCTTCACGAATTAGGCCTCTCTAGACCTGTTTCGGCCCCATCTAGCAGTCTTCTTAAAGGTCTTCCTGGTCAACGATGTCCTCTAGGTTTATATTGCATCATAATTTTTGGGATTCTTGAATTTTCCATTCTTCCTACATGATCTAGCCAATTGAATTTGTATCTGCTGATTTTTTTCTTCTACTGACTCTACTTCTAATTGTTCTAAAATTTCTTCATTCCTTTTTCGGTCTAAAAGAGTATATCCTGCTGTCCTTCTGAAAAATTTCATTTTCGTTGCTTTGATTCTGTTCATGTCTTTTTTCTTTAATGTCCAAATTTCGCTTCCGTATAAAAGGGAGGGTAATGCTAGTGTATTATATATTTTTATTCTTGTAGGTTTTTGTACTAATTTAGCTTTTAATGTATTGTTTATTATTCCTAGAATTTGTGTAAATTTGGTAATTTTCTTGTTCACATCTTTTTCATTTTGATAAGAAATTTCACAACCCAGATAATTGAAATTTTGCACTTGTTCGAGGCATTGGTTATTGTGTATTATCTTACTTCTGGCTGGGTCTTGTCCTAAAAATGCCATTACTTTTGATTTTTGTGCTGAAAGTTCCATCCCAAAATCTTTTAATATTTTATTTAATGTATACAATCTTCTTTGTAAATTATCCTCTGAATTGGAAATTATGACTTGATCATCGGCATAGAGTAAGGTATTTACTGTTAGAGCACTGGTTATTTTGATTCCTGATGTGTAGATTTGGTTCCATTTTAAAATAATTTCATTTATATAGATATTAAATAAAGTTGGTGATAGTGGACAACCTTGTCGAACTCCATTATTAACTAATTTTCTTTCGGATATACAGTTATTTATTTTGACACTTATTTTTCTGTCTGTGTAGATTTCTATTATATTTTGTAATAGGAAATTTGGAATATTTTTATCTTGTAATATGTCGAATAAAAGGTCTCTTCGGACTTTATCAAAAGCTTTCACAAAATCAGTAAAAGCTATATGGGTTTCTAAATTAAATTTTCTTCTTTTTTCTAACAATAGTTGGTACTAAATAATGGATCTACACATGATCTTCCTTTTCTAAAGCCATTTTGACGCTCCAGAAGGAAAGTTTCAGCATGTTTTTTAATTTTTAATTTAAAATCCTACTAAATATCTTATAACATGTGTTGAGGATACTAATCCCTCTATAGTTTTCAACATTCTGTTTATCTCCTGTTTTATATATGGGAATAATTACACTATTTTTCCATTCTTCCGGTAAAGTGGCAGTCAGATAAATTCTGTTTAGAAATCTTGGTAATCTTTCTTGAAATAGATCTCCTGCATATTTATACAATTCTGAATTTAGGTTATCTTCTCCAGGTGATTTACTATTTTTCGTCTTCTTTAATGCTTCTTGTAGTTCTTCTTTTGTAATGCATTGTTCATCTGGGTTTTTTGTATCCCAGAATTTTGAATCAAAAGTAGGATTGTTCCATAAGTTTTTGTAAAAGTCTAGGAATGTTTCTATTTTGGGGCAAGGGTTTATCTTGGCGGATTCCTTTATGTCTCTGTTCATGTATTTTAAAATTTTGTATGTATTGGGTTTCATTTTATAAATGTCAGTTTCTATAAAAGATATAAACTCTTTCCATGATTGCCTGTGTCGTTTTCTAATTTCTTTGTTAGCTATTGCCCTTTTATGTTTATAATCTATTTCATCATTGACGGATTTTGTTTGAAGGTATTTTCTATAAGCTATGTTTTTATTTTTTATGATCTCCTTAATTTCATCATCCCATGATCTTAATTTTTTTCTTTTGTGTGAAAGCCTTATATTTTCCGATGCTCTCCGTGGCTGCCTGTGATATTTGAGTTTTAATATTTTCCCATTCTTTGTGAATGTCTTCATCTTCAGGTGTTTCTAACATTTTTTGTTCAAGTCTTTTTTGATAAAGCCAGCGTATACTGTCGTCATGGATTTAATAATATCTATTTATTTATTCTGGCGAAGTTAAGGCCAAAAGAAGCTGATACAATTTTGTGCGAGATCGTGCGTATTTCCTTAGTTTCCGCACAAAACCAATCCGCGGAAAATGTAAAATTCCACATTCAGTATTCCCAACCTAACACACATAACAATTCTGTGGTGTTCGGGTAAAGGGGTATAAGTCATTTTTTTGTCCAGGTGGAATTTTGTTCCCCAGATGAACACACAAGTTAAATTATACAAGGGGCTGTGCAAAAATCAAAGAATACTAGCAGTTGATGTGTTTTATTTGTGTAGAAAATTATTTGTAATAAGGGTTCCAAGTTCAATTTTCATTTATCTCCGAACTCATTTTTATGACGTATCTCCCTTTACCCAAACACCACAGAATTTCCCTCTTCTTACCGCTTAAGTGACATATTGATTTTACTGCTTTAGGCTTTTAACATATTATTTTTAGAGACGTTCAATATAGTAATAATTATAAATTGGAAACTTACCACTGAAATTTCACCTAAATTGCACTGTTAATTATTGTTTTTAAATATTTGCAAAAAATAAGTATACTCTACAACTCCACTAAAGTTACTGCATTCGTGATGCAAGTAACATTAAGGAAGCCGTGAAAAAATGAACAAGATTCCAGATGCCGATGTTATTACTGCAATATATTATATAGCCTAAATAATATTGTTAAAATATTAAAATGAAAAATAAATCATTACATAACCTTACCGTTTGTTTTAAGTTCGCATTTATAGACGGGGGGGGGGAAGACAGACGTATATCACGGCCTGCTGGAGTATAGTAAACACAGAAAACATTTTGAAGCAACAATGTTGAAGATAGATATTTTTGTTTTGCCGTCATTGAACAGAAACCAAGATGGAGATTTCATTGCAACTAATTAGAAATTCGTCTTTCAGGTATGTAATAAACGATCTTCGCACAAAATAATGTACGATACACAAGCGGTATGTTTTCTTTAAATTCTCGGAAATTAAAAAAGCTCAACTACGTTTCGCTTTTTCAAACTTTTCCTCGAACATGAAAACTTCAATATACCGCTCTTGTAACGCATATTACTATTACAGACTAATATTTAAAGAACACTGATAAAAATTTATATAGTTATACAAGCACAAGTCGAGTAAAATAATGCGAACATACTAAATAATAATTACAAAATAATATAAGGCTAGAAGTTACACTCAATCAATATGCAAGCGGTAGGTGAACCAATATTACAAATTACAAGAATAACAAATTCCTTTTGATTTTCCATCTCAAAATTTGTTTCTAGACTTTAATGTACTTAACGTCAGACAAATTTATTATATTGTATTAATAAAATTCATACATAAAAATCGAAATAATTTTGAATTGTATATTCATAGTTATGAAACAAAAGGTATGAATTCTTTAAGATTGTTTGAACCAAAATGCGACACTGTTACAGTATTTAATCATAGTAGTAATTTAGGCCTAAGAATATATAATAAATTTATATTTAAATATCCTAATCTTGTCAATTCTAATAGTTCTAGTATTAAATTTAAACAAGTTATATATGGATTTTATAAAAATTGAAATAATGTAAATTTAAATTTATATACTATAATTGCACAGTAGACATAAGACAAATTGTATTGTATAATTATTAATTTCATATCAGAAATCGGCCCCTGAGCACGAGTTCTACTCTTTCAAGGGCGAGCTAAAGTTTTTCTGTATATATTATATTTTATGTTACAATTATTAGCAAAATAAATAAATAAATAAATAAATAAATAAATAAATAAATAAATAAATAAATAAATAAATAAATAAATAAATAAATAAATAAATAAATAAATAAATAAGTAAATAAGTAAATAAGTAAATAAGTAAATAAGTAAATAAGTAAATAAGTAAATAAATAAATAAATAAATAAATGTAAATTATAACTATACAACAATGAGGAATATTACATATATACAAATATACACACAAAGGAGAATTAAACCTGAATACTGGTCACGTGTTTAAAGAATTCACTTTTAAATTGCAATATCGTTCGACAGTTCCTGAGGGAGCTGGGTAGGAAGTTCCATATACGAATTGCTAATACTGTGAAAGAGGAAGAATAGTTAGCTGTTTCATGGCAAGGTATAGATAATAAAGGGTCATTTTTAGAACGAGTACCCAGGCTGTGATAAGAGGATAAGAAATTAAAACGCACCGAGTGATAGGCGAAGAAGTATTGATGATGCGATATAGGAAAATTAGTGAATGGATGTAGGCCTATCTTCGGTCCTGTAATCTTACCCATTGGAGCGTTTCAAGGGAAGGTGTAATGTGGTCACTGTGGATCAGAAAAGCTAGGAAAGAAGTAAAAAATACAATTGAAATACTGGAAGTAAACAATATTTTAATCAACTACAGAAGTTGCTCCTAATGGCTGCCACAAACTTCGATGCATTTTGTGCATCGCCTGGTTATATCATGTCGAACTCTTGGAAAGATCCTTTGCTAGATCATGATGGACTTTGTGGTGAACAAAACAGACGTTTCAGACTGTGTTTATTGGTTTACTTCCATTTCCCTCTATCATTCTACCAACACGCTCCACCGTCTCCTCATTTCATCTATCATCTATTATTTAAAAATAGAGTGGGTAAAGAGTAAAGAAATAGGTTTGGAAGTAAATCCCGAAAAGACAAAGTATATGGTTATGTCTCATGACGAGAATATTGTACGAAATGGAAATATAAAAATTGTAAATTTATCGTTTGAAGAGGCGGAAAAATTCAAATACCTGGGAGCAACAGTGACAAATATAAATGATACTCGGGAGGAAATTAAACACAGAATAAATATGGGATATGCGTGTTATTATTCGGTTGAGAAGCTTTTATCATCCAGTCTTCTGTAAAAAAATCTGAAAGTTAGAATTTATAAAACCGGTTGTTCTTTATGGTTGTGAAACTTGGACTCTCACTCTGAGAGAGGAACATAGGTTAAGGATGTTTGAGAATAAAGTGCTTAGGAAAATATTTGGGGCTAAGAATGATGAAGTTACAGGAGAATGAAGAAAGCTTCACAACACAGAACTGCACGCAATGTATCCTTCACCTGACATAATTAGAAATGCATATAGAGTGTTGGTTGGGAGGCCGGAGGGAAAAAGACCTTTGGGGAGGCCGAGACGTAGATGGGAGGATAATATTAAAATGGATTTGAGGGAGGTGGGATATGATGATAGAGAATGGATTAATCTTGCTCAGGATAGGGACCAATGGCGGGCTTATGTGAGGGCGGCAATGAACATCCTGGGTTCCTTAAAAGCCATTGAGTAAATAATAATAATAATAATAATAATAATAATAATATAATAATAATAATATTAATAATAATAATAATATTAATAATAATAATAATAAAACGTGTCGTGATATCGTGGGCGTTCAGTAAAGTCTGTCGTCAGTCAAGGAAGGTTGGAAATCACTGACTTAAATTATTATATAAGGATTTTGTTGTCGCTCATTCTTAGCATAAACTTACGCATCTTGCTAATTTCCCATTCGGATGTTCGTTATTTATTCCGTCTTTAATTCACAGGCCTCTAATTTTCATATTAACTTTTCGTGTTCGAGTTCCGTAAATTGCATTAAGCAGAAGACGACCCCTCGTTATGCTTGAAGTGAAGATTTTATTGTCCTACTCGTGACGGCGAAAGTAAAAACTTGCCATTTGCAATTAATCGAATGCTAGTTATTAAAGGGGATGAGACCGTTTCTTTGTGCACACGTATTAAAGCGGGCAAAGTAGGCATGCTGAATTCAGCTCGTTATTTCTGAATATTTTGTTACAATAATCGTGTATCCGCCCCACCTGTTATCGTGCAAGCATTTTCTTTTTAAATTACGGTTCCGAGATGACGATGAATTAAGTTATTTGGGCTCCATAACCGGCAAAGTGTGTCGGTGTCCATAAATGGTTTATGAGCAATAAAGACATTAATGTTGGCAACTCGTGCCGAGCTGGGGAACCAAATTGTATCTCCGGAATATGAATTTATGTGTGGATAGAGTTGGTGTTACATATGTTGATGTATATTATCATGCTAAAACGAAGACAACCCTCCCCAGCACAGTGTGGTGCAGGCAGCTGAAAAATATTACTTTCAGAATATTATGGGGGTTGGAAAGTAAAGTTAGACAGAATTGACTTGCAAGGAATTAAAGTGGATCTCTCTTAAAGGAGACTTACAGTACATCTCGTTCCTTTTTATAGACGCGTTTCCTTCGTACACACAATATGAGTATTTTTATACGCACGAAAAAACGTTACGGATAATGAACCAATTTCAAAGGAAAGCTACCGAAGAAGCTTGTTGCTTAGGAGAAGTTCTGTTCCTAACAATGCAAGGAAATAATCCTTACCATCACCGTAAACGACTATAACAACAGCTAACGTCGTCACAAAAAGCACTGTCAACACAATTTTTCTTACAGTTATCAATATAGTTATACCTATCAACATTGTTAGTCACGGTTACCAGACATAAAGTCCAGGATTATAATGTCCATACTTCACAATGTCCATGGAATAATGTCCACGTTGAAAATGTCCATGTTAAATCGTTCAGAGTCAAAATGTCCATAGTTCTATAATGTCCTCTTCACTCTGATGTCCAGAGTCAAAATGTCCATAGTAGTATAATGTCCTCTTCACTCTGATGTCCAGAGTCAAAATGTCCATAGTAGTATAATGTCCTCTTCACTCTGATGTCCAGAGTCAAAATGTCCATAGTAGTATAATGTCCTCTTCACTCTGATGTCCAGAGTCAAAATGTCCATAGTAGTATAATGTCCTCTTCACTCTGATGTCCAGAGTCAAAATGTCCATAGTAGTATAATGTCCACTTCACTCTGATGTTGTTCCGAGTCATAATGTCCATAGTAGTATAATGTCCATTTCACTCTGATGTCCAGAGTCATAATGTCCATAGTAGTATAATGTCCACTTCACTCTGATGTCCAGAGTCAAAATGTCCATAGTAGTGTAATGTCCATTTCACTCTGATGTCCAGAGTCATAATGTCCATAGTAGTATAATGTCCTCTTCACTCTGATGTCCAGAGTCAAAATGTCCATAGTAGTGTAATGTCCACTTCACTCTGATGTTGTTCCGTGTCATAGTGTCCATAGTAGTATAATGTCCATTTCACTCTGATGTCCAGAGTCATAATGTCCATAGTAGTATAATGTCCTCTTCACTCTGATGTCCAGAGTCAAAATGTCCATAGTAGTATAATGTCCACTTCACTCTGATGTTGTTACGAGTCATAATGTCCATAGTAGTATAATGTCCATTTCACTCTGATGTCCAGAGTCATAATGTCCATAGTAGTGTAATGTCCATTTCACTCTGATGTCCAGAGTCATAATGTCCATAGTAGTATAATGTCCACTTCACTCTGATGTCCAGAGTCATAATGTCCATAGTAGTATAATGTCCATTTCACTCTGATGTCCAGAGTCATAATGTCCATAGTAGTATAATGTCCACTTCACTCTGATGTCCAGAGTCAAAATGTCCATAGTAGTGTAATGTCCACTTCACTCTGATGTTGTTCCGAGTCATAATGTCCATAGTAGTATAATGTCCACTTCACTCTGATGTGCAGAGTCAAAATGTCCATAGTAGTTTAATGTCCACTTCACTCTGACGTCCAGAGTCATAATGTCCATAGTAGTATAATGTCCACTTCACTCTGATGTCCAGAGTCAAAATGCCCATAGTAGTATAGTGTCCACTTCACTCTGATGTCCAGAGTCATAATGTCCATAGTAGTATAATGTCCACTTCACTCTGATGTCCAGAGTCATAATGTCCATAGTAGTATAATGTCCACTTCACTCTGATGTCCAGAGTCAAAATGTCCATAGTAGTATAATCTCCACTTCACTCTGGTGTGCAGAGTCAAAATGTCCATAGTAGTTTAATGTCCACTTCACTCTGATGTCCAGAGTCATAATGTCCATAGTAGTATAATGTCCACTTCACTCTGATGTCCAGAGTCAAAATGTCCATAGTAGTATAGTATCCACTTCACTCTGATGTCCAGAGTCAGAATGTCCATAGTAGTATAATTTCCACTTCACTCTGATGTCCAGAGTCAAAATGTCCATAGTAGTATAATGTCCACTTCACTCTGATGTCCAGAGTCAATGTCCATAATAGTATAATGTCCACTTCACTCTGATGTCCAGAGTCAAAATGTCCATAGTAGTATAATGTCCACTTCACTCTGATGTCCAAAGTCAAAATGTCCATAGTAGTATAATGCCTACTTCACTCTGATGTCCAGAGTCATAATGTCCATAGTAGTATAATGTCCACTTCACTCTGATGTCCAGAGTCATAATATCCATAGTAGTATAATGTCCACTTCACTCTGATGTCCAGAGTCATAATATCCATAGTAGTATAACGTCCACTTCACTCTCATGTCCAGAGTCTTAATATCCATAGTAGTATAATGTCCACTTCACTCTGATGTCCAGAGTCAGAATGTCCATAGTAGTATAATGTCCACTTCACTCTGATGTCCAGAGTCATAATAGCCATAGCTCTATAATATACACTATATCCATTGTTCATGGTAGTTATAGTAACCTATGTAAAAATTTTCAAGTGCAGAACTAATCAGAACTGAACGAAACGAAACGACGGAACGAAATCCTCAGTTAGTGCCATCACAGAAGGGTAAGCCACTTCTTTCTCTTCGTGGATACCTGTACCAACATCATGACTTTAATAGATATAGGACAAAAATATATTGGCAATACAGGAACATGAACCTCCCAAGCCTGAAAGGCATGCAGCACACAAACAACGCGGTAGAAGACTGTCACAATCTTCTTCAACGCGTGATGGCTGTACATCCATCCACTAGGCGATTTATACAGTGCCTAAAGAGCGAAGAAAATGGAATTTGGACACAAATATTGCAAGCAAGAGTGAGGCATACACAAAGTAAAGAGCCGGAAATGAAACGTATTTGACGAATCAAAGACAAATTCACCAGATTGTGAGAAACTACTACAGGTACAAAGAAAAAGGAGAAATTCTCTTAAATGTTACAGGTATTAGTTACCATTTTAAAAGTGGGGCTCCAGTTCCCGATGATTAATAACTTATTTGTACGAGTTATGGAATAAAATTTATTGTGTTCTATTCAAGCAGAATTTTCCTTTGAACTTGGACATCATGGACGTTTGACACTATGGACATTTTGACCTAACGGACGTTTTATCATATGGCCTTTCTGTCGTATGACCATTTAGTGCATGGACATTTTCACCGTATGGACATTTTGACAATATGGACATTTTGACCTTATGGACGTTTTATCATATGGACATTCCATAGTATGGACTATATACGGTGGAAGCCTAGTCACAATGATCAATGTTGTCATAATTATTATCAGCATGATCGTCGCATTGATTCGCATCATCGTCACTTATTAATATCATCGTCACAATAATTAATATCGTAGTCACAATTGAATTGGTCATTTGTAAAACCAAATGAGTTATATAAAATAAATTTCGAGAAAAATATAAAAAAAACTACCTATAGTTAATGGATTTTCTGTTAGGTCTGTGAAATTTTTACAGGAGAACAATATATTAGTATGTCTGGTTACAAAAGCATTGTATCTTAATTATCTCATTTCATATCACCTTAAAATATTTGTTAATTTCTTAGGCTCATGTTGTTTTAACAACTACCAATAATAACAACTCCAGTACCCTGACAAAATATGGAGTGTATTATTTGTTGTAGTGTGAAATACATTATTATAAAGTTTTCGATCAATTTATATTGTTATTTTTATTTCATATTCAAAATGATTCATATCATTCACAAATTAAATTCAAAGTATCATACCCGACTGAAGGTACACAGGTACACATCTTGTTCATATTTGCTTTCAAATGACGTAATTTTATTAAAACGTTTATTCTATCTGGTACATGTACTTTCACAGAGCACTGTTGTTTATTTTTCCTTCTACAGAACTCTTGGAACTACACTCACTGTCCAACACCTTGACAAAGAAGTGCATGATAGTAAATGCATCATGGCTACACATGCTTTAAAACATGAGTCCGGGACTGATGTGGTTTTCAAAGAACTCAATATTTTAAGATTTTATAGTATGCTTAGTAATGATCGGACTCATGTTGTTTTGATTGGAAATGATGCGCCTACCCATAGTGTTTCCTATAGTACCAGTAACTCATTTTCATAAAAATGTGGACTCATGTGGTTTTACAAATGACCGATTCAATTAAGGTCGTCACAACAATTAATACCGTATGGTTGTCACAAAAATTAGCATCATCGCCACAGCAGTTAAATCGTTACTGCAATTAATATCATTACAACAGTTGAACAACATCGTCACAACAGTTGAGCAATATCGTCACAATAGTTGAGCGTTATGGTCACAACAGTTGAGCGTCATGTTCACAACAGTTGAGCGTTATGGTCACAACAGTTGAGCGTCATGTTCACAACAGTTGAGCGTCATGGTTACAACAGTTTAACATCGTCACAACAATTGAGCATCTTGCGTCAGAAGGAAGGAAGAAAGAAAGAAAGAGAGAGAGAGAGAAAGAAAGAAAGAGAGAAAGACAGAGAGAGAAAGAAAGAAAGAAAGAAAGAAAGAAAGAAAAAGAAAGAAAGAAAAAGAAAGAAACAATTTGGAATTAGTCTCTTTTAATTAGACGTTTAAGAACCATACGAGGTTTGCTTTCCACAGTTGCATAAGTTTTTACTTTTATTTTACCCTCATGTTCTTAATGATTGAAATTAAGGGGGAATGAGATGAGAAACATTGAAAGATACGCGAAAACGCGTCTTGCAAGGGAGCTTGGGGCGGATGAAATCTGAATATGTGAGCTCCAAGCCTGTTGGCTACTTGTCTCACTCCGACTTTCGTCGTTCCATTGATAGAACTCTAAAGAATTTTGAAGGGGAAGGCCCGAAATGGACGTAACATAATAGTTACCATTTAAAGGCGAGGAGTGGAGGGAAGGATATAACATCTAGAAGTCGCTATGTACTGAAGGAAATATGCGAAATCCGAAGCTCCTATTTCGAAGGTTTTAATTTGGAAGAATGCCAAAAACTTTTATGGAGTGTGAGATATAGGTCCTTGGCCCATTTCCTTTAGGGCTGATCCTAACATTTGTCTTAGCGCCTTAGAAGTCTTTCTCTTCTTCCTCATCTTAAATTAGGATTTAATCCTGTTCTATTTCAATTGGTGCCATTGTGTTCGAAGGCAGGTGACTCTTAAATTACTACGTTTATACGTTCTATTGATTTGCTTCAGATTCATATTCTTGCGCAATTACTGGTTGATGGTCTAAAAGGAGCGATACAAATGAGGATGGAATTTGCAAAATAGTCTTATCCAGTTGAAGTTCAAATACTTTTCTTGCGTCAGAAGGTAAAAGGAAATGAGCATTAAAAGATGGATTTTTAGGTTGTGGTTGATTCATAAGTACTATTTTATACTTGTTTTGATCTTGGTACATTCGAATTCCAGGGATGGATATTTAGGCTGCGTATATTTCTCGATATTCAAACAAAGTAAGTCACAAAGCTGTGTGCAAAGGGGAACATTCATCTCACCATATCTCAAAATAGAGATTTTGGACTTGCTTCCTTCTGATTTCTGAGATACTTACTTACTTACTTACTTACTTACAAATGGCTTTTAAGGAACCCGAAGGTTCATTGCCGCCCTCACATAAGCCCGCCAGCGGTCCCTATCCTGAGCAAGATTAATCCAGTTTCTGTCATCATACCCCACCTCCCTCAAATCCATTTTAATATTATCCTCCCATCTACGTCTCGGCCTTCCTAAAGGCCTTTTTCCCTCCAGTCTCCCAACTAACACTCTATATGCATTTCTGGATTCGCCCATACGTGCTACATGCCCTCCCCATGAGATAAGTTTTGGAAAAGTAAAAAAAAAAAAACGCATAGAGACGAAATTGTTTACATTTTCATTTAATTGTTTATATTTTATTATTACATCAATTTGCTCTTTACTAACGTAATGTAACCCATGTTATTACCGACAAAAACTTGAAATTTGTGACAGCAGTAAGTGGAATACTCGTACAGTGCACTCACAAAGCATTCAAATTCAAATTCAAATTTATTTACAATTTACATTTGAAATGAATACATATGAATTGATACCCGAAATGAGCATATGCTCGTGCTCGGGTACAGTCCAGTAGTCTACATAAATTTTACAGGGATCAAATAATAATGCTGATGATAGAAATAATAATAATAATAATAATAATAATAATAATAATAATAATAATAATAATAATAATAATAATAAAATAATCGTGACAGATGATGCAAAGATTGTAATACAAAATAATTCATTAATAATAATAATAATAATAATAATAATAATAATAATAATAATAATAATAGTGATAAAACAAAAATATTTACGGTAATAAAATAAATACTAAGACGGATAAAATAAAATATAAAACCACTAGCGAGAGTTAACACAACTTAAATAAGCATATAATAACCGAAAAAAATGACGAACTCGAAAATCAACAGAAAAGTTCGTTGTATCGCAGACGACAGCAACCGCCGTATTGACGTTGTGTTGTGCATTAATGGTAGTAAGGGGGAGCCGAAAGTCTATGTAAGTGCCATTCTCTTCGAATCTTCTCGTACAATCATGGGAAGTTAATGCTGCAAAAACAAAATGTCTACTAGTCAAACTGTTCATTATTACCAGGATAAATACAAATAATACTGAAATATATTAATCTAGTTTCAGTTATAGATCTCCCCTTTTGTGCAAGAGATATCATATCAAAATATTTTATGAATGGCGAGGAAAATATAAATTTCAAGAACTCTCTAGTGACAAGAGTTAGTGACAAGTGTATCTGTGGCGATGCTAAGACATAATTTATTGGAGATATACACTGATATTAATTAAGAAAATGATCTATTTATATTTATTACAATGTTTTATCTTAGGTTACATGCATCAGATAAATACAATAAAAATTAATACCATATAATGCTAGTAACAATAAAAAGTAAATAAATAAAAAATAAAATTGATCAAATATCATACAAACATTTTCACTTTATTTTTAAACTTAAGAATGTGTAAATTGCTTAGGTTCGGGTCTATTTTTCAATATTGAATTGTATAGTCTTGGTCCATAATTCCTACTGTGTCTTAATCCAGCTGTAGTGTGGCATTTAGGTTCTGCCAAACGAGTTGGGACATTTCTTCTTCAGTAATGTATTTTTTTTTTCTGGGTGTGAACAATTTCATGATACGTTCACAGCAAGAATAAATTGGTTTGGTTTAGCGTTAAATCATGATAAATTACCGGACCATTAGTTGTGCTAACGGATTTGGAGCGTAAATATTTAACATCTGAAATTACTTTACGTTTCCTTTATCAAGTGCTGCAAATACAGTGCATGAGATTGATTTATTTATGTGAGGCAAAGCAATCGTTTCGCTTCTCGCAAGATTTCTTCGACTTTTGAATGGAAGAAGGGGAGGGGGAAGCGTGAAGAAAGTGTCGAGTAAGGAAAAGTAAAGGAGGACTGTGGAAGTTTTATGTGTTCACGCCACCACCAGTAACTCAAGGGCATAGTAGAAGCTATGGTGGCGATGTC
Source organism: Periplaneta americana (assembly GCF_040183065.1). NCBI lineage: Eukaryota > Metazoa > Arthropoda > Insecta > Blattodea > Blattidae > Periplaneta > Periplaneta americana. The sequence goes on from NC_091123.1 coordinate 44,873,517, forward strand.
TGATCGATATTTTGTTTAGGATGGCGTGTGGGGGTGAGGGTAGCGAGAAAAGGGGTGCGCTTCTTCAAGAGACTTTGAAGGGGGGGGCATCCAGACCCGCCCTGTGGCCCTTACTATTGCAACTTCGCTTTGGGGAGAAGTCAGTAAACGACCTGTGAACATAAGTTGTTTCGGAGTGGACGCGTTTTAATGTTTGACCTCCGACTTCTCTAACGTTATAGACGTTTTTAAGTCGGTTTCATTGATGGCTGTCAACAGTGCGTCGCGAGATTATATTACATTAGTAAAAATGTCACGAAATCGGTAATAATTTTTCGCGGTTCGCAACAAATCCGTAGTTTCTTCAAGTTTAGAATGATGTTCTAGGAGACAAGTAGAACTGTCGCTTCTGTGTAGTAGTTTTAAGGAACGTGCAATCTCTTTAACTGCACGCAAATTATGTAGGCTATTTCTCGCTCACGTTGATTTTCGACATTGAACAACCTCAGAAGTTGTAAACATTTTAAACTGAATAATACCACCAATACCACTATTCTACTTCCCTCTATTCTCATTCATCGCTTTTCCTTTCCTCTCATCCATGTTCTTCTCTCACCTTTTTCTGTTCGCCTATTCTCGTTTTTGTTTTACCCTCTTCTCATTTTTCGCGTTACTTTCCTGTCAGCCTTTTTTCTTCTCATTTTTCTCCCTTTCATCATCTTTGTTCCCCTCTTCTCATCCTTAGCCTCTCAGCCTATTTTCTTCTGTGATCTTTCCCTCTTCTCTTAATCTCATCCTTCTCATCTTCTTTCCCCCTCAATGTTTTTTCTTCCGTCAACATTTTTCTCCCCTCCAATTCTCATCTTGTTCCTCTCTTCTCATCCTTCGCATTTCCTTTCCGCTCAGCCTTTTTTCTTCTATCAACTTTCTCTTCTCTCCTAATCTCATCCTAGTCTTCTCTTCTCTTTTGCGTTTGCTTTCCCCTCAGCTTTTTTTCATTTGTCAACTTTCTCTGCTCTTATATTATCATCTTGTTTCTCTCTTATCTTCCTTCAAATCTCCTTTCTTCTCGGTGTTTTTTCTTCCGTCAACTTTCCCTTCTCTCCTATACTCATCTTGTTTCTTTCTTCACATCCTTTGCATCTCCTTTCTCCTCAGTGTTTTTTCTTCCGTCAACTTTCTCTACCCTTCTATTCTCATCTTTGCTTTTCTTTTCCTTTCGCGTCTCCTTTCCTCTCAGCTTTTTTTCTTCTGTCACTACTCTTCTATTCTCATCTTGTTCCTGTCTTATCATCCTTCGAATCTCCTTTCCTCTCCGTGTTTTTTCTTCCGTCAACTTTCCCTTCTCTCCTATACTCATCTTGTTTCTTTCTTCACATCCTTTGCATCTCCTTTCTCCTCAGTGTTTTTTCTTCCGTCAACTTTCTCTTCCCTTCTATTCTCATCTTTGCTTTTCTTTTCCTTTCGCGTCTCCTTTCCTCTCAGCTTTTTTTCTTCTGTCACTACTCTTCTATTCTCATCTTGTTCCTCTCTTATTTTCCTTCAAATCTCCTTTCCTCTCGGTGTTTTTTCTTCCGTCAACTTTCCCTTCTCTCCTATACTCATCTTGTTTCTTTCTTCACATCCTTTGCATCTTCTTTCTCCTCAGTGTTTTTTCTTCCGTCAACTTTCTCTTCCCTTCTATTCTCATCTCTGCTTTTCTTCTCCTTTCGCGTCTCCTTTCCTCTCAGCTTTTTTTTCTTCTGTCACTACTCTTCTATTCTCATCTTGTTCCTCTCTTATCTTCCTTCGAATCTCCTTTCCTCTCGGTGTTTTTTCTTCCGTCAACTTTCCCTTCTCTCCTATACTCATCTTGTTTCTTTCTTCACATCCTTTGCATCTCCTTTCTCCTCAGTGTTTTCTCTTCCGTCAACTTTCTCTTCCCTTCTATTCTCATCTTGGCTTTTCTTCTCCTTTCGCGTCTCCTTTCCTCTCAGCTTTTTTTTTCTTCTGTCACTACTCTTCTATTCTCATCTTGTTCCTGTCTTATCTTCCTTCGAATCTCCTTTCCTCGCGGTGTTTTTTCTTCCGTCAACTTTCCCTTCTCTCCTATATTCATCTTGTTTCTTTCTTCACATCCTTTGCATCTCCTTTCTCCTCAGTGTTTTTTCTTCCGTCAACTTTCTCTTCCCTTCTATTCTCATCTCTGCTTTTCTTCTCCTTTCGCGTCTCCTTTCCTCTCAGCTTTTTTTTCTTCTGTCACTACTCTTCTGTTCTCATCTTGTTCCTCTCTTATCATTCTCATCTCCTTTCTCTTCAGTGTTTTTTCTTCCGTCAACTGTCTCTCCTCTCCTAGTCTCATCTTGTCTCTCTCTTCACATACTTAGCCCCTCCTTTCCTCTCAACCTATTTTCTTCTGTCAACTTTCTCTCCTCTCTTATTCTCAACTTGTTCCTCTCTTCTCATCTTTCGCCTCTCCTTTCCTCTCAGCTATTTTCGTCAGTCACCTTTCTCTCCTCTGATATTCTCATCTTCTTCCTGTCTTCTCATCCTTTACATCTCTTTTTCTGTGTATTTTTTATCTGTCGTCATTTTCTCCTATTATATTATTCTTACATTTTTTGTTTTTGTCGTCCTTTAACTCTCCTTTCATCTCAGACATTTTCCTTCACTCATTTTTGTTTACTCCATTTCTGAACTTTTCACGCTCTTCTCATACTTCTTCTTCCCTTTACTCTCAGTCCTTTTCTCCTATTACTTTTATCTCCTCTTCATTCCTAACCTTTTTCCGATATGTTGATTCATCTTCTTTCCTTTTCTCTTAGCTTTTCTTCTTCTTCTGTCATCTCCAACTCCTCTCCTATTCACATCTTCCCTCCTCTCTTCTCATCTCCCGTCTCTCATTTTCTCTTAGCCTTTTTTTTCTTCACATCTCCATCTCCTCTCTTATTCACATCTTCTCTCCTCTCTTTTCATCTCCCGTCTCCCATTTTCTCTTAGGCTTATTTTTCGTCACATCTCCATCTTCTCTCCTATTCACTTCTTGCCTCCTCTCTTTTCATCACCCGTCTCTCATTTTCTCTTAGCCTTTTTTTCGTCACATCTCCATCTTCTCTCCTATTCACTTCTTGCCTCCTCTCTTCTCATCTCCCGTCTCTCATTTTCTCTTAGCCTTTTTTTTCCTCACATCTCCATCTCCTCTCCTATTCACTTCTTCCCTCCTCTCTTTTCATCACCCGTCTCTCATTTTCTCTTAGCCTTTTTTTCCCTCACATCTCCATCTCCTCCATATTCACTTCTTCCCTTCTCTCTTCTCATCTCCCGTCTCTCCTTTTCTCTTAGCCTTTTTTTCTGACATCTCCATGTCCTCTCCTATTCACTTCTTCCCTCCTCTCTTTTCATCACCCGTCTCTCATTTTCTCTTAGTCTTTTTTTCCTTACATCTCCATCTCCTCTCCTATTCACTTCTTCCCTCCTCTCTTCTCATCTCCCGTCTCTCCTTTTTTCTTAGCCTTTTTTTTCTCAAATCTCCATCTCCTCTCCTATTCACTTCTTGCCTCCTCTCTTCTCATCTCCCGTCTCTCATTTTCTCTTAGCCTTTTTTTCTCAAATCTTCATCTCCTCTCCTATTCACTTCTTCACTCATATCGTCTTATCTTCCGTCTCTCCTTTTTTCTTAGCCTTTTTTCCTTCCACATTTCCATCTCCTGTCCATTCATTACTTCCCTCCTCTCTTCTCATCTACCGTCTCTCCTTTTCTCACAGTCTTTTCACCGCTATCGTTTTTCTCACCTCTACTGTTATAATCTATTCGTATTTTCCTTTCTTCTCATTCTTCTGTCCTCCTTTCCACTCATCCTTTCCTCTTGTCATCTTTCTTTCTCTCTTCCTTTTTTTTAAATCCTCCCCCTGTCTCCGCATTCTTCCCATTTCCTTTCACTTAAGTCCTCTTTTTTCCATTCTCTTTCTTCTCCCTTCATACCTTTTTCCTCTCGTCTTATAGGTTTCTCTTTCATTCACTACTTTCCACTTTTCTACGAGCCAATGTATGATGGGACTAAGATATCGGAAACTGGATTAAGCGGAGACAACTTGTTCAATACTATCTCTACCTCCGTCTCCGCCTCAGTTCGACTCGGTCCGGATTTGAAACAGTGTGTCCAGCAAGGCAACCCGTTCGTGCGTTATTTGCTGACTTTGCGTCGGTAGACGAGGAGATCGAGTTATTTTATAAGTATTGGTAACTGTGAGAACACAAGAATGGGGCACGACTGTACACGCAGCGTAGGATATTGCGAGTGCACGTTACCCGACGCTTCCCGACCTTCTCCAGACCCGCAGAGATGCTCGGGGAAGAGACGGGCGCGTTGTTGACATTCCAACGACAAGGCAAGAAGAAACTTGCAGATCTCTATAAGCGAATTCAAGCAATAGTTCAGCCGCACGGAAGGGAAAATGGAAGCTTCTAACTCGACTACTTCGCCTGAGTGCGTTTAAACGTGTGCACATTCTATTGTAGTCTAGTCACATCAGCTATGCGCACCCGGGACACTGTAGTTGATTTCAATTTCATATTATGCGCACTATAAACATTACATTGTCAGCCTTCGCAATTGGATTCAATTATAATTATAACGCATATGCGGTGTCTGTGGGCTGTAAATCATCATCTTGACACGCAGGAAGTCCGGTTTCGAGTCTTGGACATGCGTGAAATTTTTCATTAAACATTTATTGAAGTATATCGGTAACTATGAAATGAAGCAAGAAGTTTCTGTGGTATGAATTCAGAATATTATAATATTGCAAGGATAAAATTTTCTGTCATCATTAGAGAGAGGCAAAATATGAAATATCATATTCTCAATTATTCTTGCTAACGGTATGCAAACAAGTTTTTTTTCATATTTCACAATGTGTAGAATCTAATTCAAGCCCAAAAGTGTTAATGTTTAATCATATTTTGACATAAGTTTGACATTTCTTAAAAATCTCCATAATCTTCCCGTATCTTGCATGATTCGTTCCTTCATTATTATTTTTAGATTTTACTACACTGCGTGGCAAAAGTCCCTCCGCAATGAAAACTCAGAGGAGCGTGGGAGCGCTTAAGTTGGCAGCACTAAGATAAGGCGAGGAGCAGTGATGCGGGCCTTGACCTAGAGCAGATAGTAACTGAATATGATAATAATAATATGATACATTTCTCAATATACTCGGTCCTGCTGGCCCTTCACATTTCTGTATTCGGGCTAGCATTTCCTTACTTACACTATTTACAATTTTAACATAGCCGTGATGTGGCCCTTGAAGGCTGTTCTTCACGTCCTTTTCACTTTCACTTAATATTCATTTCTTGTCCTATTCCTACATTCACCTTCATTCCCCTTTTCTCATAACTAACTAAACACTGCCGTCTTGTAAATAACATAATACATTTAACCTTATTTAATATAGAACACATAACCCTCGTTAACTATTTCCCTAAAAATTTACCCTATTATAAACTACACTGACTAAGCACTTCTTAAACTACACATTCGCGCTCGTAGCCTAACAAATTTGTTACACTTTATTTATAACAGTATTTGAACATAACTATTATTCAATAACCTTGAAAAAGTGTCGCAGTTCAATTTCAATTATCCATTACAAAAAGTAACTGAATAGCATTTCTACGTACGTACAGCTGAGTGTGGACATTGTGCTTATAAAAAGTGATTGTGCTTTTGTGTTGGAAGTCAATATGTTATCTATTGAAGAGAGAGCGTTTCTAGTGAAGTATGTCTTCCGTGAACATTGGTAACGTAGGTAAGCTCAATTTAATCTAACTTAATGCAATTTAATTTAGTACGCGTATATATGTCGCTAAGTTTAGCGGAATTCGTTGCCAACGTAGATGAATATATCTGAGTGTGCTAGCATATTACCATCGCTGCGGAGAGACTTATGCCACACACTGTACTAAACCAAACTTTGCAAACATTATAAGGAGACAATAGAGATGTTTTCCAAGCCATCCATTCCACCAACAGGAGTGCACACATTCGTATAAACTGACGTATGCCCACGCAAAAAGATTTTTAACGACGCGTCAAAAGACATTATTTAACAAAAAGGGTTCCTTATTGTTAGATCTATCACCCCTCAGAGTTTGTCGCAGAGATTTTGAATCACTGTATAGATTTTATCTTGTATTTTCAGATTAGGGCTTACCTGTTTCGATCCAAGTCTCATGGAAAAATATTAAAAACTTAGAAGCCGTTGAAATGGGTATCGCTTCAAAATCCAAAAACTGGTATCGTCGCGAGATATTCTTGTATAAATGTTATACGTAAATATAGGGATATCCTCAAATTCCATGCATTTCATACCAGATTTCTTCCATTCTCATTCTTCTACTTTTTCCTTCCCTCTCAAATTTTTGTTCTTAGCTTTCTCTTTCTTTCTCTCTTCTTATCCTTTGCCTCGTATTTTCTCTCACTCTTTTTTTTTCTCGTTATCCTCGGTGGTCTTGCAGTTGTCATCCAAGGTTTACGACTTCAAACGCTGTCGAGCGTGATGCATTTTAAAGGACGATGAAATCTTTAAAATGGCTTTATTCGGGAGAGAAGTAAAGCTGGGGGTCCTCTGCAGCAGATTTACGACACGAAAAAGAATATTGTCTCTGACAGTAGGCCTCTGGCAAAATTTACCGCCCATTTTTCGCCCACATCAAATTTCGACGCTTAATAACCTAGGCCGTTGAAAGCTTCAGTAAGCAAAATACTAGCGAATCCTAGGCCTCATCTCGCCAAATATCATCTCGCTATCACCAATCCTATGGACGCTAAATAACCCAGTAATTGATACAGCATCGTTAAGTAACAAGCAAAAAGGAATAAAATACTACTAAATTTAGCTGAGGGACTCAAACCCACACTATAAAGCGCCGTGGGATAACGAATTCAATTCCTTTCCTCTAAACCACACTGGTGGTCCGTCCCAATATTAAAATGTAGTAATTGATGACGTAATCAGCGGCAACTTCTACTCCACGAACATGATATTTAATCATATTAAAGTGGAAGTCGGGGATTGAAGAAAATTTAATTAAACTTTTCTTTGATCAGTGAACTGTACTGAATTACCTGTATAAAGTTTCCAACGTTTAACTTCTAAATCCTACATGTATACAATATGGAGCGTATATATAATATTTATATATAAAAAAGGTCGGGAATGAGGTACAATCGAATTTTGAGTGTTATATTTCTTGCTGGTTGCGGAATTTGTTTTATATCATTGTTGTTCATGGAATTGCTTGTTGAACACACGTCAGGTTGTGCAACTTCGGCTTAAGCTATGACATATAGTAAATATTGTAACTATGTTGTTGTAAAATTGACAATTAATATGTAATGTATTTATTATTATTATTATTATTATTATTATTATTATTATTATTATTATTACTGTACTATTATTATTATCAGTTATCACTATCATCATTACTATCTCTGTTTTTCTTTCTTTTTATTCTTGTATTAGCTCGATGAGAACTCTATAGTGTTTTTTTGACCCTGTTGACCCTCTATAGGGCTTTAATTTAATTTGTATTATTTTCATCAGGGTCTATTTCTTTTTTGTATTTATATGTGCTATCTGGTAGGATGGAAGAAAAGGCCTTATGGCCTTAATCCTGTCAGGTTAAATAAATAAATAAATAAATAAATAAATAAATAAATACGTAAATAAATAAATACGTAAATAAATAAATAAATACGTAAATAAATAAATAAATACGTAAATAAATAAATAAATACGTAAATAAATAAATAAATAAGTAAATCAATAAGTAAATAAATAAATACGTAAATCAATAAGTAAATAAATAAATAAATAAATAAATAAATAAATAAATAAATAAATAAATAAATAAGTAAGTAATTAAATAAATGCATAAGTAAATAAATAAATAAATAAGTAATTAAATAAATAAATAAATTATTGTTCCTTCAATTATACCTAAAGAAGGCAAGAAGATTATACATCCAATAATCTTTCATAGATCAATATTTTCGCTCATACGGAATTGATGATTATAATGATTATGGTGATTGTTGAAATTACTATTAATATTGAAATTCAGATTTACGATAGAATGATGGACGGAACGAGAGAATCCCGAGAAAATCCCTTGAAACCTTGAATTTGTCCGTCACAAATACTACTCCGACATACCCGGGATTTGATCCTGGATCTATTGCAATGGTAAGCTAATGCTCTTCTAACTGAGGTATCAAGACGGCTAATATCTCAAATTACTTATCTTGTAATAATATCCAACTTATTACAGTTCTTAAAATATGAATAAAAAGTAGACAGGGTTTAATAAAAAACAGTCCTCCAAACAAAACAGAACTGGTGCGCGTGTAACCAGCTAGAATTCAAACACAAATTTTCTTCTAGCTGGTAACAACCGCAGATGATAGCGAATAGTAAATTTATGACACAAATAACATTATTCCATCACTTTCCGAACTAATTACGAGAGAGTTAAAATGTGAGTGTCGTTGAATATTAAATCGCATGCACATGTTCAGTTTTGTACTCCACACCAGTTTAAACGAAAATTAATATCGCTTTAGTGATTAATTCCAATGATACGGTACACAATTGAAATGAGTGGCGTTCATTTTGTCATCAGTGTATAAAATTCCAATTTCAGTGTAGCTGTTACGCCAGCTATGATGCATGTTACTAAATGATATGAATTATACACCTACAGCAGTGCCTTTATCGAGACTAGTCCGCCTTTTATAAATTCATTGGATCATTAAGCTATACTTCTAGCAGCTTTGACTTCAGCAGACATGAAAGGAAAGTTCGCCCATATTCTGATAGACGTTTTGGTGGAGGGGGGGGGACTTCCCTCTTCAAACATATCGGTTGCCTTTGTCATATCATTTGCATTCCTGTTAACAAGGCTTTATATTGGAGATCGTTCGCAGAGAATTGAGTAGGATTGATTACTAAGTGATCAGTTACGGCCACAACATTTAACAATTTTATTTTGCATGTACGTGAGTAAAGAGATCTTCAATCCTAGCTTGCTATGTTGGAAAATCTCAAAACTTTAACACGATAATTATATTCATCTCAGTTTAATATATGCACAAATCGTGAAACTGTGACACGTTGGATATATCAATCTCGATTTAGTAGCTGGACAGACTCTTTTGCTGTACTAGGATAAACTTTTATTTGTCTCGAATTAATATCCGGACAGATTTCTTAATTATGTTACGATAGATGGAAAGGAATAATGGAGGATCTGAAAGTATCAGAGCGAAAACATTTAAAGTTTATTATTAGCAGATCATCAACTCATAATATCACATGTAGAAGATAGTTCACATCTTCCAATGATGAAGGATGAGTGGAACGAAGAAAAATTCTCTCCGGCACCGGGATTTGAACCCGGGTTTTCAGCTCTACGTGCTGACGCTCTATCCACTAAGCCACACCGGATTCCCATCCCGATGTGGGATCGAATCCTCTGAGTTTAAGTTCCACCTCTTGGGTTCCCTCTAGTGGCCTACCCTCATGCACTGCGTCATAGATGTATGACAGTGGCACAATGTCCAAACATGTGCAGAGGTGCACTCGCTATGAGTGACTATGTGGCCGGGATCCGACGGAATAAGCGCCGAACGAGGTGGAACTTAAACTGAGAGGCACTTTCCAACAATGTGGCCTTCGCGATCTCCAGATTTCAATCCGGCCGACTTTTGGTTGTGGGGTTACCTTAAAGAACGAGTTTTCCTGACACATCCAACAACCCTACTGCAACTGAAATATGCCATCTCGCAAGAAATTGCCAATATTCCAAGACATTATCTGCAAAAATGCTGTGCATGGTGTCGCAGACAGAATGTTGTATGCTGAACAAGAGAACGGCGACTCTTCCCAATGTTTTGTAAACCCCGTTGTTTCCCAACACTGTGATGTTTTTGTTTTTTCCCTATCTCAAATATTATAATATTTATAGCGGTTTAATATTTGAACTGACTTTTGAAATAACCTATACTTCAGATTTTGAATATTTAAAGATTACTACATACCGCTTTAAAGTAGATCGGCTTTAAATATGAACATATCAAATTTAATGACGGATAACATTTCTAGAGAAGAAGCCTTGCTGTAAACTTGATGGTGCAATCACAAACAAGAACCTTGTTTGAACTTCATTATCGGTTCAGCTCTTGAAGAAAATGAAACGCTCTGCTAAATGAAGCGAGTTGTTTAGAGCTCTAGTAAAATAGTTATCTCACTTTTGAAAATGCTGAGAGACTGCATTCAGCTGTAGAAATGATTTTAGCGCCGGGGCATAGTGTACAAACAAGAGCGTATCGCTCTAGTTCTTGAGATACGGCCAGTCCACCGGGCTCCGAATCTAACAAGAGCGCCCATTAGCGGCGTATTCACTCCTACGCGTCCTGCGAGAAAGATGGGCAATCAGAAGTGGTATTCATCTTGTCCAGAAGGTGCAGCTACTGTAGGTCCATCGATCGCTTGTTCTTCTCCAGGGGTGTATCTTTTTATTTCTCTCGATTAACCTTTAGTTACAAGATTTGTGATAACAGTAGGCCTAAGTTAATTAAATTCAGTTTTAAAGATATAAATTCATAGATTTGGTCACGAGAATATCACTTCAAATTCAAGATTTATACTCTTTTATAATGCAATTGAAGCAACTCTTTGAGTTGAGATGTTGATTTTCAAAACGAAGTTAAAAACTTTTAATTCTTGTAACATAAAATATTTTGTTTTGTATTATGTCGAATTTCATAATTTTTAATAAATGAGTATTAACATGTACGACGTACGTATCGAACAACCGGTAGAAGAAGACATCCCTAAAATATGCCCAAATGAACTAGCACGTATGTAGTGTTGAAGTTGGTGAACGAACTACTCTCATTATGGGGCTATCCCGGATGGATCCATGCAGGAACAGTTGATAGAGGGAAAATAATGGAGGAAGATTTGGATGGATATTTTGAAGTTCAGAAAGAAGTATCAGATAAACGTAACGAATCGATGGCAGAATGATCTAAGGGGATAGAAATGTTGTAGATAAGTTTCACAAGGAGAACAGACGGAGGTATGTACGACTTCCATCCAATCATTCCTGCATTCATATATCTACTCAGTTATTTCTTCATCCATTCGTCCATCCAGTCATTCCTACATCCATTCAGTCATTCTTTCATTCACGTATCTACTCAGTTATTCCTTCATCCATCCGTCCACACAGTCATTCCTCTCCCTATCTGTCCATCCAGTCATTCCTCCACCCATCCGCCATCCATTCATTCCTGCATCCATGTGTTTACCCAATTATTTCTCTATTCATCCGTTCACTCAGACATTCCTCTATCCATCCGTCCGTCCAGTCATTCCTCTATCCATCCGTTCGTCCAGTCATTCCTCTATCTATCCATCCGTCCGTCCAGTCATTCCCCCATCCATCCGTCCGTCCAGTCATTCCCCCATCCATCCGTCCGTCCAGTCATTCCCCCATCCATCCGTCCGTCCAGTCATTCCCCCATCCATCCGTCCGTCCAGTCATTCCCCCATCCATCCGTCCGTCCAGTCATTCCCCCATCCATCCGTCCGTCCAGTCATTCCCCCATCCATCCGTCCGTCCAGTCATTCCCCCATCCATCCGTCCGTCCGTACAGTCATTCCTCCATCCATCCGTCCACCCAGTCATTCCTCCATCCATCCATTCATTCCTGCATTCATGTATCTACTCAGTTATTCCTTCATCCGTCCACCCAGTCATTCCTCCATCCATCCATTCATTCATTCCTGCATTCATGTATCTACTCAGTCATTCCTCCATTCATCCGTCCGTCCAGTCATTCCTCCATCCAGTCATTCCTCCATCCATTCGTCCACCCAGTCATTCCTACACCCATCCATCCATTCATTCCTGCATTCATGTATCTACTCAGTCATTCCTCCATTCATCCGTCCGTCCAGTCATTCCTCCATCCATCCGTCCACCCAGTCATTCCTACACCCATCCATCCATTCATTCCTGCATTCATGTATCTATTCAGTTATTCCTTCATCCATCCGTCCACCCAGTCATTCCTCCATCCATCCATCCATCCATCCATTCATTCCTGCAGTCATGTATCTACTCAGTTATTCCTTCATCCATCCGTCCACCCAGTCATTCCTTCATCCATCCGTCCACCCAGTCATTCCTCCATCCATCCGTCCACTCAGTCATTCCTCCATCCATCCATCCATCCATCCATCCATCCATCCATTCCTGCATTCATGTATTTACTCAGTTATTTCTTCATCCATCCGTCCATCCAGTCATTTCTCCATTCATCCGTCCAACCAGTCATTCCTGCATCCATGTATCTACCCAGTCATTCATCCATCCATCCGTCCACTCAGTTATTCCTCCATCTACTTTTCCACTCAGCCATTCCTTTATTCACACTTTAACTCGATCATTCTTCATTCATTTGTTCACCAGTTAGTCCTCCATCCATCAATCCACCAAGTTACTTCTCCATCCATCTGTCCACGCAGTTGTTCCTACAACCATTCACTCTTTCCTCCATCTATATATCCACCTACACATTTCTCTGTTCACCCGTCCCCTAGCCATTTCTCCATTCACTAGTCTAACTAATCATTCAACCATCCTCCCATCCATCCAGTTATTTGTCCATTCACTCCCATGTTCTGTTATTAATTTATCCGTTACGAAATGAATTCGTTCACTAGTTAAAAATAATAGAGTAAAAGAAGAACTAGTTTTGAAACGGAGGGTAATCCTTGACCACACTCCTGATAGGGATTCAGCGGCTGAGCTCTCGCTCGATCCTAAGTATTGTTTTATTTGATCCACATCTATCAACCTATGGGAGGATTCCTTCTCCTCGGGCAATGGAGAGAATGTATCATCCGGCAATATGTTCTCAAGCGGATGTAGCGAAATTACACATACGTTTTGTTCCTTGACGTATATGGGATTATATCGTGGCAGAGAAGTCGATTTTAAGAGGATAGTATTTTCTTATATATAAGACGTAATCGCTCTTATAGCAAATGCGTCCTTTGAGGTCGTCAGGGTGATTTATTTTATCCACCAGGCCAGTATATGTCACAGAAGACAAAACGACTCGCTAGATAGCTACTGAAGTCTACGGCTCATTTTTAGATTTGTTCCCAGCAACTTGCGTCGCTTCTCAACGTCACCGTGCTTGTCTTCACTTAGGCTAGCAGAAACAATTTACTGATATTGAGAACATTTAAAGAAACGGCTTTATTTGTACTAAAATCATAAATATTTATGAATTTATACACTTTACGTAACAAAATACGTGTATTAATAAATAAAAAAGTGACGCAGGATTTTTAAATCTCATTTATTGCGCGACTACGTCTTTATTTCCCTCTTATGAGATGAACTCATATTTTCATTTGATTTTGACGATGTTGTTATATTGATTCGTATAATTTAATTTATGCTCGACCATGCCGAAATGTAGTAATTATACACCTGGTAGCAGTCCTTTAATGCATGTCATTAAAGTACACCTACTCATTAAAGTACAGGTGTTCAGCCAATGACAACTCAGCTTACAGGTGTTCAGCCAATGACAAGTCAGCTTTGTACCGTTATAAAACCGCAAGTATCGATTATTCTCGGATATGCAATCGAAAGGGAATTAGCGAAAAGTCACGGAGGCTGGAAATCCAATACTGTCGCAAAAGGTTATGTTCTATTACTATAATAATTAGCGTTAATTGTAAATAATATTCAAATAAATTCAATTCGTCATCTCGTTTTTCAATGTCGAATTCAATAATCAAGGTTATATCAAGTTTAACGGGATTACATCAAGGTCAATGACATTATTGTTCCTCGGAAAAAATCAATACTTTCGCGTCTGCGCACATCTCACAATTCACGACCTAGAACAAGGTCACTTCCGATCTTGTCAGATACAAATAAAGTGTATACATTTGAATAATTTCAAGTTAGAAATACGGTCGAGCATAAAAAGTCTTATGAAACTCGCCTATAATGGTAATTAAGAAGCTCGTATGAAAATTATGAAACGAGCTTGCGCTCGTTTCATAAACATCTATATTCGCTCCTTAATTACCATCATTATAGGCTCGTTGCGTAATGTACTATTATTTGTTCAGTGCATACATTATAATTTTATTGATTTTTGCAAGTAGATTACGCAACACTCGACGATTGCCCAGTAGGAAGGGTGAAAATAGGTGTACAGTTAGTTGAGAAATCCTAATTTATTAACAAGGAAAAAAATGTTAAATGCACTGTCACTCACGTTACAAGATAAGAACATGCATACGGGCTACTCCATATGAAATCGATCAGTAAAAAACCCCGCATTTTTTATACTATAATTTTTTCCCTATTTATACAAGGTGCTGAGAGGAGTGCATTTGCAAAAATATAGGGGAGACTCGTCTAATTTGGCAATACTTTATATTTTGACACAGTCTGTAGTTTTTTTTATTGGGTTATTTTACGACGCTGTATCAACATCTAGGTTATTTAGCGTCTGAATGATATGAAGGTGATAATGCCGGTGAAATGAGTCCGGGGTCCAGCACCGAAAGTTACCCCGCATTTGCTCGTATTGGGTTGAGGGAAAACCCCAGAAAAAACCTCAACCAGGTAACTTGCCCCGACCGGGATTCGAACCCGGGCCACCTGGTTTCGCAGCCAGACGCGCTGACCGTTACTCCACAGGTGTGGACCAGTTTGTAGTTATATATTCGGAAATTAAATATTCCTCCATTACGGAATGTGTTTAAACATTAAATCCCAATAAACCTCTGAAAGAAAATTCTACAAGTCTAAATTACTTTACACATAACGCACTAATAAATAACAAGTTACATATTTTCAGATTTAGTACTTCATCAGGATAATTTGGCAATAGTACAGGGGTAATTTGGCAATACGATTAAAAAATAAATTTTTCAAAGTAAAACAGTGGTACAAGGTTTCTAAGACTTAATTTACTGGGGCAAGAAATCACTAAATATCATAAACACAAAACAAAAGCAAGAAAAAAAATTGAATGGATTTTTCCGACCACTCTTATTAATTATATTGAAGGGTTGTCTTCTAATTTTTGTTGCCGATAGCCCAAACCCAAGTTCTTGCATTTTGATTACATATGTCACCAGTTTTTGCTCTTCCTCAACGGTTAGAGCTAGGGGTCTTCCTTTCTTGGAAAATACAAAGTCATCGGTCCTGAGGATGCATACAGAAACTTCTTTAAGTTGTTAAAGGGCACATTGTACTTCTTAGAAGCCCTATAAGTGGATCATCTAACTTTCAAAACACTCCCAACCGCAGCCCGCAAATCATCTTTGGAATATTTTTCAGAATAATGTCCTCGTTCTCTTGGCACATCTGCAACACACCACACACAGTGCCGAATTAAAGACTGTAAAAATCCCCCATACGTCCCTACTCTTAAATTTTACCATCGAGTACACATTCTTGTTCAAAGAGAGCAGCAATATATCACTATAAAGGAAAATGGCTAATTCACTATCTTGTAGAAGACATTTTTTGCTAAGAAGAACATAAAACGAGCTAAGGCCTGATGAGTTATTAACAGAAAATATTAATTATATAAATGGGTTACCTTATAATATGGAATCTCAGCTTTTGATATGTAATGCATGAACATATGTAGGTAATGAACAACACTTTTCATCCGTCTTTGTATACACACGTCCACACAACCACCACGTCAACAGAAAGTATTCAACACTTCTTTCTATTAGTAACAATATGTGCTACTATAATGCGCGAATTCGAATGAAACGAAAACTAAAAGTACAGTCAGATGTTGCACTCTATGATCGTGTCATTGAACGTCTTAAAACTCTGAAGGAAATTTGGCAATAGAAGAAATACAGGAATATCGCCAAATTTCCCATATTGCCAGATTTTCCGAGTTTCCCCTACTATCGAAAGTCAAATGGTTTTCGTATTGTTGAGCGACAAATTTAGCGTATTTTAGAAAAACAAGCCTATTTCAGCGCTCAGAACTCTGGAACCATTTACTGCAGAACATTGAACGAGAGCTCATTTTGAAGCTGACATTTGGTAGGTTATGATAAGAAGTAATCCTTATTTTTATTGTATACAGAGAGACAGATAATCTGATTTTACTTACTTTTAGGCTTTTTGCCCATTTGTAAAAATGTAAACAAATATTGAGAAACAACCTTGCATTATTAAGAGGGATTCGGCATTGTTTGCTTAGTGTCACGGCAATAAGTTTCGGGGGTATTAAATAAATTACATTCACACGCCTAGACTTGAAAGGCGCAACACAGCAAGCACTGGCCGAGAGATGAAGATAAGCGAGCTTTGGGCGTCATTTTACTCCCGTGTTTATGAAAACCTGTGATAAAGCTAGCCCAGCTATGCGCTACTAGACGAAACATCACGTGTTTATGTCTCCTGGCCTTGCTTGCCTAGGCTAGCTCCCGCCTCACAGTCAGCTGGTTAGCTTACGCGGGTACTATTTATTTTCTTTATTTGATTTTTCAATACTTTCTTATTAACGTTGCACCAGTAAAAAATACGTGTTTATTTGTACTTTCAATGCTGAATCTAACCATATATTTTAAAAATATTTTTTCGTGGGCAAAGGTGTCTTAATTAAGAAAAATCTAAATTTCTCCATTTCCATAAAAAGTAAGAAAAATTGTTTACATGTCAATATAAACTTTAACTTTCCAGCATAAAAATAAACCATGATTTTGATCAAAGGGTGAAAGGGTTTCGGAGCCACAACAGTTTAAAGTTGCTAATTTTATAAAAATACGATAAATTAAAATATTTTTAATTTAAACACTATGAAGTTCTGATGCCTCAAACTTTGCACAAAGCATTGTATCATAGTTGTCTAGGGACAGAAAAAGTTTCATTGTATTTAAAAATTGCAAGGTCAATTTTCTCTATATTTCGGTCGATTTGAGATGGAATAGCCCATACATATGCATACACTGCTCTTCTAAAAACTGGAACGATAAGGTTTTTCCTGTTGGACATCACAATATAATAGTGATAACTGAGTGGAAATAAAATTCCTGTACAATATATTTAAATTATTTGTGTACAGTTCTCTGTCACTCACATTACTTGGTCAGAATTACTTAGTAGAAAAATCATTTTAAAGTACAATTTTATGCTAAGAAGACATCGAAATATATCATTAATACATTATAAAATGAAACGCAAAGAAAAATCGTACAATTTCTAGTATTTAAAATATATATACAATGCCCGTCTTAGTATAAAGTTACCAAATATATTGTATAACTCAGGGCTTTAGAAAAGCCAAATCTTAAGTATTTACTTATATAATGATATAAGATAAGAAAATACTGACCTTAAAGTCACTGAAATTCGCATGAAAAAAGAGCAATTTATAATTATATCTTGAAGCTAAGTTTCATAAGGAAAGCAGTTTTCCATCAAAATACACTTGTAAATAGGAAGTACATAGTGTAGGCAATGGTTACAATAAAATTTCCACCTCGTCTCATAATTTCAAAATTTTGATGAAATGTCAGATTCCTCATAGAATGATCCTTAAAAGTAAATCCTGGGTAACTTTCGGCGCTGGACCCTGGACTCATTTCGCTGACATCATCATCTTCATTTCATCCGGACGCTAGATATCCATCACAGTTGATGAAGCGTTGTAAAAGTAACCACTCAGAAAATATAAAAAAATCTGTAAAATAAAAAAGAAACAAAATTCTACTTCATCATTAACTAATATTTGTTATTAAAAACTTCTCCAGATTGATTCTATGGGTCATTACAGTATCGTCGTTTGTTAAAATTTTCTTCTAGTTTTAATTTTCTCTCTCATTTTGTAGAGAATAATACATATCACGCTTGATGTAATATTAACCTACCTTAGATCTATATTGTAGAATTCTCTGGAACTTGATTTAAATGTGTACAGGAAGTTAATTAAGTAAACAATGTCAATATACATTGCTAATAGGTGTTAATATTAGACATTGTTTATCCACATAACTCATTAACTTCTGCATGGACTCACCTTTATTCGTTGTGTGAGAGTATTGTTGTTCTATTTAAATAATACAAGCTTCCGTTATCACAGAGGACTAATATCACTGCTTTTGTCTATAGATGAAATACTAGTATAAACACAGAAGTTGGAGTTGGCCAATTCAATTCAGTATAATTATAATTATGTGACACAAATAAATTGGTACAGTGCTTCTAGTCATATAAACTGGGAACCAAAAATCTGATCTGCACAGAACGAACAAAACTTCGCTATACCGTCATTTAGAAATCTTTCTATCGTCGGCCATACCAACACAATAACACATAGTCTTTGTATTCCCCACTTTTACTGTAGAGTAAAAGAGAAGACGTAATGGTAGATACTTACTTGTTTTCGCTCTCTGCCAGAAATTGCCGACTTGTAATAGGGCAGACTCGACTAATTTCGCGATACTAAGTTTTCGGTGCAAAATTAGGGCTCAAATTAAAAAAAAAGTATTTGTAATGCACATAATTGAGAAATTTGCATTTGTCAGAGACTGCTGTGAGTTGGTTCGAATCCTACTTACGGGAAAGACAACAGTGTGTTGTATCCGGGAATCGAAGCTCTTCCTGGCTTAACATAACATCAGGTATACCACAGGGTTCGGTACTCGGACCATTGTTGTTCACAATATATGTCAAGGATATTACATCTCATGTAAGGCATTGTAACTATCACTTGTATGCTGACGACCTTCAATGCTACATCTCTTCCCGCTTAGATCGAATAAATGACGCTATAGATAAATTGAACGAAGACATTGACTCGATTGTGACATGGACAAAGAAATTCCATCTTAATATCAATCCTGGAAAGACACAAGCAATCATATTAGGACACAAACGGCAAACCGACGCTGTAAAGCAACTCGACATTTCCCCCGTTAAAGTAAGTACAGTGCATATCCCTTTCAGTTCTTCGGTAAAAAATCTTGGCATTCACATGGCTAATAATCTCAACTGGGACATGCAAATCACAGAAACCTGCAGAAAAGTATATTCTATTATTCATGTGCTAAAAAGGATAAATGTTCATCTTCCCTCTTGCTTAAAAAAAGTCCCTTGTGCAGACGCTTGTATTTCCCTATTTTGACTATGCTGACATTTTACTGACTGACCTTTCCAGCGGCAACAAAATGAAACTTCAACGTGCTCATAATTTGTGTGTACGTTTTGTAAGCAATGTTCGTAAATATGATCATATTACCCCATCCCTGGAAGCAATAGGTTGGCTTAAACTAGATAAGAAAAGAAATTTACATTCACTTCTCTTTCTCTTCGAAATCTTGAACTCTTCTATTCCTTCGTATCTGTCGTCTCGCTTCACTTACCTTTCTTCCCACCACAATCTGAACACACGCTCTCGCCATGAAACAATACTAACAATACCATCCCATCGCACCTCCTCATACTCATCCTCTTTCACAATAGCCCTGCCAAGACTCTGGAATTCGTTACCTGCTAGCATCAGGGACTGTCGAAATAAAATTCAATTCAAACGCAAACTTACTAGGAACTTGGTCAGTAATTGAGACTCGTTCAGACATGGTTTCTTGTAAATAGTTCTTTTAATCTACCACAAAATATCTCAATATCCGGTAATTTCATCACTATAGAATTTTGTTATTCTAGGTTTAATTTGTAATTTAGTAAATACAAAAATATTCTTTGTTCTTAACTTCTATGATAAAATGTCTAGCTTTCATTAATCAGGTATTCTTGTCGCACTTTAATTTTTATTGTAATTGTAATTGTAAATTTAATATTAATTGTAATCTTATTGTTCATGTTATAGTTGTAATCCCCTGGTAGAGGGGCAGAGAAGGCCTGACAGCCTTATCTCTACCAGGTTAAATAAATAAATCTAATCTAATCTAATCTAATCTAATCTAATCTAATCTAATCTAATCTAATCTAATCTACTTTATTAGTAAACTTAGTATTTCAGCTACGTCTAAGCTGGAGTACAGTTGCCTACTCTCATACTGTACCTGACGTCACAGCCCAGGGATACGTCCCGTCTGATATAACATAGAACCGCATCTTACTCACGCTCACTCTAGTTTGTGTTGAAGCCTGAACACGGTCATAGTGAGTGCTTTAAACCAGTGAAGTGTAAAAGTCGTATTATTTACTAAACGTAACATTTGTATTTGAGACGAGGTAAAATGCCGAAGACAAGAAGTTCGAATTATGAAAGGCTGGAAGACTTAATTCAGGAGTTCGGAGCCAATAATAATTTACATTACATATAAGTTGTGCAAAGTAGATATAAAAGTTACAAGAAAACAGTGCATTGAAAGACGCTGCAATACAAAATAAAATATAAATATGCTTGAACGTTACTGAAAACAAGGAGTACCATCAAACTCTGAGAGAGACTACGATAAGAAATCCATGTTTTGCAGATCTATGTGCCATGATGGTCAATGCCAATATACCACTTAATAAACTGAACAATAAACACTTTAGAGAATTTCTAGAAAAGTACACGAAGGAACATATTCCAAGTGAACCCCAGCTCCGTCAGCACTTTGTACCCATACTTTATGAAGAAAAAATGTTTGTCACGCAGGTAGGCCCTGGCCAACTTCGGGCTGTTGCGTCATTAGATTATACAATCAGTAGTTGCTCTACTTTTATTTCAGGTTGGATGTACTCTACGAATATGCAGTAAGAACATGTTTGTCTGTCTCTTTCTTTGGTGTATCAGCTGGGTTCCACCTACTATATAGACTATTTACCCGCAACTTGAGTCTTTTGGTAGCAGGAATACTAAGCTTATTTATTAGATTTCAGAAAGTTACATGTCAGCATTTTTACCTCAAATGTATACAATAGTTACAAATAAGCAATACAAATAAACAAAATAATTCGGCACTCTAGAAGAACTGATATAATTCCGTGATAGTATAAGTGTATTTTCGTTATAGTCCTTAGATTCAAAATATTTAGTCACATTCAGTCTCATTTTATATTCTTTAGCCAGATTCATACCTACAGCCTAAACAATTAAGTTCTTTCGGTATTTTGAAAGACCTTAACAAGTTTCATGAAACTACTGATCATAACTAACGCACTGAATTCGTCTTTCGCCATGCTTACCGTCCTCGAAATTTCCTGAACAAGATCTTCTATATTTGGCTCTTGAAAATGCTTCTGTTCCATTGTCTACCTTCCCTCTTTTCCTCGTCTTAAGATGCACTGAATTTAGTATCTGGTACTTTTGAAAGAACTCGACAATATCACACCAGAAAACATCGCCTTCATTTTCGAAAAATAACTGAAGCGAGTGATGTGCCATCTCCTAAATAAGTGTCAATATTGGAGCAAGGAATTTTTTCTTATTTTTTATAATTGATATTATAACTGTTTATATTTAGCAATATTTCACATTTATAATTTGCTGTCTATGAAATCACGATACTACACAATCTCCATAATGTGGGAGCTCCCTCGCCGATTGTCAGTATTGCCGTTTTAGGACAGAAGATACTTTGGTCACTCACTATAAGCGTACAAGCAGTTTTGTGCAATATAATTGGGATTTGTGTTAATTACAATCAATGTACTTGTAAAAGAATGATCAATATAGCCCTATTTACGTTAACTCACAACTTCCTAAACAAAGTTAGTTTGAGATGTGGTACATAGCGTTTATAAATTTGCGACATCTATAAGACGGAACTGATTAACTACTTTGATGCAATTATGGCTGAAAATAATAAAAATATTATAAGTTTGATTTTGACACGTGAAGGAAACAATCAATAAAGTTTACCCGGTACCCTTTAATTTACCGATACGGATCTTTTACTTGTTATAAATACACGAAAAGGTACCTAATAGTGCATTATGCAACGAGCCTATAATGGTAGTAATTAAGACGCGAGTATGTTTATGAAACGAGCGCAAGCGAGTTTCATAATTTTCATACGAGCGTCTTAATTACCATTATAGTCAAGTTTCATACGACTTTTTATGCTCGACCATATTTCTAACTTGAAATTATTCATAAGTATTCATGTTATTCTTATCTGACTGAGGAGTGGAACTGACCTTGTGCAATACCTCGTAAATTGTGAGATGTGCGCAGACGCGAAAGTATTGATTTTTCCGAGAAACAAATGTCGACATTGACCTTGATGTAATCTAGAGAGTAAAATAAACATTAATCTTGATATAACCTGGAAATTGAATTATACATTGAAAAACGAGATGACAAATTAAATTTATTTGAATATTATTTACAATTAACGCAAATTATTATAGTAATAGAACTGACTTTATTTCAAATATAGGTGATTTATTGATTTATTGTTGTCTTTCGTTTGCATATCCGAGAATAATCGATACTTGCGCTTTCATATTGCTACAATGGTATTTTCTGATCGGTGGAACACCTGTAATGAATAGGTGTACTTTAATGAGGTCCATTAAAGGGCTGCTACCAGGTGTATAATTACTACGCCTGGTCGAGCATAAACTTTATTATAGTATCGAAGGAATGCATATTAAGAGTTCGTATTGTCCTCAGAAGTGAATAATCTTCGATTGGATTTGAATCCCCTAACGTTAAATGGCATTACAAGAATTGTAACCACTCCATAATTGGCTATGGAAATCGGGTCATATGTACCTACATGAATCATATTAGTACATACAGATGTATACATGCACATAGATATATACGTCCATACGCAGTTACATACAGACGTGGACACACATACTGTATGTAGAGACGTTGAAGCTACAACCGTGTTGCTGAACTGAATAATTTCGTACATTTGCGGAATTTAAGAAAATAATAATTTTACATTGTGTGTACCTATTATTGTGGGTCTCCTATAGGCCTACATTTAATCCTAGGGTTAATTAAATGGGAGAAATAATAGCAATTGAAAGCCGCTACTGTTAACAGATTTTTTAATTTATAATTCTGTATGCGTATCAGATTTCATATTAAGAGTGGAGTTAATTAAATTAGTATCAAATAATCAATGTGTCGCAGTCGTCAATTCTAATTATTTTTCACAGATGAAGTACGTGATCAAAATCCAAATCAACTAATCAAATTTTGTTTCTGTCCATTATACTGTATATCCACACAAAAGGTTTGCTGTACATTATTGGAACCTGTAAAATTAATGCATAAGTCTCTATAAGTATATAATATTAAATTTTGCACAATGGTCCTCACCTATCTCAGCGAATCATACAAGTATTAACTTTTGAAATGTTGAATTGTGCTTATTCTACTCGTATATATTAAAATGTTTCGTTCATTTCAATTTACGCTTACCCATAAACACAGGGTGGAAATTAAGGTAGTACATTAATTGTAGGATGTGATTCCTTGAAATATAACGAACAAAAAGTTATAATACCATTTTGCTCGTTTTTGCGAGGTTTTTGAAGAAATAATACTTTTATGCTGACAATTCGATAGCGAATTTTACGAATTATGTTTAAAATACGGTTTAATTTCTTGCATAACAACGAAGAGAACGCAAATCTAGTCTTTCAGGTGAAGCTCCCTGTAAAGCAGATTTGAATAATTTCAAGGGAAAAATTGTTCCGGGGCCGGGTATCGATCCCGGGAACTCTGGTTGAACGTACCAGCGCTCTACCACTGAGCTACCCGGGAACTCCACCCGACACCGTCTCAACTTTTCCCTTTATATCCACACAACTCGCGCGGGCTGACGAAACGCCAGAGACCCACGACTAGATTTGCATAATATGTACGTTACTATGTACGTTAACAGAAAACCACAATTCCAAGTCACACAGAGATTGTGTGCACTCGTTGTGGGTCTCTGGCGTTTCGCCAGCCCGCGCGAGTTGTGTGGATATAAAGGGAAAAGTTGAGACGGTGTCGGGTGGAGTTCCCGGGTAGCTCAGTGGTAGAGCGCTGGTACGTTCAACCAGAGTTCCCGGGATCGATACCCGGCCCCGGAACAATTTTTCCCTTGAAATTATTCAACGAAGAGAACGTTTATTATGTTCACGTTGCAGCAGTATTTTAATTAGAAAATTCACAGATTTTAAATTACTCGATAGAAGAAAAAGTGGAAACATTGATTGTCGGGTCACGTACACAATCTGGCATCGCTGTCCGGACGGCAGACAGTTCGCCTAGTACTCGCAACTGATCAGCTGTTGTGATGTTTACATTGCATTAGTGTGCAGTTGGACGTACAGCGATAGAGTTTAGTTTACGGTATTTCAAAACTACGAGATGCCAGAGTTCACAAATCGTGAGTACTTAGACATGATCCAGGCCGCGTAAGAAATTCGGAACAGTGAAGAACTACTGGCCATAGTTCGTCATAATTGGACTAAAAGATGTGAAAGCTGCACGCACGCTGATGGTGGACATTTTGAACAGTACCTGTAAGATGTGAGTGGAATGTGGTTTACAGAGTTTATCATTCTTTGTTTCATTATTAACGCCTAGAATTAGTGATTCGTAAAACAACAAACTGTAATTTTTCCACAACCGTAAGGCGAATGTCAGGTAATATATGTTGAATCCTCGGCCTCATCTCGCCAAATACCATCTCGGTATCACCAATCCCATCGATGCTAAACAACCTAGTTGATATAGAGTCGTTAAATAACCAACTAAAAAATAGTCTTTAAAATGTGTGGACTGTGCAAAAATAAAATATAATTATGTATTAGCATTGTTCAAAACATTTTTTAGACTACAAATATACTAGAAACTAGTGCTTTTTTGTTTCTGTACTGAAACTCGCTTAAATAATACCCTACACTTTTAATAAAGAACTCGGGGGACAGAGTTCCTGGACGAAATTACAGAACAGTATAGTTATTTACGGCTACAGTAGTAATAACATATTATGAAATCGAAGTATAAATTGTTTCCAACTTCTCAACGCAGAGGGTTGGCCGTTAATAATAGTTTGCAGTTGTGGAGTTGGCAGCCGTGACCACGGAAAGTATAGAAAGGGGATGGGTAGAAGGCTCTCCATGACGCGATTCAATGCCCGGAGGACTCCGACACTGACGCATAATTTTATTTTAATGACTTCCCCTGAAAATGGTCACTCCGATACACGGTGCAATATCACGCCTGTTGTTCACGTCCGTCTCTTCCTATCTTGCAAGAAAATGAATGCCATTTAATGTTTTAAAAACAAGATAACCAGACTGTTTCGCACATAATAGATAACTGAATTAATATTTTCGTTCATTCTCTTAATTTCTTTTACTTTACTTTTGTCTTAATCTTCCTCTCTAAATTGATTTCTTTTCCTATTGATTCCTAAATATTTCTTTTAATTTTAATGATTCATTTCATTTTCCTCTTGCTTATAATTTCCTCAATCTTCATTTCCTTTTTTTATTTTCCGTCTCTTTCAAGTATCATTTCCTCCTTCCTTCTTCCTTCTCCTTCTTCGTTCCTTCTTATGGATCTTTTACTCTCTCTCTTTTCTTAGTCTTTTGTCTTTAGTTTGCCCACTCTTTTATTACGCTCGAACTGTTTTATCCTTATACACTTTTTATCTTCCCATTTCGTTTTGCTTCATTCCTTTATTACTGCACTCTCATGCCCGTTTCATTTATCTTCAAACGCCTTTACTTTATTTTCATACTCTTCTTCGTTATTGTCACTTGATTTTACTTTATTTTCACACTCTTTTTTACATTATTCTTACACCATTTACTTTATTCTCAACTGCATTACTTGATTTTCGCAGACTTTTACCTTTCTATCACGCTCTTTTCCCTTGCTCTCAAGCTCTGTACATTCCTTCACCTTGCTCTCACTCTCTTTCACCTTGCTCTCACTCTCTTTCACCTTGCTCTCACTCTCTTTCACCTTGCTCTCACTCTCTTTCACCTTGCTCTCACCGTCTTTTCCCTTGCTCTAAAGCTCTATACATTCCTTCACCTTGCTCTCACTCTCTTTCACCTTGCTCTCACTCTCTTTCACCTTGCTCTCACTGTCTTTTCCCTTGCTCTCAAGCTCTGTACATTCCTTCACCTTGCTCTCACTCTCTTTCACCTTGCTCTCACTCTCTTTCACCTTGCTCTCACTCTCTTTCACCTTGCTCTCACTCTCTTTCACCTTGCTCTCACCGTCTTTTCCCTTGCTCTAAAGCTCTATACATTCCTTCACCTTGCTCTCACTCTCTTTCACCTTGCTCTCACTCTCTTTCACCTTGCTCTCACTGTCTTTTCCCTTGCTCTCAAGCTCTGTACATTCCTTCACCTTGCTCTCACTGTCTTTCACCTTGCTCTCACTCTCTTTCACCTTGCTCTCACTCTCTTTCACCTTGCTCTCACTCTCTTTCACCTTGCTCTCACTCTCTTTCACCTTGCTCTCACTCTCTTTTCCCTTGCTCTCAAGCTCTGTACATTCCTTCACCTTGCTCTCACTGTCTTTCACCTTGCTCTCACTGTCTTTCACCTTGCTCTCACTGTCTTTCACCTTGCTCTCACTCTCTTTCACCTTGCTCTCACTCTCTTTCACCTTGCTCTCACTCTCTTTCACCTTGCTCTCACTCTTTTTCACCTTGCTCTCACTCTCTTTCACCTTGCTCTCACTTTCTTTCACCTTGCTCTCACTCTCTTTCACCTTGATCTCACTCTCTTTCACCTTGATCTCACTCTCTTTCAATTTGCTCTTACTCTCTTTCACTTTGCTCTCACTCTCTTTCACCTTGCTCTCACTCTCTTTCACCTTGCTCTCACTCTCTTTCACCTTGCTCTCGCTCTCTTTCACCTTGCTCTCGCTCTCTTTCACCTCGCTCTCGCTCTCTTTCACCTCGCTCTCGCTCTCTTTCACCTCGCTCTCGCTCTCTTTCACCTTGCTCTCGCTCTCTTTCACCTTGCTCTCGCTCTCTTTCACCTCGCTCTCGCTCTCTTTCACCTCGCTATCGCTCTCTTTCACCTTGCTCTCGCTCTCTTTCACCTCGCTCTCGCTCTCTTTCACCTCGCTCTCGCTCTCTTTCACCTCGCTCTCGCTCTCTTTCACCTCGCTCTCGCTCTCTTTCACCTCGCTCTCGCTCTTTTTCACCTTGTTCCCACGCTGTTTTACCTTCCTCTCACGCACTTTCACCTTTCTCATTCTCTTTTACCGTGCTCTCACGCCTTTTTACCTTACTCCCACGTCTTTTCACCTTGTTCTCGCGCTCTTTTACTTTTATCTCCAATCCTTTTATTGTATTCTCACTTTTTGCTTATTCTCACTCTCTTTTGATTTAATCTAACTTTTTAAACTTATTCTTGCTTTCTTTTAATCAGTCTCTTTTTACTTTATTCTAACTCGTTACTTATTCTCACCTTATGTACTTTATCTTCACTCTCTTTTACTTCACTCTCAATGAACACTTTTAGTTCTTGTTGGTGCTACATTTTGGATGTGTTCAATAAAATGAAATTAAATTATCTGTAGTAATGTCACGAGAGGTCTGAGATTTATCTGGGAAATCTCAGACATTTATTAGGACTATTTCGTGAATAAAATAACAATGTAAATAATATATCCCTAAAATTCGATCACAAAATGTTAATAATTGCATATTTACGAATACTTAACCTATTCAGACATTGTGAAGTTGAAATAGATGAATATCGATTATTGCAATAAAGAAATTCGATGTTATTATTCAGTAATGCCAATTGGAAAAAGCGAAATACAGGTTAACAATGTTAATTACATGTACAGCACTTTTCTCTTATTATTATAACATAAATACATTTATATTATCATAATAATAAATTAGCCTAATTTGAAATCTGATAATATAATTACCCAGTAACCTGATTAATAATGCTTTTGTATTCACAGCGAGATATGTTGCTACACAGTGAAGCCATCTCTGTATAGATAATTAAAACACGAATTTTATTACGCCATACGGAAGGCAGTTGGATCAAAGACCTTATATATATATATATATATATATATATATATATATATATATATATATATAACTATACAAGGTCTTTGTGTTTGATATGTGATGTTACATAAATTTGAACATCTGACTTTCTATTAATTGTTTAATTT
This sequence comes from Periplaneta americana, assembly GCF_040183065.1. Taxonomy (NCBI): domain Eukaryota; kingdom Metazoa; phylum Arthropoda; class Insecta; order Blattodea; family Blattidae; genus Periplaneta; species Periplaneta americana. Next base: position 44,901,698 of record NC_091123.1, read on the forward strand.
CATTCACAAAATACAAATTTTAAAGGCTATAATTATAGGTTAAGTTACCTGTGGGAGCAGGACCAATGTCAGCTGTGCCTTATTTCGACCTTACTCGTGCTACAGGAAAGCATTTTTTATAGCTCGACGAACGCATTCTCGCTGTAACGGAACTAAAGCTGCATCTACACAGTTCAATATTCCAATCGCGTATGCGTGCAATCTGGGAAGAATATTGAAAGAATCAAGTTTAAAAGGTACGTTCAATTAAGATGCATGAAGATTTTGTGTCTACATGGTGCGCAGTTTTGAATGTCGTCTTCACTGCTTAAATATATTGATATTAAATATCAATCTTGCATTCATTGCTTTAAAGTTGAAAGAAAAGTTTAACCGTGTAGTTGCATCTTAATGTATTCAAGATCATCACTTTACGGGAAACAGTTGGCGACAACGACTAAACAAAAGAACGGCCATGCGATAAATTGATAGCGATAAATCTAGCTGCAAAAATTATTGCAAAATGTGACTGTGATTAGTTGGAATTCAAAATTTCATTACACTTCATTAGTCTAAAATGAAATGACGTCATATAAACGAAATAGTGATAATTATGAACATCTATCTTAGCAATGCGATTTACCTAAATACACTATGAAAGGAGAATAGCTAGGTTGGAGTATATCTTTTAATGCCTACATTCTTGAATTTCGAATCGGATTTGGTATTTTCGCAATATAGTATAAGGTTTACGTCCAGTATATGCATGTTTCTAAACCCATAAACCTTCTCGAGAATGACATTTTGAGAGGATCAGAATGAAGCCTTCATTTTACAGCTGGGTGGGCTGATGTAGCACAATATCAAACTTTATGGAGATTTTGTAATTAACCACAGCGACATAATTATGGGAATTAATTAAAAAGTTAAGAGTTCACCTTTAAATTAATGATGGTGTCATTGTGATCGACCCGGGCCTGGTAAGTAACTTTCAAAGAACAGTCACGTGACAGGCTAAGCTTCCGTGTTCCTGTCAATACCTGCTCCCCCCCCCCCCAGAATCATTGACAAAAACCGATTACTCTCATCCCTGACGCACCGGCCTCATGTCATTGAAATTTAGTCTTATGTATAGTAATGCTTATATGTAGGCAAGAATGAAAAATACACACAAAACAAAACAGAGAAATACAAATACAGTACAAACTGCGTTGTACGTATTTCTGGTTTGTATGTAATTATGCAGAGGTCCTGGCCAAATTACATTTAATTACATATAAATTAATTATGAATTGTAGGTAATTCATTTGAATATAATTCGCTTTTATAAGTAGTAATTTATTGAAATAAAGCTCGAATTGCACGTATTTTTGTAATAAAATTTCATATTAAATTTTTATAATTTGTCTTATGAAATTGATTGCACTTTTTCCACAATCCTCAAGATCAGCTGCGGAATACGGAGAACATATACGTTAAGTCACGTGACAGTAAAGATCGCTCCCTCTTTACATGAGTGATCTCAAGGCTACGGCACTCGTATTTATAAAACAGCAAACTCTTACAGACCAGGCGAATACAGAGTCGCAGTGCTAAGTCTTCTTTCTAACGAGACATATTCCAAATGTCTGAAAACATTTCCAGATCCCTCAGTATCTGTTTTAACAATAATGTATGGAAGTAAATGTGAGAAGACAAATTTAGATTTATAAAAGAAGTTGAAACAGATCTCAACAAAATTAATAATTATTATATCTATTGATACTTTTGGTGGACAAGATCGAAGTATGACGGTTTTTCTTCAACAATAATCAAATAATTCCACAAACATTCTCAATTTTACCATGTTTTCTCCATTTTAATGCAGGACAACTCATATTTATATCTAACTTTTCATCCATTTATTACACATAACTGGCATTACATAAAGGATCAAATTAAAATGAAAGAGAAGTACAATCAATTTTTTAGGATTACTTAAAGTACAACGTAAGTACTAGAATTTACTGCACATTTTCCAGACGTAGCTGAACGTTCTGTACTGCCCACACAAATATATCATTTGGCACCCGACCACACTCCTCTCGAATTACCCATTCTGAAATAATCACATCCAAAATTTCCTGATGTACGCATTTTCTTAAAGGTATTCCCACAGAAAAAAAAAATCCAACGGTGTTAAATCTAGGCTTGTTGCAGGGTAGGCTACTTGACATTCCTATGGTGCCCGATAACCTGTCCAGCAAACGCATTGTAAGCCATTTCCGAGGAGGAATAAAATTAAATTAAAACTTCATTTGTACCTAAAATGGTATGGAACATAGTACATTTTAACGGTGGAATGTGTCACTTAACCCTACTGTTTAAGCTACTATAATGCAATAAAAAGTTAGGCCTATATATAAATATGGATCGCCTTATATAATAAAGGATTTGGTTTCAGGGTTTAGTAGGAGCTTCGGTGATACCAAGTAGAAACGACCAACATGTTAATCTTTTTCTTTGAATGTTTATGTCTGTGGCACTAACCAGACGTGGACACCTTTAAGGCGGAATATATCTCAGAAAAATATCAAATAAATTAGCCAACGTGGGGTTTGAAAAGCAAATCCGACAGCTACACTAATAGAAAAACATTTAGTGCTATATAAGAACTAATTTTATTACAGTATATTAATAATCACCACCTGTATCTTTCCAGTCCTTTTGTACGGCTGCCAAACGCGAGCCCTCACAGCTAGACAGAAAAACGCCCTAGCAGTATGCCAAAGGGGAATGGAGAGGAAAATACACGGCATATCTTTGAAGGACAGGATTAACAACAAGAGGCTGCAAGAAATCACATCCTTCAAGAACATAGTTCATGAAGCGGCAAGGATAAAATGGAGATGGGGGAGGACATGTGGTAAGGCTGCAGGGGAATAGATGGGCGCAAATAACTACTACTTGGGACCCCTACCAAGGAAAGAGAAGACCGGGAAGGCCGAGAGTCAGATGGGCTGACTCCTTCAGGCAGTAGATCGGAACACACTGGAGCAGAGTAGCACAAAGTAGGAGAGGATGGAAGGAGCTAGGACGGTAGTTAGTTGAATAGAGACAACGCATCCCAAGGACAAAGTGATACATATCTTAATATGTTAATTTAGTGCGAATTAAACGTAGACCAATGAGTAGGAACTGAAATCACCTGAATGACAAAGCCTAAATATTCTAATGTGATAACTAACGTGCAGAACAGACTAACAGCAATGAGTACAATCCTAAATGACAAAAGTGTTGAATATCTTAGTTATAATTAAGTGATAAAGTGTTAATATTTAGTCATAATTGTCGATGTATAGTACACAACTCCGCCCACGTGGACTAGCTCGACACGTGAGCAAAACGGAGCCAGAGCTTTCCCTCTTGCAGGAGGCCTTAGCCCTTCTAAGGGACACTAATAGGCTATTTCATTTCATCCATTTCATTTCATTTCATATTAATAATGCATACTACTGAAACTGCGTTTCTTTTTATCAAAACCTTAATATCAGCAGTATCCTAAACTCTGGAAGATTTCTTTTCCATCCCGCACGAACAGCGTTCGTAAGCGGGATCACGCATGGCTTCTTGGAGGACGTGATTGCTTTTATACGTGTGTTGCTAATATATTTCGTGGCGTGCATAGTCAAGTCGGCCGTCACCGATCTGCAAGTCAACTCCGGCAAAGTGCTCACCTCAAAGACTCCCAACTCTCACGCTGCTCAGCTCGGCGCTGAACTCTTGGGTAATTGCGCCATGTCGTCGAGAATAGCAAATTCGTCGTTCGCCGGAAATAGCAGTCTTGTGGTGGAGTACTAATATATTATTCGGCAGATCAGTCCTTGAGACTAGTTGTATACAGCTAGTTTATTTTCAATCAGAATCTTGACTTATTGCAGGTATTTCGTTTCCACCCATTTATCCATTTATTCGTTCGTACATTCCATCATACGGCCATTTAGTTATTCGTTCATTTACAAATTAACGATTTTACTAATAAAAACTTTATATACAGACGTTTAACTTTCTTACACTTATACAATGAGTAGCTCGTTTATAAGTCGGGTGTAAATTCTTTACTAATAAATCACTACATACGTCGTGTATAACAGTATAACTGTTACACAGCTACGTCATAGTTTCGTCATTACTTCATTACCAGGCTTCGAGACTTCGGACCCAATAGAGCAGTTCAGTGGGAAATCCGCATAACGGCGTGCTGAGTATAGTGGTAAAGCGTACAGTGGGTGGGGGTACTGTAGAATGAATGCCAACAAATACGCGAAGGAAAACGCTCGTATTTGAAGGTTCTGACAAATAATTTGGTTTTTATACAAACCTATTTTCAAACTGTGTCTGAAGCTATTACACGGTTAGAAAAGCCAGAGCAAGAGATGCCGGAAGCCTTCAAATTAGTCGAGGAAATGACACAGAGAATTAATGAGACACCAAGTACACTGGTTACTGAACGTGTAAAACAGAAGTGGAAATCAATTTTATGTAAAAATAACGGATATGGAACATTGTGTAATGTAAACAGCAAATTAGTGGACGTAGAGTCACCCGAGAATAAAGGGCTGTCTCTTAGGGCCGTATTCATAGACATTCTTAGCACGGGCTTCCGGTGGATGATCAGCGAACTAATGTTTTTCGTATCCATAAACTAGTGTTAGCGATATATGATATGAACCCTATACAAGTAACCAGTGGATAGCCGGGGCTAGTTTAGCACGCTCGTAGCGGTGGCTAGCGAAATGTCTATGAATAGCACCTTTAGAGACTGCAATGATGTTAGGTTTCTTCGTTTTGCTCCTATCACGTCATGCGACGTAGAGCGCAGCTTTTTACAATACGAATTGTGTTTGGCTGATAAGCAAAAAAGATTTATGTTTGAGACACTAAGAATGTATCTTGTAGTACATTGCAATTCGGTACAGTAATTGCACTTCCTAAAGACGACCAATAGGATAAATGAAGGAATTAAAATTGCTACATGTTTATTTCCACCATTAACACTGTGTATATTTAAACACAAATGCTTATAAAAGACAGGAGAATAAATGCTTTTCACATTCTTTGACATTGCATTGTGTAATGTATATTTACTTTCAGAATGTACATATATGTGTGTTTCCCCATACTACCGTCTCTATTCTAAACAGCAACGTTGTTGCCTCAACACATCTCTACCTTTCACTACCTGCAGCGAGTCAACAACCTATAGTACATGCACAGTAAACTTATTGTATCGGGTCCCAAGTCTCGAAGCCTGTTAATTACGAAAGATAATAGAACATCTGAAGTTCTCTATTGCATCCGGTAGAGCGCTCTAGTGTGGCGTGTTAAGTATTGATAGCACAACTGGCTCTAATCGATTACCACACTATATTTTTGGTCAAAGAGTACAAGCTACAGCAATATTATTCTAATCATTCTGTGGTCTTCGGTTTGTTCTTCTGTGGTTACAAGGCAACCATAATCATAAAATGACAGTCGATACGAACAGCTGTTAGAGGGGCGGCCATTTTTTCTTTATTTACAACGCTTAAACAAGGGATTTCGTGAATATAACTACTGCAAAGCAATTCCCATTGTATAGTTACAGACTGTTTATACATCCATCACTTATGCATGGTTTATTAGTAACATTTTCTGTCGCAACTCTGCATAAGTCTCGTATAAAAACTATACATGGTTTATTAATAAGACCATAAGGGGACTGGGTAGTCTGAGCTGACGATTTTTGTGTATGAGTGAAGAAATTTTGCTATTACTCTTTAGGTTTTGAATCGATCAGTTACAATTTTTACAGCATACACACAATAGTTGAAAGTATATTTTGGTTTTAGATTATCTTTGCACTTCATATACTTGATTTTATAAAAAAAAATTAAATCTGCAAAATATTAATTAAATTTAAGTTAAAAGCATAGTTATTTTAGGAACATTTTTCTTAGATATCCTTTGCACTACAGGTTCCTAAAAATTCAAGCATATTTTAAATATAGTTGACTATATTTTCCGCCATTTTAATCACATTATGGATATTCGGTTAGTAGAAAAAAATATTTTCCATCCTAAAAATATATTTAAAAATTTTCATATTTTTTCGTACTTTGCTGGCTGTAAAATCCATAATAATTTTGATAACTATGTGAAAGTAGTCATGCTGCTTCACTATCATTTGAAACGGGAGTTTGCAAAATTTCCGACTCCTATCCACAGTAGTTTTTGAGAAAATAGTAATAACAAAATTTCTTCACAACAGTCATAGGCTCAGATAACCCAGTTCCCTTATATCATTCATTCGTCAATCTATTCTTCCTTTTACAGCTTTATTCATCTATTTATTCGTAAACGTAGTAGTTCAACCCCCATTCATTCATTTTCTTTATTCTTCCTGTCCTCTGTTCATTGATCTATCAATTCGTCTGTTCATTCAATCATTCATTCTGTCGTTAGTTTATCGCGTTGGTGTATTTATTTACTTATATTTATTTTTCTTTTTTCCTTGCTTGTAATTTCTTCCGTTTCTTAATCGCTTCTCTACTTAATTTTCCTTTCGCTTTTTATGATTTTCAGCCCGCTTGTTCATTTTCTACTTCGTTTTTTCACTTTCCCATTTGTTTGTTCATCTTCCCGTTCGTTTGTTCGTCCGCCGTTTCATATGCTTTTTCTCTCATTCATCTCTTTGTCCGCCCACTCATCTGTTCTTCCACCCTCTCGTCTCTTCGTCCGTCCTTTTCTTTCTTCGTCCGCCCTTTCCTCTATTCTTCCTCCATTTCCTCTTTTCGTCCGCCCTTTCCTCTCTTTGTCCGTCCTTTTTCTCTCTTTGTCCGTCCTTACTTCTCTTTGTACGTCCTTTCCTCTCTTCATCCGTTTCTTTCCCTCTTCGTCCGCCCTTTCCTCCTTACGTCCGGCCTTGCTTCTCGTCGTCCCCATTTCGTCTCGTCGCCCGCCTGTTAGTCTATTGGTTGCACATTATTCTGTCCTTTACTTAGTTTGTACCCCCATCTATTAATTCTCCTTTATTTTGTTTCTTCTCCCGTCTGTTATTTTGTTTCGTATTTACTCAATTATTTTGTTTGCTCTCCTGTCGGTTATTTTGTTTTTTCTTCCGTCCGTTATTTCGTTTGCTTTTTCGTCCGTTATTTCATTTCCGTCCGCTATTTCATTTGTTCTTCCGTCCGTTATTTCATTTTCTTCCGTCCGTTATTTCATTTTTCTTCCGTCCATCATTTCGTTTTCTTTTCCGTCTGTTATTTCATTTCCGTCCGTTATTTCATTTGTTCTTCCGTCCGTTATTTCGTTTGTTCTTCCGTCCGTTATTTCATTTCCATCCGTCATTTCATTTGTTCTTCCGTCCATTATTTCGTTTGCTTTTCCGTTTCATTTCCGTCCGTAATTTCATTTATTCTTCCGTCCGTTATTTCATTTCCGTCCGTTATTTCATTTGTTCTTCCGTCCGTTATTTCGTTTGCTTTTCCGTCCGTTATTTCATTTGTTCTTCCGTCCGTTATTTCATTTGTTCTTCCGTCCGTTATTTCGTTTGCTTTTCCGTCCGTTATTTCATTTCCGTCTGTTATTTCATTTGTTCTTCCGTCCGTTATTTCATTTCCGCCCGTTATTTCATTTCCGTCCGTTATTTCAATTGTTCTTCCGTCCGTTATTTCATTTGTCCTTCCGTCCTTTATTTCGTTTGTTCTCCCGTCCGTTATTTCATTTGTTCTTCCGTCCTTTATTTCATTTGTTCTTCCGTCCGTTATTTCATTTGTTCTTCCGTCCGTTATTTCGTTTGCTTTTCCGTCCGTTATTTCATTTCCGTCTGTTATTTCATTTGTTCTTCCGTCCGTTATTTCATTTCCGCCCGTTATTTCATTTCCGTCCGTTATTTCAATTGTTCTTCCGTCCGTTATTTCATTTGTCCTTCCGTCCTTTATTTCGTTTGTTCTTCCGTCCGTTATTTCATTTGTTCTTCCGTCCTTTATTTCGTTTGTTCTTCCGTCCGTTATTTCATTTGTTCTTCTGTCCGTTATTTCGTTTGCTTTTCTGTCCGTTATTTCATTCCCGTCCGTTATTTCATTTGTTCTTCCGTCCGTTATTTCGTTTGCTTTTCCGTCCGTTATTTCATTTGTTCTTCCGTCCGTTATTTCGTTGTTCTTCCGTCTGTTATTTCGTTTGTTGTTCCGTCCGTTGTTCTGTTTGCTCCTGTCTGTTATTCTGTTTGCTCTTGCGTCCGTTACTTTGTTTGTTTGTTCAGCTACTTTGTCAGTTTTTCCCTTTGTTACTTTGACTTTCCCTCCCTTCGTTACTTTGCCTGTTCTCCCCTTCCTTATTTTGCCAGTTCTTTCCTTCCTTATTTTGCCTGTTCTTACCTCCGTTACTTTCTTTATTTTTCTTTTCTTTACTTTGCATTTTCTCTCCGTTCATGTGTTCTTCCTCTCATCTGTCAATTTGCTCATCCATTCGTTTGTCTTTCGTCTGTCCGTCTTTTCGTTTGCTGATTCGTTTGTTTGTCTTTCGTCTGTCCGTTCTTTCGTTTGCTCATTCGTCTGTCCGTTTGATCCTTCATTCGTCCATCCTTTCACCCGTTTGTTTGTCCGTCCATTGTTTTGTTGTTCTTCCGTCCGTTATTCTTTTTTCTCTTTTGCTCTTATGATGTATTGTTCGTTCATTAGTCATTTCATCCATTATTTCTTTACTTAATTTATGCGCTCGTTGTGTTCTTCTGTTTGTCCGTTCATTCATTCGCTAGTTCGTACGTTTGTGTGGTCGTGAGTTACAGTTGTTGGTACATTTATTCGTCATTTCTTTATTTCTCATGCCACTATATTTTTGTGTGATTTACGCTTTTAATATTTCATTTTCTTCATATCTTATCTTTCTCTTTTTTGTTTTCCTTTGTATCTTTCCTCTTATAATGATTCATTTTTCTTTTTTTTTATCTAGATTCCTTTGTATGTCTATCTTAAATTCCTTTTCTTGTATATAGAAAACTATAAACCGGTAAAGAGAGATAAAACCGAGAGAGAGAGATTGAAACAGAAACTAAGAAACTACAAGGAAGTGTAATGTCGCATAACTTAATGTAATGCATGGAGCTAATGATGCTTTTAACCTGCACAGGTTATTAAAATGATGCGGAAATAATCGGAGTAATCGCAGACAGAAAGGAACATTTGATGGAAATATGCTCTACATATTCTAATACCAAATAGTTGTTTTTTTTTCAGTCAATCACTTAAGCTTATCAGGTTAAGGCAGCAGAAATGGATTCTGTTACATCAAATTACAATATATTAATAAGCATCACGAATATTTTCCATTTTTTTTATGCAAGTCATCTTCAGGTGATATATTACTAACAAACAAGTACAATTGAACGTAGGTGAAAAATATAAAGATACAAAACACATATAAAACACAAGTAAAAGTTTTACCTTGCTTGCTTTTTTAAGGGGTTAAGGGGAGAGGACGGTATTTTTTGGTGAAAAGTGAGTAAAGTTTTGAAAAAAAAAAAGTATTTTTCTTTAAAATACTCTTTGATATGTGTGGAATACATTGCTTAACATTTTGTAGGTATTCGTGCCCTTATCGAATGTTGAGACGCCATTTTTAAACTTCGTGCGCTCTGGATTTTTAAATCACACAACACCTTTGATTGTTGTTCCTGGTAACTTCATTTTTTTTTCTACATTTCCAGAAAAAAAATGGATATAATTTCTGAACTATTAAAGATACATGCGTGAAATTTAGAACACACATTATCTAAGTTATTAGGAAACTTTTCTCTGTAACAGAATTTTTCTAATTGATTTTATTTTAAAAATATGTCTGTCTGCTTGCAAAAAAAAGGGAAATATAAAAATGTGTTATTAAATTTGAATTATTTATTTTACAAATATAGGGACTAATACCAAAATTGTGTTACAGACAGTTTGTAGAACATGCTTTTACAAGTAAATGTAAAAAAAAACTGAACTTATCTTTAAAAATGGCTTAGATATATCAATTTCAGTAAAATCCTGCATTGGGTACATTCTTTTTTTTTTCAAATCTGGGCCCCCAAATAATTTTTTTCAAAATATATGTATTTTTGTTGAGTTGCTATAGCCATGAACTCTCTACATACAAAAAATTAATATTTTACACCAAATAGGAAAAAAGTTAAAAAAAATACCGTCCTCTCCCCTTAAGTAGCGTAAATGCCTCTCACTGCGGCGAGTAGAATGAGAATAGTTTTCACATCTATTTCCTACAGATTTCCAACATGTTGAACATCATAATGAATAAGCCTTCAGTTTAACATAATTTTTAAACAATTTTTAATTTTACAACTTCGGCACATTGCCTGACATTTTAATATACTGTTTACATTACAACTATATCTACTGGAATGTTTTTTAACTGAATGTTATTTTAATACAATGTACGCTATTTAACCCCTTAAAAAGCAGGCAAGGTAAAACTTTTACTTGTGTTTTATATGTGTTTTGTATCTTTATATTTTTCACCTACGTTCAATTGTACTTGTTTGTTAGTAATATATCACCTGAAGATGACTTGCATAAAAAAGTCGAAAATATTCGTGATGCTTATTAATATATTGTAATTTGATGTAACAGAATCCATTTCTGCTGCCTTAACCTGATATGATAAGTGATTGACTGAAAATAAAAACCAACTATTTGATATTATTATTCACAAACTTATCTGAACCAGGGGCGGATGCAAGGGAGGGGATTAAGGGGATATATCCCCTCCCGAAATTTTGAGAAAAATACGAAACAAGAAACAAAAATAATATTAATTTTAATTCGTGAATGTACATAGGAATTAGAGAGTTTTCCACGTAAATTCTCTTTGCTAAAGTGTTAAATTCCAAGAACTGTAGGAAGACAAACACAGCGTTCTTACTTCAAGACAGAGAGTCATGAAGAGTATTTTAGGCTTTCAATTTTCCTTCTCTTCTTAGACTATTTCATTAGTCAGCTTAAGGACAGGTTTTTAAATCATAAGGGAATCCTAAAGTCCATACAAACTTTTCTGCCTAAAAATAGTGAGAGCACCAGATGAAGATTTAGAAACTGCTGTCGAGGCTGTAGTAAATCAGTGGTCCAGTGATGTTGATGCATCACCACAGTCTTTCTTCAATGAACTGAAGATGTGGAGAAGAAATTTCCTTAATCAAAAAAAATCTTCACCTAATACCTACTGATCTTATATCGTCTTTGAACAGGTGCAATGAAATTATTTTTCCCTGCACTCGCAAGGGGCTGAAACTTTTCTGCACGTTGCCTGTAACTACAGCAACACCAGAACGGTCGTTCTCAACTTTGCGGTATTTGAAACTTGAGGAGCACGATGGGAGCAGACAGATTAAATGGACTGGTCTTGATGTCTATACATAAAAATGTAGAAGTAAAAGCTCATGAAGTACTGGATGAAATGTCTAAGAAGCCTCGTCGCCTTCTTCTGTAAATGTCAATCTGTCATTGTTTTTGTATTGCAGTCATTGTAAATGTTAAAATTAAAAAAATTATGGTTTATTTAACAATGCTCGCAATTGCCGAGGTTATATCAGCGTCGCCGGTGTGCCGGAATTTTTTCCCTCAGGACTTCTTTTACATGCCAGTAAACCGACTGATATGAGGCCTGTCGCATTTAAACACGAGCTGGGTTGGAGTAGAACACGCAAATTCGAGCACAGAAGGCTATAACGACTACGCTACTCAGGACAATTTGTAAATGTTTGTGACTCGGAAACAAATTGTGAGTATATAAACTTATTTCTCATTACTCCATTTTTACTATCTCCTCAAATCCCTTCCCCCCCAAAAAAAGTCCTGCATCCGCCCCTGATCTGAACTCTCAAAATGACATTTAAATCTACATATTCTGCCAAAACTGAAGCCAGTCCCTCTACTGAGAAACCATATATGACATTTGGGATGGAGATAATGTTCCTGTACAGTATTTAGCAACAAACCTCAATGCACAAACATGCAGTTTAATACAAAATATTTAAATTAGTTTTCCAATATACATCTTAATACTGTTTTATTTGTTAAGAATATTTGTATGTAATACTAGATTTCAAGTTGGACCACAGTATAGAGAACATACAGTAAAGACACCTAAGCCATTTCGTGGGAACAAATTCTGAGTGCGCATGTCACGAAACCGGGTGTATTATCTGTAACCTCCACCAGATGGATCTCCATCTACGCAGGGCTGGCATAATTTAATATTAACTGAAAACATTCATTACTAATCTTTTAATAATTTTAAATACATGAGGCAAAGGAATGGCAATATAACCATAATAATAATTACTTCCGTGTGCAATCATCATGAAAATATTCACTAATTGACGCTAACGTTCAAGTCACTGTTTGAGGCTTATGTTGGTAAAATTGATCCAAGTACAACATAATACATCATGGCGTCCGTTGCGGTGAAGTGCGAACATAAACGTCAACAATGGATATAAGTATTTTGACTTCCTAGCGACATAATATTAATGATAGATAATATACATACAAGATTATTCGTATTACTGACCAATAAAATAAATAAATAAATAAATAAATAAATAAATAAATAAATATTTTACTAATATTTTGATAGTGGTTTGATACTAGCGACATAGTTGCATTCATTGAGAACTAGACCTTACTGAGCTTGAATTTAGTACCAACAACATCAAAGGTGCCGACAAGAGTTGTCCCTACCGATTTTTCTTATACTGTGGTTGGACAGTGTCACAAATTTGAGCAAACAATCCTCTTATTTCAAATATTGGTAGGCCTACATAAAACTACTGAGATTGGAAGAAAGAACGATCAATAGGGACTGAATTCTTTAACCAATGACGGAAAACATTCCTACGGAAAACCTCAAAATCCTTTTAGTTAGAGATAATAAATTTATCATTTTAAAAGTCCTGTGATTCATGTGTGTAATAAATCATATCTTTCAGCCTTGCATTTTACGATGGTCGCTTAACAATACCTTCTTTTCTGGTCACATAATGGCTTCGCCGAAGAGAATTATTTTTGTGCACGCACAAAAGCTTATGCTTACGTATTGAAACACGATGCTGTTCTTTTGTATTCCAGAGAATCTATTCCTATTTATACATTTATATAATATGAATTTGTTTTATTTAGTTTTCTTTCCATTAAAATTATGCTAAGTACTGTACGTACATACAATCTATAGCTTTTAACAAGCTTAAGTAAATGACAAGCATTGTAGCATTTGACTACAAAGAGCTAATTAAGTGGTGCCAACCTGTCAAACACTCATTATGGTACCAGTACTACTAAATTATGGCATTTTATGATACAACAAAAATGAAATTAAATAAAAACAGACATTTACAATGTGAGAAAATTTGTTTCCCTTATTTATGGAAACATTTTTATGTTGCCTTTAATATTATGAACAACAGATATAGGCTTAACAAGTGAACGTTCAACACTGAAAGGTTGCATAGGACCTTCAAATTTTGCATACCGACACGTCTTATTAGTGTAAAATGACCATACGTTAGGATGATACCACAGTCTAATATATACAGTCACTAAACTCAATGCGTAGTAAATATGCATCCATAGATAGTTGCTAACCACTAGGATCGCTAATATCGCTTCATTACAGACAATGCGAAATAGTACCGGCACAGTTTATTGTTCCCAGCACCCTCACAACTCAAGCTTCGTGACTGTATATACTAGACTGTGATGATACTAAGTTTAGGAGAAATTGTCTTATCCGTTGTGTGAAGTGAAGCTTTCGGTGACATGAGGGATGGACTTTCGAGTTTCTTTGAAACTATAGAACTCAAACTTCACTATTATTCACTTATTTAGTAGGTAATTACTGCTGACCCATTTGCTTAGAAAAAAGACTTAACAGGCCTACTGTAAAGAAGAAAGTAAAATGCATTCCAAATGATATAAAGTTATTCAAGGTATTGAAAATGATCTATTAGTTCGAAAACGTCAAAAAATGCAATATAAGAAATTAATTTTTACTTTGATATTTACATAGAAAGGATTTCTATATTAATAGGCATCGTCCTAATGTGAAAAATAAGATGACTTTTCATCAACGTTCGTCCCCTACTGACAAGGGATCGTTTAAAATTACCACGTCATTGCACTCCTTTAAAAAAATGTTACAGGCATAGTACTGTAAATGGTCACTTTTCTTGGCAGTAGTGGTATATACTGGGTGTTCAGTTCAAAGTATGTCATGGCTCGCTGTATGCCGTCATGTGGCTAGTCGATGAGCCTAGAGAATTCAATCTTCCTACACTTCCGCAGAGGTGTATTACTTATGTGCCAGAGAAGTTGCCTAGCAAGTATGGCGTTCATTCAGAAGAGTACTTACCGATACGTACGGTAACGCCTGTAGTGGCAGGAATGAGAACTGTTTCGAAACATGTACTGAGGTGAGTTTTTTCTTACTGTCGGGATATGGGGAGAGGGTTAAGACGATTACTTACGTATTTGTTGACATTAACTTGGACGGTCAACATGGACACGGAGCATTTGATTTGTGTTGTGGAATGTTGCCGTACGCAAGCGATGATAACAAATACCCTGCGTACGACTTTCCCGCGAAAAACACAGTTCGAAAGAGGTTATGGTAACACACAGACTTTACTGATCGCAATCTGTTGCTACGACGTTTAAGTTATACCGTACAAGTTCTCAAGTTCAGATTGAACGCCTTGATTAATAGGCAACTTCTCTGACACAAAAGCTGAAACTCGCTTCAAATCGCTGACTCATCAACAGTGACGTCATGACACACTTTGAAATGAACACCCAGTAGTCTGTCCAGCTGTTGTGGAATGTTCCTTGTTAAGAATCTCAAGAGATTTTTGCTGCTGTCACATCGTTTAAGTTTAAGATGATAATGAGAAGTAAAAGAAACGCAATATTATTTTTATGTGGAATGCAAATTTTTGGACAGGCTGTGGCATGCGGGCGAGGGGCTTCTTCAATTCTTTCCACTACCTGTCAGTTGGAGCTTGGCTTGGGGAATCAATTCCAGGGAGATGGCTGCCTGCCTGCCTGCTTGCCTGCTATAGGCCCCGTCAGATCGACGTATTGCACAGTCCACTGGTTCGAAAACTTCTCGTCTTGGGTGCAGAAATGTGCAGGCGGGACAAATCACCCTTACAAAAAATCATTTCTTTTGTTTCGGAAGTTACTATACTGGTCTCCTTATTCTGATATAATACACTGTATATTGGATAGACTGCCTTTTACAGTATTTACAAAGACGTAAGGAAGTCAGAACAGAGTCTGCTTCACTGAGCATAATGTAAATTGTTGCGGAGTGACTTTCGTTTGGAAACTTTAGATCTTTTCACTCTAGATTCTTTGAAAAACAAGTCCACAATCATAAAATAGCATTAACGTCACCGAATATTGGATTCTGAAGTCCACTTAGGATTTAATTTTGTCAACCAATTTCTGTTTTTTCTTCTTTTTTGTTTACAATTAATACGTTAATATTGTCGGACCAACGGATCTGTGCCCCTTCAGCACTGTTGTCTTTCTTGGGAAAGTACTCACTCCATTCCACCCGCTTTCCTCCCACCACGTTAAACAGCAAGCCACGAACCTTGCGGAATAGGGATGTTGCCAAACTTCCGTCAAACGGTGTCATAAATACTGGTCCTCCATGTTACAATATTATTTCTTTCAATCAAAATACATCTTGTAATTCTACATTTTTTAAAACCTAAATCCCATGTCTCGAATCACTTTCCGTAGTTTTTCTCTCCAACCTTGGAAATTATTGCTTCTCTCGCAAGCTTCAGTAATTTCATCAATGTTGAAACTTCTTTCTGAACGGTATAAAATTCTCGTATCTTTCTTCTTAAAATACATCGGTTCATATCATCTACAATAATTAAAAGTTCCCTTGGTCTGTTCTTCTCTGGTGATTCTAGCTTTTCATCTCCTGCACAGACTCCCTCTCTCCTTATTTACTTTACTAGGAGTTCTGACCTGTCTATATAAATTACATAAAATGTTGTATTATTAGAGTATTAGTTAAGTAAGTAATTTTAGTATGTAATCAATTGAAATAAAATAAGCCTCACCTGTGATATCAGTTGCTCTTTTCGTTTCTGATTTAAAGGAAACAGATATTGACCTGTTTGTTTCTCTTCATCGCAAAATGCTATTACGTACTTGCTTAATAATATTTCTTTCGCCACTCCGTGCTACATTATTCACGTTGAGTTGACAACACTGGACTGCAAGTGCAAATTTTGTAAACTGTCCCGCAAGAAGGCCAAAATTGTGAATAGTGGGAGACAGAAAGGGAGAGAGAGAGAAAAGAGAGAGAGAGAGAGAGAGAGAGAGAGAGAGAGGAATGCAGGGAGAGAAATGAACTACCGAGGCTGAGAAGGAATTAGGGTCCAGTTCGCATATCTTACGGGGACACAGATCCGATGGTCCGACTATAGTCTATTTTTCTAATCTTAAGCTTAACATCATTGTTAGAAGAGCAGGAACCGAACAAGTTAGCTCAGACGGTAACTTTCGAGACTCGCATTAGGGAAGTCGCGAGTTCGAGCCTTGTGGCCAATCAGTCTGGGATTTTTTTTATGGTTTCCTTCAGCCACAAAGGCAAATGCCGGATTGGAAATTTACATGCAATTATTCATCTCTGCCTCAATCACCAATATCATAAACATTTATTAAAATCTGTAATCAGTTACATGAATAGAAGCCATCTACAACACATAATAGAAACACGAACTCAACAATAGTAAAAACGGGTTATTGGTATACTCACAGATCTTAAACACGCGATATGACCACAGATGTTCAAAGCGTGTATACAGAAGATAAACTTAAGGGCAGAGGGTTACCAACGCATACAAAAATTATGGCAAAACATGCTGTACAACATTTGACAAAATCTACCACAAGATTTACAATAGGCATACATAAATATTAGTACTGAATCTTGAAATAATTCTGAATTGAATAGCTTATACTCGTAGTTCACTTTATTGAGATTATTAATTTGTCCTTTACAAATGGAAAATATACTGAAACATAAGATCATATAGGTACATTTTCTTGGTAAAATAATGATACCATTGGACTCAAATTTTTACCACATCTTACATATTGCCTTGTGATAGTGGAACTCAGTTTTTATTTTTATAACTTCAAAATTGAGATTTTATTTTTTATTTTAGTAGGTTATTTTACGACGCTTTATCTACATCTTAGGTTATTTAGCGTCTGAATGAGATGAACGTGATAATGCCGATGAAATGAGTCCGGGGTCCAGCACCGAAAGTTACCCAGCATTTGCTCATTGGGTTTAGGGAAAATCTCGGTAAAAACCTCAACCAGGTACAGACCGATTATTTAGTCCTGACAGTTCAGCGACGCGAAAGAGGGGAAATAGTAAGAGTAGTGGGGAGAGCTCCGGAGTAGAGATAAGGGCGAGCGGTCGGCCAAGGAATGCAGTACAGCTTAATTGTGCTGGAAACATATCTCTCTACCGCACGCATGACATCCGATCGCTTCGAAGACAAGCGAGTAACTAACCCATACACCCTTTGGCGTAACTAAATGGACTCGCCTGACCCAGGCGCATATCTTCGGCGACTGTCAGGACTAAATAATCGTACTGTAACTTACCCCGACAGGGAATCAAACCCTGGCCACCTGGTTTCGCGGCCAGACGCGCTAACCGTTACTCCACAGGTGTGGACCAAAATTGAGATAGTTACATACCTTTGTACATGCTGTGAAAATTATTTTTTCTAAACTCTAATATTTTAAAATATCACAAAACCGACAGATCTTTCTCAAATTAAGTGAAAAGTGAGTTTCTTATTGCTGTACAGTATGTCTATCTAAGATCTGATAAAAATGTATGACCAATGAGATCATTAGCTTACCGGGAATGTGTACCTATGTGATCCTTTGTTTCAATGTAAGTTATTTTCGATTTGTTACAACAATTAAACAAATTATTTAGGACAGATACACAACTCAATAGACATTTACAACTAGATTCATTACTTTTTGCAGACGATTTACCTCTGGTGGCATCCTCAGAAGATGAATTACAACGTTCAACTTTTAATTTTAACAAAATTGGAATTAAATATGATATGGAAATCAATAAAGAAAAAACTAAAATTATGGCCTTCTGCGGAAAATACCCTGTGCCTAGCAAAATATGTTTAGATTCAAAAATATTAGAAAGAGTAAATTATTTTACATATTATTTCGGATACACATCATCTTTTTGCGATGAAGTAGACATTTCACAGAAAATTTCTAAATACACCAAAACAATGGGAATAATTAACAACATTATGAAACCTTCCATAGTACAAAGGCATACTAGAATTCGCAAGACTTTGGCGAGACCAGTACTTTGTTACGGCAGTGAGGCATGGACATTGAGGAAGAACGACGAAAGCAGAAGAACAGGTAATTAAATTAAATTTATAAGATATACAGCGGGATTTACGAAATGGGATCACAAACGCAATGAAGATGTAATGGAAGAATTACAACTAGAACCTCTAACTAATCACGTAAAACATTATCAGAACAACTGGATAAATCATCTGCATCGCATGCATAGAGATAGAATCCCAAAAGTCATGCTCCACTATCGTCTATACTGGAAGAGATCTCTCGGTCGTCCAAAGAAGCGCTGGATTGAAAATTCAACTGTGAGATCGTAACAGGCCATTTGGCCTAATACTTGAAGGGAAGAAGATTTAGGACAGATGAATAATCTAAGTTAAGTGAACTGTATATAATTAAATTCATCTTTCTTCCAAGATTGAGCGATGAAATTTATATATGCCTACCTCAAATATTGTTGTAGATATTGTCAAAAGTGTCGGTGCATGTTTTGCCATAATTTTTCTATGCGTTCATACCCCGCCGCCCTTAAAAAGAATAAAGCATAGGACTCTGACGGATATGCTTCTGGAGCTAAATGACAGCTATCAGCATTATGGGATGAAGATAAATGCAAACAAGATGAAGACCATGGTTGTTGAGATAAAAATAAAAAGGTAAATGTGCGAATTATTAAATGATGCAATAGTACAAGTGGTCAGCTGCAAATATTTGGGGTGTAATGTAGGTAGTAACATGAGCTGCTAGCAACTCAAAAGGAGTATATTAATGGCAGAGGAAGCTTTCAATGGAAAAAGGAGCATCTTCTGCGTATCTCTGAAAATAACTAAGGAAGAGACTAGTAAAGTGCTTCTTGTGGACGTTAAAACAAAAAAGTTAACAAGTAAAGAAGTTTTAAAGTTAATCAGTGATTATAAAAGTGTATATATAGGATGTTTCCGAGGTGATGTTAAAACTTTCAGGGATGATGGCGAAGGGCACATTTATCAATTTGAGATAAGGAACTCTGGTCCGGAAATGCCTGAGTCGAAAGTTATAAGCAAAAATATTTATGTGGAAATGGAATTGTAATTTGGCACCACGTGCCCTCCTTTCCTTAACCTTTGGAACAGTCGTGGAAAGATGGTATGGGCCGGATGTCTCCTACGTGGGTACTTGTCCCGATACAATCTGTGAGCTTGTCTGTTGTTCCCATTGGCTCATCCGTATTCGAAAATCAGGTCTGCATATTCCACTCTCGTGTACTCCTCCATTTCACTAGGACTGATCGAGTGGACACTACAACTTGTACACATACACTGCTGTCTACAGACGTGCATATCAGGACCGATCATGTCCGTTACACATTACACTATCTGCATTGATTTAGTGTAGTTTCCTGTCCCCATCCCTCAGACAGCGCACTGAATGGAATACTGTAAGTAGACAATGTAAACAACGTCAGATGAATACAGTGTGTGTAAAATGTACAGATAAATACACATAAATAAGGTGTGAAAAGGAATAAAATGATTTCAATTCCACAGAACTATTTTTGCTTGTAACTTTCGACTCGGACATTTCCGGACCAGGGTTCCTTATCTCAAATTGATACATGTGCCCTTCGCCATCATCCCTGAAAGTTTGTAACACCACCTCGGAAACACCCTGTAGAACAATGAAGAATAGAAGCGTTAGAGCTGGATTAAGTAAGTGGAATTATGCCAAGAAATAGGACAAAGATAATGAGGATGAAGATGGTGAACTCGACATATAAAATGACGTAATTTTTTAAAGAGACTGTGCAAGGATTAATTTAAAATCTAATAATTTCAACATGACAGTAGTACTAACTTCGACACCAATAAAAAAAATCGTTCATACATTGTTTTTCGGTACACGGTTATCACATTTTACGGTCGGGTAATAACGGAATGTAGTTCTCAAAATACACTTTTGTATAACAGAGCGGTGCTGTTCATATGGGCGTCTACCATTTAAAACCTGCTTCCGCTTACACGCAACATTTTAAAATGGATTTTAATGAATAACATTTTGTTAAAATCAATCTCCGTGTCCTATTTGTTTCAAACTTTTCATGTTTCTGCACAATATGATCGAGTAATACTGATAACTTTTATTTGTATTAAATAACTGTCAAAAATAATCATTGACTTTTAACATTAGCATCGCTGTATTTATTTTGTTGTTTTTCGAAAAGTTTTATGAATATTTTTCTACAAAGCGATGTGTTTTGAGGAAACGGTAGTAGTGCTGCAGTGGATGAAATGGTTCAATAGATTAAAAAAATCACAATATGATAGCAATTTTATTGGCTTTAACATACTGCCGACTTTTAGTTCAATTTAACCAAATCTCCATTACAGTATCAATTTTATTGCTTAGGTTCCAGAGCTCTTTCCTCCCCAAGTGGTATTTAAGTGAGCTTCCTTCAATGCCCTGTTACTCGTTTAACAGTAATCAAAAATGTTTCACTATTTAGTCATTCATTTATAGTATTCATAGTATATTAAACTAAAAATGTAAAATATTTGTAAATAAAACATAACCTATATATTTTCACTTCCTTTGATAAAATTCACAATGTAGTTACATAAATAATTAGATAAAAAAGAAAATGTCTACTCCCTCGTAAAAAGCTTAATTACATCTCTACTATACTCTAATATAGGCATTATGTTAATAATTGTTTGATAGAATCCTGTACTCAGTTTCAAGATAATGTGTAGATTTTTTAAAGAGGCTCTTCATAT
The DNA here is from genome assembly GCF_040183065.1 of Periplaneta americana. NCBI lineage: Eukaryota > Metazoa > Arthropoda > Insecta > Blattodea > Blattidae > Periplaneta > Periplaneta americana. The sequence goes on from NC_091123.1 coordinate 44,922,891, forward strand.
CTTTAATACTTATCTTTCACTTTAGATTTCAAGATTTCTTTCAGTGCGACGAAAGGATTCCCAATTCTGCTTTCAAACAGTGGCGCCACCCAATAATTTATCGTGTTATCATTATACTTACGACATTTATTTAACTTATACCTCAAATGTTTGAGCCCACCCAGTGTTTCATAAAAGTTGGCGCCACCGCTTTCAATAGTGCCAAACATGTTCCGTTCTTTGGAACAGGCGTTGTCATAATGTAGTTCCAAAGTGAAACGAATATTTTGTAACAGCAAGTATTTCGTACTAGCGTTATTTTGGAACGTAGTATTCCATGGTGCTGTTAAGTTTTGGAACAATTCCAAGCAAGGGACTCTAATAATTACAATTGCAATAAAGATCAAAGCATGCCCTATTAAAGATTACCTGATTAATAAAGGCTAGACAATTTATTATAGAAGTTAAGAAAAAGGAAGGAATCTTTTACTGAGTTACAAATTAAGAAGAATTACATAATATAGTGATAAAATTAACGGAGATTGAAATATTTTATGCTAGAATAAGATAACTATTTACAGGAAACCATGTCTGAACGAGTCTCATTTATTGACCGAGTGCCTAGTATGTTTGTGTTTGAATTCAATTTTATTTTGATAGTCTCTGATACTAGAGTCGACGGCAATTCGGAAGGCGGTAGTCTGCTAGCGTTTGCGTCGAGAGAGACAGATAGAGAGGGCAAGGCATCAAGATGGCCGGCAGCGTTCTGCTCGTCAACGTTTTTAAAATAATTATACACCTTAAACACTATTTTCCGCACCTGCCTGTGCAATACTTGTTTTTTTTTAAGTCTTTTCTTCCATTTATTTATCTTATACACACACACAGTAAATGTTAGTTTTACTTATTCAGTGTATTCAAACACTCACACGTGAACAAACAAACTCGGGAAGTACAGTACTTGTTACAGACTGATTCCGTTTGGTTCTGCTGTACAAGCTTGTGACGTCACATGCCAGAAATGCTACGGCGCATATAGCAGCCGACCGCCTTCCGAACTGCAGTCTATAGCTCGACCAAGTTGAGCCTGCGAGCCGAGAGGGGAAGTTGGAGGCAGTTCTGTAGTGAAAGGAGGCGGTAACGAGAGGAGACCAGTACAGTCTCATATGACAGCAAAGTTTTCCTACTGCGCTTCAGTTCATAGAGCGGTAACAATTTAAGACGCCTTGAAATAGACTGTACTTCTACTTCTGCTTGACAGTGAGGTTTGGCGTTCTGATTGGCAAGCGTGGGCGTAGGAGAGAAAGTTGTATGAGGGGGGAGACTGGGAAACAGCGTAACTGTTGCCTTTATTGAAGACAAGGACAAAAGATGCGTGCGCTCCGTAGTGTATTTTAAACGATGTGCACACGTTGAAATCTGAGCGTCAAGTGACCTATGTGGCAACTGTGTTTTGCCTCTACATTCCATCCCGATATCCCCACTCGCAGACTGACTTGGACAAGATGTAATCTAGCAGGTAGCGAATTCCAGAGTCTTGGCAAGTCTATTGTGAAAGAGGATGAGTATGAGGTGGAATGGGATGGTATTGTTAGTATTGTTTCATGGCGAGAACGTGTGTTCAGATTATAACGGGGAGAAATATAAGTGAAGCGAGACGACAGGTTCGAAAGAGAAGTGAATGTAAATTTCTTCTTTTCTCTAGTTTAAGCCAACCTATTGTTTCAGGATGGGGTAATGTAGTACCTGTACATGGACATTTTAATGAGGTTTTCGACTTAATGATTTTGGAAGGTTCTTTTGAAAAAAATCTTTCCTGAAAATTCGTTGTCCTACTCTGGAATTGAGGCCTGACACTTGGTTTCAGAGTTAAACACCAAGCTGCTAGGCCAACAAGAAGGACTTTGAAACCAGCCTCTGAAAATATAACGTTTTTTAAAGCAGAGACTGTTTACCTTTCAGAAATGAGCTTAAAAGTAAAAGAAACTCCATCATGAGAGTGCAGAGTTACAAAAAAGGGAAGCAGCAGTCATTTTCCACCTGTCCAGGTAGGGTGATGAAAAAGGATGTGCAGGATGTGACAGTAGAGAACTATATATATTATTTTCTCCATTTCCTTGTCCAAGGTTCCTAACAAAAACAACTCGGGCTCTGCGTTGTTAGATCCCTTCTCTTTGAAGTACTCGTCCTGTTTGAGTTTCATATCAACTAAGTCTGTGGGTATTGGGGCGTGATGGCCAGCGAGCCAACGAGTCAAACGCCAACGAAAACGCAGTTTCTCCTTCCCTACTGTTTAAATAATGCATGTTTGCTGCTGACTTCCACCGACAGGATTCTTTTATTCCGTTGTCAAAATGTTCATTTATTGCGGTCATTGTGATGTAGCTGCAATAAAAACCTGTGAAGAAACAATACATTACTATTGACAGAGTCTAGAGTCCAAATGCTTAATAGAAGCTGAACTTGTGGTTCATATCGACTTTGTTACTTAAATTCATCTCCTTCAGAATCACTACAAACGGAAGATCACCAAACTAACCAACAATAATCACCAACACAAATACCACCACCGTTTCTTCAACATAATCACCGCCACCGCACCACCACTTTATCGTCACCACAATGACCAACTGCGTATCGCCATCATAATCGCCACAAACATTTCGCCCTTTTGGTCAAGATTAAATCGCCACCATAAGCACCGCAAATTCACACAATCGCAACCATAATCACCACCATAGAACCACCATAATAACCACAGTATTGCTACCATACTCACATTTTCTTCATCATAATCACAATCATAGTGTCACCATAATGACCAGTATAGCGACACACTATTGTTACCATAATTCTCACCACGATATCACCATCACCATAACCAGCAACATAATCGCCACCACCGTAACGCTACTACAATCATCAGCATATTGCCACCATAATCATCATCAAAGCACCCCATAATCTCTGCCGTAACGCCACCATAAACACCACCGCCATATCACTATCATAATGCCAAATTAACCACCACCAATATATCGCCGCCACCGGCGTAGCTCAGTCGGCTAAGGCACTTGCCTGCCGATCCGGAGTTGCGTTTGGGCTCGGGTTCGATTCCCGCTTGGCCTGATTACCTGGTTGGGCTTTTCCGAGAGTTTCCCCAACCATAAGGCAAATGTCAGGTAGGCTAATCTATGGTGAATCCTCGGCCTCATCTCGCCAAATATCATTTCGCTATCACCAATCCCATCGACGCTAAATAACCTTGTAGTTGATACAGCGTCGTTAAATAACCAAGTAAAATAAAAAAAAAACATCGCCATTATAATCAATACTATATCATCACATCGCCACTACCATAATCGTCTCCACCAATATCGTCACCATAATAGCCACTGCTATATCACCACTACCATATCGCCACCATGTAAAATTTCTACCTCGAGATTAGGAGATATGGCGGTGCACAACTTTTAATCACTAAGTTGTACACCAATATACCTGGGTTAAATCCCAAATCTCTCCTCAGTGCATATGAAGAGAAGGCATGTGTCACTGTTGATAGTGATTCGTCCGTCGGATGGGGACGTTAAGCCTGGCTGTCCCCTTGGTGCTATTCGACAGGAGTAGGCTACGTGCCGGCACCGGGTTTCCCCTTCTCCCTTCACTATCATCCTGACTCATTTCCTACACTACACTTACACATACACTCACCCTAATACACGACATAACTCTTCACAGATATACAGCATGCATAACATGGCCTGCCGAAGTGATGTGCAACTTGAAAATGGGTCACAGTCCAGCCATCTATCCGCAGAATGCGGAATCCAAATCACGCAAGTGAAGTGGGTAGGCATTAGACATACAAACACACATACACGTCTCTAGTTCCAATAGCTTACAAAATTGAAGTTTCTCCTCGCTGTACCCTTAATATTAGCCCGTCGTACAACCGAGTTTTGCTTTACCATGTCTATATCATGATGCAGTGCAATCTAGGTCGTTCAGCCGTTCTAGGAAGTTTCGCTGACTCCGTAGATATAACTTGGAAGTTGTTAAGTGTCTTCTCCATGATGTATGGATCTGATTATAGATCCTAAATCTCTTTATGTAGCAAATGTATAGGTATCCTGAACAAATGACTAGTACATCTATGATCACGAACATCTCTGGGTGGATCATGAGATTATTTCGTAAGCAAGTAACCCTTCCCCCTTCACCTCCACCCCGCGAACAGCGCTTTTCGTGCCACTGCTGGTGCTCATATCCCGCCGTTCGAAATTTGAACAATGGAAGCATGCCACTTGCCGTGCTTGCTGTAATTTAAAACCTTGGAAAGAATATTCGTTAATGCTTAATGCTGAATGAATCTGAGACCGTCTGTATTGCTCGCTCGTTTGTCTGCGGTGGAGAAGAGACGGGCACTTGCTGGTGCAATAAAAGCATAATATACTTCGAGATCGAGACAGAAGCTAATTAAGTCTGTCGTATATAAACTCGGTCTTCCTCTTTGTGACTCAGCCTATCGCACTTCTACCTATAAATCCAGGAGACCCGGATTTGATTCCTGGCAGTAAAGTGGAATTCTTTATTGCTTCCGTAGTGAATTTAATTATACTGAGTAAATCTTAAGTAATGTCATTTATTTCAGGGAGTTATTCTTCAAAACATTTCAAACAGTAAATTTTCATGTAATTTTCCTTGTTTTCCCCTTCCTTTTCGGGATAAAAATTGTTTTTTTTTTTATGAAACATTTCATTGAGTGTACAGTGAAACTTCCCAATAGCGGACACCGCAAATTCAAGGTCGTAAATTTCTATCGCAATAATTAATAATAAATCCATATTAGAAACAACAACAACCAAATTTCTTGACTTAAAAATCGATAATGTGTTAAATTGGAAAAATCATATTAAAGAAATTACCCCCAAACTAAATTCAGCTTATATTATTTTAATGTACCGAAGTACATATGATATTTCCATGCAGATATTCTGCGTCATCATACGATGCATGGAAATATCATATGCACTTCGGTACATTAAAATAATATATATGATATGCGTAAATCACTTCGTGATTTAAGACGGCGCTTATTCCGTCGGATCCCGGCCAACTAGTCACTCATAACGAGTGCACCTCAGCACATGTGTGGACTTCGGTCCTACGTTCATAGACATCTATGACGTAGTGCAGAGGGCGGCCACTAGAGGGAACCCAAGAGTTGGAGCTTAATCTGAGACGATTCTATCCGACGCCGGGGTTGTATCCGGTGTGGCTTAGTGGATAAAGCATCAGCACGTAGAGCTGAAAACCCGGGTTCAAATCCCGGCGCCGGAGAGAATTTTTCTCCGTTCCATTACTCTTTCATCGTATAAATTCAGCTTGTTTTGCTATTAGATCTATACAAAAGATAGTAAATATCAATACCTTAAAAACAATATACTTTGCATACTTCCACTCGGTAATGAGTTTTGGAATAATATTCTGGGGAAATTCCACAGATGGTAACAATATATTTCTATTACAAAAAAGAGTAATTAGAATAATAGTAGGTGCAAAATCTAGGGAATCGTGTAGGACTATTTTCAAAAAACTACAAATAATGCCCATGGCTTGTCAGTATATCTTTTCATTAATAATCTTCCTCGTATGTAATCGTGAAAACTTCGTAACTAATTCAACAGTTCATAATATAAATACACGTCAAAAAATGACTTTCATACTCCATCGGCAAGTCTATTGTGCTATCAAAAAGGAGTACGTTATATGGCAGTAAAAATTATTAATAGCCTCCCTATCGATATAAAAAATGAAACTCAAAACATAAAATTATTTAGGGCCAAATTAAAGAAGTACCAAATTTCTCACGCCTTCTATTCTGTAGGTGAAGTCATGACATCCAATAACACTTCATTAAATTGATACTAAAACTTTGTGTTGTACAAGTAGACTATATTGTAAATCTCGTCTGTATACATTTCATCTAGAATGTGACTTTAAATTAAGATTTTATACTAGTATTAAGTTTTTTTTGACTTGTTCCATATTCTAGCTGTAAGCTTGTATGAATACCATGGAATGTTAATAAATACAATACAGTAAAATACCTCAGGGGAAAAATTAAATGTCCGTTATTGAGAAATGTCCGCTATTTGGAAAATCGTTAGTATGTATACAGTACATTAAAATTTCTCATACATATTCAACACTATATTTTACAGTACAGTACAGTAGACAATGAGATTGTTTACAGTATTCACCCAGAGAGAAATCGTATGAGTAAATGTTTTGTAAATGAAATAAACATCAGTCACTGTACCACTTCACCTTACACAAAGAAATCTAGAATTGAATTATCAGTGTATGATTTTAAAATAACATCCTTGTTTTTAAAAATTTCACTAACCTGAGTTTTTCTCACATTAAACTTTGTGGCTAGCTCACGAACACTTAATTTCTCCTTCTTACTATGCTTTACAATATCCATTTTCTCTTTTAGTGACAAACGTTTACGTCTTTGTGGCATTTTTAATGTGACTGTACTTTCAAACACTCAACTTGACCAACTAAGAAAGTACGGACTGCTCACGTGCAGTTTCACAACTGTGATGCTTACCTTCAATAAAGTACAAGAACGTTCAAATGCACGATAATGATTGCTGCAAAGAATTCGTTAGATTACCGTTTAATTTACAACGGTCTTTATCTTTTTTCTTTCACGCTATCCGTTATTTGGAAGTTTTAATTGTTTTTGGGAGATACATTTCAGTATCCATGTCCGTTATTGAGAATGTCCGCTATTTGGAAGAATTTTATCATAAGGGCCAATGTTATTTTGCAGGGGAATTTTAAAATGTCCGCTATTGAGAGGAGTCCGCTATTCGGAAGTGTCCGTTAAGGGAAGTTTCACTGTATTGGGAAAGCCATTGATTTAATTCCCAATATGCTCAGTCAATTTAAGAGAACAGTGTATTATGATAACCAGGGTTCGGTCCTGGGCACAGAAACGCATCAAGTTCAGAACGCACGGCGGATAGTGTTGTGTTGGTAGAGTGGAGTGGGAGATGGAGCGCGCCGTTACTTCGTGCCTCAACATGTAAACAGTCCGTCACAGTACGGCACAAAATATATTTCACCCTGTACAGACACAGTATATACAGTACATTCCTAGAGTAGACAATAAATGTTTACCATTAAAGTATTAGCGTGAGTTGTAACCTTCAATCAGGTGTCCCTACGCCGAAGCCTGTTACACGTACCGCAGCCAAGCAGCAATACACACAACGGTAATGCACTTTACGGACCTACCTGTTTTGTTGCAGTTGATAACTAATCGTTGAAAGAATTTTGGTTTTGTCCTTTAAATGTGCAGAAATTTGATCCGAATAAATGTAACATTTAAAAATTTTTTTCTCAGATCGAATAGTTAGTCGACCTGGTTGGCGAGTTGGTATAGTGCTGGCCTTCTATGCCCAAGGTTGCGGGTTCGATCCCGGGCCAGGTCGATGGAATTTAAGTGTGCTTAAATGCGACAGGCTCATGTCAGTAGATTTAATGGCATGTAAAAGAACTCCTGCGGAACAAAATTCCGGCACATCCGGCGACGCTGATATAACCTCTGCAGTTGCGAGTGTCGTTAAATAAAACAAACATTTAAATATTTCGAATAGTTACATTGGGCGGGTGTGTAGGTGGGTGTGTGACAGCGAGAGAATTAGAATCAAGTGATACTGTTCACTTTAAATTTGCTCCCATTTTATCGGTAGAAGCAGAAAACACTTTATTATGTATAAAGATTTGTTAGCTGACAATAGACAATTGAAGAGTTCGCAGGAAAAACGATGAATGTCACAGTTTTGTTAAGGTTGATGTCATTATCTAATTCAATGGATCACTACGAAATTTAATGTTGTTCTTATAAAAAATGGTAAAAAGGAGAATTATCACCACGAATACAGTAATCCTTTCCTTTATTTTCTATAGAAACAGCACTACATCTTGCAGTTATAGACTCAATTAGATCATTATCTAATCCTTAACAGAAATGTGACATTCATCGTTTTTCCTGCGAACTCTTCAATTATTTTCGTACGAAAATTTGCACAAGATATTCATTGTACATCGAAACTCAGGTCTGATAATATAGTTACAATGATAGTTTATGAAAATAAGTTAGAATTTTCTGTTGTGAATGAAATGTATATGCCTTGAAATCCCTTGAATTTCACTTTTTTTTCTGGATGTCATTACCATGTTGCATTGGCTTATTGAAAATCTCAATTGTCGCTATGACTTCTTGTATTGAACATACTAATAACGACACTTGCTTAAAAACCTCCTTAATCAAAAACAACTTTTTGAGATGTTGATTGAAAAAAACACTGCGAAATGCATGTTGCGTTGCCTACAACACCGTCTTTTGGCGCACGAATGAATCACTTACAGTTGAGTTACGACAAAGACAATTTAGTATGAAATTCTCATATGAATATTCCTCCCTTAGTTTGGATAAAATGAAATTGAAAAATTGGCACTTAGCACATTTAGAATGTTATGTCTTCAATTGTTCTTAGATCTTCATTTTATTATTTTTGGTATTCTATATTATATGAAGAGTTCAGAGCCATAGTGGGCTAAGCGCCATATATTAAAAACGAAAAAAAACAAGTGTTAAAATTAAGTGGATAACATAATTTAATTAAGCATATAGCAAGTAATGTGAAGTATGCGCATTAAAATTAAGTGATATGTTAATCTTCAATAAACTATGATATTCACTTAACTTTATCTCTTGCTTTCTCCGCTTTTAATAAATGGCGCTTGGCCCACTATGCCTCTGAACGCTTCATATAATACTATCCGTAGTCACATCAATATTACGAAAATTAATATTATGATAGAATTGTAGGGAAATGTATGATTTTTTTCTTTAACGTACAACTCAAATGTTTGAGCCCACTCTATGTTTTTCAAAAGTTGGTGCCATTGGTTGTATGAATATGTGCATAAATGTGTATTTTTAGTCACCGCGTAGTTCAGGCGTTAGTGTCTTTGACTGCTGATCCGGAGTTGCGCTCGAGTGTGGGTTCGATTCCTGCTTGGACTAATTACCTGGTTGTTATTTTTTCCGAGTTTTTCCCTATCCGTAAGGCGAATGTCAGGTAATCTATGGCGAACCCTCGGCCTCTTCTCGCAAAATTCCTTCTCGCTATTATCAGTTCCAACCGCGCTAAATAATATTATACAGGGACATCATTTTATTTTTACTGACATTTTTAATATTAACCTGTTTATACCTTTAGAGAACCGGAAAAACCGCTTGCTCCCTCCTCCAAGACTGGAGTTCGATGATACTGGCGTAAAACACAAATCACTCTACTAGGTATAGGATGGAAGAAAAGTAGTTCATCCATTTACGTAAACTAGGAAATATCGCGATTTTGAGTTTGTTAATTTTCATTAGGTTTTTCTTTAATCAAAGTACAGTACTGTATTAAGAATAAGTGTTTTTGCTCACGAAGTGAGTTATCCATGCGAACGTATTCATAATGCAGTGTATACTGTCTACAGCACATTAGCGTACAATATAGAGAAAGAAGTTGAATTGAAAAATAATCATAATATGAATATTTAAACACAATTTTGAAAATGGTGGCCGTTTATTTCGATACAGGCTTCAGTTCTTTTGTGCATATTATCGCACTATAGACTATTGCATCTAATTCCAATTGCCAGTTTCGTCCTTCGTACTAGTAACTCATGTTGAAATAATTCTGTACCTACTCTACGTACTGTGAATTCAATCTTCACTTCTGCCCGACCCGAAAACATAAAATTACTCAGACATGCTATCTACTATCCGTCCAAGTGGTTATGCCGCAGGATTGTAGAAAGGGAGGAAATCACGTGACAGTTAATTACTTAACGAGGCCCTTTTATTTAAGTTAAATTAAACAGCTGTATAATATTACGTAAACGTCCAATTCCTAAGATAAATTAATGTTTTCAGAAAAGAGCTAAGACAGCCCAGCTTTTACAGAGGGGCGAGCAGAAGCAGGTGGGGGAAATCGGGATGCGACGTAGGCAAAAGAACAGTACCTGTGCAAAAATATGATTCAATATTGAAAGCTCTTTCGTTACTGGAAAACGCGAACATATTTCTGGAACGTACTATATTCAGTAACTCAGTACTACTTACTATCTGCGGTCTTGGTTCTGTGTGGAGTTGGAGCTTCCTTAGTAGAAGGGGTGGGAGTGAAGCACATTCAAAAACTCAGGTACAATAAAAATTGAAGTAAAAATAAAATGATGTCCCTGTACATATAGCTCAACTGATGAATGATCGTTTGCGTTTGTAAATTTAATAATCTGATTGGCTATGTATTGTATACTTTTAGTAGAGCCATCTATGTAGCTCAGTCGGCAGACTCACTGAGCTGCTGATCCGGAGTTGCGTTCGGGCTTGGGTTGGATCCCCCTTTGGTCTTTGGTTTCTTCCGAGGTTTTTCACAGCTGTGGGACTGAAGCCGGATGGTCTATGGCGAGTCCTTGGCATCAACCCCTTTGATTTGATTACCTGGGTGGGGTTTTCCGAGGTTTTCCCCAACCAAAAGGCAAATGCCGGGTGATATTTTGGCGAATCCTCGGACCTCACATCATCTCACTACATCTCGCCAAAATATTGTAAAAAATTGCACAAAATTGTAAAAATTGTAGAAAATTACTAAATTGTAAAACTATAAAATTTTGTAAAAATTGTAATTGTAATATTGTAAAATTTTGACTTGTTCCACATCTTAAAGCTTCATTGCTCATGTAAGATCGATGGAATAAAATAAATTAATGAGTAATGAATAACCCGTAGTTAGTAGTTGATACAGTGTCGTTAAATATACGAGTATAAAATGTGTATTTTAAATGACTTCCCCCAACTCGGATACATTGCTGTATTTGACAGAAGAAATACATTGTGTCATTGTATTGCGATCACTGAGTACATCTAGACGCGTAGTTACTGTCACTGCTATAAATAGAAGGATACAATAGTCGGCAGCGTTTCGCTTCATAATGGATAGCTGAACTGTAGGGGGTCGAGACGTAGTTATATTTAGAGCGACGTGTGCACCTCTGACCTATCGAAAGTGGAGTAACGTTGTGTATTTGTTAAAATGTCTTCTTTTTGTCATTGTTCAATACAGATGTGAATTAAGAACAAGGAAATGATGTTTGTGATTGTATACTAACTGTGCGGCATATATTAGCCTATAAGGAGATCTATCTAAAAAAGTTACGTAAAAATATAACTAACGCTGCGGTGAATTACATCGAAGGCAACTCTGCTTTATGAGGATCTGAAATCTGAGTTCTACGAAACAAAGATAAGAAACGGTTAGAAGCCCAACAAATGAAATTTTAGACCACTTGCGGGCTTCACAAGAGCAGATCACGTCAAAAATTAATTTCATAAAAATGGATTATAAGAGAAAAGCGCCGTAGAAGATAGAATTCAGTGGAGAGGTCATGTAGGAAGAATGGGTGATTCCAGGTAAAAGATCCTACTTATATAGATCCAGTCAAAGAAAGTGAAGGAAGACCGGCGGAGCAAAGATGGTTAGAACAGAAATTGTTCTAAAATTATTTTAGATTTTTTTTAAATTTTAACTACTGGACTAGGCCAGAGAGTCTAATCCTTACACTGGATTCCAGTAATGCCGTCTCATTCTTTAATCGTGACTGAGTCTTGTACTGCACCCCTACCATGCACGTGTGGCTTAACTCGCCTGTATTGTGTATTCCCGTTTTCAATAGTGTTCATACTAGACTAGACGGCATTTCGGAAGGCGGTCAGTTGCTATATGCGCCGTAGCATTTCTGATGTGATGTCACAAGCTTGTACCAATCGGAATCAGTCTGTAACAAGTACAGGGACATCATTTTATTTTTACTAACATTTTTAATATTAACCTGCCTATATCTTTAGAGAACCGGAAACACAGTTTGCTACCCCTCTCCACGACTGTAGTTCGATGATACTAGCTTAAAACACAAACAAATCACTTTACTAGGTATAGGAGGGATGAAAAGTAGTTCATCCATTTACGTAAACTAGGAAATATCACGATTTTGAGTTCAACAATTTTCATTGGGTTTTTGTTTAATCAAAATATAATACTGTATTAAGAATAAGTGTTTTTACTCCCGAACTGAGTTATCCATGTGAACGTATTCATTATGCAGTGATATTATACTGTCTATAGCACATTAGCGTACAATATAGAGAAAGATGTTAAATTGAAAAATAACCATAATATGAATAAACACATTTTTGAAAATGGTAGCCGTTCATTTCGAAACAGGCTTCAGTTCTTTTGTGCATATTATCGCATTATAGACTATTGCATCTAATTTCAATTGCCAGTTTCGTCCTTCGTACTAGTAACTCATGTTGAAATAATTCTTTATCTACTCTATAAAAGAGTAAATTACGTACTGTAAATTCAATCTTCACTTCTGCCCGACCCGCACAGATAAAATTACTCAGACATGCTATGTACTGTCCGTCCAAGTGGTTATGCCGCAGGATCGTAGAAAAGGTGGAAATCACGTGACAGTTAATTACTTAACGAGGCCCTTTTATTCAAGTTATTTTAAACAGTTGTATAATATTACGTAAACGTCCAATTCCTAACAGAAATTAATGTTTTCAGAAAAGAGCTAAGACAGTCCAGCTATTACAGAGGGGCGCAGCAGAAGCAGGTGGGGGAAATCGGGATACGACGTAGGCAAACGGACAGTACCTGTGCGAAAATATGGTTGAATATTGAAAGCTCTTTCGTCACTGGAAAACGCAAACATATTTCTGGAGCGTACTATACTCACTAACTCAGTGCTGTTTACTATATGCGGCCTTCATTCTATGTGGAGGACAGCTGGAACTTCATTAGTAGAATGGGTGGGATGAAGTACATTCAAAAACTCAAGTACAATAAAAATTGAAGTAAAAATAAAATGATGTCCCTGTACTTCCCAAGTTCGTTTGTTCAGTGCGAGTGTTTCAATACATTGAATAAGTAAAACTAACATCTACTGTGTGTGTGTATGTGTGTGTGTAAGATAAATAAATGGAAGAAGAGACTGTAAAAAGATAAGTATTGCACAGGCAGGCGCGGAAAATAGTGTTTAAGGTGTGTAATTATTTTTAAAACGTTGACGAGCACAACGCTGCCGGCCATCTTGATGTTGGCTGCAACGTTGCCAACGCACAAGAAACTACTGCAGAAGCATGTGGTGTGGGATTGAGAACCGTGCAAAGAATATTGTTAGTGAAGGAAAGAGGGTTTGTTTGGTGTCATGCTTACAGTAATCAACGGCTAAGGTCATTATTGTCTTTTGATAAATTAAATTCTCTCCTGCGCTATTTGCATCGCACGTGCGCGTGAAGTACGATGTGGTAATGTTGTACGCTGCCTTGCTCTCTCTATCTGTCTCTCTCGACGCAAACGCTAGCAGACTACAGCCTTCCGAATTGCCGTCGACTCTAGTATAGTAGCTGCGCAGTCATAACAATTTACAATTCGTGTGCGGTGTATTCCAACATTTCAGAGGTTCAGCGGCACGCCACTGCTCATAGGAATGGCTGTCTGTGTGTGTCTTGTATACCGGTACATACTTACTAACATAACAGGGAGAAAGAAATGAAGTACTGCATATAGACACAAACCTCAAAACGTGACAATATTAATGGAATAGATAAAACGCTTCATCACTGCACAGTGAACTGCCACCATTTTTAATTTAAAAAATATATAAATAATGTGTTTTACACATACTAATTTTCATTACTGTACAAGATACAGAAATAGAGGAAAAAAATGTTGACTATTTCCAAAATTTTACTGCTGTAAGCTGACCCCTTAAAGTACCAATTAAAATAAGAACTTTCAGATCGATGTTTTAGCTTCCTTCCTTTTAGCAGCAGTATGTTTCATTCACTGAAGTTAAATCAAAACCATTCACAGTAACTTCAGGTGTACCCCAAGGATCCAATCTTGGTCCCTTGTTCTTTTTACTTTATATCAATGACTTACCTAAACAGATTTTGCACTCTAAATGTTTACTATATGCTGATGATGTTAAATTGTATAAAGTAATTGACAAACAACAAGACTTTTTTGATCTACAGCAAGATTTGGACAGGCTATATAGATGGAGTATCGATAATTTTCTTCTGTTAAATCATAATAAATGTTGCTTTATGACGTATTCTAAAAATAAGACATTTGCTCAAAATTCGTATGAAATTAATGGTGTGAAGTTACCTAGAGTAGAATCATTTAAGGATTTGGGTATTTATTTTACACACAACTTATGTTTTAAAATGCACTTAAATCACGCGGTAATTGATGCATACAGAAAATTAGGATTTATAATCAGAAAAAAAAAATTAAAAAATATATATACTATTGATACTCTATATAAAACTCTAGTTAGGAGTAAGCTAGAGTATGCGTCTGTAATATGGTCACCTCAGTTCCAGTCCCATCAGATGCAAATAGAAAGGATACAGAAAAGATTTTTACGTTACTTATATTTTAAAAAACATCACGTGTCGTCTTATGACAAGCAAATTTCATATAATCAGTTACTTTTTAAATTTAATTATAAAACGATTAATAAATAATAAAATTTTACTCTATAAGACTGTTAACGGTATACTGAATAACTGTGATTTTCTTAAATTCCTTCAGTTCAACGTAAAAAAAAAACAGAATTACGTCATAGGAAACCTTTTTTTATTTCCATTCCTAGAACTATTTTCTTCAAGAACTCTCCATTGTTTGTCATGTGTATGCCTAATACTTACTCTGTGTTTAAACTGTGATCCTCAGTTTAACAGTTGAAAAATTTCATACAATATTAAAAAGAATTATATTTCCTTAGATATTTAAATTATGAAGAAGTGTATTATAATGTTTTTACTCTAGTTTTAAAATAACTTTGCATCATTATATTGACATTTGGCACTATATTAACTGCAATATTATATTCTAGCATCTATTACCGTTACGTATTTTCGTTTCTGTTCTTTTTTTTCTTATTATTATGTATTTTGTGTATGTATCTGTGTAGGCCACCTGTAATTGGAAGCCTGCTTCTGTTGGTGGTGGATTTAAATAAATAAATATAATTTAAATAACTTCAAAAAGCTCAACAAACAATACTTCTAACCATTTCGCTGGCATTATCACCTTCACTTCACTCAGACTCTGGTAACCATCACAGTTGATAAAGCGTCGTGAAATAAATCAATAATAAAACAAAGAAAATAATTGTAGAAAATTTCGCCAATATAGCTATTGCCAAAAAATACTGTCTCTAATGATTGTTCTGAGAGATGACATCACAAAACATTGATCCTACCGTTCAAAAACTGTTTAGATACATTTCAAATCTGTAAATGTATAAGGGAGTAATTTTTAGCATAAAATACACTTTTGCTCCCAGAAGCTGTCCGGTGCAGAGTGATGGGCGGAGAGATATGTTTTACTCAGGATTTCAATGGGTCAACTCTAACTTGCAGCTGTCTCGCACGTCTTCATTATCGCGCGGGCAGCACACTTCACTGCCTAATCTGAACTTTACGCCTGCGTTACCGATAACTGACGCAAAGCAGCCTGCCTCTCCACCATTTTCCACTAATACATCCTCCTGCAGCAGCTGTTGTTGCGTTTGTAATTGCTTGCCCATTTCTTTTCAAATAATTTGTATAATCTGTGTTTGTTCAGGTGCCGTATTCTTGTCGAGCCCTCAAACTTGCATCTTAATTTTAACAGAAATTCCATTCTTCTGAACAGTGACGATTTGAGATAGCTTTCCCCCTGGGGATAAAACAGTGGAAGAGATTGAATGGTGCAAATAAGCCATAGATTATTTGATGTAGGATTGTGAATAATTTTCATTTAGATTTAATTACTGCTGCAATTACTGCTACTATGGGGTGTACGCCGATTTGGTTGATTGGAGATTGGGCCGAAACTGGCCCATTTCTGTTCCCGGCGTTGTCAGGGTCGACCGCCGCGAGGCATGCTACCTGATAACCGGTTTCATACTCAGTTGCGTTTTTGTATGGTGCTTGTTTGACACGTTTTTTGCTTTGTGCATGGTTCATTGTGTAGTATGATGGGTATTCAATATCATTTAGAAAAAATAATATTCAGTTACTGATGTTCAGAAAAAAATAAAATCAAAAAATAAAAGCTTCATACAATTCCTGTGAAAGAATATTTAATGCATTACGCGAATCGACAACAAAATATTTATAAAGTGTTTATGGCCTTTTAGAATTCCGGACCTAAATCCCTGTTTATTTCTGAGCTATCCTTAATAGTTTACGTAAGGAATCCATGTAATCTGGAGAATTTAAAAGAAAATATTCAAGTGATTTTTTGAATACAGCAAAACGAACTCCACACAATCTTTTCAACAGAATGGACATGTGTTTAAAATTATAATTTTATGTACTTTAATTTTGCAACTGGAGAACTTTTATCCAGTCTACATTATAGCGACATTCTTCCTGGTATGAATTTATGTAATAGAGAATCTTAAAGAAATTCCGCTGCACAGACTGAGCAGTGGAAAATAACAATGCGAGCAAAACTACGTATTGTGGTGTTGTGAAAAGTGTAGGGAAGTAGATTACATAAGCTATCGTAGTAGTTCCTTCAAATGAAACATAGAGTTATATTTTTATACGTTTTGTCAAAACTTGTAAGTATATAGACATTGTACACATGCCATAATGTCAGATGGATCTATAAATAGTCTCCTCTAGCATTAAGACATTGGTCCAAAAGGTGTACCAGTCTTTCGATACTAGATGTGAAGAAGCTTGCCGGTTTCTGCTGAAACCACAGTTTCACCGCATCTTTCACTTCCTGATTAAAGTTGAAGCGACATTTCTTCAAAGACACCTCTTCATCGGTCCAAAGATATGGAAGTCACAGGGTAACAAATTGGGACTGTAGGGAAAGTGTTCCAGTGTCTTCCGTCTGAATTGTCACGGAGTTACGACCGTGGCATCCGCAACAAGGGGCCTAGCATTGTCATGAAGAACAACTCCCTGAGGCAACTTCCCTCTACGCTTTGTCCTGATAGCTGTTCGCAAAATATGTAGCGACACGCAGTAATGGGTAGCATTTACTGTCATCTCGTTTCAGTCAGTCCAGCAGCAGAAAACCCTGCTCGTCAAATAATGTCAGCAAGAGCTTACCTCTTCTGGTGGCGGAATAAGTTTTATTTGGTCTGGGTAATCCTAGATATCACCATTCTATTCTCATCAGTTTTGTTGCTAGATTAAACCACCGACACCATGTTTCACTCCTGGCAACAATTTTGGAAAAGTACTGATATCCCTTCGTGAGGAGTCGAATCGGGAGTTGCAATGCCATGCGCCGCCAGATGTGCACTGAATCTGTACCTTTCTTGCATAGGAAGTGAATCACAGCCCGTTGTGCGAGCTGGGATGTATCCATGCGCATCCTTATTTCAGTTTCTGTGCTTCTCACACACGTCAAGAACACTGAACGACTTACACACTATTCAGGCAACATTCAAAACATAGCTCTTCCGTTTTCGAGTGGCGCATGACGTCGTTGTTCCACACCCACTAACTGACTGATAACGAGAGGCGTGACAGGTAGATAATTTTACACTATAAGGTTGACTTTAAATGCGCTATAGTAGCAGGAATAGAACAATGTTATATTACACTATATAGAGTAAACCCTACTTCACAAGAGCAGATCTATAGTCTTCAGGAGATTTAAGACAAATGATTTAATGTCCACTCTTGTCTGATCGTTTGGAGCATTTCGTTTCTGTGCACTTTGAAATGAATGTTTTCGGGCAGCACACAAATATCAACCTATACAGTGATGCTACGACCTCCCACAATTTCGACAGTGTTGCCATTGCAGTCTATTTCATTTGAAGGAGTCAGATATAATAAACATTCATAAGTGTAAATAGTTTAGGATATACGCATTTCTTTTCTTTGTTATTTATTCACGTGGTCAAGACTACGTAGCAGGTAAGCTGGAGATTTGAACTTGCGTGGGAGCTACGGTCGTGGGTTGGAATTCCGCGTCGTGCATAACTTCTGTCCGTTTTCACTGTGACATCCCATGTTAAGGTTAAATGGAAAACTCGGTATCGTGCTGAGACTGTGTTACGAGAATTCGCTGTGTGCTTTCTAGTTTAAAGGTTAAATGGCATATAGAATGTGTTCGATAACGTAGGGTAAAAATAAAGAGAGAGCGGAAAACAGGAAAGGTGCAAGGAATGAAAGTGGGGAGCAAGATATCAAAAGTAAAAGAAATAGAAAGGTGTAAGATGGAAAGAAAACAAGGAAATAGACGAGGAAACCAAGAAGAAAAGAAGGAAAGAAAAAAGAAAAGGAGAGAAGGAAAGAAAAAAGAAAAGGAAAGAAGGAAAGAAAAAAGAAGAGGAAAGAAGGAAAGAAAAAAGAAGAGGAAAGAAGGAAAGAAAAAAGAAGAGGAAAGAAGGAAAGAAAAAAGAAGAGGGAAGAAGGAAAGAAAAAAGAAAAGGGAAGAAGGAAAGAAAAAAGAAAAGGGAAGAAGGAAAGAAAAAAGAAAAGGAAAGAAGGAAAGAAAAAAGAAAAGGAAGGAAAGAAAAAAGAAAAGGAAAGAAGGAAAGAAAAAAGGAAAGATAGAAAGAAAGGGTAAAGAAAAGGCAGGAAAGAAAATAAAAAGGAAAGGAAGGTAAGGAAGGAAAGAAAGGAAAGAAGGAAAGAAAAAGGAAAGTAGGAAAGGAAATAAGGAAAGGAAAGAAGGCAGGAAAAAAGGAAAGGAAAGAAAGAAGAAAAGTGAGAAAGGAAAGAAACAAGGAAAAGAAAAAGGAAAGGGAAAAAGTACGAAAAGTAGCAAAGGAAAGAAGTAAGAAAAGGAGAGAAGGAAGGAAAGTCGGAAAGAAAAAGGAAAGGAAAGAAAAAAGGAAAAGAAAGAAGTAAAAGAAAATGAAAGAAGGAAATAAAAAAGGAAAGGAAAGAAGGAAAGAGAAAAGAAAGGAAAGGAAAGAGAAAAGAAAGGAAAGAAAAGAGGAAAAGGTAAGAAGGAAAAAAGGAAGGAAAGAAAGGAGGGAAAGAAGAAAGGTAAGAAGGGAGGAAAAAGTAAAGAAGGAAAGAAAAAGGGAGGAAAAAGGGAAAGAAAAAGGAATTATAAAAGTGGGAAGAAAGAAAGGAAAGAAGGAAAGGAAAAAGGAAAGAACAAAGGAAGGAAAAGTAGGAAAGGAAAGAAAAAATGAAAGGAAAAAGGAAGGAAAGTGGGGAAGGAAAGAAAAGAGGAAAAGAAAAGTAAAGAAAATAGGAAAGAGAAAGGGAAGGAAAGGAGGAAGGAAAAGGAAAAGAAAAATTAGGGAAAAAGGAAACAGAAAAGAAAGAAAAGAAGGTAAGAAAAAAGGAAAGGAGTAAGGAAAGCAAAGAAGGAAGGCAAGTAGGATAGGAAAGAGAAAATGAAAGGAAAGAAGGAAAAGAGGAAGGAAAAAGGAAAGCAAACAAGGAAAGAAAAAGGGAAGAAAAAAGATGCAAGGAAAGAAGGAAAAGAAAGAAAGCAAAAATAAGGGAGTGAATAAAAATAGAGAAAGTGGAATAGTTGGATGCAGTGGAATGGATGAATGGATGGATGCAATTGAATAGGTGGACGGATGGATTGAATAGGTGGATGGATGGATTCATTGATTGATTGATGGTCGGTTGCAATGGAATGGATGGATGTATGGAATGGATGGATGAATGGTTTTAATGGTTTGGTTGGATGAATGCAATGGAATGGGTGGAATGGATGGGTGAGTGGATGGAATGGATGGATGAATAAATTGGGTAGATGAATGGAGTGGTTGGATTAAATGAAATAAATGAGTGGATGGATGGATGGATGGATTAGATGGATGGATGCAATGGAATAGAGGGATAGATGCAGTGGAATGAATGAATGAATGGGTGGATGTATGCAATGGGATGGATGGATGTAAACAATGGAATAGATGGCTGTATACAGTGGAATGAATTGACGGATGCAATGGATTGGATTGATGGACGGATAGATAAATGGATGGGATGGGATTAATGAATAAGTAAGATGGCTGGGATAGTACAGGATGTGAAGACTGAGTGAATGATCTGGCGGAATGGAAAAAGTAGACGGAATGGATTGGCATGATTGAAAAAAAAAGTAAAAGAAAAGAAAGTTAAATTAAGAGGTAGAAATAAAAGATGAACATTTCAAATGCTTTGCAACATCTCTATACGACGATACGTACAGCATGTTTCCCTCGCTCGCCTCTCCTACCCTGTCAATGTATCCATAACTACAACATTGTGACCATGTGAACTTTTAATCACCCCTACTCCAAAGCCCTAGACTGTAGCATTCACACGATGATGAGCACGGTCGATATGTCATAGGATTTATAGCGCACGATGGAAAATCTATCTCACTGGTCAAGTGGGTTCGTATTGTCACTAGAGAGGATCGCTTATTCAACTATATTTTTAATAGTTTCCGAAAGAAACAAAATTTTATGAAAATGCAATGCTTGCTCCTATTCATACAGTATGTTCGTGTTGTGCATGGAGTTGTTACGATTCTGACGGCTTTTGTTTCCCCTCATACTACGAGTATTTTTGCGGAGTTATTTTGTTCTCTTTCACTGTCTGTAACAGATGTGAATAGTGGAACGTTGGCACTAAACTCATGGATTATTGCACTTACTCGTTCATGTGTATATCCTCTTTAAAATTCCATGAAGTTAGTCTCGTTGTAAGGATGATAAGATGCGATATTTACCAGCCACGTGGTCAGTGATGAAGAATGTCTAACGCATGAAATGTTATTAATATTTACAGTATTTATACACAAATATACAGAATGAAAAAAAAAAGTGGTACTCATTCCACCATGCGATCTTTTTCTTTGCTTTTCAGGGCAACGATTTTAGCAAGTCATAACAAAGTTTGAGGAGTATAATCAGCGTATTCCGAATCTCAACGATGACGCCACGCTGCAGCGAAATAGGAACAAAACTGCTGGAAGAATCGATGGCTGTCATGGCGACTATATAAGTTGTTGTCTGTGCTACGCTAGCAAAATTTTGCGAAATTTCCGTACTGTCATCTCGTTCAAAGAAAAGAGAGCATAAACAATTTCTTTCTTGAACCGGTAGTAATAACTGGTCCGTTGACATGTTCGCTCATAAGCCATGTTTTTACATTGTGCTCATTACAAACAATACAGCAGAACTAAAGCAGAACACACCGCCATGACACAACAGTGCACGATGTCATTCGTCTGCTAATTTCCGCGCTATGCAAGAACCAATCAGATTCACTAATGGCGGCTGATGGAGAATGCCACCACCTCTGCAAGCTGATGGCACCGGTGCGACACCGGTGGAGCATCAGTGACGCCATCGGTGAAATTTGGAATACCGTGAAGCCATCAAATTGCTCAGCGCTGAGATTCGGAATACGCTCAATGTTAAAGATAAGCCATTATAGCCTCGCAGTGGTGCTCATTGCCATATACCGTTGCATTGCAAATACCTGCCTGTAATGATTGACAGGGATAGGATTAGTACTAATGGGTTGATTCCTGGAGAAGGACACTTTCAAAAAAGTGAAATGCTAATGTACAGTGCCTGTTAAAGTAATGGTATGAATCACATTTATCAATTTTACTTGCAAGTATTTATTTATTTTATTTATTTATTTTGCTAATAATTGTAACATAAAATATAATATATACAGAAAAACTTTAGCTCGCCCCTGAAAGAGTAGAACTCGTGCTCAGGGGCGGATTCCTGAATTGAAATTAAGAATATAATACAATTTGTCTTATGTATACTACATAATAAGAATATATAAATTTAAATTTACAATTTTTCAATTTTTATAAAATCCATACATAACTTTATTAATTTAATACTAGAACTATTAGAATTGACAAGATTAGGATATTTAAATATAAATTTTTTATATATTCTTTGGCCTAAATTACTACTATGATTAAATACTGTAGCAGTGTTGCATTTTGGTTCAAACAATCGTAAAAATTCATATCTTATATTTCATAACTGTGAGAATACAATTCAAAATTATTTAGATTTTTACGTATGGATTTATTAATACAATACAATAAATTTGTCTTATGTTAAGAACACTAAAGTCTAAAACAATTTTTGAGATGGAAAA
This sequence comes from Periplaneta americana, assembly GCF_040183065.1. Taxonomy (NCBI): domain Eukaryota; kingdom Metazoa; phylum Arthropoda; class Insecta; order Blattodea; family Blattidae; genus Periplaneta; species Periplaneta americana. The sequence continues at coordinate 44,945,143 of NC_091123.1, forward strand.
TCAGTAAGTTTATGAAGACATATTTTAATTATTTCTTCTGTAATAAATAAAGTGGATTGAAATTGGATATAAATAACCAACCACATCCTATAATTCCACACATAATTACCGATTGAAATAAAGTTAAGTATAGTGTGCGTAATAAATTAATTGACAAGTAATTCCTCAATAAAACAAAATAAGTACATAACATTCAAGTTCACCCTAAAATCGAGTTATAGGATATATATTTCCTACTGGGAAGAGAAATATTCACTGAGTTTAAAAAAAATCGAAATTCAAGAAACAATATTACATATAAATTATACAGGTGTCTCATTTGTCTTGTACATCTCAAATAACGTTTATGTTTGGACTTTGGAGTGGAATTGAAAAAAAAATTTTGGAAGTTATTTTACGGCATAACATAACATGTAACACAACACACATAAAAACACAAAACACACAAAAATACAAAACACACAGAAAACACAAAACACACGGAAAACACAAAACACACAACACACAAAAACAAACAAAACACAACACACATAAAAACATAAAACACATAAAAACACAACACACATAAAACACAAAACACAGAAAACACACAACACACACAAATACAAACAAAACACAACACACATAAAACATAACACACATAAAAACACAACACACATAAAAACACAACACACACAAAAAATACAACACACACAAAAAATACAAAACACACAGAAAACACAAAACACACAGAAAACACAAAACACACAACACACATAAAACACAAAACACACAAAAAACACAAAACACACAACACACATAAAACACAAAACACACAAAAAACACAAAACACACAACACACATAAAAACACAACACACATAAAAACACAACACACATAAAAACACAACACACATAAAACACAAAACACATAAAAACACAAAACACATAAAAACACAAAACACATAAAAACACAAAACACATAAAAACACAAAACACATAAAAACACAAAACACATAAAAACACAAAACACATAAAAACACAAAACACATAAAAACACAAAACACACAAAAAATACAAGAGACACAGAAAACACACAACGCACACAAAATACCAAACACACAACACACGCAACACACACAAAACACACACAAATATACAAAACACAAAATATACACACAAAAACACACAACATACACACACAAAAACATAAAACACACAAAAACACACAACACGTAATACATCAAACACATAGAACACACAAAAAACACCACACACAAGACATAAAAGAAACAAAACACACAAAAACACACAACACATAAAACACAACACAACACAAGTATAGAGATTAAGTTCATGTAATTGCATTCTTGTACAATATACAGGTGAATATCATCACTTTTTCAAATAGCATCACATAATTTAACCATGTCCAATGAATTACACTCTTTAAGACGAGTTACACAATGTATCATAATGCTACTACCCGAAAGAATAACAATAACACAACGAAACCAATTGTGGTGTCCCAAATAACTTTGCACCCAAATAACTTTTGTTTGGACTGGAATTGAAAATATTTTTTGGAAGTTATTTTACATAAAGGGGCTAACATAACTATGGAGATTTGGTTCATGTAACTGCATGCTTGTACAAGATGCAAATGACGTCATCACTTCTCCAAATAGCACCAAATAATTGAAGCGGTGACATCAGTAACCATTCAAGTCCACTTCTGGTTATTCATTTTTTGCAAATTTGAAATTAAATTTTGGATATTTCCATAAGTGTTACGACTTTAAAAGTTGGTATACTACTTTGTCTTGATCTCTAAAACAACCAGAAATATTACTTGCAAAATATAATAATTAGGTAAGAAATATATATATATATATATATATATATATATATATATATATATATATACATACATACAGGTTGTTTAAAAAATACGGGGCATAATTTCAGGTATGTATTTCCCACATGAAGACAATCAAAATAGTTCATTACAACATGTATCCGGAACCAAGATCTACAACTCCAGAAGTACAGGAGGAGATTCTGGAGGCTGTGAACATGACTCCTTCTATCAGCACACGAAGGGTAGCGTTGCAAGTCAATGTTCCTCATACGACTGTCTGGAGACTGTTGAAAGAGTATCAATTGTATTCTTATCATTTGCAACGTGTACAGGCCCTGTCACCAGCAGATTACCCTGCACGAGTTAGGTTCTGTCAGTGGTTCTCGCAGCAGTGTGGTGTAAATCCGAACTTTCCTGCCTTAGTATTATTTACAGATGAAGCACAGTTCACACGAGATGGCTTAACAAATTTCCACAATCAGCATGTATGGGCGTATGAAAACCCACGTGCAACTGTTCCATCTCATCACCAGGTGCGGTTCTCCCTCAACATGTGGGCCGGTATCATTGGTGATCGATTAGTTGGACCCCATGTACTTGTAAACAGACTTACGGGGCAGGCGTACACAAACTTCCTGGAAAACATCATACCGGTACCTCATGTTTTAGAAGACACTCCACTGATCAATCGTCAACACATTCACTTCTTGCATGATGGCGCTCCTGCACACTTCAGTCGTACGGCTCGCCGGTACTTGGATCGAAGGTTTCCTGATCGATGGATAGGTAGAGGTGGCCCAATTGCTTGGCCTCCACGCTCACCTGACCTGAACCATCTCGATTTCTACTTGTGGGGCCATTTAAAATCATTGGTTTATTCGTCTTCGGTGCCTGAATAGGAATCCCTTCGGAATCGAATTGTGTCATGTTCTGAGCACATACGCAATACTCCTGGAGCTTGGGATCCTGTTCGCACGTCAATGAGACATCGATGTGAGGTCTGTATTCAAGCAGGAGGTGGATATTTTGAACACCTTCTGTAATGACATCGACCTGCGGAAAGAAAAACGTTCCGGTGAATTTCAATGTTGTGAAGGCCATAACTGGGAAATGAAGCATTTTCGGACACATGTTGTAATGAACTATTTTGATTGTCTACATGTGGGAAATACATACCTGAAATTATGTCCCGTATTTTTGAAACACCATGTATATATATATTTTTTGCATTTTTTCTCGAAACTTGTGTAAATGGACTTGAATGGTTATTGATCTCACCGCTTCAATTTAACCATATCTGTGGTAGCATTATGATACAATTTTGAACTCGTTTTAAAGACATTGCACATGGTTAAATTACGTGGTGCTATTTGAAAAAGTGATGATGTCACTTGTACCTTGTACAAGAATGCAGTGTCATGAACCGAATCTCCATACATACTGCGTTTTCAGTTCAAAGTGTGTCATGGCTCGCTGTATGTCGTCATGTGGCTAGCCGATGAGCCTAGAGAATTCAATCTTCCTACACTTCCGCAGAGGCGTATTACCTATGTGCCAAAGAAGTTGCCTGACAAGTACGGCGTTCATTCAGAAGAGTACGAGTACTTACCGATACGTACCGTAACGCCAGTAGTGGCAGGAATGTGAACTGTTTGGAAACACGTACTGAGGTGAATTTTTTTCTTACTGTCGGGATATGGAGAGAGGGTTAAGACGATTACTTACGTACAGTATTTGTTGACATTAACTTCGGCGGTCAACATGGACACGGAGCATTTGATTTGTGTTGTGGAATGTTGCCGTACGCAACCGATGATAACAAATACCCTGGGTACGACTTGCCCGCGCAAAACACAGTTCGAAAGAGGTTATGGTAGCACACAGACAGTACAGACCGCCATCTGTTGCTACGACGTTTAAGTTATACCGTACACTTTCTCAAGTTCAGATTGAACGCCTTGAATAATAGGCAACTTCTCTGACATAAAAGCTTAAACTCGCTTCAAATCGCTGACTCACCAACAGTAACGTCATGATACACTTTGAAATGAACACCCAGTATGTTAGCAACTTGTTGTAAAATAACTTCCAAAAAAACATGTTCAATTCCAGTCCAAACAAAAAAATTATGAGATACACAAAATAATTGGGACACTCTGTACATTATGATTCCACTGGAAAATTGAAATTACTTCGAGATAAAAAAATCTACTATTGACTTAAGGAAGTTCGACTATATATAGACCTATACCTACTCTGTGATCTCACTTTTCACGTCGTTACGCTAGAACTAATTTTGAAGTGGTTAATATTACAGCCTACAGACTTCCTTCAATAGTTTCGTATTTAATAAATGATGTAAGCTCATGTTCATAGTGTGGAAGTTGAATATACATTATGGAAGTGCAAGAGAATTGATTTATTAGATATTTCCTTATCTATATTTGAATCTGTGGGTGGATTAGACAGCGCGGCGAGACCTTGCTGCTGAATGACTGTGAGACATGCAATTCGGGGCATTCATGGACTCGGGGGGTCCTTAGGGAAGGAGTTACAGCTTCACAATGGATACGCTGTAGCAGCTAAGAAAAAGCCAACGCTATTCAATGCCTTCCTGCAAAATTCAGCCCTGTTTCTCTGTCCTTCCATTGAGGACGTTAATAATGAAGTCGTAAAGGAGGGAAAGAATAGAAAACATTCGCCAAGGAGTTCGCAGATTCTGCAAATAATAATGTCGTTACTCAGGGGCTGAGAGGATGCCGGATTTGCTTTTATTCCCTCTCTCGTTGAAGCCGCACCAAATGTTCGCAAAAAAAGAGTTGTGTCCACTCGTAACATTTGTCTATCTGCCCATAATGTGTGATAGACATCGACTCTGTAAAAGTGACATGTTGAAGTGAACCCGTAACAACTTTTAAGGGGACAAATAAAATTATTAAGGACAGATTTGTGTTTCGAATCTTTTTTCTTCATCATCACTTTCATCTTGGTCATATTTATCATCTTCATTCTAATCTTCACCTTCAGCATCTTATCATCTCATCTTGATGTTTATCATCTCATATTAATCTTCATCTTCATCATCATCGTCTTTATTCGCATCTTCTGCCTAATCAACATCATTATCATCACATTTATCCCCATTTTCATAATCTTCATTTCTATCTTCTTCATTCTTATCAACTTAACTCAAACAGTTATTCCATTGTGTTAGGGGAATTTTGGAAGCTTTAATAGATTTTTAACACTTCAGAACATGAAGTTATATCAAATTTTATTATTTTTATTTCCTTTTAACTAAGCAAACACTTCCTTAAAACCAACAATGCTCCTTAAACTTCAAACCTTTGATTAAACCAACCTTATAGTCCAAATATACAAATTACGTCTTTTTAAACAATAGTATATTAAATTGACAATAACACACATAAATTCCACAATTTGGGACATCTGGCCAACATCTACAGCTGACCACGAGGATCCAGAATACAAAGTAGAGGTTAAATTAAAAATACAATATGATTGCGGAGAGAATACGGAACAATGATAAATTTAAAAATAAACTAAACACGAGATGAAAATATATTGAAGAGTAATGAAATGAAGTAAAAAAAATTACATAGTATTATACAAGTGATTCTGTAAAATGGATAATGAATCTCTCATTACCATTAGACAAATTTTGTTAATGTCCTCATTAGAAAATTTAAGAGAAAGGAGAATGGTTTTGGTTAACTTAAACGAAGTTCCCCTAGCGCCAAAAAGAAGTCCTTTCACTTCCCATGCATTAATATTCATTTTGTATCTCTCACTGAAGTGAGGAATACATGGGTTGTAAATAGACTTCTTTTCATCGTTAACGTTATTGGCTTGTTGATCATTCTTCTCAAAACGGACAGTGGGGTCAAGAATGAGGCTTCTTTGATTCCGGCGATCGATGGCTATAATGTCTGCTCTTCTCGTTGATCCATTCTCAGCCAAGCAGTGCACTTCTTTCTAAACCTCCCACTTTGCCTTCCGAAGAGTGGTTGCGATGGAGCTTCTCACTTTATGGTGGCGATTGCTCCTCAGTAGTTCTCCTTTAGGGCAATAACCCAAAACATGCCCAAGGGTTTCTACTTCGCTGCATCCTGGATGACGACAGTTTTAATCTTGAAAGGAGCGACCTGGCAATAACGATAAAATTAGAACTCATTCCCTTTAAAAGATTTGTTTAATACATATCTAAATTCAGTTAGCTCAAAATCTTGATACTCTATCGGAACCAATCTTAATATCTACCAACCATTACAGTATACAGACTTACAATGTTCATTCGTTTCAATCTAGCGAAAACAAAGGTAGCACAACCAATCTTCCACTCATAGGTTGAAATTATATCATAACCGAACCCAAACACCAAACCCACTCTTTAATTCCAGCTGATAGCTCCATCTCTAGTCAGACACTTAAGGCTGATTCACAATAAACCGGAAACGGAAACGACAACGAGAACGAGAACAGAAGTAATGTCAAAATAAATGTATTTAAATATGAGCATTCACAATAGTTAGAAATTCAATGGAAACATATAAAGAATTTAATGAAGGTGGAGCAGCTATATTACAAGATCTTAACAAAAATCAATAATAAATATAATTCCATCTTCCAAAATTTAATATTCACGAAATTACTATCAACAAACATCCCCAATACGGTTAGACAAGGCGGTGATGCTGTGTGATGTATCTTGTCTCACTGTGAAAAGAGAGAGAAAGGAGATATGTCTTACTTCGTCTGTATTGTTATGGCGATGGGGGGAGTGGAGCGATTCCGTCCATCCATCCAGTGGCGGAAGGGACTAGTTGATACATTCTGTAGCCCAAAATAAAATAACAAAATATCTCTCTTCGTACTGTGTAGTTCCGTCACTGAGCTTGTCTTTGAAGAAACTGAGTTCTGGCAGCCTGTACAATAACGAGATTTTGAAAGAAATCCTGAAAATTTACAACCCTCCTATAATCTCCACCCTCATTTGAAGGGACTTTGGTTTATTGCTACTGAGACAAGATAAACCTTACCAGGTATAGCAAGTAATATAAAATATACACATTAAAACTAAATGATATGTCAATCGTCATTGAACTATGGTATTCACTTAACTTTAACCCTTGCTTTCTCCGTTTTTAATAAATGGCGCTTGGCCCACTATGGCTCTGAACCCTTCATATACTAGGCTACGCTGTAACTTTGCTTCTTTTAGTGAGGCATTGACACTTGTGCAACGAACCAGGTACATTTAATGCAATTTTGTCGGAAGACAAAAGATAAATAGTGGCAGGCTGAGTTGAATGAGGGAGAGGCGAGGTGTGAGTTTTGTGGACTGTATTGGTTTTGTTGAAATCGGTTTATGTGGTGAAATTAAACCATCGGTTTTCATAAAATCCGGGATTTCTTGAACTATCAAATAAGCCCTCCCCGTTCCTCTCATACCGCCAATACGTTAGTTCAATAATCGCTACTGAGCCTAACCTCCATTCAGGCAAAGTCCGTTCTGAACTCATCGCTTGCCCCTGAAATTTATAATGGAGAGAGGTAAAAAAGCACTGTGGTGTAACTTTTATCGGCATATTATCGATTCTCTTATCACGAGTTCTACAGTTCTCTGCGCTCGTTGCTTGTTACAGCCAAATCAGCCGATGTTGAATACCCTCGATGTATGATAGTGCAATGTTAAATCACTTACCATGATTATCTGTTTGCAATCAAATCAAGCCGTAACGCCTGGTAGTTTAGGCAATCAAGCTCGCGGGTTTAAAATTCACGTTTAAAAACGAAATTACGGTAAAACAAGCAGAGAATGTCTGGACTCAGAAATTCGCTGGTATATTGTACTATACCTCACATATTTAGAATGAGATATAGCCTCTAAGCGGGACAGAAGTGAACTTCTTGAGCTGTAAATGTGTAGTATTCCTTTAAAATATTTGGGCTATGAGAGACGATTAATTAGAATTAACTTTAACACTTTCATACTAACAAAAATGAAACAATTGGGTTATAATAGCGACAATAATAGGCTATACCAAAATGAAGCACGCAAATCAAATTTAATTGTTTATAAATTGCTTTCCTTTTTACAAGTTAACTGTTTCAATTATCTCGGATGTCATACCGAAAAGACAAATTACCAGAATATGTGCGTCAGATACGCGTGCAACATCCGACGATACGATCACATATCACCGTCCTTCGCAAGTCTCTCGTGGCGCCGACTTAAAGAACGCAGAACTTTACACTCTTTGTCTTTACTCTTTCGAATTCTGCACACGTCAACACCAAATTACCTTTCGTCTCGTTTCTCTTATCTATACTCTAACCACGACGTAAATACCAGATCACTTATCTGTGGCACGCTAAATATACCTCTTCATAGGACATCTTGTTATTCCTCATCTTTTACAATATCCACCTCTCGTCAATGGAATTCCTTGTCACAAAGTATTAGGGGCTGCAAGACAACAAACACCTTTAAGAACAGCTTAAAAGATAACCTTATTAGCATTTCACTCCAATCATACTGATTTAAAATATTACTGACTACACTGTTGCTTTTTTCTTTAGACATCATCCTGATTGTGCTGCATTTTCAAAATTGTCTCATAATAATCTCTTTCTATTATCTAATATCATTTGAAATATATTAACATTCTATGTATTTTAGTTTAATTCTGCTACACAGTTTATTTCAGTGTTTAATTAATAGTTCATAGTATTTTGTTGTTTAATTCGTAAATAACTCTTGTATACATGTAACTCTCATCTAAATCAAAATGTTGAATTCTTTGTAAGTTCATGCATATGTTTATACACTTTTTGCTGGTTGAGTGGAAGAGAAGGCCTTACGGCCTTAACTCTGCCAGCTAAAATAAATTATTATTATTATTATTATTATTATTATTATTATTATTATTATATGATTATGTCTCGTGACCAGAATACGGAGTAGGACGAAATGGAAATATAAAAATTGAAAATTTATCCTTTGGAAAGGAGGAAAACTTCAAATATCTTGGAACAACAGTAACAAATATAAATGACACTCGGGAAGGTATTAAACGCAGAATAAGTCTGGAAAATATGTGTTATTATTAGGTTGAGAAACTTTTGTCATCTTATTATATTATAGATTTATTAATTTGTCAAACAGAATAATATCTGTAATATTGACAATTAATATTTGAGGAGATAAATTCGCTCTGGCGCCGGGAATCGAACCCGGGTCCTTGGTTCTACGTACCAAGCTCTCTGACCATTGAGCTACGCCGAATTCAATCCACAGTACCGGATCGAATTCTCCTCCTTTAATGTTTCCCTTTATGGCCTGACATTGGACATATACGTCAACATATATGCTTAACATGGAGTCAGGCCACAAAGGGAAACATCGAAAGAGGAGAATTCGATCCGGTGCTGTGGATTGAATTCGGCGTAGCTCAGTGGTCAGAACGCTTGGTACGTAGAACCAAGGACCCGGGTTCGATCCCCGGCGCTGGAGCGAATTTTTCTCCTCAAATATTAATTTTGTCATCTTGTCTGCTGTCAAAAAACCTGAAAGTTAGAATTTATGAAACAGTTATATTACCGATTGTTCTGTATGGTTTTTTTCTCTCATGAAGTTATTGCAAATAGAAAGTTTGTTTCCTTTAAACTGAAGAAAACAACATTCAACCACTTATAATATTCAACTCTTAAATTTACAGTTATAAGCACTTAGATTTCCACTCGCGCCAGAACCCTGTTTCCTTTATTACTGAAAACTTGACACTTGTGATTTCTTTGTTGTAGCTTTTGCAGAGAATTATAAAAAATGTTGATTCAAATTATTTGTGATCATTATTTTTAATTATTCAATTTAGAGCCAAGTGCATTTAGTAACGAAAGTCAAGTGCGCTTTAATCCATTCTCTACCCCAACAGGACAGGGAAGAATATATAAAAAAAGTATGACCCATTCATTTTCCCGAATCTAGTTACAGGATATATAATATAGTATAATATATAGTATAATATAGAGTTAGGCCTACTTAAAATTAAGTCAATACTTCATTTTTTCCCCATATGCGAAGACTTTGACGTGATATTAAAATTTGCAGTTCAGAATTTACAGATCCACCTACTGCAAATCTTCTTTTACAATATCAGCAACAATTCATATATATTGCTTGGTGAAACTACACTTTCCTTTAAAATTCTCATCGTTAAATTTAAATGGATAAAAACGAGTTTTGTACAGCTTTATTTTTTTATTGCCACAATTATTTATACCATCAATGTCTTCAGTGTCCTCTGTGCTTATTAAATAATAGTTTGAATCAGGGTCGGGCACCGGGAGCGAATCCAGACTATAAACGGGGACGCTTAATATTCATCCGTGACGGCATCAACGCTGCGCGGTATTCGGCGAGAAAGAAAGGGGTTGAAGAGAAGTCATATGGCTCCCCGTGAGAGGTAAAATCCACTCTTGGTGCCCAGCCCTGGTTTAAATCGTCCATTTCGGTTGTATAACTTTCTTTACAGGATATATTTAGCTCAGTTTAAAAAAAAAGTCGGGAAACAAATGATCAGCTGTTTACGGAGTTGGTCAACTTGTCCTTCTGTGCAAGTCTTATACTAGGGTGATTTATCATGTGTAATTGTACATTATTCGGTTGAGAAACTTTTATCATCCATTCTGCTGTCGAAAAATCTGAAAGTTAGAATTTATAAAACAGTTATAGGCCTATTACCGGTTGTTCTGTATGGTTGTGAAACTTGAACTCTCACTTTGAGAGAGGAACATAGGTTAAGGGTCTTTGAGAATAAGGTGCTTAGGATGATATTTGGGGTTAAGAGGGATGAAGTTACAGGAGAATGGAGAAAGTTACACAACACAGAACTGCACGCATTGTATTCTTCACCTGACATAATTAGGAACATTAAATCCAGACGTTTGAGATGGGTAGGGCATGTAGCACGTATGGGCGAATCCAGAAATGCATATAGAGTGTTAGTTTGGAGGCCGGAGGGAAAAAGACCTTTAGGGAGGCCGAGACGTAGATGGGAAGATAATATTAAAATGGATTTGAGGGAGGTGGGATATGATAGAGAATGGATTAATCTTGCTCAGGATAGGGACCAATGGCGGGCTTATGTGAGGGCGGCAATGAACCTCCGGGTTCCTTAAAAGCCAGTAAATAAGTAAGTAAGTAAGTAATTCTACAACTCTTATATATAGAATAGCTTATACACCGTTTGTTAATTACGTTATATGTTCCAACGTTGTATAAGTCCTGTATAAACTTTGTACTGTACATAGTTTGTTAGTAAAATGAAAATGTATACCTAAAAAGTATTTGTTATCCATATATAATGCTTTTTAACTAATGTAAATACACATGCATGTATGTATGTAATGTATGTATGTATGTACGTATGTATGTATGTATGTATGTATGTATGTATGTATGTATGTATGTATGTATTTATCGACACTGCAAGTGAGCAAACACCCGGTGGCAGTGGTATACACAGTATAAACAATGCACAATAACGCATTATTATTTCATTAAGAAGTCGTTTCTAAGAAGATAGAATGTCAGTTTTAAGAAACAATATAATTATTCCTGATTGATGTAGTTTACGCTCTAAGTTGTTGATCTTGAAGATGGGTAATTGTAATATTCGGATGGCCGCAGCCGTCCCCCCACAAAGACAATGAAATAAATCGAGCCTTCGGTAAATCGAATAATAAGGCAGTCCGCGTGGTGGAAGAGCTTTGCATACTGCCTACATCGCTAGGCGCTCAGTATCGTTGTATAATTTAAATTATCCAGAACCAGTTTTGCAGGACTCTAGTGGGGAGATCAGACCGCTCTCTCGCAAGGGAAAAAATTAATCAGTGGTGAATGGCGGTGATGTAGGCCTATAGTTCCGTACAAATAATTCTCCGGTAAGGGATAATATCAAAATGTTATGTTGATCTTACTTTTCATCAAAACACTATGTTGAAAATGATGTCCACCTTTCTGGATGAAAGAATCAACATCGATGTAGAATATTCTGACACATCTTCTGCAACTGTAGCACGACAACGTGAGGTTTTTGTTTTTGCTTTGTCTTGTTTTTCTTTTCTCAAAATGACCTCTGCATGACTAGACTTATTTTTAATTATAGTACCTCAATTTGCGGTTAACATTACAAGAAGCCTTAAAATACTGAAAGGATGATTTAAAATATACTTACTTACTTTACTTACTTACTTACTGGCTTTTAAGGAACCCGGAGGTTCATTGCCGCCCTCATATAAGCCCGCCATAGGTCCCTATCCTGAGCAAGATCAATCCAGTCTCTATCATCATATCCTACCTCCCTCAAATCCATTTTAATATTATCTTCCCATTTACGTCTCGGCCTCCCCAAAGGTCTTTTTCCCTCTGGCATCCCAACACCCTCTATGTGCATTTCTGGATTCGCTCATACGTGCTACATTCCCTGCCCATCTCAAACGTCTGGATTGAATGTTCCTAATTATGTCAGGTGAAGAATACAATGCGTGCAGTTCTGTGTTGTGTAACTTTCTCCATTCTCCTGTAACTTCATCCCTCTTAGCCCCAAATATTTTCCTAAGCACCTTAGTCTCAAACACCCTTAACCTATGTTCCTCTCTCAAATGAGAGTCCAAGTTTCACAACCATAAAGAAGAACCGGTAAAATAATTGTTTTATAAATTCTAATTTTCAGATTTTTTGACAGGAGACTGGATGATAAAAGCTTCTCAACCGAATAATAACAGGCATTTCCCATATTTATTCTGTGTTTAATTTCCTCCCGATTATCATTTATATTTCTTATTGTTGCTCCCAGGTATTTGAATTTTTCCACCTCTTCAAAGGATAAATTTCCAATTTTTATATTTCCATTTCGTACAATATTCTCGTCAAGAGACATAATCATATTTTAAAAGGTAATAACGTGCCAATAAAATTTATTCTTCAAAAAATATCGTGTGGTATTTTGATATTTCTAAATCTTACAGTCAGTTTTGAACATTATGCTAAAATTCGTCAGTGCCAACTTCCGGACCCTGTCCACATCACGACTAATACAATTCGGATACGGAAAGAGCCAAAATGAACCCAGCAGTGATTGTTTATGATATCTGGGAAAGAGATACCCTACAATGTGCTCATTGTGATGCACTCCATATTAAATATAAAATTCATTGCGACGACACATATAATATCCGAGTCGACTTGGTTGGCGAGTTGGTATGTCTTCTATGCCCAAGGTTATAGGTTCGATCCCGGGCCAGGTCGATATCATTTAAGTGTGCTTAAAAGCGACAGGCTCATGTCAGTAGATTTGCTGGCATGTAAAAGAATTCCTGCGGGACAAAATTCCGGCACATCCGGCGACGCTGATATAACCTCTGCAGTTGCGAGCGTCGTTAAATAAAACATAACATAACACATAATATCCGATCTTGCAGCCATGAAGTCGGTGTGGGATACACTTCCAGTGCTGATTCTTTAAAATGGATTATTTAGTTCTCATCCTGGTTATGTTGTAGTCCAGAGAGATTGTTATTGAATCGCGTACAGCCGATTTTGTTATCGCATTTGCATATTCATAAGGTAACTTTTTATTAAACCTGTTTTTCTCTTTTTTTCTCTCTCACTCATTTTGAATCCAAAACATTAAAACGTTGTGGTTCTACTGGAAAAGTAACTAACCCACGGGTTTAAGTGCTGGCCTTGTCAACTAGAAGTATATGGCTGAATTCTACCCCCTGGGCGATATAATACAGCCTTCCTCCTCCCCCACTCATCGTTATGAATATTCACTCTAAAGTCAACAAGGAAAGCAAATGTTTCTGTTGTGTAATATCGGAGTAAAATCAGCGATTTAAACAGTTACGAAATAAAAGTGCTGATTCATAAATGCTTCTAAATATTGCTTCTATGTTTTGGAAGCCTTTCATTAAATAACATAATCTTCAATGATCATGATCTACAACAAAAACCATAATAATAATAATAATAATAATAATAATAATAATAATAATAATAATAATAATAATAATAATAATAATAATAATAACAATAATAATAATAATAATAATAATAATAATACTTACTGGCTTTTAAGGAACCCGGAAGTTCATTGCCGCCCTCACATAACCCCGCCATTGGTCCCTATCCTGAGCAAGATTAATTCATTCTCTATCATATCCCACCTCCCTCAAATCCATTATAATATTATCTTCCCATCTACGTCTCGGCCTCCCTAAAGGTATTTTTCCCTCCGGCCTCCCAACTAACACTCTATATGCATTTCTGGATTCGTCCATACGTGCTACATGCCCTGCCCATCCCAAACGTCTGGATTTAACGTTCCTAATTATGTCAGGTGAAGAATACAATGCGTGCAGTTCTGTGTTGTGTAACTTCCTCCATTCCCCTGTAACTTTACCCCTCTTAGCCCCAAATATTTTCCTAAGCACCTTATTCTCAAACACCCTTGACCTATGTTCCTCTCTCAAAGTGAGAGTCCAAGTTTCACAACCATAAAGAACAACCGGTAATATAACTGTTTTATAAATTCTAACTTTCAGATTTTTTGACAGCTGACTGGATGATAAACTTCTCAACCGAATAATAACAGGCATTTCCCATATTTATTCTGTGTTTAATTTCCTCCCGAGTATAATTTATATTTGTTACTGTTGCTCCAAGATATTTGAACTCTTCCACCTCTTCAAAAGATAAATTTCCAAATTTTATATTTGCATTTCGTACAATATTCTCGTCACGAAAAAAAAAAAATAATAATAATGATAATGATAACAATAATAATGATAATTATAATGATAATAATAGTGGTGATGGTGGTGGTAGTGGTGGTGGCGGTGGTAATCTTAGGCAAATATTCGGGCCTAAGAGGATTGAAGTTACAGGAGAATTGAGAAAGTTATAGTAAGGTATCATGTAAGAAATACGTTCACGTCTGAATATTTCTGACAAACTAAATATTATTCAACGCCTAAAAAACAGCGCAAATATTAAGGATATTGCTGTAGAATTTGAGATAATATTTATTAATTTACTTATTTATTTACGTACTTGTTTATTTATTTGTTTATTCAACTTATTTAATAATTTATTTAATTATTTGTCTGTTTATAATATAATATACCGTCTACATTAACGCTGCATCAGATTCACTTTTTTTTTTATAATAAATCAACAACTCTTAAATACCCATTCCCTTATGATCGATTTCTTACTGTCCATAATATTCCTTGAATTTCATGCTTTATCTAAATATGATGCTTGACGATTGCAGAAGACTTTCTCCGCGTGTTATATCTAAGTAAGTAAACATTGGATTTCTCCTCCATCGACGGAGCAGTGTACTAAAGTAATACGCAATTATTTGGAAGAATGTAAATATGCATTTATATGAACAATACAATTCATTCAGGACACTGGAAAATTCGTAAATCATACAAATTATAATTTATTAGCATATCCATAAAAGTATTTTGAAGTATATACAAATGCATGAACTTCCTAATCTTGGTTAAAACATTAAGTTATTCATAAATAATTCATAATTATAACGCGAATTCGATTATGCGCAATGTTCAAAACATACAAAGGTGAGCCTGCCTGGAGAGAAATAAAAATAGGTTACAGCCGCCAAATTACTCTTCAAGGAACGACCACTTAATGAATTGAGGGAAAGAAGAAAGAGGACTGACACAGGAAAGTTTTCTTTTATCAATCGTACTATCAGAGACTGGAATGCTTTACCTGCAGACTTACTAAAGGCTTTACCGTCTTCTTCTTCTTCTTTCTTCTCTCAGTTTAACCTCTCCCTTCTAGGTGCCCTACAGGGCCGCGACCTGTCGGGAGAGGTATTAAGCTATGGATCACATACATACTTCTTTGACCACACAAGGACATGGCGGGCCTCCCCGGATGAGGGATCAGCTCAATGCCAGGGCCACCTCCGAACCATTTAAGACATTACACATCATTCACTCACACATATGAAAGGATTAAGGGAAGGATCGCCGTCCATGGCCGGACTTTCAAGAGGTGCAATACCGGCATTAGCCTGGAAATAACTGAGGAATCCATGGAAAACCTCAGTTAGGATTGCCGGCCCCTGGGATCGAACCCCGGTCCTCCCGAATGCGAGGCCAGCCCTCTACCACGCCGCTAGCCCGCTCGGTAAAGGCTTGACCAATAACCAAAAATGTATTTAAAAATAGTCTTAAGGACTTTACTAATAGACGGTAGTAGGCCTATATTATACACACTACTTAAAGGGTGTAATTGATATTTGTTATTGAAGTGTTGTGTCAGTAAAGTGTGAAATGTGTTGTGTCAGTAAAGTGTGCTGTGTAAGTGAAGTGTGTTTCTGTCAGTGAAGCTTCATAGTTCATGTGTCATAGTTCCAGTGCAGTGAGTTAATTATCAGCAAAATGAGTGTAGTGCTGAAAGGTATTTGTGCAAGTATGGAAATATCATACTCGTGGGTTTTAATTCGAACTAAGTACTTACTTACAAATGGCTTTTAAGGAACCCGAAGGTTCATTGCCGCCATCACATAAGCCCGCCATCGGTCCCTATCCTGTGCAAGATTAATCCAGTCTCTATCATCATACCCCACCTCCCTCAAATCGATTTTAATATTATCCTCCCACCTACGTCTCGGCCTCCCTAAAGGTCTTTTTCCCTCCGATCTCCCAACTAACACTCTATATGCATTTCTGGATTCGCCCATACGTGCTACATGCCCTGCCCATCTCAAACGTCTGGATTTTAAGTTCCTAATTATATCAGGTGAAGAATACAATGCGTGCAGTTCTGTGTTGTGTAACTTTCTCCATTCTCCTGTAACTTCATCCCGCTTAGCCCCAAATATTTTCCTAAGCACCTTATTCTCAAACACCCTTAACCTATGTTCCTCTCTCAGAGTGAGAGTCCAAGTTTCACAACCATACAGAACAACCGGTAATATAACTGTTTTATAAATTCTAACTTCCAGATTTTTGGACAGCAGTTCGAACTGAGTTAAGATATAAATTAGATTTACTTTAAATGTTATTTTAAGTGGTCGTGCTTTATTTAATTGAGGATACTCCCTGTTACTGTTATTGTTGTTATTATTATTATTATTATTATTATTATTATTATTATTATTAATATTAATTATTGTTATTAGTATTATTATTAATTGAATTTTTTACTTATTGTGTTTATTTTTGTCATTATTGAGTGTAATTAGTTACCACTGCCACCGGGTATATACCCATTTGCAGTGTCAATAAATACATACACATACATCATTTATCCTGTGGTAAAATTCCTATGCTCCGAAACATTACAATATACTTAATGTACCGTAGTTGAATTCATAAGTGAAGAAAGAAACACAATTTACTGTACTGTGGTGTAATATACTGTATACGTTACCTTCAGTGCAACATGATTTGAGCTGCAGCCGTGAAAGTAAGCTGAATGCTTTCGAGCCGTTTGCTTCTCCGCGTTCAAAGTCCGTAATGGATCGAGTTCCAGCCAACATCGATTTCATTTCCCTTTCGCGGTGTTACCCCCACCCAACGGTTTTAGGTATTCTTTATGTACCTTCCAATGGTGCACCTGTGCCTCATATACTGGCGTACAAAGTAAGGAACTTAAAGAGTTAGGAGCTTTCCATCCTACACTGCTTCAATTTAAATCATTCTAACTTTCAGTCGGCATGATTTTCTGTATACATACTAAACTTTTAAATACGAATCATTACCTATTGCGTATTTAATTTATTGTTCCGTGATAATCGAGTATTCCAGTCCATCTGACGCTCTACCTCCAGACTTACTGAAGACTTCACCAATAACCGAAAATGTATTTAAAAATAGGCTTAAGAGCTTTACTAATAGATGGTAGTATACAGTATTATGCACAATACTTCGTTATTTTACAAGTATATTTAGTAAGAAACATAGTGAATCCCCAGTGATTATATTGGGTGTGCACTGTGTTGTAGTGAAAGTGCAGAGAGCTTCCAGCCAAATTCTTGAGCGTGACAATGGCAGAGAAAAGAGATTGATTTACAGTGAAAGGGTGTGAGTTACAGTGAACGTGCTAAAATAGCTTGTAATAGGGCCTAGGCTAGCTATTTTCAGGTTAATATAGTAAGTACGTTTGTACGGAATAATAAGGCTGTAATTGATGTTTTGTTATATGAAGTATTGTATCAGTGAAGAAGTGTTTTGTGTCTGTGAAGTGTGTTGTGCCAGTGAAGTTTTATAGTTTATAGTGGTTGTGCAAAGTATTTGAACAGGAAATGTTTTTGAAATGTTAGTGAAATCAGGGTAGTATCAGTGAAATGTGTCATAGTTCCAGTGCAGGGAGTGAGTTGACAGCGAAATGAGTGTAGTGCTGAAAGATGCTTGTCCATGTATGAACATATACTCGTGGGTTTAAGTTCGAACTTAGGATTAAGATATAAATTAGGTTTACTTTAAATGTTATTTTAAGTGATCGTGCTTAATTTAATTTAGGATGCTCCTTGTTAATATTATTAGGCTATATTCTTCTTCTTCTCCTTCTCCTTCTTCTTCTACCACCAGAGAGCTGCAAAATAGCGCTTATGACTTATAATATTCAACTCCTAAATTTACAGTTATAAGCAGAGCTAGGAACTTCGTACCGAGTGCTATCGCCCTATACAGGGTACGACCAGCCAGGTGCGACGTCATCAACGCATCAAAACACAGCTACTCATAGAAATAGGAAGGTATAGTGTAAAACAAAACAAACTCGTCGTCAAGACAATATTCCTATTTCAGGAAAATAAAGACCTATAGGACATTCGTAAATGCACAGCTTGTTACATAATTATGTTTATGTATAACTATACAAATTGTTAAATACATATAGATTAACATTGATACAACATTTCTGTTTACATATTTACATCATTTACACCTATGAAATATAACACAGGGTGTAACATTGAAATGATGCAAAACAGTACGTTAATAATATAATAATACATTTTGTAAATATCTTGAAATGTTTACTAAGTAAAAACCAAAGAAGAAAATAAACTGTATATACATACACATGTAAATACATACATACGTACATACATACTTGCATAGACCTACATACATACTTACATACTTACATTCATTCATTCATTCATACATACATATTTACATACATCTTTTCACCGCTCATTGACCCACACTATTTTCACAGTCTTAATTAATGTGATATCAAGAATTATTTAATAAATATAAAAAGAATAAGCGAACTAATAGGGCCAAAAACAATGTAAATACAGGAGAAAAATGTTCGGTAACATTTCTTCTCATTTACTTACTATTTCTGAGGATGCTAGAGTGATTGTTATATAAAAAAATGTATATTTGTCCTAGCAATAAAGTATAATAATAATAATAATAATAATAATAGTAATAATAGTAATAATAATAATCTGATGAACGTAAGATAGGCCTATATATTATTTTATTATAATATATTTCATCACTATGCTAATTTTACACTTACTCTACTTATAATTATGATTATTGTAATTAAATTAACAAAATATGAAGATTATTAAATAAATTAATATAATATATATGAAAGTTATAAATACCTGCTTGTCGATGTCCAAGTTGTGACAACAATGTGGTCGGTCTCTGACACCGAATCACCTCGTCTTGCTTGAAAAGGGGATCTTTTATAACTGGCCTTGCTCTGGCATGTAAAGGGCAATAAAATAGAAAGCCACACAAAAGTACTGTCCGCATTTCACGAGAAGATCCGAGCAAGGAATGCGAGTTTTTCCCCCACTCTTGCAACCTATTCACGGCACTGAACCGGCCAGCCACTGACGGAGTCTCGTTTGTCCCAGCCGACCAATGATATCACCCCCATCCACCTGCTCCTTCAAGGACGCTGAGTTACTGGCTTACTCTCCTCTTGCCCAGCAAGGACTATACTCCTCACTCAGGGATCCTCTCGTGAAATCCTTGTCATGGATGAATATATAATAGGATGCGAAACTTACTGAGTTTCCCGTAACACATACTAGAGGCACTGTTGTAGAAATTGATCTTGCTGCCACCTGTTGGGAAGAGGGGCGTTATTACATCTAGCAGCGCACCAAGTAGCGAAAAGAGTAACTAATTATTCCATGCATTTAGCAGTGTACCTGGTGACGAAAATGTTAAACTGTGCAGAAAATATTCCCTCCACCCTCATCGATATTCAAAAGTAACCCAATTTAAAATAAAACATTTACATTTTTATTCCTCACAGCATCTTCTACTGAATATTCTTACCGGAGCCAACAGGAAGATAAAAGGGACGATCTATTTTACACAATCGAATTAAAATATAACCAGACAGAGACAAAAAATAAAGTAAAAGATTAGATAATTGGGATTGTATTCTTTGGGTATTTATTGTACAGCGCAATGGAAAAGTCTGCAAGAACTACTAAGATAGTTCAATTTATTATACTACTATTACTTTACAATACATTCACCAACACTATTTTTACAACGTCCATAAACATCACTGTTTATACACACACGTAGTATCATTTTATGTTCACTTATTAACAAGTTTCTGTCTGCCATCTTGCTCCTGGAGCAATCTCGAACGGATAAATAGAGAACTCTGGGTAATGTACCCAACACGTAGTTCTAATGTTCACCACCTACGACGTTGGGCGCTGATCATCTTATTTCAGCCCCCTGCCGCCAGATGGTGCTGACCGCAGTTTCGCATCCTATTATATATTTATCCATGTCCTAGTCTTTGACTGGATGGGGGAAAAACAGTAACTTTATTCTAAGGTCGGTCTCTGACACCGTGCCACATCAACGCAGGGTTAAAATAAGAGAATTAAGGGATGATAATATTTTGTGGTTGAAGCTGTGTCATTTATATACAATTAAATGGAAGTCGAAAACCTGCGGCGGGGAACATTTGAACTCTGGCATTTGATAGGCGGGTGACTGTACCACTGAGAGCCACTAACCGATGCGAGGGACAACTCCATCTGAACACTGAACGTTGCGGTGCGGTGGTTACTGGTTACCACCCCTGAGAAACACGCCGCTCTGACAGATGTATCATGGCGAATTGCGCACTAAACAGGTCACCGTAGTTTCACCCCGCTGCGAGCTTTGTTACAGTTCTCACATTCTCGTTCGGCGGCGGTTTAGATATTCATAAAATACAATAGTCGACCTTCAACACTCTGTAGAGGAATAAGAGAGTAAGAACGTAGAAATTTATTCCTTCATCATGGCAGAAGGAAAGTTATCTCTCTTCTTTTCAAGAAGATGGCGTGTTTTGCGATTTCATATGTAGTACTTGTGCACTTACTGATTAAATGTGTGTTAAGTAAGTTGACATCATTCAGGAACTTTTTTTATCAGTAGAAGCAAAAGAATATCATTTTTATTCTTTTCTGGATCTGCTTTATCAGTACCGTATGATGTCTTCACATACAATACAATAACAAATATTACACTCAAACCGAAGGCATGCCCATGGGATCACCCATTCCCAGCATACTAGCAGAAAATATATTCATACACCACATAGAACAGACATACATACAGTCCATATTTCACGAGAAGATCCGAGCAAGGAATGCGAGTTTTTCCCCCACTCTTTATAACTTATCCCCGACACGGAACTGACCGGCCATTGACTGAACCTTGTGTGTACCTGGCGACCAATGATACCACTCTCATCCACCTGCTCCTTCAAGAACGCTGACTTATTGGCTTACTCTCTCCTCTTACCCCGCGAGGTCCATGCTCCCCTCGCAGGGATCCTCTCGTGAAATTTGGACAGTACTACACAAAGACAACAACAAACACGCAGACAACATCATATATTGGCACAGATTCGTAGATGACATACTAATACTGTACAAAGGAAACAAAAGACAGATGCAAAACCTGCATCAACACATAAACAAAATACACCCAAAATCACACTACACATTAGAAATTGAAAGCAACAAATCCATAAATATTCTAGACATCACAATAACAAAAGTCGACAACAAACACACATTCGAAGTATACAGGAAACCCGCAACAACAACACACATACACAACACATCCAATCACCCAACACAACACAAACAAGCTGCATTCCGAACAATGGTACACAGACTACTCAACATACCAATGAACCAACATGATTACAAAGAAGAGCTAAACACAATCAAATACATAACACAAGAAAACGGATACAACCCAACATAATAGGCAACATAATACGAAAAACAAAACAGAACCATAAAAAACAGAAGAATACAACACAAACACAAGAACACAAAAAATACATCACACTAACATACGAAAAAAAAAAACACACACACAAGATTGCAACCTCATTCAAGAAATTAAATTAGAACATCGCATACACATCAAATAATACTCTACAAAAGCATCTCAACACACAAGCAACACAAACAAACAAATACAACAACACAGGCGTATACAAACTCAAATGTAACACCTGCAACAACTTCTACATAGGACAGACAGGCAGATCATTTCAAACATGTTACAAAGTACACATCACAACCATAAAAATTTACAAAACACTTCCACATATGCAGAACACATCACAAAAATGCTAACCACACCTACAAAACATCAACACAGACATGGAAATTCTACACAGCAACCAAAAAGTCAGAAACTAAACACACTAGAACAATGCGAAATATACAGACACACAAAAACACATCCAAATGAAATTCTCAACATCTTAATTTCAGAACTCACACACTCATTGACTCGACATTACACTACACAAACACACCCACACAGGAAACAAAACAAGAAGGGCCAAGACCAGCAACAACCAGTTCTGAAGAAGGCCAATAACAGGCCGAAACAAGTTAATCAGGTACGGTAAAATCTAACACGAGAAAGACATATAGGTCTAATACATATTCCGAAGTGATATAGTGTTGAAAGTTGTGTAATCAAGATGTCTAAAATAAACAGGTTTACCAGCATTGTTGTTCAAAATTGCTCAACAGACTTTGTGGGTGTAACAAATAAACAATGGAGAATCCATTTATTCATTTTCCGGGAAAAGGGTCCTTATTTCAGCTACGTCCTCAATTTATATAATAATGATTAATATTCATTATACAACGAAGTTAAGATTAAATAATAGTCATAGATTTATCCGCACTGCAAGGTAACAGAAAGGCTCTGTTATTAAAGTGTTTTCTGTGCGTGCGCCAAACAGTTTTCAGCGTGTATGGAAACGAGCGTTATAAATGGTTTCATTAGTGTGCCTGACACGTATCCAGCGATTGTAATTATAATATCGTTTTCAATTATCAAAGCACAATTATACTCGTTTCCATGACAACGAAGCGTGAAATGCTGCTGCTTATAATGATTGAAAGTTACCGTTTAACCTATACGGTGATAAAATAGAGCCGGTTTATACATTTAGGAATATTACGCTATAAATTTATAAATATTCCATTAGTTACATTTTGTGCTGGATAAGACTTTTAAGCCAGGTTCCTTATTTCCTCGGATCATAAGAGACTTTCATACTTACTTACTGGCATTTTAAGGAACCCGGAGGTTCATTGCCGCCCTCACATAAGCCCGCCATTGGTCCCTATCCTGAGCAAGATTAATCCATTATCATCATATCCCACCTCCCTCAAATCCATTTTAATATTATCTTCCCATCTACGTCTCGGCCTCCCTAAAGGTCTTTTTCCCTCCGGTCTCCCAACTAACACTTTGTATGCATTTCTGGATTCGCCCATACGTGCTACATGCCCTGCCCATCTCAAACGTCTGGGTTTAATGTTCCTAATTGTGTCGGGTGAAGAATACAATGCGTGCAATTTTGTGTTGTGTAACTTTCTCCATTCTCCTGTAACTTCATCCATCTTAGCCCCAAATATTTTCCTAAGCACCTTATTCTCAAACACTCTTAACCTATAGAGACTTTCATAGATGCAATAAACGTATGATATACAGGGTGAAGTGAAATAACCTTGGAGATTTAAAGGGACGATAGGGTACACTTAAATTAACAGAAAACCTCTATTATTTTTTATGATTAAATGTACGATTAATTAGATAATTAAGTTTAAATTTTCAGCAGTCCGGCAACATCGGCGCTAACACACACTATTTGTGATACAGATGTAAGAGGTCAACGAACTCGGTGTGTCTCGGTAGAGCTGCTCTCTGAGCGTATTCCGAATCTCAGCGCTGAGCAATCTGATGGAATCACGGTGTTCAGAATTTCAACGATGACGTCACTGATGCTCCACCGGTGTCGCACCAGTTCCATCAGCTTGCAGAGGTGGTGGCAGTCTCCATCAGCCGCCATCAGTGAATCTGATTGGTTCTTGTATAGGGCGGGAATTAGCAGACGAATGACACGTACACTGTTGTGTCATGGCGGTGTGTTCTGCTGTATTGTTTGTAATGAGCACAACGTAAAAAAAATATGTTAATGGCTTATGAACGAACATGTCAACGGACCAGTTATTACTACCGGTTCAAGAAATAAATTGTGTATGCTCTCTTTTCTTTGAACGAGATGGCAGTACGGAAATTTCGCAAAATCTTGGTAGCGTAGCACAGACAACAACTTGTACAGCCGCCATGACAGCCATCGAACCTTCCAGCAGTTTTGTTCCTATTTCGCTGCAGCGTGACGTCATTGTTGTCCACCGGTCCGGCGAGATTCGGAATATGCTGTCTGCCTCGACGTTGCTACTTGTTCGAATCGTGCAGTGGCTTGAATTATGTTTACACGAAATCGTCCACGCTATTAAAGTACACCAGGGAGATAAATTATTCTTTGTTAGATTTCCTATCGATATGGACAAATATCACGATCCTACTCGCAATAGTTACCTAATAAGAAGTTGTTAAATATTTGAAAAAAAAAAAAAAATGTTTTCTGAAGAAAAAAAAAACTATGAACTTCCCACTAATATGATATTGTAGTTTTTTGTTCCATACAACATCAGATACTTACTTACTTGCTTGCTTACTTACTTACTGGCTTTTAAGGAACCCGAAGGTTCATTTCCGCCCTCACATAAGCCCGGCATAGGTCACTATCCTGAGCAAGATCAATCCAGTCTCCATAATCATATCCCATCTCCCTCAAATCTATTTTAATATTATCCTCCCATCTACGCCTCGGCCTCCCCAAAGGTCTTTTTCCCTCCGGCCTCTCAACTAACACTCTATATGCATTTCTGCATTCGCCCATACGTGCTACACGTCCAGCCCATCTCAAACGTCTGGTTTTTAATGTTCTTAATTATATCAGGTGAAGAATACAATGCGGGACTCTCACTTTGAGAGAGGAACAGAGGTTAAGGGTGCAAATCTAGATTTCAGGTAAAGTGCCCTGTGAAAAACACGAACAATTTCAAGGGAAAAAATTGTTTTGGGGCTGGGTATCGATTCCGGGACCTTTGGCAGAATGAAGCAATGCTTTACCGACTGAGCTACCCAGGAATTTCACCCAACACCATCTCAAGTTCCTGGGTGGCTCAGTCAGTAGAGCATTGGTGCATTCAGCCAACAGTCATAGGATCAATACCTGGCCCCAGAACAATTTTTCCCTTGATATTGTTCAGAGGTTAAGGGTCTTTGAGAATAAGGTGCGTAGGGAAATATTTGGGGCTGAGAGGGATGAAGTTACAGGAGAATGGAGACAGTTACACAACGCAGAACTTCACACATTGTATTCTTCATTTAACATAATTAGGAACATTAAATCCAGACGTTTGAGATGGGCAGGGCATGTAGCATGTATGGGCGAATCCAGAAATGCATATAGATTGTTAGTTGAAAGACCTGAGAGGAAAAGACATTGGGGAGGTCGAGACGTAGATGGGAAGATAATATTAAAATGGATTTGAGGGAGGTGGAATATGATGGTAGAGAATGGATTAATCTTGCTCAGGATAGGGACCAATGGCGGGCTTATGTGAGGACGGCAATGAACCTCTGGGTTCTCTAAAAGCCATTTGTGAGTGTGAGTGAGTGAAGAATACAATGCGTGCAGTTCTGCGTTGTGTAACTTTCTCCATTCTCCTGTAACTTCATCCCTTTCAGCCCCAAATATTTTCCTAAGCACTTTATTCTCAAACACCCTTAACCTATGTTCCTCTCTCAAAGTGAGAGTCTAAGTTTCACAACCATAAAGAACAACCGGTAATATAACTGTTTTATAAATTCTAATTTTCAGATTTTTTGACAGCAGACTGGATGATAAAAGCTTCTCAACCGAATATTAACAGGCATTTCTCATATTTATTCTGCGTTTAATTTCCTCCCGAGTATCATTTATATTTATTACTGTTGCTCCCAGGTATTTGAATTTTTCCAGCTCTTCAAAGGATAAATTTCCAATTTTTATATTTCCATTTCGTACAATATTCTCGTCACGAGACATATCACCGTAAAAAACAGCTTGTTACGAAACCTTCAAATAAGCCTCGGAATGGGACTGATTCTCTGGCACGACCACAGCAAAGGAATAAGATTCTGAGATTTGGTACATCATCAGATATTCGGCCTTAAAATCTACAAGGCTATTTCATTTTCACCCTGCATAGAGTACGAAAGTAAAATCACGAAAGTTTATTTTGAAAGTAATCTAATTTGGTTAACAAATAAATTTAATAAAATGATTATACAAGTTTTGTTCATAAAATAAAATTTTTTATTTTACTGGAACTTCTGTTTCACTGTGATTGCCACAGCCTCTAGAAAAGCGAATTGACTTTATTTAGTGTTAGTAAGATTGATCACGGTCACTGAGAAGATTCAGAAGTCTTAATGGGTTGAGGTATGGACCTGCAATTTATCGTCATTGTGGAAGCTTGTAATATGACTGTTTTATAAACTCTAACTTTCAGTTTTTTTAAAGCCACTGGATGGCAATAGCTGCACAACCGAATAATAATTCGCTATATTTATTCTGCTTTTAATATCCCCTCGATTGTTTCTTTATTTTTAAATGTAAAGAGAAATAGCCTGAATATTTTGTGGTGCCTTTTAGTTAATAGTAGGCTTATTCATATGCAGAATGGGAAACTGTTACAGAAATTTTTCTACACAACAGTAAGTGCCAATAGAAAGCTGTGAGTATTGTTAAAATGTCAAATAACTTTAAGATTTCTTTGTTGACACAGACATCTAGGGTCGATTTCTAAAACAATGACGAAATCGTGGTTCCAAACCTCGGCTTTTAAACCGCGACCGAGGTCTGAATCGTTATGCGATTTCTAAAACAAAGTCCAGGCGCGGCTTGAGAAGAAACCGAGGTTCGTGTGTTTTATATATGGCAACGCAGCTAAGAATCAATTTTTATTCTTGTTAACAGTCGATATTACAAAGAAATGAACATCGGGATTAATATTTTTATTGAATTGCAGTAAGTCACATTCTTTTGTTCTTAGCTAAGTTAGTTACATTTACTAATTTACATAATATATGCCCTTTTAAAACACTAGCATTACTTAGTATTTAATAGGGAACGGATTTTTAGGTATCAGAAGAATGATATTGTCCAAATAATTAGGACAGATCGAACGTTTATGTTGTAGTTTATCATTTGTTCATAACTAATACCAACATTAACTACCTGAAAACCCGGTTCTAAGGAATTAATAATCCGTGGTGCTACAGCCCGTGAAGGGTCTAGACCGACCAGCCGGCTGCTGGCCTCACGCCCACATGCCGAAGCAGAGGTGGACGATCATCCAGCCAGAATGGAGATATCGTGTGGTTAGAACGATGATCCCCCCAGCCGTTATAGCTGGTATTCGCAACCGGATTTCGCTACCTATCGTAGCTCCCCAAGTGCATCACGATGCTAGGTGGGCACCGGTCCCATACATGAGGAATCGAACCAGCGCGCATTCCGTAACGCGAGTCCTAGGCGGGATGCCTTATACCGCGGGACTCTAAGGGTGGTATTCATAGACATTTCACAGGACGCTCTACGAGCGTACTAAGCTAGCCCCGGCTATCCACTGGTTACTAGTACAGAATTCAAATCATATCATATCGCTAACACTGGTTTATGAATACGAAAAACGCTGATAATCCACCGAAAGCCCGCGCTAAAAATGTCTATGAATGCTGCCCTAAGGAATTAATAACCTAAATATTGACTGGATTAAAATTTCAATTGAAACTAAAATGTAGTATGGTTCTATTTCCACATCTAATAGGTTAATACTACGTGGAAAGCCCTAGTAGCATAAAACTTAAAACAAGAAGACAATATCACGTTTGCTTCATAGTCTTGCAGAACCACATCATTTTCGAGTATTAAACAAAATGTCCAGAATTATTGTAGAGACTAAGAATTAAGTTATATCATCGTCATATAGGCATAAAGGTATAATTAATATAAAATATTGTATCTTACTTTCCTTAAAGCAATAAGAAGATGTAAAATAACTGTCAACCTGCCGCCTCTTGCATTTCGTTGCAGATTACTATTTGACATTCTTGCTAAATTCTGCGTTGATTCCTTCGAAAATCGAAATATTCACCTGAAATCGTTGTTATATAGTTACCAAAAATTATTCCTGTCTCTCATTTCTCTAATCAGGAGATTTAATACCCGTAGACACAAATTTTCCTTTGATAATCATCCAGCTGATCTACTATCTCCATCTTGTATACATGAGGCCGTGGTTTTAAACCTGCCCTAGCCGTGGTCTCTGCTTCAGACCCTGGTTTCGAGCCACGACTCAAAAAATGAAAAAGATCTCGTTTAATAAATCCAAACAAGGTTCAAAGCCATGGTCGTGGTCTAGATCTCGTTTTAGAAATCGACCCCTAGTCTTTGTACTAGGAATATAGCCTACAACAACCAAAAATGTATTTAAAAATAGGCTTAAGGACCTTACTAATAGACGGTAATTATACACAGTATTTAAAGGGTGTAAATGATATGTTGTTATTGAAGTGTTGTATCAGTGAAGAATTATGTTGTGTCAGTGAAGTGTGTTGTATCAGTGAAGAAGTATGTCGTGTCAGTGAAGTGTGCTGTGTAAGTGAAACGTGTTCCTGTCAGTGAAGCTTTATAGTTTATAGTGGCAGTGCATAGTATTTGAACAGTGAAATGTTTTTGAAGTGTTAGTGAAATCAGGATAGAATCAGTGAAATGTGTCGTAGTTCCATTTCAGTGAGTGAGTTGACAGCGAAATGAGTGTAATTTGAAAGCGTGCTTGTGCAGATATGAACATATCATACTCGTGGGTTTTAGTTCAATCTTAGTTTTAAGATACAAATTAGATTTATTTCAAATGTTATTTTAAGTTATCGTTTCATTTAATTTAGTATATTCCCTGTTGTTGTTGTTATTATTATTATTATTATTATTATTAATTATTAGTATTATTATTAATTGTATTTTTAATTAATAAGTTTATTATTGTCATTATTAAGCGTAATTATTTACCACTGCCACCGGGTATATAGTGTGAATAAATAAATACATACATACATACATACATACATACATACATACATACATACATACATACATACATACATACATATATACATGCAGTAATTTATTTTACATGATGGGGGCAAGAACTTATATTTTTTAAATGTTAAATAACCCCGAATTTATGTTCTATTGTGGAAAATAACACCAAAATTTAAGATTTTTATTCACCGTAAAATGAGGACCCCTAGTTATGCATTGAGTATTGTAACTCAACTTCAGTTTTGCTGAAAAGACTTGATTATCTGTTATTTTAGTACAGAGATATTTTAATTAAGTCGAACATTTTCCGTTACATTAAAAACAGTTATTGATTTTACTTTAAAGAGTATGGCACATATTTTCCATATAGATAGAAAAAAAAAAGATTGTCTTAGTTACTGACAGTTTTGTCAGTTTTTCAGGAAACCACAATAAATAAAATGCGAAATTTTAATAATAGAGAAACTTTAATGTTGTTTTTAATATTTAAAGAACTGCTTTTACTCATTAGTGTTAATCTACTTTCTCAAACAGAAAACAGTGTTTGAAATCAGAAATGTCGAGATAAAAAGATTGAGGTTTTTCATATAGCAGGACCTGCGTATACACATACATTGTGTACTTGTAATTTCAACGTCAGTCTTCTTTAGAAATGTTTTATTGCTGGCGACCATTGAATTGCCTGGAATGATTGTATAAGCCAGGCTTTCATGAGACGGCCCAACAGCGATCAACGCTGGCTTACGTTAGAAGCAAAGAGTGAATAAAAGCTTTTGAATATAAATTCACTGCAACAGATTAACCAGACGTGCTTAATCTGACAGTTTTCCATGGGAATTCAGTGCGAAAACTCGTATTAAGATTGTTTCACCGCGTTTTACCATGAATATATAACATTTTACATACTAAACCAACATAGAATTTGTGGGTAAACATGTTGTGACTCGCTTTGAACTCTTATAATTTGAAATAGTGGATTAAGGATTAAATTTTCTGAATTATTTCACAAAGAAATATTAAGAAAAATATATTTAATAATAGTACATTATGCAACGAGCCTATAATGATAGTAATTAAGAAGCGAGTATGGATGTTTATGAAACGAGCGCAAGCGACTTTCATAATTTTCATACGAGCGTAGCCTATTAATTACCATTATAGGCAAGTTTCATACGACTTTTTATGCTCGACCATATTTCTAACTTGAAATTATTCATTTTATTTGTATCTAACTGACCTTGAGCAATACCTCGTAAATTGTGAGATGTGCGCAGACGCGAAAATATTGATTTTTTCCGAGGAACAGATGTCACCATTGACCTTGATAGCCTATAAGAACCTACAGAGTAAACTAAATATTAACTTTGATATAACATTGAAATTAAATTAGACATTGAAAAACGAGATGACAAATTGAATTTATTTGAATATTATTTACAATTAACGCTAATTATTATAGTAACAGAACATAACCTTCTGCGACAGTACTGGATTTCCAGCGTCCGTGACTTTTCGCTAATTCTCTTTCGATTGCATATCCGAGAATAATCGATACTTGATATTTTATAACGGTACAAAGCTGACTTGTCATTGGCTGAGGTTTTATAACTGTACAAAGCTGACTTGTCATTGGCTGAACACCTGTACTTTAATGAGTAGGTGTACTTTAATGACATGCATTAAAGGACTGCTACCAGGTGTATAATTACTACATTTCGGCATGGTCGAGCATAAACATTTAAATGCACACGAAAACGAATTAGTTATCAAACAACAAATATTCCTTCTGAATTTTCTGTTAGTGTATTATCACTATTTATCCTGTTGTTTCTGATTAACTGTTCTTATTTAAAAGAAATTTAAGATAAAATTTAGAATTAAAATTGCTTCAGGCCCGTTGTAGTCTTTGTAGCAAAGAGAAAATTTTCTTATCAACTTCCACATATAACTCACAATCACATCTGGTGTCAGTGATTTATTCGTAACAACGGCAGCGTCCATCATTACACAGAATTAATGCGTTTCATACCCACCGCAACCGTATACAAAGCGAATCCATGTAATGAGTCATTGCCAGCACTAGGTTTAATACCAAACGTGGTTGCGGAGAATATGAAACGCATTGTTTAAAGGGTTAGGTTCAGTTTACAGCAGTAAAATTTTGGAAATATTAAACATTTTTTTTCCTCCAGCACTGTATCTTGTACAATAATGAAAATTAGTATGTGTGAAACATTGTCCTTCTGCTATATGAAAAAAAATATTTTTACGATTAAAAAAAAATACATTTTTTTTTTTTCAAAATTCAGTTCACTGTGCAGTGATGAAGCGTTTCCCACATAACTCAAAAACTATCCAACATTCTGTGATGAAAGTTTTTTGTGTTTTTATGCATGTCATATCTTCAACATAATGCAAGATCACTTCTCTGCCTTTAATAGATTGTCTGATAAAAATAAATTCATTAAAAGAATGGTCAAATATCAGTATTTTCTCTTAACACAAAAAGAAAAATATTATTTATTAAGGAATGTAGTTGAAAGAGCATGATATTGTAAACGTGAGTTTCGGCAATAAAATAAAAGATAGAGAACATGAACAAGTTAACAAATTTATGAGTTATGAGGGAAACCCTTCATCACTGCATAGTGAACTGCCACCACTATGAATTTGAAAAAAAAAATACAATTAATTTTTTTAATCGTAAAAATATATATTTTTTTCATATAGCAGAAGGACAGTGTTTTACAAATAATAATAATAATAATAATAATAATAATAATAATAATAATAATAATAAATAAAAATAAATAATAATAATAATAATAATAATTTTTTTATTTATACTGTCAGAGTTAAGGCCATAGGGCCTTCTCTTACACTCCACTAGGTAACAAAGTATACAATACCAATTTTCATTATTGTACAAGATATAGTAATGGAGGAAACAAATGTTGAATATTTCCAAAAATTTTACTGCTGTAAGCTGTACCTAACCCCTTAAGTACATAGAAATTCACTTAACAATAGATGTTCAATATATGTGCCAATACACTTCTTTTAATTTTTGATTTCCGGGTCTTGCAGCACGGAAGCTATCTCTGGTCTATTGTACTACAGAGCTTTTCGCCTACATAATGTAGGTCGACCGGGCGGCGCGCAACCGGTACGAAGGCCATGCAGCACGCTGCAAACCGTCTCTCGCACACTCAGAAGTCCAATTGTCTCTCTTTGTATGAGTGGTTGTGTTGACGTTAGATTGTGTGTTATTCTTTCGAATGTGTTAGCGAAGTGTTTAGATTTAGGAGTTTACCTTAATTTGCGTGTTATTCTTCTGATTGCGTTAGCGAAGTGTTTAAATTTAGTAGTGTTTATGAGTACGTTAGATTGCTTGTTATTCTTCTAATTATGTTAGTGAAGTGTTTAGATTTAGGAATGGTTGTGTTGACGTTAGATTGCGTGTTATTCTTCTGATTCTGTTAGTGAGGTGTTTAGATTTAGGAGTTCCACAAATTTTACACTTGTGGCAAAAAGAGAACGTTTACGAACTTGTATCATAAATAACAATTTATTCAATGAACGAAATTTGCTTATAAATGGCAGCAGAGTACAGATATCGCATTCTTGATTTTTCTGAGTTAAATAATCCAGCCAGTAACAGATTTGTGTGTATGTATATGTATATATATATATATATATATATATATATATATATATATATATATATATATAATATTTTAATTGACGTTGTTGCGTAACTTCATCTAATTGAACATGAAAATTTCGAACATTGAAACGAAAGTAATGACTTTCAGAGATAAATATCACGATATCATTGACGGAAAACCCATAAAACAAGTTTCAAAATTTACTTACTTAATTTGTACATTAACAACAAATTCCACAATTTAGGACATCTTGCCGAAATCTACGGCTGACCACTAGGATCCAGAATACAAAGCAGAGGTTAAATTAAAAATACAATATGATTGCGGAGATAATACGGAACAATGATAAATTTAAAAATAAACTACAATTTGATTTCGGAGAAACATGAGATGAAAATACATTGAAGAATAATGAAATGAAGTGAAAAAAAATTACATAATATTATACAAGTGATTATGTAAAATGGATAATGAATCTCTCAATACCATTAGACAAATTTTGTTTAATGTCCTCATTAGAAAATTTAAGAGAAAGGAGAATGGTTTTGGTTAACTTAAATGAAGTCCCCCCTAGCGCCATGTATTAACATTCATTTTGTATCTCTCACTGAAGTGAGGAATACATGGGTTGTAAATAGACTTCTTTTCATCGTTAACGTTGTTGGCTTGTTGATCATCCTTCTCAAAACGGACAGTGGGGTCAAGAATGAGGCTTCTTTAATTCCGATGTTCGATGGCTATAATGTCTGCTCTTCTCGTTGACCCATTCTCAGCCAAGCAGTGCACTTCTTTCTAAACCTCCCACTTTGCCTTCCGAAGAGTGGTTGCGATGGAGCTTCTCACTTTATGTTCCTCAGTAGTTCTCCTTTAGGGCAATAACCCAAAACATGCCCAAGGGTTTCTACTTCGCTGCATCCTGGATGACGACAGTTTTGATCTTGAAAGGAACGACTTGGCACCGATCGTACTGCTGCGATGTTTGTGGACATACTTCAGACCTGGATATACAGAAAAAAATATACACATTCCAGTGCATCTCTTGGAACATAAGGAGAACGTTGTGTAATAAAACAAGGAAAGGCACTTAAATTAAATTGTATAAAGTTATGGCAATTCCAACAGTATTATACGGGTCAGAGGCCTGAGTTATGAAGAATTTTCATATACAGAAAATATAATCTTTAGAAATGAAATTTGTAAGAGCAGTGGAAGGCTGCAGCTTTATACATATACAACAAAGAAATGAATAAAGGAATTAGCAATAGAACTAAACACAATACCAGAATAATATAGAACTCTGTGGACACGGCATGTACTACAAATGAACAACAACAGGTTAAATCGAGAAAAATTCTACACTACACAACAACTGGCAGAAGACATTTGGGAAGACAGTTGAACAGATGGGCACACCAACAAATTATTGGGAAATTTGGAATTGGAGAGGGTCCAGAAGGTACCAATCCTTAACGTAGTTTTTGTTGTTGTTGATAATTATCATGACGAAATTCATGGTAATAATTATTGATAGGTAATAGATAAGGGTGTGATTTTATTGCGATTATGTTACCATGATTCTGGTGATTAAAATGATTTAATTTCGGTAAATATTTCGTAAAAAAAATAATTTCGTGCATATTTCATACCCTAAAAAGAAACTTTAAAAATAATTATATATATATATATCTTTATTATTATTAAAACATTCCATTTGAAACTTACAGAAGATTGTTTGCATCATTAATTAAATTCATAATTCAATTTCAACGGACTCTGAGGGGAGGATCGTTCAGCATTACATGCTTGTGACATCTGGCAACGATGTAAGAATTTCAGGGGCTGCTTCCAGGGAGCAGCACAAGCAGGCAACGGTTATTTCTTGTATATGTATATTTTATAACGAAGAAGATTTTGTCGTTTCATTTGGAAGAAAGTGTCATTTTTCGTGAGAATTATCCATAAAACCTGCTTTCTGTTGGAAATATACAGGGACATAATTTTATTTTACTTCAATTTTTATTGTACTTGAGTTACTGAATGTACTTCACTCCCACTCCTTCTACTAGTAAACTTTCACACGTCCTCCATACAAAACCCAGACCAAGTGAGTATAGTAAGTTCCAAAAATATGTCCGCGTTTTCCAGTGACGAAAGAGCTTTCAATATTGAATCATATTTTCGCACAGGTCGTACCGTCGTCCGTTTGCCTACGTCGCATTTCGGTTTCCCCCACCCGCTTCTGCTCTCCCCTCTGTAAAGGCTAGTGGCTGGACTGTCTTACTTAGCTCTTTTCTGAAAACATTAATTTCTGTTAGGAATTGGACATCTACGTAATATTATACAACTGTTTAAAATAACTTAAATAAAAGGGCCTCGTTAAGTAATTAACTGTCACGTCATTTCCCTCCCTTTCTACGACCCTACGACAAAACCACTTGGACGGACAGTAGATAGCATGTCAGAGTGCTTTTATCTTTTCGGATCGGGCAGAAGTGAAGATTGAATTTACAGTACGTAAGGTAATCTTTTATAGAGTAGATACAGAAATATTTCAACATGAGTTACTATTACGAAGGACGAAATTGGTAATTGGGATTAGGTACAATAGTCTATAGTGCGATAATATGCACACGAGAACTGAAGTCTGTATCAAAATGAATGGCCACCATTTTCAAAAATATGTTTAAACATCCATATTATGATTATTTTTCAATTTAAATTCACTATATATTGTACGCTAATGTGTTGTAGTTAGTATAATATACACTCCATAATGAATACGTCCGAATGGATAGCTCAGTTCGTGAGTAAAAATACTTATTGTTAATACTGTACTGTATTTTGATTAAACAAAATACCTAAAGAAAATTATCGAACTTAAAATCGCGATACATCCTAGTTTACGTACATGGGTGAACTATTTTTCTTCCCTCTTATACCTAGTAGAATGATTTTGTATTTTACGCCAGTATCATCGAACTCCAGTAGTGGAAGGGAGCAGCAAACGGTGTTTCCGGTTCTCAACCGTTAATCCAAAAGTATAGCCAGGTTAATATTAAAAATGTTAGTAAAAATAAAATGATATTCCTGTAGTAACTGTGAAGTAAATTTTGCGGATTTCTATCAATTTCGCGAAAATTCACGTATATATTTGACTTAATTTTGGAGTTTCATTAAGGAATTTCAATTCTGCACGCATATAATTAATTTTTAACACATTTCGCGCATATCGTTAATACTAAAGAATCATTCCCCTAGTAATGGATTTTCACATTTGACGTTGCTGCTATAAAGCAGTCGTCAGTGGTAGGGTTGGCTCAAACTTGTTGTTTTTGTGAGTCACATACAGGAGCTGTTTCCGGACAGAAATAAATAGAATTTTCCGTCTGCACGTAGTAGCGGCTTGTATAGGATATAAGGAACAAATCTTTTTTACAGACGGAAAGCTCAATCGAAGCTAGAATTGAACTGAATGCCCTGATGTTGAAATCTGATGCAGTTTTCCGCCCTGTCGTTATATATATTTACGAAATATTTCTCTGTGATCATTTTACACTGGTTTCTTGTGCTGACATGTTTCTCTTTTATCTCGTATGCCTCATATTCTTTGTAAATTCCACGGCTGCCTTATAGTCCTTTCCTCTTTTCTGTTCTGAAATGTGGAAAACAGAGTCGTGAAAAAGATCTCTGTTCTCCTGCATGTGGTACGAGCACGGCGTAATTGAGTCTCACGCCTTTATTTGATGTCTTTTTGTTCCACCTCGCACTCTTCTCGTGCCTTTCCTGTTCTCTTTCTTCTCTCTTTTTTCCAGCATTTCCTTCGTGTTTGGAATCACATAACATGGCAGATACGGGTGATAATGGCAGTGCATATAAAGTACTCACAAAGACTGATGGTTTCGCCTAGTTCCCTTCGAAAACCACCGTCTTCGAAACAACCTGTTGGAGATTTGTTTGCTTAGAAAATGATCTTTCCTACTATTACGTCATCACCAAATATCTTCAGTTATGTCTCAAGTAGAAGTGTGCCCAAACTGAAAACCCTACTGATCACAGTTCATTTCTTAGTAAATAAGTAGATATTTCTCCTTTTTCAAATGAGATTGTGTCCTCTTATGGTGTTCTTTTAATTAGTTATTTTTCGGCGCTTTATCAACTGTCGGACAATATAAAAATTCAAATTTAAATTAAAAAGTCACATTCTAGTTCATGGAATTGCTTGTTGAACACCTGTCAGGTTGCGCAACTTCCGCTCAATCCATGACATATAGTAAATATTGTAATTATGCTGTTTTAAAATTGACAATTAATATGTAATCTGTTGTTGTTATTATTATTATTATTATTATTTATCATTTATCACTATCATCATCATTGCTATCTCTGTTTTTCTTTCTTTTTTTTTGTGTTAGCTCGATGAGAGCTCTGTAGTGTTCTTTTGACCCTGTTGACCCTCTATAGGGCTTTAATTTAATTTGTATTACTTTCATCAGCGTTTGTATTTTTTTTTGTATTTATATGTGCTATCTGGTAAGATGGAAGAGAAGGTCTTATGGCCTTAATCCTGTCAGATTAAATAAATTGCTTGTTGAACACCTGTCAGGTTGCGCAACTTCGGCTTAACCCATGACATATAGTAAATATTGTAATTATGCTGTTGTAAAATTGACAGTTAATATGTAAAATATGTAATCTATTTATAATAATAATAATAATAATAATTATTATTATTATTATTATTTTTATTAAACAGTTATCACTATCATCATCATTGCTATCTCTGTTTTTCTTTCTTTTTTTTTTCTTGTGTTCGATGAGAGCTCTATAGTGTTCTTTTGACCCTGTTGACCCTCTATAGGGCTTTAATTTAATTTGTATTATTTTCATCAGCGTTTGTATTTCTTTTTTGTATTTATATGTCCTATCTGGTAAGATGGAAGAGAAGGCCTTATGGCCTTAATCCTGTCAGATTAAATAAATAAATAAATAAGTAAATAAATAAATAAATAAATAAGTTAATAAATAAATAAATAAATAAATAAGTAAATAAATAAATAAATATTAAATAAATAAGTAAGTAAAAATAAGTGAATAAGTAAATAAATGAACGAACGAATGAATGAATAAATAACTGCAATGGTTATGTAGCGGAGGGGATAATGCCAGCGAAATGAGTCCAGGGTCGAGCGCCGAAAGTTACCCAGTATTTGCTCTTAATGAGTTGAAGGGAAAAAAATCTCAACCAGTAACCAGGTAACTTGTCCCAGTCACGATTTGAACACGAATTCGCTCGTTTCACGGTCAGGTATTTTAACTCCATAGCGGTGGACTCTATGGTGTTAAAACCGACAATGGGATAAGTTCTATTGTTACGATATTATATTTATCGTCAATTAAGATATATGGTAAAGGTTGGTAATATTGTGATACTAATAATATTGTGATAGTTCTTTTTGAGAACTTTTTACAATTTTACTGAGCGAGAGAAAGACCGGTTTTGTGCAGAAACTTGTCCACGAACATTCCCTTAATACGTTGGCGCACAAAACCGATCTTCCTCTCTCTCTCAGTAAAATTGTAAAAAATTCTCAAAAAGTACTATCATAACATTATTAGTATCACAATATTACCAACCTTTACCCTACCTTCGTTATGGTGACAGGCACATTTCTGTATTCCAGTCACACCACAGCTTTATTTACATAATCATTCAATTTTATTTATATTAATAACTTAGATATATTATTTATCTGTCTTACCTTAGTAATGGCCTAAATTCGTTTCACTTAATATTTTCTATTATCTATCCTATTATAGTGGGACTCACGTAAGATCAGTGCCTAAAAACCCAATATGGCCGTTTTCAATGTTTCCAATTGTTCCAGATATCACCGAAGTATGTAAAATCACAACGTTATGTACAGAAATAATAATAATAATAATAATATTACTATTATTATTTATTTACTAATATTTAATATGCTCTACAATAGCCAGAGGCCAATAACAATTCAGCTCATGACAATTTCATAACAAAAAACATTAACAATGATAGAAATTACAATAAAAGTGCATAGTAATAATTATTAAAATAATGACAATTAAAAATAATAATTGAAAATGAAATAATGGAGTCATATAAATTAATATAATACAACTGATATGAAACAAGACGGGAATAATATTATAACACATATCTAAACATAATACATAAATTAATAACAGCTAACAGAAAACTCCAAAAAGTATATATTCTACACAGTAAATGGATCCAAGTTAAATCCATGTAAATTAACATGTTTTATACGTCTGGAGTCCGGAGAGAGAGATTTAGAATTTCTATTATAATTTTTTAAAATCTTGAATCCTTAGCAGGAACACGAAGACTGATATTGCTTAAGAAGGATTCACAATCAATATCACCGTTAATGTCTTTACAAAAAATAAATAATCAAGATCTTGACGTCTGGCAAATAAACTACAGCAGTTAAAATATTTGCAGTTAATCTCATACTTATAATAATCGGAATTAGGTGAAAATCTATGGGAACAAAAGGAAATAAATTTTCTTTGAATGTTCTCCAATTTCACATGAAAATTTTATTGGGGGATTTCAATGCTAAAGTAGGACGGGAGGATATTTTTAGACCAACTATTGGAAAAGAGAGCCTACACGCAATTAGTAGTGACAATGGAGTTAGATTAGTCAACTTTGCCACATCGAAAAATTTAATTGTCAAAAGTACAACATTCCCCCATAAGGATATACATAAATATACTTGGACTTCTCCAGATGGATTGACACACAACCAAATAGATCACATCTTGATAGATAAACGGAGACATACTAGTATAGTAGATATTCGAACTTTCAGGGGTGCAGACTGTAATTCTGACCATTATTTGGTGATTGGAGAATTAAGAGAAAGATTATCAGTAGCCAAGCGAGTAGAGCAACAAGTTAATATTACTAAATTCAATATTTTGAAATTAAAGGACGAGGAAGCTAAGCAAAATTATCAGGTCGAAATTTCGAATAGGTTTGCCACTTTAGAAAGTTCCGACGAAGTTGAGAAAGAATTAGATGTTAATAGCGTGTGGGAAAATATCAGAGATAGTATCAAAATTGCAGCTGAGCAGAACATAGGTTATTATGAAACTAAGAAAAAGAAACCGTGGTTTGATGAAGATTGTTGCATGGTAGTAGAAAGAAGGAAACAGGCAAAATTGAAATTCTTACAGGATCCAGTTGAGGAGAAGAGAGATAATTATTTCAATGAAAGACGGGAAGCAAGTCGTACACTTAGGAATAAAAAGAGAGGTTACTTGAAGGAAAAACTGAATGAGGTAGAAACAAATAGTAAGAATAAAAACATTCGAGATTTATATAAGGGTATAAAGGAATTTAAGAACGGATATCAGCCAAGGGTAAACGTGATCAAGGATGAGAATGGTGACTTGCTTGCAGACTCTCCATCAATCCTAAACAGATGGAAAAACTATTTTGCGCAACTACTAAATGTACATAGGCCAAATAGAAATGATCGGGACGAAATTGAAATACAAACTGCTGAGCCATTTATACCCGAACCCACGCTTACAGAAGTCGAAATTGCGATAGAAAATCTGAAAAAGTACAAGTCTCCAGGTATCGATCAAATTCCAGCAGAATTAATACAAGAGGGTGGGAGTGCATTATATAGCGAAATTTATAAACTTGTGCTTGCTATTTGGGAAAAGGAAATTGTACCAGAACAATGGAAGGAGTCCATAATTGTACCTATTTTTAAAAAGGGGGACAAAACCAACTGTGGTAACTTTCGAGGAATATCACTTTTGTTGACGTCGTACAAAATTTTGTCCAATATTCTTTTGAGAAGATTAACTCCGTACGTAGATGAAATTATTGGGGATCATCAGTGCGGTTTTCGGCGTAATAGATCGACTATTGATCAGATTTTTTGT
Source organism: Periplaneta americana (assembly GCF_040183065.1). Classification (NCBI taxonomy): domain Eukaryota; kingdom Metazoa; phylum Arthropoda; class Insecta; order Blattodea; family Blattidae; genus Periplaneta; species Periplaneta americana. Next base: position 44,986,224 of record NC_091123.1, read on the forward strand.
ATTCGACAGATAATGGAGAAAAAATGGGAGTATAAGGGTACAGTACATCAGTTATTCATAGATTTCAAAAAGGCTTATGACTCGGTTAAGAGGGAAGTATTATATGATATTCTTATTGAATTTGGTATTCCCAAGAAACTAGTTCGATTAATTAAAATGTGTCTCAGTGAAACGTACAGCAGAGTCCGTATAGGTCAGTTTCTATCTGATGCTTTTCCAATTCACTGCGGGCTAAAGCAAGGAGATGCACTATCACCTTTACTTTTTAACTTCGCTCTAGAATATGCCATTAGGAAAGTTCAGGATAACAGGCAGGGTTTGGAATTGAGCGGGTTACATCAGCTTCTTGTCTATGCGGATGACGTGAATATGTTAGGAGAAAATACACAAACGATTAGGGAAAACACGGAAATTTTACTTGAAGCAAGTAGAGCGATCGGTTTGGAAGTAAATCCCGAAAAGACAAAGTATATGATTATGTCTCGTGACCAGAATATTGTACGAAATGGAAATATAAAAATTGGAGATTTATCCTTCGAAGAGGTGGAAAAATTCAAATATCTTGGAGCAACAGTAACAAATATAAATGACACTCGGGAGGAAATTAAACGCAGAATAAATATGGGAAATGCGTGTTATTATTCGGTTGAGAAGCTCTTATCATCCAGTCTGCTGTCGAAAAATCTGAAAGTTAGAATTTATAAAACAGTTATATTACCGGTTCTTCTGTATGGTTGTGAAACTTGGACTCTCACTCTGAGAGAGGAACATAGGTTCAGGGTGTTTGAGAATAAGGTGCTAAGGAAAATATTTGGGGCTAAGCGGGATGAAGTTACAGGAGAATGGAGAAAGTTACACAACACAGAACTGCACGCATTGTATTCTTCACCTGACATAATTAGGAACATTAAATCCAGACGTTTGAGATGGGCAGGGCATGTAGCACGTATGGGCGAATCCAGAAATGCATATAGAGTGTTAGTTGGGAGACCGGAGGGAAAAAGACCTTTAGGGAGGCCGAGACGTAGATGGGAGGATAATATTAAAATGGATCTGAGGGAGGTGGGGTATAATGATAGAGACTGGATTAATCTTGCACAGGATAGGGACCGCTGGCGGGCTTATGTGAGGGCGGCAATGAACCTTCGGGTTCCTTAAAAGCCATTTGTAAGTAAGTTCTCCAATTTAGCCGAGTCAGTGGAAGTAATGGAGTTCCATACAACGGATGCATATTCAAGCTTGGATCTAACCAACTTACAGATACATAGGAGTGGAAAAATAATAAATTATAGATCTAATTAGACCAAGCATTCTTAATGAATGAGTATAAATATATTGCATATGATCATGGAAATATAATTTAAAATCAAGTAAAACACAAAGATCTCTAAAACAATCTTTCCTTGTAATTATGACATTAAGAGAATAATAAAATTTTAGGAAAGTAGTTTTCTGTGAAAAGGAAATGAAAAAAGTTTTGGATTGATTAATTTTGATTTCATTTTCAACAGACCATAGTGCATGTGTGATGGAATTTGCGGTGACATTGCAGAGTGTTTCTCGCGGGGTACTCCTGTTTCCTTATTTATTCCACCAACACTTTCCACCTTCTTCTTAGTTCATCCATATATGCGATATTTAAAAAATAGTCTGGAGTGATGTCTTGGGAGTAAGCCTAATGCAGAATTTCGGTGCTGATTTAGGACTCAGAGACGTGGGGCTTATCAGATACTCATCTTGGAATGAGACTGGTTCTGTCAGGACTGAGGCAGAATGGCCCACCTATCAGTATAGGATTCACGAATACTACTTAGGTCACCCATGAAACTTACAGAGAGAATAAATAGAGCATTGTTACTATGAATCTCATACGAACTAATTTGAAAAGTAAATGAAAGGAATGCTCTGTATTAAATACGACATACTGCAATAAAAACGAAACCAGCTTGTAAAAATGTTAAATCAAACGTAATATAATTGTATTAAGTTGAATTTGCAATATTTTCCCCTATTTTTAATTTAATAGGACACAAGTGTATAATTGAATTACTTCATTACATTTTGTGGCACCTTTCTGCACGCACATTTATCGATTTGTAACTAAAAGAATTTGAGAATACGAAATTACAAAAATACATATAATTAACGCAGAATAATGAATCTGTCGCAGCTTAATTGAATATTCTAGAATGAGTTTTCAAGTGATACGAAGCTTTAGAGTGTTTTTTTAAATAATTGTATTAAGATTTTTCAGTCGTTTCTGAACAACTTACAAATTTAATCATAAAATATTTATTTCCTCCACATAGTCGTAATAGATTAGACATTTGAGACTTTTCTGTTCGTTGGACTGGGGAGAAATAGTTTGTTTTGAACTTTGTTAAGATTCACAGTTTACACAACTTTTCACAACAATGCTCAATGAATGCCTTTTCGATCTAGACCAAGTCGTAATTGTATGTTCGGGTTTTCTATTTCAGTGTATGGAGCTCAGTGAAATATTATATTATAACTTTATTGCGTATCATTGCTAAGCTTTATTTAGTGTAATGTGTCCATAAGTTCCGTTTACTTCTTGTTGCATAATATGTTGTAGAAATAATTACAAAACTGTGTTATTTTAATGTGAAGAGAATTTGACATGTTAACATAATCTGTTCGCATCAACATTTTAAGTTTAGAATGGAAGCTATTTTGAGATTTAATAAAAAGGAACTTATATTGTGATTTTAATTTAGCACATTTATCTTCCTTAATTGTAGACAGAAAATTTACCATACCACTCCTATGAAATTAGTGTACGTACGATTGTGTTACTTCGTCTCTTAGGTAGTAGATAAATACAGTAATTCAGTACTCAATTGTAGTATTAAAATACTGACAAATTGAATGTGCGGGGTATCATACATGACATTATACTTAATTATAATGTATAATTGCGAATTTAGGAATATAAGTTAATGTATAGTAAATATAACCTATAATTTCCATATGAATGGAGGGCATTGGAGACCACTAAAATTAGACAGAAAGGGACAACTGGTACAGTAAACATAACCTTTAATTACAACATATCTAAATATCGTGCGGTGTAACTGAAAATTATTGAATCGTGCATAAATGAATGTACAAGAATTTCGCAATATTTAATCGAAATAAAGGCAGGTATTACACATACGAACAACGTAATTTTCACACCAAAAATAATATTACACCTTAACTCGCAAGTGAATTATTTCTGAAGTGTCCATAATCATTGTTTTAAATTTTATTATTTCAATTACACTACATTTTAGAGAAATATATGTTACTCTTTATGCATTCCAACTAATTTATATGGTTGAAACGCCTTCCTTTGTGATCGGGTTAAGTGAGTTACATGGTCTGCCTTATGGCTGTATTAGATCACGATGGCAGTGGCACAGTCTGTTGATACAAGTGACTATACTAAAAGCCAGGTTATGAACCGACGAAACAGGAAGTAGTTGGAGTGGCGAGAGGAAAGTGCGGGTTAGAGGGGTAGCCTGTGCAGTGATGACACGTTGAGTGTGGGGGGTGGAGGGGAGAACGAGAACGGAGCTTTTCATTGGACCTCGCGTGAAAATGTCGTCTGCTAACGAAAATCTGGCAACGGAATCACGGAGACAGTGTAGCCAGTTCATTTGCAGTACCACGTGCATTTCGAGTCTCATTTCGTACCAGCGTCATTAGCTCGTGCTTTCTTAAAAACAGTAATTTTAATTACTAATATTTTTGATAGTGTTATCGAGAACTATATACAGTAGTTATTTTAAACATATCGGTGACAAACGCTGAACACGCTTTGAATCTCGCGCCACTGTGTGGCAACAGAGCTCAGAAAGAGAGCAACAGAACGTTGCTTCCGGTTTAGTCGGTTCATAACCTGGCTTTTAGTATAGCAACTATCGCGAGAAATGCAAAAAATCATCCCAAGCTTCGTGACTGTATATACTAGACTGTGGTAAAGCTTTATTAAGTCCGCATGTAGAGCATTCTAGTTCCTGATAGAAATGATACAATGGGGACGTTACAACCTTGATAGGCCTAATTAATTATATTAGTGGCGATTATTTTTCGGCTGTTTACAGACAGTCGAATCCTCTTAAGATGATAAGATTCAATAGAGATATGAGAGATCACGTCATTTTTAAGGCTATGTAGAACAGAAGGTCGCTCCCGTTTTTATAATTTCGAACTATGTATATATTTTTTCCATGGTACATTCTCCAGGGTCGTAAATAGCATACCTCGATCTGCCTGCCCTCTGGAGACTCGCGTGTTTACCTGCAGTGTTTCGCCACGCCTCGCCTGGTCTCGGGTCTGAGCGGGTCACCTGGATACCAGTTGTTCTCTTTATCTCGTCTTGTTCCTTTTCACGTCAGAACAGATGAGTTCGATTGTTCCTATAACGTTGTTCTTCTCTTCTTAGTTCGAGATTAGTACCATTGTACGAGTTACTCTTTTTTACTTTTTATTCCACTCTCTCCTTTCGCGTGCTACTTATCTGAATTGTCGGTTGTCTCTCTTTTGTTAAAGTTCTCTTCCCCCAACCCTTACCCACCCACCATCTGCAACTTGTTCTGTCTCGCACAGTTTAGATGTACTTCTTATTAAGGTGTCCCTTTGTATCTCGGTGCCCCACAAAGATCAATGCAGTCGTAAGAATATCGACCACCTTGGTAGACGCAGTGAATTTTTTTAACTTTCCAGCCCCCTGAAACTACGACTGCTGCAATTACTCTATCTTTTGCACGATACTTTTGGTTCTAATTACGTAATAGTAATATGCGTTACAAGAGCGTTATGTTGAAGTTTTCATGTTCGAGGAAAAGTTTGAAAAAGCGAAATGTAGTTGAGCTTTCTTAATTTCCGAGAATTGAAAGAAAACATACCGCTCGTGTATCGTACATTATTTTATGCGGAGATCGTTTATTACATACCTGAAAGACGAATTTCTAATTAGTTGCAATAAAATCTCCATCTTGGTTTCTGTTCAATGACGACAAATTTACAAAAACAAAAATATCCATCTTCAACATTGTTGCTTTAAAATGTTTTCTGTGTTTACTATACTCCAGCAGGCCGTGATATACGTCTGTCTTTTTCCCCCAGTCTATAAATGCGAACTTAAAACAAACGGTAAGGTTATGTAATGATTTATTTTTCATTTGAATATTTTAACAATATTATTTATATAACATATTGCAGTAATAACATCGGCATCTGGAATCTTGTTGATTTTTTTACGGCTTCCTTAATGTTATTTGCATCACGAATGCAGTAACTTTAGTGGAGTTATAGAGTTTACTTAATTTTTGCAAATATTTAAAAACAATATTTAACAGTGCAATTTAGGTGAAATTGCAGTGGTAAGTTTCCAGTTGATAATTATTACTATATTGAACGTCTCTAAAAATAATATGTTAAAAGCCTAAAGCAGAAAAATCAATATGTCACTTAAGCGGTAAGAAGAGGGAAATTATGTGTGTTAGGTTGGGAATACTGAATGTGGAATTTTAGACTTTCCGCGGATTTGTTTTGTGTAGAAACCAAGCAAATACGCAGGATCTCGCACAAAATAATATATTACTTTGTTTTATTGAGGAATTACTTATCAATAAATTCATTACGCACAGTACGCCTACACTTCAATTCGTAATTATGTATAGAATTGTAGGATGGGGTAGCTTATTTAAAACCAATTTTAAGCTATTTTATTTATTACACAAGAAAGTAATTAAAATCTGTCTACATAAACCTATTCGCTTTCCATCTAAAATATTGTTTTTAGACTTTAATGATAAGACAAATTTATTATGTTGCATTAATAAAATTCATACATAAAAATCGAAATAATTTTGAATTGTATTCTCATAGTTATGAAACAAAAAGTATGAATTCTTTAAGATTGTTTGAACCAAAATGCAACACTGCTACAGTATTTAACCATAGTAGTAATTTAGGCCCAAGAATATATAACAATTTAAATTTCCTAATCTTGCCAATTCTAATAGTTCTAGTATTACATTTAAAAAAGTAATGTATGAATTTTATAAATAATGAAAAATTGTAAATTTAGATTTATATATTCTTATTTTGTAGAAGACTTAAGACAAATTGTATTATAATTATACTTCTTAATTTAAATTCAGGAATCCGTCCCTGAGCACGAGTTCTACTCTTGAAGGGGTGAGCTAACGTTTTATCTGTTTATATTATATTTTATGTTTCAATGATTAGAAAGTAAATCAATACAAAATTAGGAAAAAAAAAAAAAAAACAAAACAAATAGCTGCTCTCCCCGCATCTTCGAACCAAAATGTACTCTCTTTGCTCATGAGGAATCTTATTTCGAAATTCTTAGTCATTAATGTAGTAGGTAATTAATAACGATGCTTTTCCAATTCACTGCGGGCTAAAGCAGGGAGATGCACTATCACCTTTACTTTTTAACTTCGCTCTAGAATATGCCATTAGGAAAGTTCAGGATAACAGAGAGGGTTTGGAATTGAACGGGTTACATCAGCTTCTTGTCTATGCAGATGACGTGAATATGTTAGGAGAAAATCCACAAACGATTAGGGAAAACACGGAAATTCTACTTGAAGCAAGTAAAGAGATTGGATTGGAAGTGAATCCCAGACTAAGTACATGATTATGTCTCGTGATCAGAATAAAGTACGAAATGGAACTATAAAAGTTGGAGATTTATACTTCGAAGAGGTGGAAAAATTCAAATATCTTGGAGCAACAGTAACAAATATAAATGACACTCGGGAGGAAATTAAACACAGAATAAATATGGGAAATGCCTGTTATTATTCGGTTGAAAAGCTTTTGTCATCTAGTCTGCCGTCAAAAAGTCTGAAAGTTAGAATTTATAAAACAGTTACATTACCGGTTGTTTTGTATGACTGTGAAACTTGGACTCTCACTTTGAGAGAGGAACAGAGATTGAGGGTTTTTGAGAATAAGGTTCTTAGGAAAATATTTGGGGCTAAAAGGGATGACGTTACAGGAGAATGGAGAAAGTTACACAACGCAGAGCTGCACGCATTGTATCCTTCACCTAACATAATTAGGAACATTAAATCCAGACGTTTGAGATGGGCAGGGCATGTAGCACGTATGGGCGAATCCAGAAATGCATATAGAGTGTTAGTTGGGAGGCCGGAGGGAAAAAGACCTTTAGGGAGACCGAGACGTAGATGGGAAGGTAATATTAAAATGGATTTGAGGGAGGTGGGATATGATGATAGAGACTCGATTAATCTTGCACAGGATAGAGACCGATGGCGGGATTATGTGAGGGCGGGAATGAACCTCCGGGTTTCTTAAAAGCCAGTAAGTAAGTAAACGATGATAATAATAACAATAATAATAATGATGATGATGATGATAATGATTACGAAAAAGAAACTCAGCGATATTGAAATAAACAGACAGCCTACATAGAAGTATACAAAATAATTAATGAAAAATGACCAAGGTTAATACAGTTAATAAATATTACCAAATGTATAGATTTTATTGCTAAGAATTAAAAATTTTTTATCTTATTTTTCTGAAAATCAATTTTTTATACTAAAGTATTGAATAAGCAGTCGTGGACAGCCGATAAGGGGTGGTCCTCCAGCTTGGGGGTTGGGCGAAGGGCTAACAACCCATCACCGTAAAAAACAGCTTGTTACGTATCCCTATAATAAGCCTCGGAATAGGACTGATTCTCTGGCTCGACCACAGCAAAGGAATAAGGTTTTGAGATTTGGCACTTGGAACGTAACTAGTCTTTATAGAACAGGAGGGGTAACATTAGTAGCTAAAGAACTAGCTAGATATAGAATAGACTTCGTGGGAGTACAAGAGGTTAGGTTAGATGGGAATGGCATATCACAAATAGGAGATTACTTGTTGTATTATGGGGAAGGAAACAATAATCACCAATTAGGAACAGGATTCTTTGTTCATAAAAGAATAAAATAGTTAATAGCGTGTGGGAAAATATCAGAGATAGTATCAAAATTGCAGCTGAGCAGAGCATAGGTTATTATGAAATTAAGAAAAAGAAACCGTGGTTTGATGAAGATTGTTGCATGGTAGTAGAAAGAAGGAAACAGGCAAAACTGAAATTCTTACAGGATCCAGTCGAGGAGAAGAGAGATAATTATTTCAATGTAAGACGGGAAGCAAGTCGTACACTTAGGAATAAAAAGAGAGGTTACTTGAAGGAAAAACTGAATGAGGTAGAAACAAATAGTAAGAATAAAAACATTCGAGATTAATTTTAAGGGTATAAAGGAATTTAAGAACGGATATCAGCCAAGGGTAAACGTGATCAAGGATGAGAATGGTGACTTGCTTGCAGACTCTCCATCAATCCTAAACAGATGGAAAAACTATTTTGCGCAACTACTAAATGTACATAGGCCAAATAGAAATGATCGGGACGAAATTGAAATACAAACTGCTGAGCCATTTATACCCGAACCCACGCTTTCAGAAGTCGAAATTGCGATAGAAAATCTGAAAAAGTACAAGTCTCCAGGTATCGATCAAATTCCAGCAGAATTAATACAAGAGGGCGGAAGCGCATTATATAGCGAAATTTATAAACTTGTACTTGCTATTTGGGAAAAGGAAATTGTACCAGAACAATGGAAGGAGTCCATAATTGTACCTATTTTTAAAAAGGGGGACAAAACCAACTGTGGTAACTTTCGAGGAATATCACTTTTGTTGACGTCGTACAAAATTTTGTCCAATATTCTTTTGAGAAGATTAACTCCGTACGTAGATGAAATTATTGGGGATCATCAGTGCGGTTTTCGGCGTAATAGATCGACTATTGATCAGATTTTTTGTATTCGACAGATAATGGAGAAAAAATGGGAGTATAAGGGTACAGTACATCAGTTATTCATAGATTTCAAAAAGGCATATGACTCGGTTAAGAGGGAAGTATTATATGATATTCTTATTGAATTTGGTATTCCCAAGAAACTAGTTCGATTAATTAAAATGTGTCTCAGTGAAACATACAGCAGAGTCCGTATAGGTCAGTTTCTATCTGATGCTTTTCCAATTCACTGCGGGCTAAAGCAGGGAGATGCACTATCACCTTTACTTTTTAACTTCGCGCTAGAATATGCCATTAGGAAAGTTCAGGATAACAGGCAGGGTTTGGAATTGAACGGGTTACATCAGCTTCTTGTCTATGCGGATGACGTGAATATATTAGGAGAAAATATACAAACGATTAGGGAAAACACGGAAATTTTATTTGAAGCAAGTAGAGCGATCGGTTTGGAAGTAAATCCCGAAAAGACAAAGTATATGATTATGTCTCGTGACCAGAATATTGTACGAAATGGAAATATAAAAATTGGAGATTTATCCTTCGAAGAGGTGGAAAAATTCAAATATCTTGGAGCAACAGTAACAAATATAAATGACACTCGGGAGGAAATTAAACGCAGAATAAATATGGGAAATGCGTGTTATTATTCGGTTGAGAAGCTCTTATCATCCAGTCTGCTGTCCAAAAATCTGAAAGTTAGAATTTATAAAACAGTTATATTACCGGTTCTTCTGTATGGTTGTGAAACTTGGACTCTCACTCTGAGAGAGGAACATAGGTTCAGGGTGTTTGAGAATAAGGTGCTTAGGAAAATATTTGGGGCTAAGCGGGATGAAGTTACAGGAGAATGGAGAAAGTTACACAACACAGAACTGCACGCATTGTATTCTTCACCTGACATAATTAGGAACATTAAATCCAGACGTTTGAGATGGGCAGGGCATGTAGCACGTATGGGCGAATCCAAAAATGCATATAGAGTGTTAGTTGGGAGACCGGAGGGAAAAAGACCTTTAGGGAGGCCGAGACGTAGATGGGAGGATAATATTAAAATGGATTTGAGGGAGGTGGGGTATGATGATAGAGACTGGATTAATCTTGCTCAGGATAGGGACCGCTGGCGGGCTTATGTGAGGGCGGCAATGAACCTTCGGGTTCCTTAAAAGCCATTTGTAAGTAAGTAAGTAAAGTTCTTATAGTTTCCAGCTTCTCAATTCACAGCAATAAATGAAAGAATTTACCAAAGAAACCGACAGGGCCACAAAAAGTTACATAATTATATAGCCTAAATAATTATACTTGAAAAATCCACGGTAATATTTAGAACTATAAGAAAAATTTTAAGAGAAATATTCGACGAAGGTAGAAGAAAAATTATAAGAGCAAAAATCGACGAAAGTGACTGCCAAAAATTCGTGTGGATTTTCGTTCGACGGGTAAACGAACTGAGAAAATAAAAAAGGAGCATGGGAAGATATTTGTTGTCCCTTGAAATCGAATTCAAACATGAGCCATAATTTTTGGATGCTGCTAATTGTGAATACATAAAGTTTTTAAAATCTTATACAAACCTCTATGACTTGTAGATTGGCTTTAATTTTGTTGTCTTGTATTTTTGGTAGATAGTTATAATTTAATAAAGTTTTATGATTTTCAAGTTTATATATTTACTTTCCCTTTATCAATGGTTTGGTTTACTTCTTGTTTAACAGAAACTAACGTAATCATTTTGATTTTGCTGGTATAGGAACGATCTACATTGTGTGAAAAATATTTGTGATTAAAAACATAATTTATGAATCAATTAAGTTTAATATTTCCCGTTATCAATTTCTGGTCTTTTCCAATCACTCTGTTTGTTGAAATTGTGCTCATTTCTTCTTTGCACAGATCTGTTTTAGCCCGTTTTCGCCTTCTACGATGTAATCATCATCTATCTGGCTGTACCAATTCCTAATCTCTATTAATTTTTTCTAATCTCCCAGTTTTCATAACATGAAATTGAAGTCTGTGCTGTTCATGAAATGTGTCATTTTTCAGTTAATTCCGATAGATTTGTGTTTTAAGCACCATGTAACTTAGTAGTAACGCCGAAATAGCTAGGCAACTTCTCTGACTGCTGTGTGAAGCAGGCAAATCTATAATAAAGGCGCTCTGGTGCAGAAAGAAATGGAATAAAATCCAATCATCTCCACAATCTTAACACGGCAGTTAACTTCACAAGGTACCAAATTTTTTATATTGATCCTTGCTACGCATTCTGCCAGTCTATTTCTATAAGATGAAAATGAAGTCTATAGCTACTCTTCATGAAGTTTATTAGTTTTCAATTTATTCCGTTGATTTGTATTAAATTTTAAGCACGATGCAGTAGTAACGCCGAAATAAGCAGGCAACTTCTCTGACTGCTGTGTAACACAGGTAAAGCTATAATTAAGGCGCTCTAGTGCAGAAAGATATGCTATAAAATCAAATAACCTCCACAATGTTTACTTCAACATCACAAGGTACCAAATTTCTTCACTCCAATTTTACCATAACGTCCACCGCTATGGACTAACGGTTAGCATGCCCGACCGTGAAACGAGCAGGGCCGTGTTCATAGCCTGATTTGGACAAAGTTATCTTATGTACGCCGAGTTAGCTCTGTGGTAGCGCGTCTGCTTCCAGACTAGCCGGCCATGTTTCGGTTCTCGGTGCGGTCAGAAATTTTCGTATAAAATTTTCTACCTTTGGACTAGAAGAGATGGCGGTACACAACTTGTAATCACTAAATTGTGCACCAATATGCCTGGATTAAATCCCAAATCTCTCCGCAGTGCATATGAAGAGAAGGCATATTTCACTGTTATTACTGATTCGTGCATCGGATGGGGACGTTAAGCCTGGCGGTCCCATTGTTGCTATTCGACAGGAGTAGCCTACGTGCCGGCACCGGGTTGTCCCTTCGCCCTTCCTCATCTTCATCTATTCCCTACTCTACCCTTACACGAACACTTACTCTAGTACACGACATAACTCTTCACAGATACACATCATGCATAACGTGGCCCGCCGAAGTGTGTGCAACTTGAAAAAGGGTCCAGTCCTGCCATCTATCCGCAATATATGAAACCCGAATCAAGCAAGTGAAGTGGGTAGGCAATAGATTCACATATACACACATTTCACCACCATCATCACGACTACCACAATTATCAGAACCACCCACACCAACACCACCCCTAACCCTATCTCACCACCACCCTATCCCCACCCTCATTCTCACCATCACCCCCACACTCACCACGACCTACACTACAATCTCCACAACCACCAACGTCACCACTAGAGATGAACAACGATCGAGAAAACGAGACTAACAGCGCCCGTAAAGCCGAAAACCCGCACGACAACGTTGTATTACGTCGCGTCCTTGACGTAAAGACTGGTTGTGAGTCTTCCGAGACTCGATATTGATCATCTCCTGAAGTCCCGAAGTCAGCAGTTGTTTATACCTGACTGAAAATTTTATCTACTTTGGCAATTTGTTATATAACTTATGTATAACCAATCAAGTAGCCTATTTGAAACATCTCTATCTTTCGCTAATATGTTTTCGCGGGATATCAGCCGAGTTAAGATTTTGGAATGCTCCAAGCTTTCGACTGCTATCTCTGCAGCCATCTTCAGGGAAGTGATGTCCGAACAGAAAGTCGAAAGGTTATATAGATGTTAGGCTGTCTCAGGTGAAACGGGATTGGTTGGCGGATCGGCCAATCCGGGGCCGGGAATTGTCATCGCTCGTAAGCTCCGCCCCTCCCGGGATTCCTGCGTGAAGTTTGGCGGGCGGCGAGCCCTGTTCCGCCGGTTGGAATCGGTTGCCGTCCTCGATCCGTGATCTTCATGACCTTGATTGTAAGAGGGCCTGAGTTGGTCTAAGGCCGGTGTCCATGCCTGACTGAGCTGGAGTCCACTGTCTCTGTTAAAGTTGTTTTTCTCCAGCTTGATCTCTATGGCCTCCTTGATTGTACGATCCCAGTAGTGGCTTGATTTGTTAATGACCTTGGTGTGGTCAAACAGTATTTTATGCTCCTTTTCTATACTGTGTTGCGCCACTGCAGATTTTTCCGGGTAATACAGCCTCCAAAATCTTAACTCGGCTGATATCCCGCGAAAACATATTAGCGAACCAACGCCGAGAAAGCCTCAAATCATACATCTCTATCTTTCAGTGAATAATAATCCGTTCCCCAGTCTTTATTTAATTACTAGGCCCTTATTAAAAGGCTAGGAATTTTCTTTTCATATGTTTAAGATCAAGTGTGCAATCTCAAGTAAAAAGATATTAACGTCATGTTTTATGTTCCTTAGAAATGCAAATTTATTTGAGAAATATTTTATTTATTTATATAACCATAGGTCATATCATATAATAGAATCAGAACATTTTGATAACTAAGATACTGTTCTGTTTTGTCTTTTTGTCTCATTTAAACATTTATGTTATTTATTTCAATGATGTATGTTATTCAGAGTTACGAAATCTTTCCACGCCGACCAAATACTATTTCGAGAATGACGAGCGAGACTCGAAGCGCAGCGGGAATGACGAGCCGAGACTCGAAAGACAAATGCAGCGAACACAGCGAGCGAGAGCGGCAGTTAGTTTTGTTCATCTCTAGTCATCACCTCCGCAACTATCACCACTACCGCCACCATCAAATAGCTGTATCTCTAGAACCGTTGAAAACTGTACACATGTTTACATGAACTGTTTTACTAAAGTAATTAATTCTACCACCCCCTAAATAATTACTATTTCTCCTGACTGACTGTGTTCTTATATGAATTCGATAAAAATGCAATGTTTTAAAATTAAAGAATTTAGTTTTCTCCACAAGTAGGTATATATTATACTGAATTTGGTAAAAAAACTTGTCTACCGAATATAAATAGCTAATAACACAGAGTAAGAAGCAAAACTGTATTCCGTTAATGAATAAGGATAACTATTTTATCTTACTTAGTATGAAAAATAGAGTAAAATACACGGTTGAATAAGTGAACGTTATCTTAATACTTACGATAGCTATAAATATGATAAATAGAGAGCATTTTTGTTGAAGGAAATAAATTATTTTATCGTGAATTTGGAAGCAGACTGGCTGATGTAAAGGTTGCAGGAGCAAGCTGGAATTGGAATGGAACGATATGAAGCGAAATTCTTTCAGCCTTCTATGGACGTACGCAACAAAAATAAAGCAACATCCGAAGATAGGAATGAGGAAGGAGTTGGGACAAATCTAGGCAGTATACTGGCAATGGTCATGAGTTACAGAAGCAAGACTAAATGGTTGCAAGTTGTTTGCGGATCATGACTTACCGGTATTCATTTTGATTGAAACTTGTTAAAATATTCTTTTGTAGTTTACTTTATATCTGAGGTATTTTGACTTGAAAATTTGTAAAGAGTCCAAGACTTAATTCGTCTTTCATGTAATACAATTTAGCTAACTTGCAAGATACCACAACAAGACTTTTTAGAACATAAATATCTGATAAAGGTATAAAAATGGTTATTAATAATATTTTTTAGAATTCACTTTTAACTTTAAATTAAATTTTCCAAAATTTGACAATTTTCACACATTTCATAACTCTAGAACTATTAGGGATGGAATTCTGAAATTTTGTACACTGATTTAACATGCATTTATGCAAGAGGCAGATTATAATAATGGCCATTTATTTGAAAATAAAAAAATTAGGTCACAAAACATTATGTAAATTTTAATATTTTTATATAGGACAAATAAAAAATTAATTACAGTATAATAAAATAAACAACTCTACATGTCTCAGAGTGGTCTGTTTTAAACAAATAAGTGTTTATTAAACGCAGGAAAAATAATAAAGATGTCAGAGAGACCTTAACAATGTTATGGTTACTAAATTATGTAACTGCAGAATATTTTTGTTTTTTTTTTTTTATACTTTGATAAAACTGATTCGAAAAATATTATTAGAACCTTTTTTATACTGTTATAAGTTCTAATAAGTTTTGTCGTGGTACCTTGTAATTTTTGTCCAATTGTCAGTAAGTTACATTTTCTTATAAAATTTTAGAACCTGCAATTTCTGATAATATTTGTAGTCGATCACGTATATATACCCTTCAACCACATGCTAAGGAGAATTATGTTGTTGATTTGATTAACAGTGAAATCTCGGCCAAAAATTAATAAAATGAGTACTGTACCGTAGCATTGTTATACCGTATATTACCTCATATTTCCCTCTCTTTTCCCCTGTTACTTTTGGCCGAAAAACACCAGAGGGGAATTAAGCGAATATATTTTCTGAAGGGGTCTATGAAATAGTCTAAGTGTTCATAAATGTAAGTAAATTTGTTAATTAAATTTCATTGTGGGTGTTGGTTCTAGGTCTCGGACTATTTTTTCTGGTCGGAATAAATAAATAAATAAATAAATGAATGAATGAATGAATCAATCAATGAATCAATGAATCAATGAATGAATGGATCAATGAATGAATGGATCAATGAATGAATGAATGGATCAATGAATGAATGAATCGATCAATCAATGAATCAATGAAGGAATGAATCAATGAATAAATACATAAATAAATAAATAAATACATAAATAAATGAATTAGGAGGTAATGAAGATATGCATCGACAAATACATTTAAAAGAAAAATTACTACGGTTAAATAAGAAAAATACCTATATAAAATTGAAATATGTTAGAGATGTTGCCATGTAATTTGTCCGCGACACAGAAACCAATTTCTGGTCAGTCACTCCCATCTTCAGATCACGTGAGTTTTCCCCTTTTTACACTACTCTCCCCGATACTGCTCCCAGCCGCTCAGACACTCTCAGCTCACATGCGGATCACAAGGCTATAAGCTCCACCCTCTCTTCCGCCCGCCCGCCAACATCTGCGTACCTCGCGGACAAATTGCATGGCGACATCTCTACATACTTAAGATTTCTTTCAAACGCTTGAATAAACACTGTTAAATCACCAACAATTAACTGTAATGTTTTCTTCCCTTTCCTACTCTACATTATGTAATCAATTTAATCGGTATAATCACTGTTTTAACACACATCTGATTCACATAAATATCATATTGTTCATTTGGATAAATCGCAATATAGCGAACGCCATTAGGAGACGTTATCCCCACCCACATGAAATGTGCTTTCGACACAACACTCGCCTATCACGTAGCGTGTCTGTTGAGGTAGTAGGGGAAAAGTGGAAGGGGTCGTGGACGGAGTTTCTACGTTCGCTATATTGTGATTTGCCTGTTCATTTTTACTATTCGACAACATGTCATCCATGGACCCATTAATAGTATGCAGCAAATTCCAGTTATTTTTAAGTTTTTCTTAATAACTATTTAATAAGTGGCCATGCTTGGGTTGTTCACTAACATATTGTCGGTATAGACGGCTTCTGATGGTACTTGTAGTAGAGTTAGAAAGAAAGGCAAAAATAGAAAGAGATAGCAAACTTAGATGGATCAGGTACAGGTCTAATGTAAGGAGATCGTTGACAGTGGGTATTCACGGTCAAAAATTTGTGGGATGTCAAACAAATGCCGTAGAAAACTTTCCACCACAAATTGATTTAAAGGAATTTCATTGTCCTTTGAGAGAAGGGAAATATGCGATATTTAATTTAATTTAAAGATTTTTAGTAAAAGAACCTTGTAGTGGGGGTAATTATGCGAGAGGCTTTATGCGATAAATATTGTAATAGCATATTACCTTGCGCAACATTAAATACTTAAAGAGTAATCACATTGAGCTACTTTAAGTACATTATAAAATATAAGACAAAAGCTTTCTACTTGATTGCATTAATTTAAAAATCCCTTCAAGTGACGTTCCAGTATCGACGGCATTGAGTAGCCTTAAAGCCTTGCTGTGCCGAGAGAGTGAAAAGTGGAAGGGGTGAAGCAGTGCCATCAGATAGTCGTAAAGGTTCCCTGCACAGAGCAGCAGAACAGCTGTGTCCAATAAGGCCATCTCCCCGAATTTGATAATCTGCTGAACCCATTCCTCTAGTTACTGGAGCAAGATAGGCGTATGAAATATTTCAGTTCCGAAAATACGTCTCTGAGGATTATACAAGTGTCTGAATTGCAGCGCAGAACTTACCTGGATATCTGAAAAAAAAAAAAAAAAACAAATGCTAGCGTAAACAGCTACAAAAATAGAGTATCCAGGACTGATTCTGAGAAAGGGGAGGAGAGGTCAGCTCTTTTCCTAGTATTGTATGAAAAGTGTGTTTTTTGTCTTGTACTGACTGCCATGTAGATAAGATATTGATGACATATTGGTCCGGGTTCCAGTCGCGGAATGAAAAATCCATAGTGATTCTTGTGGCGGACAAGATTGCTGTTTGAGGTTTTTCTGGGTTCCTCTCGTTTCCTCGTATTAGGCATCTACGTCATTCACTCACTCATTCATAGTTTTCTGCCCAAGAGCAGTCTTTCACTACAAACCCAGCGTTATCCAATCTTTCCTCCTAGTCTCCGCATAGATCCATATACCGGACGAGGCATTTAAAACAGCCTACCTGAATAGCATGGCCATTTGTAGTGATAGAAGAAAAATCTTCAGACAAAAGTTGTTTGCCGTGAAGAGGGACATATTGTAGTATAGATATTTGTTTGATAGGAGTAGATGTAGGGAAGATATGGAATCTAATTTCATTATTTTAACTGGATTGATATGATTTATTATTTACGCATTTAATAGTGCGTTTGAAGACGCATACAAAAACTGTGATTTGAAGAAGATTGTTGAAGGTTAATTATGAACAATATGCTTGTTAAAGAAAAATTCAATCATTTTCTGTAATTTTTGGGTGGGCGGGTGGATGGGTGGATGGAGATATAAATATATAGAGATATAGAGAGATACAGAAGTAGAGAAATATAGAAATAGAGTGATAGGTATATGGAGAGATAGATTATAGTAGAGATATTACAGTATATGAGCATTTTGTAGTACACACGTGTGTGTAGGACCGACTCGGACAAATGCTATTTTGTTAAGCTCATATAGTATTCCTTGTTGTTATCCCTGAATGGGAGGTTGAATCCTAGGGTTACTTTCGGATGAGAGAAATTTTATAATGAAAGACAGCTGGACGCATTCTCAACCCACACCCAATAACTTTGCAAAGGTTCGCTGAATTTTCAGGTTTACGAGTAAGCAACCCTTTTCGTCCATGGACCAACCTCCTTCCGCGTATCGCTAGTTTTTAATGGTAATGGAATGGAGATCGAATGGAGTGATGTTAGTGCATAACATGGAAAGTTTATTTATTTTTACTTTTTTTTTATTTATTTAACCTGGTAGAAATAAGACCATCAGGCCTTTTCTTTCCCTCTACCAGGGGATTACAACTACAATATTAAGAATACAATTTCAATTATAATTACAATTAATATTAAATTTACAGATACAATAAAAATGAAAGTACTAAAAGATTAACTGATTAATAAAAGCTAGACAGTTTATTGTAAAAGTTAAGAAGAGAGAAACATTTCTCTTATTGATTAAGTACAAATTAAACCTACTCTACGCAGTAAGAAAATGCTTAATATGCTTGCTTTTGAACGCTACTAAATTCCGACAGTCTCTGATGTCATTGGGTAGGGTATTCCACAAGCTCGAGAGCGAGATTGTGTATGATGATGAATATGATGATGTCTTATGTGTTGGTATGGCTAGTATGCGGCTATTTTGCGTGCGTGTGAAGAGATTATGGTATGATGACAGGTAACTGAAACGAGGGGCAAAGTAAGTAGGTGTAGAAGTGTGAAGGACTTGGAAAAGGAGAACAAGAGAATGAAAATTTCTACGTTCGTTAAGCCGTAGCCGTTGGCAGAATCGTAAGAAGAATTCCAACTATCTTGCTCGCCACAAGTGTCACTATGATTTTTTTAAACAAAAATCCCAACCTTGACAAGGTCTTGAACCCGAACCTTCAGCGTGACATGCTGATGATATTTATCTAGACCACGTAGCTACCTTGGGAATTTACATGATTCTTTACGTTTGAAAAGGTAATTTCGTCCTTGAATACAAAACTAAACGCATTTTCGTGTCTCTGTCTATATAAACGTTCAACCCTAGTAAAGCGCATGAAACTTGTTTCACTTGTGTCTATGTTGTCATAGTTGTATTATTTATGATGCATTCGTTATGCATAACTAGTTTGTAGTCATAGCAAACTTTAAACAAGAATGAAATTATGTTCATTATATTAAAGTACAGACGAGAATGAGTTGATAACAAAGCTCTTTCTTCAAGCAGAACTGTCCAAATCCGCTGATTTATTTGTATGGCATTTGTCATACTCGGTTATGGTTACCTTGGTAGTCGTAATATCCGAAATTCACTCTTCGAAGCCTGGGCGAGGATGATCGACTTCAAAGGGAAATAAAATCATCGAATTCTGTCAGTGAACTAAAATATTACGCTTTGCAGAACTTATTCAGAAAAACCGAAGGTATAAGAGTTTGTGAATTGACGAAGAAAACAGGATATCAGCGTTGGTACCACCAATCAGTTATTCATTAAAACCTGTGTTCTGTAAGGTATATGCAAGTTGGGTGTCCAGAAGTATAACTGACGAGTTTATTTTGTTCCAAGCATTTCAAATTCTTCAACCACAGGGGGTTACGAGTCCCTGGATGGAATTGTTGAGTAGTGAAGGGACTATCAGACAGTGTAGTTGTGAATGTTTCTAATCTTCTATAATGCACCAAACTATAATATTTAAATAGTTCATTATGAACAGAAATCTAATGGGCACCTGCTGTGGTATTCCTGTTGCAGAAAATGTAACAACCCAATCAATTTTGAATAAATATCTAAGACTCGATAGTCTTAAAAAAACGGGCTATAATTTATTGCAGTTTTTATGTTAATTTGCCTTTCTCGAAACGATGTTTGTTTTTTTCTTTCATTTTTTTTTAATTTTATTGGGTTATTTTACGACGCTGTATCAACATCTAGGTTATTTAGTGTCTGAACGATATGAAGGTGATAATGCTGGTGAAATGAGTCCGGGGTCCAGCACCGTAAGTTATCCAGCATTTTCTCGTATTGGGTTGAGGGAAAACCCCGGAAAAACTTCAACCAGGTAACTTGCCCCGACCGGGATTCGAACCCGGTCCACCTGGTTTCGCAGCCAGACGCGCTAACCGTTACTCCACAGGTGTGGATTTTTTCTTTTATTAATTTGACATCACACGGAATGAAATGTACCTAATTTTTATGTTTTTCTTATGTTAATTTATCAAACAAATAAATATGTAGGAGATGTATTAAAGTTACATTATATAATAATAATAATAATAATAATAATAATAATAATAATAATAATAATAATAATAATAATAATGGCTTTATTTAACCTAGCAGAGTTAAGGCCGTAAGGCCTTCTCTTACACTCAACCAGGATTAAAACTTGCTTACATAGTTGAACATACAACTGGATTGGAATTAAGTAATTACATACTGATACAATTTATTCACATAATGAGATCAAAAGAGGTAGTTACATAAAAATTTACCTCATAAAATAAAAATAAACATAGTGGAATACATATTAATGTTGTTAGAATCAAATACGAATTACATAAATAAAAACAGAAGCCGATAATTCAATAAAAAATGTACACAGTAAAAATAAAAATAAACACATTAGTATACATATTAGTATTAGATTACAAGTAAGTAGGATTCACATAATTAAACCAGAAACAGGCAATTGAATAAAATGTACAGAAAAAATAGATTAATAATAAAAAACAACACAGTGGGATACATATTGATGTTAAATGATAAATAAACACGATTTACATGATTAGACAATAAAAATAGGAAACAAAAAATATAATTAAATACAGTGGAACACATTCCATTAAATATTTGCAACGCGTTAGATCTGGCAACTCATTATAAGATATTTTTCTAATTTACATATAAAGAAAATTAAAGTTCGATAGCCCTTGACTTCAGGCGGCAGAGAATTCCAGTGAAGACAAATAGTAACAGTGAAAGATGAAGAATAAAGAGATGTTGTGTGGAGTGGTATTTATATATTACTGAGAACATTAACAAATGTATACCATATTTTTTAACAGAATTATTTACATCTTTGTATACCATATTTTGGAACAGAGAGAGTATTAAAATCTGTGAAATTATAGCACAAGATATGAATTATATAGATATTAAAATATTAACATAAAATTAATGATTAATTAATAATGCTGATATCACTTACACTATAGTTTTTAAAATTTGCATGTACATACCAAGTAATGCCCAGAATTAGCATGGAAAAAACAATTCATATATTATCTCCCCGGCCTCATGCTTAACATGCCAGCATCATACAATAACGGGCGGTGTGCTTTTAAAACATAATTTTGCAGACCGATTGTTGTTCTGTAGGTTTCACTCTAAGCGTCATGTTGTCACGTCTACTTCCTCGATAAGAATAAGCACTAGTTTGTTATATTGTTTAATGGCTATAATAATAATAATAATAATAATAATAATAATAATAATAATAATAATAATAATAATAATACAATTTTTCTAAACATTTTGTTTTTTCGAGATTTTAAGCTTTATAAAAATTGTTTGTACACGTGCTTAATGAAGCTATTCAAGACTCAACACTACGAAAAGATGGGAGATTGTTTTCAGTTATGCACTATTAGACCTATAATTTGTAGTAGACCTACAGTTCAAGCCCTATACCAGTATATAATCGATACTATGGAATATTCGGGGTGGGTCCTATAATGCATCACTTTTATTTATTTATTTATTTATTTATTTATTTATTTATTTATTTATTTATTTATTTATTTATTTATTTATTTATTTATTTATCTATTTATTTAGTATTTTGCTAATGATTATAACATATATTACACATAGAAAAAAAAAACTTTAGCTCGCTCCTGAAAGAGAACTCGTGCTCAAGGGTGGATTCCTAAATTGAAATTAATAAGTATACAATACAATTTGTCTTATGTCTGCTATGCAATTAGAATATATAAATTTAAATTTAAATTTACAGTTTTTCAATTTTTATAAAATCCATACATAACTTTTTAAATTTAATACTAGAACTATTAGAATTGACAAGATTAGGATATTTAAATATAAATTTGTTATATATTCTTGGGCCTAAATTACTACTATGATTAAATACTGTAAAAGTGTTGCATTTTGGTTCAAACAATCTTAAAGAATTCATACCTTTTGTTTCATAACTATGAGAATACAATTCAAAATTATTTCGATTTTATGTATGAATTTTATTAATACAATAGGTATAATAAATTTGTCTAACGTTAAGTACATTAAAGTCTAAAAACAAATTTTGAGATGCAAAATCAATAGGTTTATGAAGACATATTTTAATTATTTTCTTCTGTAATAAATAAAGTGGATTAAAATTATTATTATTATTATTATTACTATACAAAATATTTACAATATATATAAAACAACCATCATAGCAATTCGAAGCAACAATAAACTTTCACAGTGGCGACCCATTTATAGTGGAGTACGACAAGGCTGTGGCCTTTCACCACTTCTGTTTATTATATATATAAATAGAATCATTCAAGATTGGCGACAGACACGCCATGGATTTATTCCAATTAATCGAAATTTGCAGCTTGATGCTTTACTTTTCGCTGATGATTTAGTTCTCATGGCATCAACTGAAGATGATTTACAATATTCAGTACACAATTTAAATATGGTCAGTGAAAAATATAACATGGAAATTAATATTGAAAATCGAAAATCATGTCGTTTTGTGGCAAATTCCCTCTACCAAGCAAAATCTGTTTGAATAATAAAATAATAGAAAGAGTAAATACCTTCACTTATCTTGGCTATACACTATCACCTTATGATGAAGTAGATATTGCTGAAAAAATATGTAAATATGATAAAACAATGGGGATCATTAATAAAATCATGAAACCTTCACTAGTACAAAGACACACAAGAATAGGCTTGTATAAAACCTTAGCACAGCCAGTATTAAGCTATGGTAGTGAAGCGTGGACTGTGAAGAATAAAGATGTCAGTAGAATAACAGCAAGTGAGATGAGGTTTATGAGAGCAACAGCTGGATATACTCGCTGGGATCATAAAAAAAATGAGGACATAATGCAAGAACTTCAAATAGAACCCATTATGCAGTTCATCAGCAAATATCAACTTCAGTGGAAGGGTCATCTCGAACGAATGAATCGATACAGAATTCCAAAAGCACTGTTTCATTACCATCCATATGGCAAAAGTTCTCTAGGCCGTCCAAAGAAGAGATGGACTGAAAATTCTAGTTTGAAACCGTAACAGGCCACTTGGCCTAATACTTGTTAGGAAGATGATGATGATTATTATTATCATTATTATTATTATTATTATTATTATTATTATTATTATTATTATTATTATTATTATTACTATATATACGAGTACGTTGACATTCTTAACTCTTAATAATAACTCTTTAACAATAATAATAATTTTTAATCACATACCTTAATGTTCGTCCTCAGCACAAGACATTGCAACCTCGGTTTTAGTCCACATGGATTAGACAAGTAGGTGTCATTTAATAATGGAAGCAGCTTATTGGTTGCACTACTGAAATTGAGACGAGTGATTGGAGCGGCGACACAAGAAATTGAAAACAATAATGCAATTAAATTTCAAAGACCTGCCGAATGTTATCCACGAGGCCGCTCAAAGACCTGCCGAATGTTAACCATGAGAGCGAGGCGGTATTATATTTTTATAGTTTAGAAATTACCAAAATAAAGTTAACCCCCCTTAAAAACCCGTCCTTACGAGCTGAAAATGAGGGCAGATAGAGTTGCTCGTGTCACTGGCAGGGAATGCCTGGTCTGAACAGCAAACGCTATTAGCAGCATCATTCTTATCATGAGCTTCCTCCAGCGACAGGTACACGATGTGATTAAACGCACACCGTTACTTTGAAAGCAGCCTCAGCATTCAGCCTAATTGCGAGATAAATGCCCCCAGCAATCAGGCTGGCCGGTCTGGGCTGATTGCTGACGTTTAGCCCGCTTGTTCGGGACGACCTCCCAGCGGAGTTTGGTCGACTGCAGAACTCCCGTGCAAGCCGCGGCAATTAGTGCACCAGATTAACTTGCTGTAGGTTCGGGGATGTCAGGTGTAATGTATCTCGAAGAGTAAAAGACTGGACAGGTCTGGCGGTCGCGGTGTCCGCCTCTTTCACACACGGAAAAATCGATTCCATGGACTACCTCGAGTTTTACGTACTCAAATTGGTGTTGTTGTTTGTTGCCCAACGGGGAAGAGAATTGCTTTCAGAAGTTCTGAAATGGCTTCGGAAGTTCAGAAATAAAGGTTTTAAAAGTAAAATAGTGTTCTCTTAGTTAAAATGGTAACTTTTTTTCTTCACCACCTTTCGAAAATAGAGAAGTTGGTCATAGTTGGATAGTGATAACTTGACACCTATAAAGTAAACATAATTTGAGAATAATACTTACTTACTTACTGGCTTTTAAGGAACCCAGAGGTTCATTGCCGCCCTCACATAAGCCCGCTATTGGTCCCTATCCTGAGCAAGATTAATTCATTTTCTATCATCATATCCCACTCCATCAAATCCATTTTAATATTATCTTCCCATCTACGTTTCGGTCTCCCTAAAGGTCTTTTTCCCTCCGGCCTCCCAACTAACACTCTATATGCATTTTTGGATTCACCCATATGTGCTACAGGCCCTGCCCATCTCAAACGTCTGGATTTAATGTTCCTAATTATGTCAGGTGAAGAATACAATGCGTGCAGTTCTGTGTTGTGTAACTTTCTCCATTCTCCTGTAACTTCATCCCTCTTAGCCCCAAATATTTTCCTAAGCACCTTATTCTCAAACACCCTTAACCTATGTTCCTCTCTCAAAGTGAGAGTCCAAGTTTCACAACCATAAAGAACAACCGGGATTTCAGAATAATAGTAGAAAAAAATTGAAATTGAACTGGTTACAGCAGCTGATTGTTTATGCGGATGACTTGAATATGTTAGGAGAATATCCACAAACTGTTAGGAAAAACACAGGAATTCTATTTGAAGAAAGTAATGACATAGATTTGGAAGTAAATCCCTAAAAGACAAAGTATAAGATTATGTCTCGTGACCAGAACATAGTGCGAAATGGAAACATAAAATTAAGAAATTTTTAATTTGAAGAGGTGGAAAAATTCAAATATCTTGGAGCAAAGTAACAAATATAAATGACACTCGAGCGGAAATTAAACGCAGAATAAATAATAGTCCACACCTGTGGAGTAGCGGTTAGCGCGTCTGGCAGCGAAACCAGGTGGCCTGAGTTCGATTCCTGGTTGGGGCAAGTTACCTGGTTGAGGTTTCTTCGGGGGTTTTCCCTCAACCCAATATGAGCAAGTTCTAGGTAACTTTCGGTGCTGGATCCCGGATTCATTTCACCTGCATTATCACCTTCATCTCATTCAGATGCTAAATAACCTAAGATTTAATAAAGCGTCGTAAAATAATCCACTAAAGAAATAAATAATATGGGAAATGCCTGCTATTATTCGGTTGAGAAGCTTTTGTCACCTAGTTTGCTTTAAAAAGAACTTAAAGTTAGAGTTTATAAAACCATTATATTACCGGTTGTTCTGTATCTTTGTGAAGTTTGGACTCTCACTTTGAGAGAGGAACAGAGGTTAATGGTATTGGATAATAAGGTGCTTAAGAAAATTTTGGCTAAGAGGAATGAAGTTACAGGAGAATGGAGAAAGTTACACAACGCAGAAGAGCACGCATTGTATTCTTCATCTGACATAATCAGGAATATTAAATCCAGATGTTTGAGCATGAACATTATTCCATTCCGGGTGGTACAATGTGCCCACTCAAGCGGCCTACATGCGAGGGTAGTTCCCAACCCGTGGTCCTCCTCTCAAATGGGGCTAATAGTTAGATGCCAATTTACAGGATCTTTGCTTTCGCCTAACGCGATAAAGGTAGATGGTGTTACAACCGAAGTGGTAACATGTACCGAATGAATGAGAATTAGTGGCTGTTCTTCTCTTACGCCAGTGCATATCAGTATAGGGAAATATTTTTCATATTCTAATTTTAATGACACGGGAAATTATTAATAAATTATTTCATTTTAACTTTGACCCCTTCAGGTCTGAAGTATATTATAGTGTACAATGTTTCTTTTTTTCTGTTTTGGAATGTCTTCGATACTTTTAAATATTTTGAAAAATTCAAATGGAGAATATTATTTTTTAAACATTTCTATACCTGAATTAATAATAAAACTTAAAATTTTAGGGCCCCAGGAATCAATATTGTCCCCAAATTTTGATTATCTGTGGAGACTTGATTTGGGAATTTTGGATCCCCAGAATGATTATGTGACCAGTTTTTTTTTCAATTTTTTTTTTTTTAAATATAAATTCAGGACTGAAGTGGTTAAAAACAACATGTGAAACGAGAGGTGTATTTTAAAACACACTGTAATACAATATTCGCTGTAGTTCATCAAAGGATAAAGCCACTTACTTTTATGTTTGCAATGTTGGAAAGGATATGACGATTATATTGTCGTGCGATACGCTTCGTAACATGTTATATATTTTTTTTCCGTGAGAGGAAAATTGTTATGCTAGCTATGAAAACATCGTTGCATAAAGTACACATACTTACTGCACTATATTTGGGAGTTTAAATCCACTACGCAAAGTGATTTCTTATGACAGACGTAGACTTCAGTTCGACTCTCCCGCTAATAGCACTTTGCTGTTTACAGAATTGACTCCTAAAATATATGACCTGTATTCGTATATTGTCGTGAACTTTATTATGGAATTCAGAATGTGTAAGTAGATAAATAAGAATAAAGGAATAAATGGAAAAATGAATATTGATGTAATTTAATGGAGAAAGAACATTATTTACTAAAGGAATTCATTAATAAATTAATAATGAATAAACAACATATGTAGGAAAAATGTCGAATGAGCCAAAAGAAGAATAACGACAGCACGAACGACGAATGCTGAAAAGGCACATTGGAAGACGAACGACTGAGTGGATGGACCATAAATGACTGGACGAACGACACTTGATTGAAAGAAGGACGGATGAGTGAACGAACGATGCTTTAGTGTATGAACGAAGCCTGAGAAGACGAACGACAAATGAGAGAACGATCTGCTAATGAGCTGGAGAACAATTTCCGACCCGTACGAAATGCAGGGACCCATCTTGCAACCGTCTGATACGGTAGTGCATCGTTGCCACAAGCTACAAATACAGCTCATACATTTTGTCAAGATACTCTCGATGTGCAGTACGGAAACAACGTTTCTGTAGAGGGGGTAGGAGTAGAAGGGAAGGTCGGGCGTGTGTCTGCAGATTTCAAGGCAAAGAGTAACCCATTTCCTAATAATTCGTAAGTAGACTCATCGATCTCGTGCGCAACTCTGTAGGAAGAGTGGGAAAGTGTCTGGACGAAATGCATGAGCTGTAACCCTAGATGATATTGGCGTGCATTTCTACCACGGGCTACCTAGATTTTTATCCACGATCGCTGCTCAAGTTTAATAAAATGCTTTAGAGCAGTTAATAATAGTATTCTACATTTAACTACGCACAGTAACAATATCTGATATATCAACCGGTTTTATCATTCAATACATCAACAATATCTCCAACTACGATCACCAGTTGTCTCTTATCGCATGCGAATGCGCATGATCCATTCCCGGCAGTATTGCCAGTACTCTATTTAAAACCAATGTATAATATACAATAAAGTGAATGTAATAAAACCTGATATCATGCTCATAAATAAGGAAAACTCATTCCATTGTTGACGAAATTTAATATTACGACCGTGGCCTATACTAAGTATTACAGTCATATCTTAGTCACTGTATTGCGTAAGATACAGGGACATCATTTTATTTTTACTTTAATTCTTATTGTATCTGTGTTTTTGAATGTACTTCACTCCCACCCCCTCTACTAGTAAACTTCCAGTCGTCCTCCACACAGAACCAAGGCCGCGTATGTAGTCAAAGTCGCCTTACGGTCATAGTAAACACTATTTAGGTAGTGAATATAGTGCGTTCCAGAAATATGTTCGCGTTTTCCAATGACAAAAGAGCTTTCAATATTGAATCATATTTTCACACAGGTATTGTCGTCCTTTTGCCTTCGTCGCATCCCGGTTTCTTCCACCCGCTTCTGCTCGCTTCTCTCTAAAGACTAGTGGCTGGGTTGACTTAGGTCTTTTCTGAAAACATTAATTTCTGTTAGGAATTGGACATCTACGTAATATTATACAACCGTTTAAAATAACTTAAATAAGAGGGCCTCGTTAAGTAATTAACTGTCACGTGATTTTCCCCCTTTCTACGACCCTGTGACAAAACCACTTGGACGGACAGTAGATAACATGTCTGAGTAATTTTATCTTTTCGGATAGAGCAGAAGTGATGATTGAATTTAGAGTACGTAAGGTAGCCTACTCTTTTATAGAGTAGGTACAGAATTATTTCAACATGAGTTACTAGTACGAAGGACGAAACTGATAATTGGAATTAGGTACAATAGTCTATACTGCGATAATATGCACAAAAGAACTGAAGTCTATATCGAAATGAACGGCCACTATATTCAAAATTGTGTTTAAATATCTATATTATGCTTATTTTTCAATTTATCTTCATTCTTTATATTGTACGCTAATGTGCTGTAGACACTATAATGTACATTGCATAATGAATACTTCCGATTGGATAGCTGAGTTCGTGAGTAAAAACACTTAATGTTAATACAGTACTGTAATTTGATTAGACAAAAACCTAATGAAAATGATCAAACTCAAAATCGCTATATTTCCTAGTTTACTTAAATGGATGAACTACTTTTCTTCCCTCCTATACATAGTAGAGTGAATTGTCTGTATTTTACGCCAGTATCATCGAACTCCAGTCGTGGAAGAGGGTACTTCCAGTTCTCAAGTGTTAATCCAAAGGTATAGCCAGGTTAATATTAGAAATGTTAGTAAAAACAAAATGATGTCCCAGTATCTGATAAACTTATTAATGGCTTGTTCTACGAGTTTTATTTTCAACTCAAATGTGAACAAGCATCTGTCCTGTAATTAAAATTACCAGCAAGTATTCCTGGCCATTATAACACTCTCAGTCACCGCGACAATTTATTGAATACCCAGGGGAAGGAAAAGGAAGATAAATGTCGACTTTCACGTGGCATTAAAACAAAATTTAAACGTACATAAGAAGCAATTTAGATAGCTTCTTGGATTGATTGCAGTGTCGTTACAGGTGCATTAATCTAAGAGCTCTTAAATAACGCAGAATGTGCGGTCTGTTAATATCTAGGCACGATTACCTTAACGCACGCTGTCGTTACCGCGGTGCTATGACGCACGTCTAACCATTATCTCTCTCATTTCCATTTACAGTATTGAGCATTTACCTGCCATATAAATAAGTCTTGTCTCGCCCCGCTTATCAGTGTCATTAGGCGCTCTAACTCTTTGTGCTTACATTAGTGTCCATTCATCAAGGCCCCTCTCACACACAGAACAAAACTCTTTTCAGAGTTCATCGCGCTGTATGGACGTCTTTATGTCTTTATTACATAAAGACTTCGCTGAAAGGATTCCGATGATTACCTTCTCTGTTCTTTAGCATGGTACAGTCTCGAGTAAGTTTCTGAAATAAGCATTTGAGTAGCAGCTTCCAGCCAAAATTGTAAGCAAAGAGTAATAGAAAATGTGACTGCAGCGGAATCGTATAATCCTTTTAATTTCGTAGAAAGTTTATATTCTCGATTGGGTGTTATTGCGATATTCAGATTTTTAGAAATTCTTTCTTACTTAAAAGGACTGTGAATATTATTGACTAGTTCCAAAATTAGTGACAACATTTAAGGGGTCAGGTACAGCTTACAGCAGTAAATGGTTTGAAAATATTCAACATTTCTTTCCTGCATTACTGTATCGTGTACAATAATGAAAATTGGTATGTGAAAAAAAAATATTTTTACTACTTAAAATAAAATATTTATATTGTTTTTTTTTTTTCCAAAATTTAAAGTTCACTGTGCAGTAATGAAGCGTTTCCCTCACAACTGATAAACTTGTTAACTTTTTCATGTTCTCTCTCTTTTATTTTATTGCTGAAACTCATGTTTACAATATCATGCTCTTTCAACTGCATTCCTTAATAAAAATATATATTTTTTTATTTTGTGTTAGATATTTGACCATTTTTTTTAATTAATTTTTTTATCCGACAATCTATCAAAGGTAGAGAAGTGATTTTGCATCATATTGTAGATATGACATGCATAAATACACACAAAAAATTTCATCACAGAATATTGGAAACTTTTTGAGTTATAAGGGAAACTCTTCATCATTGCACAGTGAACTTTGAGTTTTGAGAAAAATTCTAAATAATTTTTTTAAACGTAAAAATATGTTTTTCATATAGCAGAAGAACAGTGTTTTACACATATTAATTTTCATTATTGTACAAGATAGAGTAATGGAGGAAAAAAAAAGTTGAATACTTCCAAAATTTTACTCCTTTAAACTGTACCTAACCCCTTAAAGAAGAACAATTAATACTTATTACACTATGGTTTATTTAACGACGCTCGCAACTGCCGAGGTTATTTCAGCGTCGCCGGTGTGCCGGAATTTTGTACCTCAGGAGTTCTTTTACATGACAGTAAATCTTATGAGCCTGTCGTATTTAAGCACATTTAAATGTCATCGACCTGGGCCGTGATCGAACCCGCAACCTCGAGCAAAGAAGGCCGGTGTTCACACCTGTGAAGTAACGGTTAGCGCGTCTGCCTGCGAAACCAGGTCGGGGTTCGATTCCCGGTCGGGGCAAGTTACCTGGTTGAGGTTTTTTCCAGGGTTTTCCCTCAATCCAATATGAGCAAATGCTGGGTAACTTTCGGAACTGGACCCCGGACTCATTTCACCGGCATTATCACCGTCTCATTCAGACACTAAATAACCTAAGATGTTGATAAAGCGTCGTAAAATAACCTACTAAAATAAAAAAAAGAAACAGAAGGCCAGCGCTATACCGACTGCGCTACCCAGACCGACTATTAATACTTATTCACAATTGCTATATACCCTACTTATAGTCTTTAAAAGTAATCTCCTCCTCTATCAGGTACCGTCGTCACAGCTTTGGAACGCGACTGTTGCCATCCACAGCGCCACTTTTCTCTAAACTTCTGATTAACTTTTCTACAGTTGCTAAAATAGCCTGCATATTTCTAAAGCGTACACTTTTCAGTGGTTCTTTTATCTTAGGGAGAAGGAAGTAGTCATAGGGAAACCTATCCGGAGAATATGGAGGATGCTCTAGAATTTCCCAGTTCCACATAATTAACTTAATCACTTTGGCAGCCACGAGACAACGGACACCATCGTGCAGCGCAATGGGATGGTTAGTAAAGAGATTTCGTCGCTTCCGGGCACATCGCTTGTAGCACGTGGTTCCAAAAACTCACTGTATTTGTAAGTTATGCAGCCTCACAAGCATTCCAATTGGAACAGAATGAGTGTTTAATTTATTTTATTTATTTATTATAATATTAATGTGCTGGTCAATAGCCATAGGCCAGTAATAGCCCAGCACAAGTCATACAATAATAATACAAAATATATAAAATTAAAAT
Source organism: Periplaneta americana (assembly GCF_040183065.1). Classification (NCBI taxonomy): domain Eukaryota; kingdom Metazoa; phylum Arthropoda; class Insecta; order Blattodea; family Blattidae; genus Periplaneta; species Periplaneta americana. The sequence goes on from NC_091123.1 coordinate 45,017,957, forward strand.
TTGAATACAATTAAAAATTTACAATAATAATAATAATAATAATAATAATAATAATAGTAATAATAGTAATAGTAGTAATAATAATATTAATAATAATAATAATAATAATAATAATAATAATAATAAAACATTTAAAATAAGTAAATTAAAATTGTAATATTAATTAATAGATGCATGAAAGATAAAAATAAAACCTTCTTAAACGAATAATTTTTCTCTTATCTAATACATCTTGTACTTAGAGATGAGACCATGAAAATTAAGTGTAATTTCTGAAAGAATACATATCGTCAGCTTAGAATGTGAATCTGCTAACCGCCAAAGAGAAAATTTTACAAGGGAAGCAAAAAAGTAAGTTTAAATTAAATCTGAAACCTTAGGACCAAATCTAAAGTACAGGTAGCATTTGTACTTAGCAGGTTTACACTCTAAGCCGACGATATATAATAAGTCACTGCCAATAGCAAACTAAGTATATAGGTCCACATTGAAAGAATCGAATTCGCAGCCATGCATGTTGGCATTTTTAATGCATCTGGAGACAGGCGAAAGAAATTTTGAATTTCTATTAGAGAGAAGTTTGTGAGCTCTCATTTTTTGTTGGAATACGTATGCAAATATTGTTTAAGACGGAGTCACAGGATATAACCTTTGAGGACCTTACGAAAGAACTGATAGAGCTCATGGCGTCTAGGATATAGGTTTCAACAATTAAAGTATTCGCATTTTCTCTCATAACTATACCCGAAATGAATAGGCAGAAATATGAATGATCCTAAGGATATGAATTTTTTTTGTATATATTCTAATTTAGGCGAATCAATAGTTGTAATCGAGTTCCAAAGTACAGATTCTTATTCGAGTTTCTATCGTACCAGTGTACAGTAGAGCATTAAAAGAGAATCGGGAGTGGAAAAAGAATAAGTTATTGATCGTATTATTTCCAACGTTCTGATTGCGTGATTGTAAATATAATCTATAATCAACGTGACTATGAAAATGAAGTTTACTGTCAATGATTATTCCCAAATCTTTTACACAATCAATTCTATTTATTAAAACATAATTTGGATAATAATTAAAATTCAATGAAGAAGATTTTTTAGGAGACGTTAATTTTCATACCATTGTCTCCGACCATTTTACATCTGAGTTAATAATAATAATAATAATAATAATAATAATAATAATAATAATAATAATAATAATCCTAGATTCTACAGCCCTTTAAGGGTCCAAACCGACCAGCCGGCTGCTGGCATCACGCTCACATGCCGAAGTAGTGGTGGACGATCATCTAACAAGAATGGAGGTATTGTTAGCACGATGATCCCGCCAGCCGTTATAGATGGTTTTCGTAACAGGATTTCGCTACCTAACGTAGCTCCTCAAGTGCATATCAATACTGGGTGGGCACTGGTCCCATACTCACCAAAATTTCTTGAGACAATTTCTTTCCCCATGGAGATTTCAACCAAGGCGCATTCCGTAACGCGAGTCCTATGCAAATGCCTTACACCACGACAGCACGGCGTGGGACACGAGTGGTTAATGAATGAATGAATGAATGAATGAATGTTAGCCATGATGTCCCATGTTGGGCACAGGCCTCCTGTGATGGGGTTAGAACCCCCTCGACAGGGATGGCTCAAGTGTACTCGCTTGGTGAGCCAATCCAAGCGAGCTTGTCGTGTATACTACTTTTGTGACATGGTTAATAACCCTGTTAGACTTTAACTATTCTCAGCACTCTGTTCTTTGTTCATTTTTTTTTGCACTACACACATTATACTGACACCGGCAATTTGACAAACACTGATTGCTATTACTCTGTTTTTTGTTCATTTTTTTTCTTGCACTACACACATTAACTTATACTGACACTGGCACTTTGACAAAACACTGATTGCTATTTACACTATTTACCTGACACTTTTTCAACACTGACTTTACTATTTACAAAACTTATCTTACACTTCCACTAATACTGACTTTACCATTTACAATATCTTAACACTGATTACGTTATCTATTTACAATGAGCTTTCCTAGTTCTTTCCACAAAACTCTGTTCTTTGCTGTCCTCGACCATTGTTTCCCCGCCTCTTTGGTAAACATGTCAGACCATCTAAGCCGTGGTCTTCCCTGCCCTCTCTTTCCGACGTAGGGGTCCCACATCGTGACTACATGGGTCCATCTTGTCTGATGTAGTCTCGCCACATGTCCCCCCAGGTCCACTTCGTTGCCATGGCTCGTTCTGCTGCGTCAGTAGTGTTCGTCAGTCTTTGTAGTACACCTTCATAATTAAATATATGAATAAATATATTAATGAATGAATAAATAAATACATAAATGAATGAATAAATAAATAGATAAATGGATGAATTTATTAATATATAAATTAATTAATAAGTAAATAAATAAATGAATAAAGTTAAGTACAATAAAAAATTTACTCGGCATTTTCTGCCCAATGGCAGGTATTTCACGCAAACCCTGCATTCTCTATTTTTTTGTATTTTCCGTCTTCCTCTTAGTCTCCGCATACGATCCATATAATGTCTTGACGCTGTATATAATCCCATATCTTCTTCTGTTCCGAACTTTTCTTCTGTTCACAATTCCTTCTAGTTCATCCTTCAGTAGGCAGTTTCTTCTTAGCCATTGACCCATCCAGTTTCTTTTTCTCTTCGCGATTGCTTTCTGTATAATTCTTTATTTTCCCACTCCTTCTAGTACAGCTTCATCTCTTTGTCTATCAGTCTATTCCACATGCTTCATTCTTCTCCATTTTCACATTTCAAATGTTTCTAGTCTATTTTCTTCACTTCATTGTAATGTCCATGTTTCTGCCCCATATAATGCCACACTCCACACAAAACGCTTCACTAATCTCTTCCTTAGTTCTTTTTCCAGAGGTCCGCAAAAGCTGCTCGTTTTTCTATCAAATTCTCCGTTTGCCATTGCTATCCTTTTTACTTTTTGGCAGCAGGTCATGTTACTAATAGTACATTCCAGGTATTTGGAGCTGTCCACTTGTTCTTTTGCTTCATTTAGAATTCACACGTTTACCTTCTTAAATGTATCTTCCGATAACCATACACTTCGTATTTTCTGCATTTATCTTCATCCCATATTGCTCACATAATGCAAATAAAATAATTGGAAATAGAATAGGTATTGAAAAATGAAAAATAATTATTTCTGTTAAAATACAGACCTATATGGAAAGAGTTTCATGTCAATTATGCGTACGTAGCGATCTGGAAGGTTTAAACCCAGACTCGTGTATATATTAGTCTCACTCGCCAGCTGTGATCCACCAAATCTTGAAGACAAAATGATTAAACTAACCCTCTTACACTATAGGATCTGGAAATCTTTGTCTTATAGCTGGAAAGTAATCACAAAATTTTAAAGTGCCCCAGAAATTACTCGAGGTGTGAGTATACAGTCGAGAGCGTGACAGACATTTCCAGCAGTACTTGTGAATTTTAATTAAATTGTATTGCTTTGCGCGACAGCTGGCATCACTAATGATTGAAATGTCATCAAATCGGGGCCAATTGTCAACAGAACGTCCATTACAATTTTATTCTGCCCCTGAATGAAGAAAGCTAGAAACAAAACTACTTGCTGTCATATTCTCATCCAAGTTTCATGCTTCGCGAAGACAGGAACCGCTTTTATGCTCGAATCACAGATATAAAAATCAGATACCTGCATTGTTACGATGTTTAAGAACACTTCTGTAGAATGATAGAATTTTCGTAAACCCTGGAGCTTGGTTACAAGTGTCAAATATTCAAGAACATACCAAAAGACAGCATGCGGACACGCAAAGCGAGTCAAACCTAAGTTACCGGTATTATTCCCTAGCCACGAGTTGGTTTTGATGAGCGCGTTGGATTTTTCTCTGCGAGTAACTTTGGTTTGACTCACTTTATGAAACGCAATTATCTTGCTTTCAATAATAAATTTGAAAGCTTAGTCTTTGCAAATCGATAATGACATTGTTGTGTTACACAACCTATATTATCAGTTTATTTCTGCTGAAAAAATATTAGCAATACAAACTAACTTTATAGACAATATATTTATTCACTCATAGTGTTCTGTCAAAGGGCAGGTCTTTCATTGCAAATCCAGATTTCTCCAATCTTTCCTATTTTCTACATTCCTCTTTGTCTCCGCATATGATCCTTATATGTTAAAGTCGTCTATCATCTGATATTTTCTTCTACCATGATATCTTCTCCCATTCACAATTCATTCCAGTGTATCCTTCAGTAGGCAGTTTCTTCTCAGTCAACTACTTTTTCTCTTCCTGGTCAGTTTCAGCATTATTCTTTCTTCACTCATTCTTTTCAACACAGCTTCATTTCTTATTCTGTCTGTCCATTTCACACGCTCCATTCTTCTCTGTGTTGGAAAGAGTGCATGATTCTTTTGATACTGAAACTGATCAAGAAGAGGAAAAGGAATTGGTTGGGTCACTGGCTGAGAAGAAACTGCATATTGAAGAATGCACTGGAAAGAATTATGAACGGGAGAAGAATTCGGTATAGAAAAAGATATCAGATCATAGACAACATTAAGATATATGGATCATATGAGGAAACGAAAAGGAAGGCAGAAAATAGGAAAGATTTGAGAAAGCTGGATTTGCAGTGAAAGACCTGCCCTTGGGCTGAACACTAAATGAAATGAATGAATTCTTCCCCATATCCGCATTTCAAATACTTCTAGTCGTTTTTCTTCACTTCGTTGTAATATCAATGTTTCTGTCCCATGCAATGCCACACTCCATACAAAGCACTTCACTAGTCTCTTCTCTCTCCTTGCTTCGTTTTGCAGAGGTCCGCGGAATATGCTCCTTTTTTTTTATTAAAAACTTCCTTTGCCATTGCTATTCTCCTTTAGACTTCCTCACAGCAGCTTATGTTACTGCTAGTACACCCCAAGTATTTGAAGCTGTCCACTTGCCCTACTGCCTCATTTAGAATTCGCAAGTTTAACTTATGTATTTTTCTTCCTACGACCATGCTCTTCGTCTTATTTGCATTTATTTTCATCCCATACTGCTGACAGCTGTCATTTAGCTCCTATAGCATATTTCTAAGTGTTGTCTCTTCTTCTGCTAACAACGTCACATCATGAGCAAATCGTATGCATTTACATTTACTTGACCTTACAAAACAAAATTTAAGAGAAGCTGGTATACACATACACATAGAATGTCAGATGAAAGAATACCTGATCTCTTATTACACTATCAGCTAAAAGGAAGGAAAAATGTTGGTCGTGCATTAACAAGGTGAAGAGATTTTTTGATGTGGAAACAGTTTAAGGCCTAAGTATGTAAAACAGAAGAAAGAAGAGAAGAAAATAAAATAGTAATGAATATTATCATCAGGAAAAATTGAATTCCCTTGGAATTTTGAGTAAGATGATAATTACAAAACTGTCAGATATTCAATGTCACAATTAGTAAGGAGAATATTCTAGTAGGGGGTGAGGAAAGATTAAGTCAAAGCTTATAAGTATCTCGTAACACAATCCTCAGCAAAACTTTTAACAGCTGCAGCGTGACGAACCTCCATTATATAGGAAATGGAAGCAGTGAGGACACAGACATAGGGGCCGCACATATGGTACAAAGTGCTGTTCAAGATTCTGAGAGAGTGAACTCCCCCCCTCTCCTCCTACCAAGTTGAAAGAGACTTTCACAATGGCCGTCGGAGGAAAGGCATGAGTACTCAATGTGAATTTCACTGTTACTATTAGTCAGGATTTCCCCATTATGACGGTGAATGTTGGTGCAGAATAGGACCCCCTCTCTCTTAAGATTTGTTGGTGTAGGAGACACCCAGTTATTAGGGGGTTGGTGATGGGACGAAAAGAGGAAAAGCATTACTAGAGCTATTTGATGAACAAAGTCACGTTCCTCACCACAATATAAGACAGACACATCTTCAGAACGCGTTACAATAAATAAAGCAACAACAAACTACGGAGTAAAAACTGCTAACAATAAATACTACGATATGTTTTTCTACGATACTATTTTTGTATTTACAAATTTGGGAGGATCTTTAATAATATTAATAGCAAACATAAGTACCATCAATATAAATATTATAGTTCATACGAGAACGTGGACAATAAGAATACGTATATTATTAACTAGGCTCCGTATTTCAGCTGCAGAGGTGTGAAAATTATCAGAATAATCTTAATTTTAAAGATTTTTTTAATAGTTCCTTCACAGATATTCATTGAATTGATGAATATTGGTATATAATACAGGGTGCGTCAGAAAGAACGGATGGATTTCACATGACAAGAAAATTGTAAAGATTCATCAAATCAAAAATTTATTGTTATCAACATATTCACCAATACATGCAGTTGATTTATGGAAAGCAACATTATCCATATGATGTCCTTGGCTTTCAATACAGGCATCGAGGCGTTTTCTGATGTTCGCCATCACTTTCACAGTCATAGCTGGTGCAATTGCCACGATTTCTTCACGAATCGCTGTCTTCAGTTCGTCCAGTGTATGTGATCGATGTTTACAAACTTACGCCTTCAAATGGTCCTAAAGAAAGAAGTCGCAGGGCGCGAGATCTTACCGTAGCCTCGGACAATCTCAGTGCAATAGAATTTCGTCCAGGTGATTTCTTCTTTAATGTTGAACCTGTGATACGAAATGAAGCCACCCATCGCAAAATTGTATTCCGAGTTGGAATCCTAGCGTGACATCCGATGTCGAAATGAGTCCTGAGTGGCGATCACAGACACTTCATTTTTCAAAAATGTCTCTACGATGAAAGCACGTTGTACACCAGACCAACACCATATTCTCAACTGAAACTGCATTCTATGGCTGACCCAACAGTCATGGTCCCCCTCACTATATCTCTCTCCTCGTTGCGTATCGATAGTTTGAAATCCATCCGTTCTTTCTGACGCACTCTTTATTACTATACTGATGTAGGATATATTTACTACTAACAATGCCGGAAAGCATTGTTGTACATTGGTATTTTTCTTATTTTACAATTGTTATGGGAATTCAGAAATTATTATATTATGTTGGCGGAATTGGAAACATCATAAATTAATTAAGAAATGCTTTAAACAAATTGTTCTTTGCGTTTACATTGTTTTGAAGGTTCAAATGAACGTATACATCTGTTTTGTGCATATAATTTTTGATGTTTCCAATTCCGCCAACATAATATAATAATTTCTGAATTCCCATAACAATTGTAAAATAAGAAAAATACCCATGTACAACAATGCTTTCCGGCATTGTTAGTAGTAAATATATCCTACATCAGTATAGTAATATATACCAATATTCATCAATTCAATTAATATTTGTGAAGGAACTATTAAAAAACCTTTAAAATTAAGATTGTTCTAATAATTTTCACACATCTGTACCTATAAACTGGAATGTAGTTGCCTGATTCGAAGTATATGTGACGTCACAGCGCTAGTACAGGTACGTTCGTATACAAAATAGTTACGCGTCCTCTGCCCTCTTCCTCTAGAAAGTCAAAATCGGGACGCAGTCATAGTGAGTAGTCTTATCGATCACTGCTCTTACTAGTCTTTTTATTTAAGGAACTACATTTTTGTGGCTGATTGAAGGTTCATTGCGGAGATAGAATGCCTTGGATAAGACGCTCAAAAGTGTAATATTGCAGGGCATTATTGAGAATATTTGAATTAATATTTTCACTGTAAATATAGACAACATTACATATAAATTGTGTAAAATAAACGTAAAAGTGACAAAAACAGTGCATTGAAAGACACTGCAATACCTAAAGGCAGAGAAAGTGTATTGAACGTAACTAAAAAATCAGTACCATGAAAATCTAAAATTATGAAAATATTAACTCGACGTTTAGCATAGATTTGTGTAGCTTATCATGATGTTTAGTGTCAACATCCCAATTAATGAATTCAATAATCTACATTGTAGGGAATTTCTAGAGAAGTACTACATAGAAAATTAGTGGGTTTTCAGTGCTGAGCGACATGCAATATCCTAATGAAACACGAAAAAAATCAGCCATCTTATACTACAGGAACATCATTTTATTTTTACTTGCATTTTTATTGTACCTGCATTTCTGAATGTACTTCACTCCCACCCCTTCACTAATGTTCTTGCTCCCGTCAGACACACAAACTTACAGCCGCTGTTGCATTCAAAGTCTTCAAGCAGTGAAGTAAACACTGCAGTGTATAGTGTGTTTCAGAAATATGGTAGCGTTTTCTATAGAAGAAAGAACCTATATTAATAATATCGTACTAAAAATTATATTCGAGAAACGATAAATTCAATTTCAGAGAATATGCTTCAAAATGTTTTTAATAATATGCGTAAAGAATTGAAGCCTGCATTGTAATGAACGGCAACCATTTTCAGCAACTTATTAAAAATTCAGATTAGCTTATTTTGAATTGAGGTGGCTACAAGCAAAGGAATGCTAGTGACATTTGTAATAACATGAGTTAAGTGCATCCAGTGTAAGCTAAAGTATCTAAAATTTTAGTGGCAAAGGGATATTTTAATCTCATCACACATTAAAATTTAAATAAAAATTTCACCAATTTTACGAAAGTTTAAATATTTAAACCCCATTTTCTCAAAAGTAACTTACTGTAAGTGCACTTACAGCCCTTTACTTATGACCCCCTCAATTTAAATGAACTCTCTATATTGTATGTTAACACCAATAATTAATATGCTAAATAAAGTAGACATTACATAGCCGCCTGAAAAGTTGAGTTTTTGAAAAAAAAAATGTTACTACTCTACTGTATTTTGATAAATTCCGTAAAAGTGATGATCAAACTGAAAATCGTAATATCGTATTTCCCTACAACATAAATGGATACACTACTTTTCTCTCCTCCTATACCTAGTAAAATGATTTGTTTACATATTGCACTAGTAACATCAAACTCCTGTAATGGAAGGGGGCAACAGTGTTTCCGAGTATAGTCAGGTTAATGTTAAAAATGTTGGTAAAAATAAAGTGATGTCCCTGTAGTATTCCATTCAGTGTGCTGTCTGAGGGATGGGGACAGGAAACTACACTAAAGCAATGCATATAGCGTAATGTGTATCGGACATGATCGGTCCTGATATGCACGTCTGTAGACAGAAGTGTATGTGTACAAGTTGTAGTGTCCAATCGATCAGTCCTAGTGAAATGGAGGAGTACACGAGAGCGGAATTAGCAGACCTGATTTTCGAATACGGATGAGCCAATGGGAACAGTAGACAAGCTCACAGATTGTATCGAGACAAGTACCCACGTAGGAGACATCCTGCCTATACCATCTTCTCACGACTGTTACAAAGGTTAAGGGAAGGAGGGCACGTGGTGCCAAATTACAATTCCATTTCCACACAACTATTTTTGCTTATAACTTTCCACTCAGTCATTTCCGGACCATGGTTCCTATCTCAAATTGATACATGTGCCCTTCGCCATTATCCCTGAAAGTTTGTAACACCACCTCGGAAACACTCTGTATATTCAGTTTGTGTTTGTTTTACGTAAATTTGCTTTGAAACAGAGTTAGAAGAGACTTAGATTCAAAAGTAGATAATTTCTCTTTGAATATGACTTCGTTTGGTTTCAAAAACAGGCAACTCCACTTTAAAAATGGCTTCATTTGGTTTCAAAAACAAACAACTCCATGACTTAGTTTCAGAGATGGACAACTCCACTTTTAAATTTAAATTTCGACCTGAATATTAATTTTGATCACATTTTTGAGACTGAAAAAATATTTCTGTGACCCATGAGAATGTTTAAAAATATGTACGTATAACGGTGACATTAGTGTACAAGGATCTAGTTTTTCGCCTCTTCTGTAAAAAAAAAAAAAAAAAGGAAAAGTGGAGTTGTCCAACTTTGATACTAAGCTCCTCAAATCGTTTAATATGTTACTTGATTGAAATTGTATTTAAATAATTAAAATACGATAATTTTGATCCAGAGAGCTCTCATTTTGTGCAAGAATAATTCCTCTAACATGTTTCTTAATTGTTATTATACGCAAATAATTAATATAGAATCATTTGGTTCAGGGAACATCCGGTTTTGGTGCAAGGATAATTCGTTTAACATTTTTCTAAATTAGTCTTGAATGCATTATTTAATAAATCGCTTCAAATTAGTGTCAATATAGAGTGGATTGTGAACCAAGAAAATGTATGTTGGTCTCACTATGCATCTTTGTTTTCTTTGTTGAGTTTATTTATATACGCTTTAACATCTGTGGTCATGTCGCGTGTTTAGAATGTGTGGGTATACCAGTAAGCCGTTTTTACTCTTGTTGAGTTCCTGTTTCTATTGTACAGTATGTTGTAGATGGCTTGTGTTCATGTAACTGATTATAGATTTTGATTAATGTTTAACTTATTGGTAACTGAGACGTGATGAAGCATGGCATGTAAATTTGAAATCTAGCATTTGCCTTTATGACTAAGGGAAACGTCGTCCTGGGTAGCGTAGTCGGTATAGCTCTGGTCTTCTGTGCTCAAGGTTGCGGGTTCGATCCCGGTCCAGGTCGATGGCATTTAAGTGTGTTCAAATGCGACAGGCTCATGTCAGTGGATTTACTGGCATTAAAAAAACTCCTGCGGGACAAAATTCCGGCACATCGGCGACGTTGATATAACCTCTGCAGTTGTGAGCGTCGTTAAATAAACCATAATTTAAATTTAAACTAAAGGAAACCTTGAAAAACCCCAGTCAGATTGGTCGGCCACAGAGTTGGAACTCGTGACCTCCCGAATGTGAGTCTCAAAGTCTACCGTCTGGGCACAACTCGCTCGGTTGTGCATAATTGTTTATGTAAATAAATAATTAAAATGAATGTAGTACATAAATATTTTAAGAAACACAGGAAACGAATATGGGTAAATTATGAGGGCAGGAACATCAATTAAACTCTGTTCCTCCATCTGAAAGTAAACATATTTTTATTTTACAAAAGAAAGCCCTAAGAATAATGGCAGTTATGAATGAAAAGACATCATGTAATATGATTTCAAAAGTAATGACCGTAATTTGTGAGTGTATTCTTTTTCTGACTATTTTTATATTAAAACTAAAAATACTTTAGCCTACTACTAATTAGGACATTCAAAATTTTAATACAAAACACAAATCATATATCCTTCTAACTTGTGTTAGTCTCAGCTTTTATAAGACTTCATTGCACCAAATTATCTTAAAGGTTTGATTTTTTTTAGCAATTTAAGCTTGTTCAAGTATTCTTCAAGCAGCTTATTAAAAAAAGAGTGATGCTCATAAAATCAAATCAATTCTTACATCCTTAGATTTATTCAATAACGTTGCATAAGCAAATAATTATAACTGGTTCGATATAGTGATTGAGGAAATTATTTAAAAACCGATATATTAATATTGCAATATATTGCAAACCTAATCTCGATAAACCGATATATTGATATTGCAATATATTGCAAACCTAATCTCGATAAACGATATATATCGCAGAAAATATATCGATATATCGAACGATAATCAATATATCGCTATTTCGTAAGAAAATTGCATTTTCAGGCGTACTTACTGTATTACAATAAAATTGCTTAAATTTTAGTATTTCTTTTTACCATTGAAATTAACACCGCAACAGTCAAAAGCATAAATGTAAAATTGTAACAATTAAAAATGAATAATTTCAAGGGAAAAATTGTTCCGGGGCCGGGTATCGATCCCGGGACCTCTGGTTGAACGTACCAGCGCTCTACCACTGAGCTACCCGGGAACTCCACCCGACACCGACTCAACTTTTCCCTTTATATCCACACAACTCGCGTGGGCTGACGAAACGCCAGAGACCCACAACGAGTGCACACAATTTGCATAATATATACGTTACTGTGTACGTTGACAGAAAACCACAATTCCAAGTCACACAGAGATTGTGTGCACTCGTTGTGGGTCTCTGGCGTTTCGTCAGCCCACGCGAGTTGTGTGGATATAAAGGGAAAAGTTGAGACGGTGTCGGTTGGAGTTCCCGGATAGCTCAGCGGTAGAGCGCTGGTACGTTCAACCAGAGGTCCCGGGATCGATACCCGGCACCGGAACAATTTTTCCCTTGAAATTATTCAAATCTGCTTTACAGGGAGCTTCACCTGAAAGATTAGATTTGCATAATTAAAAATGATATAGTGGGAAATAGGTACGCGAACTCTACGTGGTTGAGTATTTGATATTCGAACACGATTGAATTATTCTAATCTTATATAGGATTAAATCCAGGACACAGATACAATGTTCTTTTGTATCTAATAACGTAATCATTTTTAAATGTTAGTAAACAGAACTTGTAATTATTTTAAATGTAAGTAAACCGTACTTAAAATGTTACAGGTTTTAACAAACTTCACAGTTGGCTTGATACAATCCTTCTATAGTAAGTTCCCATTGCAAGTTATTGTTACACTCTAACATTACAGACAACAATGGTGATGATCAAAGCTCGGAACTTGGGGACTTGTGTCGTGTGCATGAGTAAGATTACAGGTACAACGTACACAAACCTCACGCTGCAAGTGCTCAGGGACAGTCGTATGTACTAAGAAAGTGGCCACAACTAATGACAGGAAGACGGACGAAGAAACTGTTATGTCGAACCCAATGACATTCAGAGAATTAAAGGTTAACGGTCTGTTTGAGGAAATAGAAAATACGTGTTATTTCGAATGAGTATTATACAAGTTTGAAAATACATTTTGTTTCAAATTTAAGATACAGAATTTCGTGGAGAATTCGGAGGAGATACATTATTTTTTTTTTTTTCGAATGGAGAGTTTATATTTCGTAAGTTGTGCCACACACAAACTAGAGGCTGGAAACGGAATTCATTGAAAGGCATTGCAGTCCCTCAAATTGGAGAAAAATCTGTTCATAGCCATGGATCGAGACGTAGAGGAACCTGCCCTAGTAGTGACACACTAATTGAAAACTATTCCTCAGATACGAGATCAGCTAGCAACTGCTGAAAATCGAACAGAAAACAGTAACAGTGAAAAAATTCAGTATTTTAAGTTTAATACCGAAAAATCTTCGAATGTAGGTAGTCATACACTGTAATAAAATGTACACAGCAGAACAGTAAATTTGACATATTTTTCATGTTTATTTTTGTTATGTATATGCTATGAAATTACGTGTAAATTTGATATATTTTTCATGTTTATTTTTATTATATATATGCTATGAAATTACGTGTTTCAACCTACCATAATATTATCAATATGTTGTCGGAGCCAGAAACCACTTTTGTAGAAGACTTGACAGTGCCTCCGTGCTGGAAGCGGGAGTATGTTGACATTGAAGTCCTGTCGCTTAGTCACGTGCAAAGACACAAGTCCCCAAGTTCCGAGCTTTGGTGATGATTATAGGGATAGAATTTTTATGCACTAAAAGATACAAGAAAACAGAATGTCAGCACTAGGTTGTGCATAGAAATCAATGATGTAAAAAGTCACATCGGTATTAAATCCTTGTTTCTCTTTCCATTTCAGAATATAGAAATAAAAGTTTTGATACCCGTTTTGAGGTCAGACGGTTCCCTTTCAGGGTGGGAGTTGCTCCTGCCGTTTAGAACATTAATAACAATATTAAAACAGGAGTAGATAAACCTCCCGTCTGTCTTACGTTCGAACACGTTGCATTTTGAATTCGGTGTTGCATATTAAACAGTTTGAATTTGAATTCCAGTCCAGCCAATTAGAATAAGGTATTGAGTGAGGTTGCACAATTATCTAACTGTCCACCTTCAGTAGCGCCATCTCTCGGGAATTATCGGAGTTGTCTAGTGTGGATTTTGTTGTTGTTGATAATGATAATAATTCCACAAAAAAAAAAAATCGTTAAATTTATGAGAAAACCAATATATTATACGATATATTGAATCAAAATTTCGATATCGATATATCGCTATATCGAAACAAAATTATCGGTATTTCGTAAAAACCGGTATATCGTTCCCATCTCTAGTTCGATACTGAGTAATTTGAAATCTGAAGAAATAATGTTTTAAATTGAAGGACCACAGTGGAAGGATCAAGAGAAAATTCATAGATAAGACTTAAAACAAAATGCCTCCGTATCAGTACCTTCTATTCAACCATGAAGTGTTTATGCTTGTAAATTCAATTAATCTATTTACCCTGTGTTATTAAATATTCTCTTATTAAAACAAGAGCGTTTCGGATACTGTTACCTTTTCCCACCTTTGTGAAATTTGTTTTTCAGCTGCAGCTGTAGCTAGTTTTGAAATCTAAATACAGAAACAAACTTCGAATAAATAATGAACTCAGAGTGATTATCTCGAATATAAAAGCAAATCTGGACAGGCTAGGCACTTGAAAGCAGGCACATATTAGTCATTAGTCGTGCCTGATAAATGTTCTATTGCAATGCTTTCCTTTTGAATATATATATTTTAAATTAAAAATTTAAATTTGAAATAAAACGCAAAAAAAAAAAAAATCTTATTAATTTATTTGACGCCCCCTCCCTTCCCTCAAGCTACGACGGCACCTCGGGGACGCGTCCCACAGTTTGAGAACCGCTGGCTTATGTTGTTATTGGATCGACACCGTTATTAGTGCTGTTATTGTCTTCTTCATCTTCGTAATTCTTCGTCTCCCTACAATACATAATCCATGTTAAAAAATTGAGAGAATGAGGCGACAAAACGTAATAGATAGCAATATATTTTGTCCCAGTAAATACTAAACGATGTAACACCTCGTACAATGCGTTTTTAAATAAAACTGTATTATATTCTACTTCTATTTTTAATGTAACAGTTAGTAGTAGCAGTAGCAGTAGCAGGTAGTAGTAGTTGTTTTATTAGTAGTGGTAGGTGGTAGTAGTAGTGGTTGTTTTATTAGTAGTAGTAGGTGGTGGTGGTGGTAGTAGTAGTAGTAGTAGTAGTAGTAGTAGTAGTTGTTGTTTTATTAGTAGTAATAGTAGTAGTAGTAGTAGGTGGTGGTAGTAGTAGTAGTAGTAGTAGTTGTTGTTTTATTAGTAGTAGTTGTTGTTTTATTAGTAGTAGTTGTTTTATTAGTAGTAGTAGTAGTGGTTGTTTTATTAGTAGTAGTAGTAGTAGTAGTAGTGGTTGTTTTATTAGTAGTAGTAGTAGTAGTAGTAGTGGTTGTTTTATTAGTAGTAGTAGTAGGTGGTGGTGGTAGTAGTAGTGGTTGTTTTATTAGTAGTAGTAGTAGTAGTAGTAGTAGTTGGTGGTGGTGGTGGTGGTGGTGGTGGTAGTAGTAGTAGTGGTTGTTTTATTAGTAGTAGTAGTAGTAGTAGGTGGTGGTGGTAGCAGTAGTGGTTGTTTTATTAGTAGTAGTAGTAGGTGGTGGTAGTAGTAGGTTAGTGGTAGTTGCAAATAGCTGTTCAGGAGTCTCTTGAATACCATTGTATTGTATTAATTATGTTATATTCATAGCACTGTAGTAATTTTTTATCATACTGGTTGAGTGGAAGAGAAGGCCGAATGGCCTTAACTCTGCCAGTTAAAATAAACCATTATTATGCAGGTCGCTTGATGGAAGTCGATAGTGTGGCTCCAGACAGTTGACAGTGACACTTACCGGGTAAGTTTTTAAATAGGGCGCATTGTAATTTTACTGTTTCGCTCGTTAGTGAAAGACCTTGATTTGACAAATCTAAAGGGAATGAAATCTGGAACACATGTTTTCATTATTAATGAAGCTAAGCTGCATTTATTAAAATTCCTATAGATTTTAAAGGATTTAAATGTGCTTTAATTAAATTTTTAATGCGATTATAATATCGAAATAGTATTACAAATGCATAGCTATACAGGGTGAAAAGTAATTAAACCGACAAACTCCGAGAGGTTGTATGAGACAATAAAATAAACGGTTTTCTCTAATATATTTTGTTCAGAGGCTTTATTAAACCGGCAGAGAACGTATGCGCTCTTCAGTTCATCACTACTCTACACATTCACATTTTATTGTACGTTTTGGCCCAGTGCAGTGATTTATTAAACTGGCAGAGGGTGTATGCGTTCGTAAGTTCATTACTACTCTACAAATTCACATCGTGTGCATGACTACTTGAACTATTTCCAGGGAAGTGGATTGGCAGAAGCTGTCTTGTACTTTGGCCTCCTCGATCTCCTGATTTGAGCCCTCTGTTTTTTTTTTTGTGGAGACAAATGCGTAATTTTGTTTACGCAATCCCAATTGAATCACAAGATGATCTGGTGGCCCAGATATTTGCTACAGCAGGGGAAATAAACTATAATCCTGAAGTCTTTCACCACGTTAGGCAAGCCATGCCCCGCCGATGTAACCTTTGTGTACAGGTCAATGGAGGTATTTTAGAACATCTTTTGCGGTTATTTTGGTGTGTAAAAGTTTTATAAGAGACTCAAGCAATAGAGCGTGGAACTGGTTTGTGTTGCATTAAAATGTAATGTCCACGGTAAATAGTGCCACATAGCACAATGTGACATTAGAGAAAACGGTTTGTTTTGTTGTCCCATACAACCTTCCGGGAGTTTGTCGGTTTAATTATTTTTCACCCTGTGTAGTTTCATCTTAAACTTCTCAGTAACACTGCAAACGAAATGTATTTCGCCATGTAAAGGCAATGAAAATGTTTTCAATAAGATTTTCTTCTCTTTTACTTTCAGGTAGGAAGTAACACAACATCTAACAACAAAACATGGGAAAGTGTAATAAGACAGCAATTTTCTGCCATCTAACTACAAGACTCGAGTGAAGGTAGGATTTTTCATGTCTCTATAGCTTCAGAAAAGCTCCAGGGTCCATTAAACCCCTTATAAAATTAAGTGTTGAGGTCTGTTGATGTGGTGAAAGAAGTCTGAGATCTAACGTCCTTAAAGAAAAAAAAAATAATCTCTAGCTATCTGTGCTTTAAATAGACTATTACACTCTTACTACGTCATACTACTTTTGACCAATAAAACGGTACGACAGGACGTATTTCAACCAATCATGGCTGCTTATTGCACAATTTTATCGCGTCCCTAGCATTTGTTTAATTTTATCGCGTCCCTAGCATTTGTTTCTTTGTTTGCCAACATTTGAAACTGCGCTGGTCTGGACGTCAAAAAAAAATATATATAAAATTACAAACCACTCCAGTCGATGAACAGCAGTTTCAAATATGACTCGCATTGGCATTCAAGAACAAGGATTAATAAAAATCACTGATCATACCTATGCATCTTCTGAAATCCAATTTACAAATAAATGAAGAGCACCATTCGGAAATCCTGAATAAGTTGAATACACCATGTAGGCCTAAATCAATGAGTTCCACTTCTATTACGCACACGTCCAATATAACATCAATTGAACCAACAACCACATTCAAATTTGAAAATTGTACATTCAATAATTATTCCTTTTAAAATTATTCATGTTTATTTTTTATGTCATCGTCGTTAATTAAAACTTTTCTAACACTTGTGTATATTAGTTAGGTTATGTTATAGCTTCTGCTATATGATATTATGGATAGTCACGTATCAGAGATTGTTTAATATTAAGATTTATTGAATAGTAATCATTACAGTGTCTGTATAAAGACACTACTGCCATCTAGCATGCATCTAGCATAATATTTGTAATGTTGAGATGGTACAATAATACATTTGAAGACATTGTATTTTCGTAAGTCAATTAATATTTTATTGTATTGGAGTACTTCGTTACTTCTAATCTTTATATACTTTCTTCTAATCGTGTAATAGTCAATTAAATCCCACTCGAGTTTTGATTTTCTCTAGATAAATCAAAACGTCTAGTGAGATTACTGTTGATAAATTAGCTGTGCTGTACATCCACGAAGATTTGGAGGGGGTAGAATGCGTCTTTGTAAGGTATATTGGAACTCATATTATTATTTGTGTGAACTACAAGCCAATTGGACACTTGTCTCAATTCAGCGTTTGATGTCTCACCCAAAATAACTTGCATAAGGGATTTTTTTATCGTGGGAATAATACTTTTATAACTACTCATACTAGGCTATTTCTCATCACTTCTCATTTTAACATCACCATAACCGCCACCGTCATAAATTATAATTAAGGAGCGGATTCTTATGTAATTAAATATTCTTTTTGCGTGTGATAAAACACAATTAACAAAGTTGAAAATTCCGAACATCAAGTTTCACAAAAAAATTATGTAAATACATATTTTCAGGAAATCTATTATAAACACACAAATCTTGGAGTTTTTTAATTAAATGATGTTTTTCTACAAAACTTATAAATATTTTAAAACTAAATCAATTATGTCACTCAGAAGTACGTTATCTTTTTTAAGAATTCTTGGTTGCTTCGTGTTTCTAAGCGCTGTGTGGTGTATCCGTGATCCATTTTCGTAATAGTATCGCCTCAAGTTCTGAGAACTGCTAGGCAGTATATCAGTGTTATTATTAGAGAATAAATTAACATGGACAAGGAGGAGAGATCTTGTAACACATAATTAGGAATGTTTATTGTTGCTGAAGATGATTTCATTCCACGTTTTGTTTGTGAAACACAACAGATAAGAGCTCGGTATAAATATTATTTAATTTAAACAAATATCTCGCCTCTCGCTCATGCCTATCAAGTAAGGCAATATATCTTGTTGTGATTCCCTGTCATCGGGCTTGGTCAATCGATATCCTTCAAGATATACTGAAAGATAGTTGTTTAAAAAACAATTTCGCTTTCCTATTAGCAAATTTAAGCTTTTTGTGTGACAACATAAAAAAACTCGAAACATCCAAAAACCTGTTGTCTGAAACAGGGAGGTGCGTACCGTGGAAATTAAACTAGACTCGCTACCAGGTTCACAAGCACAATTACTAAAGGACAAATTCCAGAATGTGTTTGGGAAAAACAGTGGATATAAAAAAATGTGTAAAGTTGCTTATGTATTGGAAGATGTGCCTGTAGGTGAAATTGACGGTGTATGTGTTTGTGACATTCCTCTCTTTAAATATGCACATCTGACGTCCTGTGATGTGGAAAGATCGTTTTCACAGTATAAGTCGTTGTTCAGAGATAATCGGTATGCATTTGTGACGGAGAATTTGGAGATGACCTTTGTTGTTCACTGCAATTCTCGGCCAACTACTAGCACTCAAGTGTCGTTGGTGAGTACTTAGTAACATTTTTTTTTTCAAGCTAAGTAAGGCATCTTTGTCATATTAAAAAAAAAATATATTTTTTTTATTATATTTTCGTACTTTTTAGCACATAAAAATGAATATATTTAAATTTTTAGCACATAAAAATCCGCTCCCTAATTATAATAGTCATCATCATCGTCATCGTCTTGTCGTCTACATCATTGCCACATATTCACTTCTCTAGGACCTTTCTGTCTCCATCTAATGGCAGATCATGTTCTGACTCTCCATCCTTCTTACATATAATCGTTTTATTCATTGAATAATAATTATTTCTTCTTTATTTTTACGTCATTCCAGTTTTTAGTTTTATTATTGTCAATGCCAATTTCTGTAAAGAGAAGATAGAATTTCTTCATTATTGCTATCAAACCGTGTCTTTTATCCACTAATTTCCCTTTAAGGGAAGAGGTATCGTGAGAAAATTCAACGAGTGTATTTTAAGTCCCGGAAATAGAATACCACAGACTTGTATGAGACAGTTACGTATTGAACACCAAATTTGTAGATACGAGTAATTCAAATAGAGGAAGCATGTTTCGTCGTTTGCAATATTGACGTTACCGGCGTATGAGGGAAAATCATAATTGTGCCATCCTGTGACATTCTAATAATGAAATGACTTAAAACATTATTTTATTATATTTTCTTTGTTTCTAATTTGTTATTATATGCCATACACTGCGCCAAAAATGTAATTTCTGCATCTTAATTTTAATTCGTACCATTTTGTGTTGTCTCTAATGCTCTGAACCATACAACAAGGAAGTTATTTCCAACATACCGGTACTCTAAGCATTTTTTAGTGTCCTTCGATCTTGAAATCATTCTCCAAATAATTGGTTCTTTTCGTTATTTAACACAGTCTTATGTCGTTCTGACTACAAGAAAAGAAAGCCTTGCTACGTCTAATTATGTAGCGTAATTTAAAAATCCTTCCAACAGTAAAATTGTGAAGTATCAGTAGATGATTACGATGGTGAACCAAGTAGAATATTGCAATGAAATAAGTGCTCCAATATTAAACCAGTAGAAGAGACATTGAAACGGTTAAAACACAGTATTGACGTTCCTTATAAAGTAGACTCGTGGGTTTGGAATACCGCATAAATTTCTTTATGTCTATACGTCCTCAATGTGACGTAATGTGTTGTCGCAGAGTTATGTTAAACATTCTCCTGACCTTAGCTGACATGAGGCATATCTCCTGATCTCAGATGACGAGAGACCCATCACCTAATCTCAGACGACAAAAGGACCATCACCTAAATCGAGATGCCAATAGTCATATCCCCTGATCACAGATAACGAGAGACCTATCATCTGAACACAGGTGCCGAGAGATCGTAGTTGACAAGAGGCCAATCACCTGACTGCAAGTGACGAGAGGTCCATCATATGACCATAGCTGACGAGAGGCTCTTCACCTGATTACAGGTTTCAAAAAGCCCTTCACTTCGTCATTTAATCACAGGTAATGAGTTGCCGATTAATTGGCTACGCACGTGACGAGAGGCTCGTCACCTGACCACACATTAATAGAAGCTCATCGCCTAAGCATAGGAGACTAGAGACCCATCACCTGAACACAGGTGACCGGATATTCCTCACATATTGACGGGAGGATCATTTCCTAACCACAGGTGACGAGAGGCCCATCATATGACCACAGGTGACGAGAGGCCCTTCATATGACCACAGGTGATGAAAGACCAATCACCTGACCACAGATGACGAATCATTACTTGATCACAGGTAATGAGAGAGACCACAGGTGACGAGAAACATCACTTGACCACAGGTACGAGAGACTCATCACCTGATCCCAGTGATCGGAGGCCTTTCGCGTGTTCCCAGATAACCGAAGAAGACCAGTCACCTAACCCCAGATGACAAGAGGCAATTGTTTATCATTTAGAAAGTATGTGAGGATGGAAATGGACTATCATATTATATTTTAACAGTAGAATGCCTTTAATGTAAAGTGAAGCGGCATTTCAAAGAAAAGGCAGAGGATTGGAGTAATTGCCATTCAATCGTCAATAATAATGAGCAATATTCCGATCCCTTTTACTGTAATAACGTTATGAGGGTGTTAGGTTAGAGGAATATTAAACACTTCATGTTCATTATTAGCGTAAACACTAATTTCCGTTGTCATAATACAAAGCGATTTCTGTCACCATCACACATAACCAACAGCATTTATGGTAGATGAGGCGGAGGATAAATAGCACATTGTGACTAAGAATTACTTCTGAGAAAAGTCACATTTTTCGTAAATAAACGGCAATCAACAGACTGGTAAATGACCTATAGACAGCGACTGCTTGGGAGTGCCTGACTCACTGAAAATGGTTGATAATACTGTTGCACAAGTGTAAACAGTAAACAACAGGCAAATGAGTACAGATATACTGGAAAGTATTCGTGATAACTATAGAAGCACTTCGTCATCGTTGAAGTAGCTGTTGTGATTTTTCTAGATCGAAGTATCTAGAATTCATATCAGTTTGAGGACTTGAATGCAAGGCACGTCAGACTGCGTTCATGTGTCGCAAATGACATCACATCAATTCTGTGACAAGAATTATCGCTCAACTCTCTCTCCCTTCCTTTGTTTTTCGTAATCAACTGTTGTAACTATTTACGAATTCATCGTAAGAGTAATCTTCATCAATAAGGTGCATATAAATTGACGAATGTACAAACCAAATGTCGAATTAAAATTTGTTATCAAGTAATAGAAAATTCTTCAGATTCCTGATTTTTTAAAAGATAATTACACTCGATGTAAATTGATCCACACAATACAGAAAAAATGATAAGCCCCCCCCCCCCATAGCCGAAAAAACAGCAGCCATGGTTTGAGAAAATCGCTTCGGACAGAACACTTCTGTTTGGAAATTTGAACTATACTTCGTTCCATATTGTCTGACAGGAGATGTAATCAGTGTCGGAAAAGAGAGAGTGAAGTATAATTGCTATTGAACCAATGTCAGAGGTCTTATTCCACGCTTATCTAGAAGCAAGGCAGTCTGAAGCGTTCTACCACCGTCCAACTTCAAGAAAAACGTGGAATGAGACTTCTGTCATTGGTTTAATAGCAATTATACTTTTCCCTCTCTCTGCTGACACTGTTTACATCTCCTGTCAGACATTGTGGAACGAAGTGAACTTATTCTAGAGGGTCGATCTGTTATGCAATACGTAGGTATCTTTGTGTGAACATTATTTACCAGTTAGTTCTTACACACACCATTATGTAGATTACGCTAAGGGAATGCAATACTTATATATCTTTGTATAATAGTACATTATGCAACGAGCCTATAATGATAGTAATTAAGAAGCGAGTATGGATGTTTATGAAACTCGCTTGCGCTCGTTTCATAATTTTCATACGAGCTTCTTAATTACCATTATAGGCGAGTTTCATACGACTTTTTATGCTCGACCATATTTCTAATTTGAAATTATTCAGATGTATACATTTTATTTGTATCTGACGAGATCGACAGTGACCTTGTTCTAGGTCGTGAATTGTGAGATGTGCGCAGACGCGAAAGTATTGATTTTTTCCGAGGAACGATAATATCATTGACCTTGATGTAATCCCGTTAAACTTGGTATAACCTTGATTATTGAATTCGACATTGAAAAACGAGATGACAAATTGAATTTATTTGAATATTATTTACAATTAACGCTAATTATTATAGTAACAGAATATAACCTTCTGCGACAGTATTGGATTTCCAGCCTCCGTGACTTTTCGCTAATTCTCTTTCGATTGCATATCCGAGAATAATCGATACTTGCGGTTTTTTAACGGTACAAAGCTGATTTGTCATTGGCTGAACACCTGTAAGCTGAGTTGTCATTGGCTGAAAACACCTGTACTTTAATGAGTAGGTGTACTTTAATGACATGCATTAAAGTACTGCTACCAGGTGTATAATTACTACATTTCGGCATGGTCGAGCATAAACATTATTTACGAGTTTGTTCTTACACGTACCTTTAGGTTACGCTAAGAGAATGCAATACGTATGTACCTTTGTGTAAAAATTGATTCGTCATTGTCTACGTAGCTGTTAAACTTGCCGTTATATTAAATGTTCTCCTTTTTCTTTAGAAGTTGCAATGGAGCGTTTCACAAATGCACACTTTGCAGACATGCATTTGGTTTATGGCGAAGTGCATGGAAATAGTAGAGAAGCCGAGCACCTTTATCGTGATATATCCAGTCAAACATCATCCAGTGATCACCATTTTTCTTAGGATTCACCAACGAATTCCCATCCTGCAAACGAGAACAAAGTAGTTGAATAATAGTCATTGGTGAAACTATTTTCAAGGTTATGTAACTTTATACTGGACCGTCGCAGGATATGGGTTTATTAGTAAAAGTTGTTCCATTTGACACCAACTGTCACATCTCAAAGTTTGTCACGCACTTACTCAAACACCCTGTATAGCTACAATGCATATACAACAAAACATCTACTGGAATACATTATCTAGATATCAACCGTACCTTGCTCGTTTACAACTTGAGGGATTTCGCACAACTTTCAATGGGTAATTATGTCCATGTTTTTATAATCGAGTCAAAGACAAATGAGTATACATAACATACGAAATGTGTTTCACAGCAGATATATAGGCTACAGCGGAGTGTTATGACGTAGGTGGTAATTTGAA